>NC_133619.1:549812542-550425667 GCF_048593235.1 Sminthopsis crassicaudata
AGTTAGGGCAAACTTTACATGAGCACACATGGCCATATCTGCTTGGTGCCATTAGGAAAATTCTATTTCCCCTCCTAAATATACTCATGCCTAACCCAGATTACTTTGTAGCTGTCACAGAGGTCACTTAGAAGTTGGGCTCTGACATTAGTGCAGAGGGGTGATTAGGGACAAATATTTCTGCCTCTTCCTTTTCAAAAGATTTAATTTATAGCATAGTATGTTGCAAAACTTGGGTGGGCATGTATGATGGGCAGAAGAGCAAGGGATAAAAGGAGTTTCTGGAGGACAGAATGGAGGAATGGGTAATCATAATGGGCTCATATCCCAATGAGATCTTAAAGGAGGGAAAGGGACCCACATGTGCAAAAATGTTTGTGGCAGCCCTTTTTGTAGTGGTAAGAAACTGGAAACTGAATGGATGCCCATCAATTGGTGAATGGCTGAATAAATTATGATATATGAGTGTTATAGAATATTATTGTTCTGTAAGAAATGACCAGCAGGATGATTTCAAAGAAGCCTGGAGAGACTTACATGAACTAGAGCTAAATGAAATGAGCAGAACCAGCAGATCATTATACATGGCAACAACAATATTATATAATGATCAAGTCTGATGGACATGGCTCTCTTCAACAATGAGATGATTCAAACCAATCCCAAGTGTGCAGTGATAAAGAGAGCCATCTACATTCAGAAAGAGGACTGTGGGAACTGAGTATGGTTTAGAATATAGCGTTTTCATTCTTTTTATGGTTGTTTGTTTGCATTTTACTTTGCTTCACTTTCTTTTTTATTGGTTTGATTTTATTTTTCTTGTTTGGCATGATAATTGTATAAAAAACACATGCATATTTTAGATTTAACATATATTTCTACTATTTTAACATACATTGAATTATTTGATTTCTAGGGGAAGGTATGGGGGGAAAGAAGGGAGAAATTGGAACACAAAGTTTTGCAAAGACTAATGTTGAAGAATAGTTCACACATGTTTTGAAAAATAAAAAGCTTTTATAAAGAAAAAAACATTCCCATAATTTCTCTTTCTAGTTTTATTCCACATTACTCTCATGTGCTTTATTTCACCACCAAATTGATGTTTTTGTCCCTTTCTTGTTTTGTGTTTTTTGCTTCAGCTGTTATTTATAACTGAAATTATCTATAACTGAAATACATCATGTCCCTTCTTTCTTTAACTCACAACATTCTTAAATTCTTTAATTGCTTAAGTTCCACCTTCCTTTAGGAAGTCTATCCTGACCTTGACATTGAAAAAAATAATTCTTGTACCTTCAACAAAAAAATGCCTTTGCATATATATTTTTATTTCATTTTCTATACTCGTATTATTTTTATAAAACAGAAAGCAGGTTCCTTAAGGAGACTAGCACAGTGCATGAGCATATAATCAATGAAGATTTATTGATTTAAATTGAATTGGTTGCTAGCAATAGAAGGAACATTAGAGATCATATACTATAAACCCATTTGATAGATGAAGTAATCCCCAGAAAGGTGAAGTGAAAATTTCCCCAAAGTAGGAAATGGCAGGAACAAGAATAAAATGGAGATATTATCAGAAAAAAATCTTTAAAATATGCTGGAAGACAATATATTAAATTTATTGTGATGTATTTAAAAGACACAGTTCCTCTATTTCAAATCTCTTCCTCCTTCCTTAAAAATTATCAGAGTTATTTATTGTTAGAAAATTGTCATCTGGCCTCTTACTGTGAAAATCAAAATCTCTTTTCTTTTTCAATTTTCCTGACTTTTGTACCTAAAAAGAAAAAATAACACCTACAAACACTGGCTAAAACCATAACTCTGATATTTCATAAAATATCTGCCCTTTTGAACTTCCTAAGAATTGATCCTGTCCCACCCTGCCTGATATATGAACCAAAGAAAACTGAATTTTAGGAAGTATTAATGAAAGTAAGGGGAAAATTGTTCATTTTAGAGTCAAATGGAAGAAAGAAAATGAAACTGTGAAGTTATATTTATTTTTTATTTTTCTAAAGGACTCTTTCTCCCACACTTTTACCATGATAGATTCTCAACTTTACTTTGTCCAGAAATTGCTATTAGTTTCAGCTACAAACAACAACAAAATTCAGTTCTGCACATATATATTGTACCTAGGATATACTATAACATATTTAACATGTATGGGAATGCCTGCCATCTAGGGGAGGGGGTGGAGGGAAGGAGGATAAAAATTCGGAATAGAAGGAGTACAAGGAATAATGTTGTAAAAAATTATCTATACATGTGTACTGTCAAAATATGTTATAATTATAAAATTAATTAAAAAAAGATTCTTTAATTGTCTGACTCACAGGATGTATATAGGATTTATTAGGGGAAAATGACAAATTATTAATACTTGTTCTTTCATATGTGTGTTTAAATCTTCATCAAAAACTAAAGAAAAAGTCTTCTTTCAGGAGAAAAGTAAAAGTAATTTTAAATGACAGCAAAATTAAGGCAGAATATCTAAATCTGTTACTTCCCTGGACAACAACACAAAACATAACAATAACCTTATAATGGAGATATATGCACTTATTTGTATTTGCACACACCATACTTATAAACATACACTATATTTAGGGTTATTGTTTAGTAACCTTTTCCAAAAATGTTTTTTTTTTCTTCGCATCATGTTTTATACATTTTGCAAATAAGAGGTAATAATTGCTAATTGTGTTGATTTCAGCTCAGGAAGGATCTTGAGGAGGTATTATGAAGGCAGAAATGCCCTTTAGCATGTCACTTAGGATCTCTAAATACAGCCCTAGACAATCTGAAACCTGGAATCAATGTCTTATTTCTAATGGTAAATTACAAAATTATAGAATGTTAGAGCTAGAAGGGACTCCATTATAGTCAAATTCTATTTAGTTTCTCTCCAAGTGATGTATACTTTGGGTCACAGATTGGGTCAAAGATTTGAAGGATATAAAATTGAGAACACCTCCTTCAGGGTGAGTGAATCCATTGTCCTTAAAGGTGAACAGTTCTTTGAGGGGAAAATCATTCTCAAAATTGGCCATTTAACATTGCCATTAATTAGCCTTCTTTCTTCTAAAAGGCACAGTACTTGCAGAGACTTTTTGAGAACTGAAATAATCTGCCCTACGTTCTGGATCTATCTGAGAATAAGAAGGTTTTTTGGGGGTTTTTTTTGTTGTTATTTTTGTTTTTTGTTGTTGTTTTTGTTTTCAAGAACAATTGCTTGCCTTTTCTCTGGAAACACAAATCTTCTCTTGTCTGTATCCATGAAAATATGCCCGTTAATTAACCAAAGAGAAAATATATTTTTGAGAGACCATCAATATTAGAAAAAAACACAGTCAAGAGATGATTTAGGTTATGTTCCTGAATAGTTTAATCATCTGACCACCTAAGCCCCATTTCAGAATAATACATTCTTCACAAATAAAGAAACCCTTAAATAATAAGACAAGTGGATCATTCACTCACTGCACAATCTATGCTTTGGTGACTTATGTGCAGTTCTGTGACAAAAAAAAAATCTGATAAATCATAAAATCCTAACATTGTTAGAACTTAGAAATTTAGAGCCGGAGGGCCCTTAGAGCATAGAATGTCAGGATGTTGAAGATCTTCAAATAGAATGCTAGAGTTGAGAGAAACCTAAGACATAGAATGTCACAGTTGGAAGGGACTTTCAAATAATATTGTTAGAACTGAAAAGATCTTTCAAAGATTGACTGTTATTGCCAAAAGGGACCTTAGAATATAGGACATTAAGATGCAGATCATAGAATGTCACAACTGAAAAGTATTTTGAAAGGTAGAATGTGAAAGCAGGAAAGACCTTAGATGTCATGTGGTATGGAAGAAAGAGATTTGGTTCTGGAACTCAAAGATGTGGGTTCAATTTCACTTCTCAGACTTACTCTCTATTTGATATGGGGTTGGGTCATTTAACTAGAAGCCAGTTAAGATAGAAGGAAAACTGGATTTCTAGGTTGTGGTCTGTACTCCTATGATCTTCCTTATTTTTTTGAAGAGAAAAGAAGACAAATAATTTGCTCTATGTCCCAAAGTAGATCAATGGTAAAGCAGTAATGAGTATTCAAATCTTATTGTTTGAATCTTTTGAGTCAGAGCTCCATTTACTCCCATGTCACATTTGAATCTCTATATTGAAATTTATTACCATTAGGTTAGTTTGGGTGATTTCCATTGAATACATAAGTAGGTCTTTAAAAATACAATTCACAGAAGTGTAAAGGGATGGGAACTTCTGTTGGAGTTATGCCCCCCTCCTTTGTCCTCCCACCCTGGGCTTAGTTAGTCATTCTTTGCTGACAAACTGCGCTGATCATGTTTTTTTTTTTTTTTCCTCTCATTTTTTCCCATGTTTTTCCCACTCCCAGCAGCTACCATTACCACTACTTTATGTGAACATCTAGCAATACACCTACTACACTACCCAATTGCATTAGACATTTTTCTCCAAGCTATAGGACTCCTAATGACAGCCATGGCTTGCTCCACTCCCCTGCAAACTTCAGCC
Source organism: Sminthopsis crassicaudata (assembly GCF_048593235.1). Taxonomy (NCBI): domain Eukaryota; kingdom Metazoa; phylum Chordata; class Mammalia; order Dasyuromorphia; family Dasyuridae; genus Sminthopsis; species Sminthopsis crassicaudata. The sequence continues at coordinate 549,817,101 of NC_133619.1, forward strand.
CCTTCTCTCCACCCAGTCATCAGGCAGCCTGAATCCCACACAGCTCAGAGTTTACACCACAACAGAGGGATTTCCAGGACAGAAAGCTGTGCTTGCAATGGATGGGCAAAGATGAGCTGCTGGGGCCCAGGCTAGGGATGCAGGGGCTAAAAGTGCTTGGAGTAGAGATGGGTGCAAAAAAGGACAGAATTGAGAAGGCTGAAATATATGTGTGTGTACATAATTTGTTTATATATATATATAATAAACTATAAAACTACATATTATAGATAAAACATACATACATACATATATACATACATACGTACATACATACACAAAGAGATATCTAATATAAAGAATGGGGTCAGACTTGGAGAGAGGAAGAAGATGTAGAAAAAGTCTTTCTGCCACTTCTCTGCTTGCTTCATTTATCCCAGAATGGAGCACTTGGCTAATTACAGATAGGTAATAAGTCCTAGTGACCTGAATGAAGGTGAAGTGGAATTCCAATGTCTAGATATCTGTGATAGTGGAGGAGGGAGGTAAAGGGATACTTCTCCATTCTCTGCAATGCTGAGGCTATGAACCTGTATCATGGCAGCAGCCATACAAGCCAGTCTCTCTCCTTGGGTCACCAGGAATAGTGACAACAGCAAAATCAATGTGAAGTGCAATGAGGACTTTGTACACCCTCCCAATCTGTAATCAGCCTCTACACAGCAGCTGTTGTTCTTCTGACCTCAGATTGGATCCAATCTTCTCCCTCATCCCCAATACCTACTGCTTAGACTATGGCAGCTGTTCTGGTCTTTATACCAGTTCTCCCTGGTAGAGGCAGAGAAGAATAGGTTGGCCCACCTCGAGATAAGATTTATCTTCTGGTTACCTTCCAGGAAAGAGACCCTGCACTATATTGTACATGAGGGGTGGGTGTGAAGAGGATTTAAGCTCCAGTCACAGGTAGTGGGGGTGGCTAGCTTGGATAAGTTGGACATGACCCATTTAGTTCCAAATCAGGATCTTGCTCATGCCAGACTGAATTTTTAAAAATTAATTTAAATAAAAAAATAATTTTCTAAAAAAAATGCAATGTGATAAAATAGTCTTCCACAAAATTCAGACTTATGATGAGAGGGTATATTGGGAAACAGAGATGTTGATATGCAAATTTCCTTGGCACTTTTGTTATTCCAGAGTAGTTCTATCTTTTACTCATTTGTTGTCTTTTTCACATTTAAATTATTTCTAGTTAATGATACTCTAGCTACACAGTTATATATATATATATATATATATATATATATATATATATATATATCCATCACTTTTTAAATCTTATAAAGTTATTTCTTAATAATGACTCATTAAGTTAAATAAAATTTTACCAGCATCTCCATTTTAAAGCTAGGTGCCTGAGGAATCACAGTTGACTAGTCAGCCACCAGAATCAGAGTGATATGTCTGGAAGAGCAATAGAATGGAATTAGAATCAGGAGACTGGATTTCAAATCCTTATCAATCAGAAGACTTATCTTCAAATCTTTTATATATTACTTAAATGACCCTGGGAAAGTCAATTGCCTTATCAACCCTCAGTTTCTTCATCTATAAAATGAAATAGAAATGGGCTTGATGATATTATCCAAGCTGAGGTGTTAGATCTTCATGATCTTGCTCTGGCTCAATGAGATATGACTTTAGATGAGCCATGTCATGTCATCAAATTTTGATCTCCTTGCCTATAAAATGGCTACAGTAGTATTTATATAACCTGTTTTTCAGACGTATTTTAATAACACATACCAAATTGCTGCTTCAATATTATGTGAAAATATCATATATAAATATAAGAAGAAAAATCTATATTTAAAGAAATGTATATATATGTGTGTGCACATGTATATGTACATGTATATACATGCACATATTATATATATATATATATATATATGTATATTTATTGGAGAATCATATAATTAATCTAGTTCATCCCTCACCTATATTAAAATTTTTAATAAGTATTTTAATAAAATACTTTTCCAAATATTTATTTGTTCTTCCTTCCATATTCTCTTCCTTCCTCAGGCCTCACTGGCTTTCTTTTTCTAGTTTTTTTAATTAAAGTATTTATACACTTTTAATTCAAAATTATCCCTCCTCCACTCATTGTGAAGGCAAGAAATATGCCCATATAGCATATAAAGTCATATAAAACAAATTCCTCTATTAGTCATATTTCAAGAAAAAAAGGAAAGCAGACTTTAACAAAATGCTGCAAATGACAATTTGAATTAATTAATTATCTATTCATAGGTGTATAGCACTTTTCATTATGAGTCCTTTGGAGTTATTGTAGCTCATTGTATTGATCAGAGTTACTAAATTTTTCATGGTTTATTATCTTTATACAATTTCTGTTACTGTGTATACTATTCAAGTTCAGCTCACATCACCTGCCATCAGTTCAGTTCATATTTAAGTGTTTTCAAGCTTTTCAGAAACTATCTTCTTCATCATTTCTTCTAACATAGTATTATTTCATCATGTTTATATGTTACTTGTTCAGCCATTCCCTAATTGATGAGTGTACCATCAGTTTCCATTTTTTCTACCAGAAAAAGCTGCTAAAAATATTTTTGTATATATGGGTCCTTTTTCTTTGATCTCTTTGAGATAAAAAGAAAGACGTTTTATTGCTGCATTAATGCCAATCTGAAATTCTATAATCCTTTTGATATAGTTCTAAATTGTTCTTCAGAATAGCTGGACTAGTTAAGAGATTCACTAACAGTACATGAGCATACCCATTGTACCTTATCCTCTACAAGAGACCATTCTCCTTTTGTGTAATCAACCATTCTGAAGGTTTTAAAGTGAAGCCTACATGTTTTAATTTTAATTTTTGTAATTTTTAGTGATCTGAATCATTCATAGCATTATTGATAGCTTTTATTTCTTCCTTTGGAAATTGATTATTTCCTTTGTTATTTATCAGTTGGCAAATGATACATTGCTTTAAAATTTTTGATCAGTTCCTTATATATTTGAGAAATGATAAAATTCTCAGGGAAGCTTGCCATTTTTCCCCAATTATCTACTTTTCTTCTAATTTTTATCTTGTTTGTACAAAAACTCTTAAAGTTTATGTTATCAAAATTATCCACTATTTCTTCAATAAACTTTTCTACTATATCTTGTTTAATCATAAACATTTATATATAAATCTGACAAGATGTTAGTCTGTGCCTTGTTTTTGTCAAAAATAAATTTATAGTTATCTCAGAAGTCTTTGTTAAATGGTCAGTTTTTTATCCCCAATAGCTGGGACCCTTAAGTTCCCAGTACTCATTTGTGCTCATTTGCTTCTATATATTATATGCATAATTCATTTAATTGATCAACACTTCTATTTCTCATTCAGTACTAAATTGGAGGTAATTAGGTGACACAGTAGATATAGTGCTAGGATTGGGATCAGAAAAACTTGAGTTCAAATGCAACCTTAAACACGTATTAGCTATGTGATCCAAGGCAAGTCACTTAATCTCTTTGGATCCGTTCTGCGTTTGTAAAATTAGATGGAAATGGATATTGCAAACCACACCAGTATCTTTGCCAAAAAACAAAAAATGGTGTCATAAAAAGTTGAACATGACTGAGAAGCAATTAAACAATAATAACAAAATTGAAATGTTTTGATTATGATGATTTTGAAATATGCCTTGAAATCTGATATCGCTAGACCTCATTCCTTTAATTTTTTTCAATTAATATTCATTATTTGCTTGACTTTTTGCTTCTCCAACTGATATTTGTTATTACCTTTTATAGTTATATAAAGTAATTCTTTCATAGATTGATTGGCATGAAATAAATAAATTAATTTAAATAAAATTGTCATTTTTATATTGACTTGGCCTTCTCATGAGTAATTAATAATTTTATTTAGATCTGTTTTTATTTGTAAGAAGTGTTTAATAATTAACTGTGTTCGTATATTTCCTGTGTGTGTCTCTCAAATATTTTATAGTATCTGCAATTATTTTAAATGGAATTTCTTTATTTCTTCTTAGTTAAATCTACTGCTAGTACATAGAAGTGCTGATGATTTCTATAGGCTTATTTAATATACCATAACTTTGCTAAAATTGCTAATTGTTTCCATTAGTTGTTTTGTTTTGTTTTTTAATCTCTGGGGCTCACTAAGTAAACCATTATATTATTTTCAAAATGATAATTTTGTTTCTTGATAGTTGATATTTATTCCTTCAACTTATTTGACTTGTCTAAATGCAATCTCTAGAATTTTAGTACTATATTGGATCATAATAGTGATAATTCTTCACCACATTTTTCATTGGAAAGACTTCCAGTTTATGGTAACTACAATTAACAGTGAGAAGGCACAGTGGATTGAGTGCCAGGTTTGGAGTCAGTGAGACTTATCTTCTTCAGTTCAAATCTGTTCTCAAACACTTACTCTCTCTCTCTGTGTTCCCAGACAAGTCATTTGCCTCTGTTTCAATTTCCTCATCCATGAAATGAACTGGAGAAGTAAGTGGCAAAGCAGTCCAGTAGTTCTGCCATGATAACCCCAGATGGGATGATAAAGGATCAAACTCTATTTAAAACAACTGAACAACAACAATTACATGTTTGTTGTAAGAATGAAATGAAATTTTCTAAAAACAAACAAATAAATAAGTAAACAAATAAATAAATGGAAAGAGCTTAGCACAGGGCCTCAAACTTAATAGATACTACATAAATCCTTATTTTCTTACATGATTGATATTTAATCTATGTGTATTTGTAATTTAACTGGTATAAGAAATGATTCTATAAATCAAGTTAACTCAAGTTAACATAGGTCTGGATTCTACTAAATATTTATATTTGGCAAGTAACTTTGCTTTTTCTTTCCTCTTTGCAAAATGGGTCAAATCCTCTTTTCACTATATACGGCATAGATTGTTATGAGCATGAAATGAAATGATATATGGGAGTGCTATGCCACAGGAAAACAGTAAACAGAATGAATTTATTTGAAAGGAATAAGGAAAGATAAAATGATTGATTGGACTAACTGTTTAAAATATATAAAGCGTGTCTATGTGTGTCATGGGATATATAGGTATTTTTAGCATTAAACGTATATACATGTGGTGTGATGAGGGGACTAGAGGGGAAAAAATGTGGAGGAAAATTACTACTGAAAGTTTTGAACCATGGAGTCAGATATCAGATCGGCAACATCTAAAACTTTAAATGAAAAAGAAAACTTTCAAGGAAGTGGTCTAATAATGTAAAGGATAGGAAGGATAATACTACTGGTTTGGTGCCATGCAGTATATATTGACTCTTTAATAAATGCGTGGGGCATGAATTGTAAATTCCTTATTTTCAACTTAGGACATATGGCTTCTCTTCTCTGTACTTCAATTTTGTAATTTCTAAAAAGGAGATTAATTACAGGTTTATCTATGGTCCTTTTGAGTTCTCTGCCTATAAAGTTATATTATTCATAGTAGATAAAATAGATAAAGCTGTCTTAAGAATCAGGAAGTTTAAGCTCTGCTCTGATACACACTGGTTATATGATCATGGGAAAGATCATGGGAAATTTTCTAAGACTAAGACCAAATGGTATAGTTTATTGTAGTCTGCATTGATAGAGGGAGCTTCTACACTGAGAGTTTATATATACACTGACGAAATCACAGGACTGAATAATGAGAGTAAGAGTGATTGACAGCAAGAGGCAAAGAGAAAGAGGGGAAGAAAAAGAAATAGAGAAAGAAAGATAAACAGAGAGAGAAAGTGATAGATGGAAGGAGGGAAGGACAGCAAGAGAAGGAGGAAGGAAAGAAGAAATGAATAAGTGAAAGAAGGAAAGAAGGAAGAAAGAAGGAATGGCAATACATCAAAGCACAAATTCCCAAAGAATAAGAATGAATATTATTAACTGTTACATCTTGGTACAATGAGATTAACTTTAATTCATAGGCATTAATTCAGATGTGTATGTGCCTATATAAGTATATGTTTAATCCAAAAGAAACTGAATATTTCAGTTCCCCCTGCTTTATGAGTATAAGGATCCATTTTAATGTCAAAAAAAAAAATCAGTCTGCCCTCCCCCAAGAGAGTAGTATTTGTTTCTGTTGACTTAAAAAATATATGACTAGATTACAGGCCTTATTCCATAACTGTGAATTCCCCAAGGTTGGAAACCACTGGCTTAAATGAAAAGCACCAGTGGAACAACATTGCAAGTTGTGTGTGTGTGTGTGTGTATGTGTGTGTGTGTGTGTGTGTGTGTGTTCTGACAAGAGAAGGCTACCACAAAAGATAGTGAGTTTTTCCTTCCTGTATGTTTTTAAGCAGATACTAAATATTTATTGACTGACTGATTGTAGAGGAAAATTCTCTTCATAAATAGGATTAGGTTTCTTTTGCAGTCCCTATAATTCCATTTACTCTGAGAGACAATAGGGATTTTGTAGTGGAAAGGGAGCCAAATTTGAATTTCTGTGGACTCAGGTTCAAATTTCACCTTAAACACTCACCAGCTGTATGACTCTAGCTGATTCATTTAATATTTTCAGGACTCAGATTACTCATACACTAAATTACAGTTGAATTTAAAAGTCTCTAAAGCCTCTTCAGCTCCATATCTATTATCCCAAGAACCAGAGTACTACAACTTGAGATATTTTCAAATCTCATCATAATGAGATGATAATCCTTTCTTCCCTAGAATTATATCTTGAATTTCATGCATATTTTCCTCAATACAATTTCTTCTGATACTTAAAAAGATATTAGTGACCAAAAAATCAAAATCACTTTCTAGCACTAAATGAGGATAATGAGGCTTCAAAATACAGGCTGAGCCCTTTGGTCTCAGAGACATGATTTCTAAAATGATTTCTATATTTTTAAACGGCCTAAAGGATCATAACAAGGGATAAGTCTGATCAGTTAGAGTGTGACATTGAGTCTTCCAACAAAGGCCAATCTAAGTTTTTTTGTTTGTTTGTTTTGTTTTGTTTTGTTTTATTCTCCTTGGAATTTAAGTATTTTCTTATTTTCTTATCACCTACCCTTTTCCATCTTGTTTCTATATTATTTTTGACTTTCTGGTTTCAGGAATCAAATAGTGTGAAAAAACCTATTTTCACTATATTTTGGACTTGTTTAAACTTAGGAATCCCTTGGGAAAGTTTGTTCTTGTGAGATTTCCAATTCTGTTTCCTGACCCAAGAGACAGAGATAGAGTCTGAAGGATTTGCTTCTATTTTACTTGCTGCTTGACAGAAGAAGGAGACATTTCTCAGTCAAGCACTGCATATTCCCATCTTTTGGTCATGATTCATTTCAGACCAAAGTAAAATCATGAACACTCATAGTGTCAAAGGTAACTATATTTCAATCACTTCAATTTTTATTAGCCCTTTTCTACTATATTTTCAAAGTAATATTCATTATCTTTATTCCCTTGTGTTTTCTCAAATATTCAGAATTGCATACTGGTTTTTAATGTTAGAACAACTTTGGAGAAAATAATGGGAAATCATTAGAGATTTTCAGGGCATGTAATATAAAGATATATATATATATATATATATGGAGAGAGAGAGAGAGAGAGAGAGAGAGAGAGAGAGAGAGAGAGAGAGAGAGAGAGAGAGAGAGAGAGAGAGAGACAGGAAATTGAAAAAAAAATGCCATTCCAGGAAAGGAACCTACATGTGCAAAAATGTTTGTGGCAATCCTTTTTTAGTATCACGAAACTGGAAACTGTCCATCAATTGGAGAATGACTGAATAAATTATGGTATATGAATGCTATGAAACACTATTGTTCTGTAAGAAATGACCAGTAGGATGATTTCAGAGAGGCTTGGAGAAGCTTACATGAACTGATGCTAAGTCAATGAGCAGAATTAGCAGTTCATTATACACAACAACAAGACTATACAGCAAACAATTCTAATGGACGTGGCTCTCTTTAACAATGAGAGGATTCGAACCAGTTCCACTTATTCAGTGATGAAGAGAGCCATCTATACCCAGAGAGACAACTGTGGGAACAGAGTGTGTAACACAACATAGCATTCTTACTCTCTCTGTTGTTATTTGCTTGCATTTTGTTTTCTTTCTCAGTTTTTCTTTTCCTTTCTTCTTGTTCTGATTTTTCTTGTGCAGCAAAATAACTGCATAAATATGTATGCATATATGGATTTAACATGTATTGGACTACATACCAGATAGGGAAGTGGGTGGGGGCAAGGAAGGGAAAATTTGGAACAAAAGGTTTTGCAAGGGTCAATGTTGGAAAAATTACCCATGCATATACTTTTTGTTAATATAAATAATAAATAAATTCCTTGTAGCTATGAAAAAAAGAAAAAGATGTCATTCTAACTTAAAATAATAAAATTAATTGTTGAAATTAATAGAAATTAAGTTGGAAAGAAACTAGAGATCATTTTGTCTAATTCTTTCATTTTAAAGATGAAAATACTGAAGCACATAAAGGCTAGAGTCCAAAGTTATAAAATGAGTAATACACAACCAGAAATTGAATATTGGCCCTATGATTTTAAAGCCAAAATTATGATGATAATAGATTTAGAAAAGGAAAAAACCCTAGAGGTTGTCTAGTCGAGAGCAACCTCTTTTTGCTTGAGAAATTTTAAATGGCTATAGGTATATTAAATAGACAAATCAATGATAACAAATATAACTGATAACAAATAATAATTTCACAACCCTCATATTTGGTTATAAGACCCCATATAGGTTGTGAAACACAGTTTAAGAAGTTGGGATCTAATCTATTTTATTTTCCAGATAAAGAAATGGAGACATGCAGCAGTTTAATTGATTTTTTGTGGGATTAGGGCACTAGACTTGTAGTCAGGATGACCTGACTTCCAATCTGACTTCAACAATATTATGTAAAAGTGGGAAGATATCTTCACCTCTTTCTATATCAATTCCCTCATCTAAATGGAGATTATAATTAATAGCCATATCCCAGAGATATTATAAGGATAAAATGAAATAATTTTTATAGAACTTTGCAAACTTTAAAATAATATATAAATACCTCCTGTTATTATTTGCTGAAGAAGACACAGTCAATAGTAAAACAGAGTTGAACCCAAGTGGTCTTAACAAAAATTTAATATACTTTCTACTCTATCATATTGCTTACTTTATTATAGTTTAAAACAACTGTATTTTTAAAAGCAAACGTTTTAGTTCCATGAATTTTTCTCAATATGACATGTATAGGATATAAATATGCATGCAGCCAACTAAAATGTGTTATTAAAATGTTTAAGTGATTTTTGTTTGAAAAAGCTGAAAGAATTGAGTGCCATAATTTATCATTCTTGAAGTTTTATTCAATCAAAGGAAAAGCTTAGATGGACAAGATGGAAGAGAACACATATTTTCAAGTTTGAAACATAATAACTTCTTTTTCCAGTGAGGATAAATCCTCCCCTCTTTTTTAGTAAACATGGAAGAAAATGAGGAGTGAATTTATTCACACTTTTTCAATATCACTCAGAAAATACTGTTTATTTGAATGCAAGCTATATATGGCAATTTTCTTCCATAAAAGGACATATTTTATGACTGTATTCAATCCTAGAAGTTAAATGCAATAGCATTTCATCCATTTCAAATAACAAATGAAGATAGATGACAAAGTTTGATTGGGAAAATTCTGTTTGGGATATTGTTTTGTTATTTAACAAATATGTGCATGTTTCAAGGGCAAGGGATAGAAATAGAAAGGACTGAATCTTGAGGGGTTATACATTGAATAAGAAGAAAAGTCACAAAGTGTACTTGTTTGGGATATCTATAAGAAAGTAGGGAATGACTGAAGACTCTTGGATGTAAGGTGTCTATGATATGTAAGAGAAATTTGAATCCATAGAAATAAGGAAATGATAAAAGTTGTTGAAAACTGGGGATCTGAGGTAGCTTTGATTAAAGATTTTTTACAGATAGGAAGCCTGAATCTGGCTTCTGTCTCTAACTTCTTAAGTGAGATTAGCTAACTTATTTACCTCTTTTGGCTAATGTTTTCTATTTAAAATTATAGATTTCCAGTAAATTGTCTTCAAAGGCATTTTCATGTTTGAACATTAAATGACTCTAGAATTTATTTTAATAGACACATTTTTCCCACTTTCTTTTATGTATTAAAGTTTTTGATAAGTCAGATATGATGTTTCCATTTTGTTAATAAAGAATTTAGTGAAAATTATCAATATATTATTCAATTTTACTATAAGTTTAATAGTAAATTATATTAACACTAGTTTCCATTCTCAGAGAAATAACACTGGAAATCCTTAATATATTTCTCTCTTATACCCCTACAGCTTCCTCCAGCCTCTTTATAGGCATAAATAACAGAATGAGTTAGAAAGTACTTCTGAGATCATCCAGATGAATCTATTCTGATATTGTTCTTATAAATGTTTAATGACCATATCTTCATATTTCTTAAAGTATATATAGCAACACCATTTTAAGTTTAATCTACTTTATCCATATTTCTATCAATCATTTTCTTAAAACTGGGCAAGCAATAAAACTATAAATGAAGTTGAATTTCAGTATTTACTAATTTCCAATGTATAAATGGTTATACTGAAAATTTACTAAATAAGTCTTCAGTCAATGTAAAATGAGTTAAGCATACCCTACTAAATATTTGATAATTCCCCTTTCTCAAGAGATACTTTCCACTTCTGGCCAAGATGGCGGCATGGAGGCAGACAGCTGCTTGAGCTCCCTGTTTTCTCTCAGGACTTACTTCATTACAAGCCTCGGAGTTACAGACAACATCCTTGAAATTCTCCAGAGAAGGTCTGTGTTTGCTAGGGGGAGGGTCAAACAGACTGGGCACAGATTGAGGACAGGCAGCTAGAGCTAGAGAGGCAGCTCACGCAGCTCAGACCTGAGGGGGGAGAGGTACTATCTCTGCCTTTTCTGTAAAAAGACTTTTATCCCAGTGTGGATATTCCATCTTGGCAAGCCAGGAGCAGCTGTAAACACAAGAGGAAAAGAATAAAACCCCTGAAAGCTAGCCTCTCTCCGAACCCAGCAACCCCAACCCCCCACCTGAAGAGACTCAGCACGTTCTCAGAGACTCAGGGCTCAGACAGAACACAGCCATCGCTGTCCTGTTAGTGGCTCACTGCTGCCCTCCCCCCCAGTCTGTAGAGGAAGCCCATTAACACCATCCAGCTCCATACCCCCCAAAACAGACCAATTGTTTCTCTTGTCAATTTGTTTTCTTCAATTCCACTCTGACAAAATGAACAAAAAATTCAAAAGGACTCTAACCATTTACAGCTTCTGTATGGAGAGAGAGCAGACTACAAATACTGAGGAGACTAAAAACAGACTGTCCCCAGAGGAATCCCCTAAGGGGGGTATGAGCTGCTCCTCAATACAAAAGAATCTCATAGAGGAAATCAAAAAGGCTCTCACAAGAGAGCTAGAAGAGAAATGAGAAAAGGAAAGGGAAGCTTGGAAAGAGAGCCTGGAGAAGTTATCCAGAGTGGATAAAGAGATCAAATCATTGAGAAACAAAATTAATGAATTAGAAAAGGCAAACAACTCCAAGGAAAACAGGATTAGTTAATTGGAAAAGGTAAACAACTCCAAGGAAAACAGGATTAGTGAGCTGGATAAAGAAATCAGCTCTCTAAAAAAATGGATAAAATGGAAAAAAATTCCATAGAAGAAAAAAACTCACTTAAAAACTGAATTGGACAATTACAAAAAGATATAAAAAAGTGAGTGAAGAAAATACATCATTGAAAATTAGATTTGAACAAGTAGAAATGAATGACTCAAGGAGAAACCAAGAGGTAGTCAAGCAAAGCCAGAGAAATGAAACAATTGAAAAGAATGTCAAGTACCTTATTAGAAAAAACAACAGACCTGGAAAACAGATACAGGAGAGACAATTTGAGAATAATTGGACTCCCTGAAAAATGTGAGGAAAAAAAGAGCTTGGACACTATTTTCGAGGAAATTATCAAAGAGAACTGCCCAGACGTTTTGGAAACAGAGGGTAAAATAGAAATTGAAAAAAAATTCATCAATCACCTACTGAAAGGGACCCTAAAATCAAAACACCAAGAAATATAGTGGCCAAGTTCAAGAACCATCAGATGAAGGAAAAATACTGGAAGCTGCTAGAAAAAAGCAATTCACCATATGGAGGAGCCACTATAAGGATGACCCAGGATCTAGCAGCATCCATATTAAAAGAATGAAGGGCCTGGAACATGATAGTCCAAAAGGCTAAAGAACTTGGTATGCATCCAAGAATAACTTAACAGCAAAAGTGAGCATCGTTTTCCAGGGGAAAAGATGGATATTTAATTTGTGGAGGAGGAAGGAGTTTGTGTGCAAGGGAGAACTAGAGACCATTATTGATCACAAAATTGAAAATTTTGGTTACACCAAATTAAAAAGTTTCTGCACAAACAAAACTAATGCAAACAAGATTAGAAGAGAAGTTACAAATTGGGAAAACATTTTTACAGTTAAAGGTTCTGATAAAGGCCAAATCTCCAAAATATACAGAGAAGTGACTCTAATTTATAAGAAATCAAACCATTCTCCAATTGATAAATGGTCAAAGGATAGGAACAGACAATTTTCAGATGATGAAATTAAAACTATTTCCACTCATATGAAAAGGTGTTCCAAATCACTATTGGTCAGAGAAATGCAAATTAAGACAATTCTGAGATACCACTACACATCTGTCAGATTGGCTAGTATGACAGGAACAAATAGTGATGAATGTTGGAGGGGCTGTGGGAAAACTGGGACACTGATGCATTGTTGGTGGAATTGTGAAAGAATCCAACCATTCTGGAGAGCAATCTGGAATTATGCCCAAAAAGTTATCAAAATGTGCATACCCTTTGACCCAGCCATACTACTACTCGGCTTATATCCCAAGGAAATACTAAAGAAGGGAAAGGGACCTGTGTGTGCCAAAATGTTTGTGGCAGCCCTTTTCATAGTGGCTAAAAACTGGAAAATGAATGGATGCCCATCAATTGGAGAATGGTTGGGTAAATTATCGTATATGAATGTTATGGAATATTATTGTTCTGTAAGAAATGACCAACAGGAGGAATACAGAGAGGCTTGGAGAGACTTACATCAACTGATGCTGAGTGAAACGAGCAGAACTAGGGGATCATTACACACTTCAACAATGATACTATATGAGGATGTATTCTGAAGGAAGTGGATATCTTCAACATAGAGAAGAGCTAATCCAATTCCAATTGATCAGTGATGGACAGAATCAGCTACATCCAGAAAAGGCACACTGGGAAATGAGTATAAACTATGAGCATTGTTTTTTTGTTTTGTTTTGTTTCTCTTCCCAGATTACTTTTACCTTGTGAATACAATCCTTCCTTTGCAACAACAACAACAAAATTCGGTTCTGCACATATATTTTGTACCTAGGATTATACTATAAGATATTTAATATATATGGAATGCCTGCCATCTGGGGGAGGGGGTTGGAGGGAGGAGGGGAAAATCTTGGAACAGAAGGGAGTACAAGGGATAATGTTGTAAAAAAAATTTACCTATGCATATGTACTGTCACAGAAAATGTTATAATTATAAAAATTAAAAAAAAAAAAAGGTGATGGGATGGGGTAGGGGAAAGACACTGTAATAAAGTAAAATTAAACAAGAAAAAAAAAAAAAAAAAAAAAAAAAGAAAAGTCCAAATTCTAGAAAGTTCTGCCTTTATGATATATCATGAATCCTGTAAATTTTCCCATCAACCCTATTACTGTCACAGTTCATACCACTGGATAAGTATGCTAAAGACCTGGCCCTTGAAACTCCTGCTCTAGGTTTAAGATTTTTGGTTTAGTGCATAATAATAAAGGCACATTTTCTTGTTTGTTTATGTCCAGATAGCTCCAAAAGAAACTTAGTGATCTTATCTACATCTACCTATTTTCTCCTCTGGGTATATTAGCATTAATTCTACTATACCAGATTATTAATACCCCTCTATCCCAAGTTTCTATATCTTGCTTCTTGCACAACAAAAAAAGCTGTCTTTACTTCTGAAAACGAAGTTTCAACCTAGAATCTTATGGAATAACTCATCATGTCTGTGATATACTTCTACAAACTGCATTCCCTTGGTCACAATTCCCCTATGTACTTTTTTTTTTTTTAAATATAAGCTTTATAAACACAAATATAGTTGTCATTACTATATGTATTTCCAAAGTATAGTATGTAGTTTCTGGAACATATTGAGTCCAAAAGTCTTTAAGCCAGTTGAAAAGCATTTATTAAATATATATGTGTTATGAATTATAATCAGATTTCAGATACAAAGAGAGACAAAAAGTTCCTTCAAATAGGTCATATTCTTATGAGGGAGACAACACACAAATAGCTAGCTACACATAAAATAAATAGAGAGTAAAATACAGGTAATCTCAGAGGGAAAAGGCACTAAAAGGTATGTGCATGGGGAAAGGTATTCTGAAGAAAGTGGAATTTGAATTGTATTGACAAAAAGATAGAGAGAGAATATTTCAGACTTAGAATTAACTTTTTATTTGTCAATGGAAATTTAAATAAGAGATTGATTTAGGGAACATTTTGTGCATCTCATAACCATTCATTCATTCCTAAGTTGGGCTTCTAAAGCCAAGTAGAATAAATTAAATTTGTCTTAAGTAAGACAGCTTTTGTAAAACCTTGATAGAGTTCCCAAAGAAGTCTCTAATTTTGAAAAGAGAGCCTCAGCGTGAAAGTTTTGTCAGGAGTCAAAGTAAAGGTGAACCTGTGAAAGAAGCAGTTTAAAGACTGACCTATCTCAGATTGAGGCTTTACAGATTTTCTTAGTAGACATAGGGAAAGAAAGAAAGATAGAAGACCTATGGGGAAGGATTTATGATCCTCTGCTTAGAACTTAGGTGAGAAAGTAGGAAAAGTAAGTACTTGTTAAGTCCTTAGAAAAAGAAGAAAGATAATAAAGTCAACAGGATGCTTCAGTGTGTTTGATATACTGCAGAGCAAAAGTGTAAAACTATAAAGTAATTCTGAGATTATTTGGTAAAATAAAACCTTTTTTATTATAGAATGAAGGAACAGGCCAGAAAAAAAGGAGAAAGTGATTTATTCAATGTCACACAATTATTCAGAAAAGATATTCACTGACCATAAGTCAAGTTGATAATAATAAATCAAACGTTATATATGACTCAATAACTCAAAACCTCTTGAGATAAGCACAGTGGTGTGCTAAAGATAGCTTGTAAAATGAGAGTTGATGATTGCTAAATTTTGAAAGTGAACATTTAAATCAAATGAGCAAATGGTACAAATCAGGGCTTGATTCATTTTTCTACTTATATAAAAAAGAAGTGAATGAGAATATGTTAATAATACAGATTAAAGTTACAAATCTTCTAAAGTTAAAAAATGTATATCTGCTTCCCAAATCACCCTGCCTCCACCAAAGACCTATTTTTGAATATTTATCAACATTCTTTTGGGTATGCAATACTATTATTCTAGAGATAAAGAAAATGTGTCCTTAAAAGGTTGGTCTAGTCCATCAAGTAGTTGTTGTTTTTTTTGTTTTGTTTTGTTTTGTTTTTTTGTTTTTTTGGCTATACATATTTGTTTTTCAATATTGTTTAAAAGGAGAGGATATAAATTGAGAGGAAAATAAATGCATATATATTGAAAACTTTTTTTTTTAATATAAAGATTATTTGTTCAAAGCCACAGAGCAAATTAGCATCTGAGGTGAGATTGAAATTCTTCTAATTCCAAGTGTAACACTCATTCTGCTATATCACAATGATTCTTGAGCAGAGGTGTTTATATATTGTTGTAAAGAAAAAAAAATCCTTCAATGGATTTCAGATAAATAGGCATGCTTTCTGTACATTCTATACAACTATTTCAATCTGTACAGTTCTTCGTCATAGTTTCTCACAAAACAACCATAAAGGATCCATCCTAGGTCCTGAAGGTCCATTTCTGAATCTTTTTGTATTATTCTGACACAATTTATCATTTCTCCTTTCCATCTGTCATCTATCATTCTTTTTTTTTCCATGACCATCTCACCAACTTTTTCAACTATTTATTTATGGTAGGAAGTCTATTAGCTAAGATCCCCTACTATGTGGACTAGACTAGTTTTCATTTTTTCCTGAAAAGGTATTGAAACTGTCCTCAAGACTTATTTGGCTCAGGGAATTTAAGACCAATGGCTTCATTTCCTTGTTACTAGGAAAAGTTCATCCCGTCAAGAAGGCAGAGCTGTAAGAAATATAGGAATTTGCACTTTTCTGGTCAAGAAGCTATATTAAAGGCTGGAATCTTTAATCCCCAGAGTCAATTAAATCTACAGATTGGTTCCTACTCCTGTTAAAGAAAAGAGGTATACTATATCACTTGACAATAGACTCAAGTAGATATTCTTCCTTCCAAAACACATTTCTTGAATTATATATTTTATGTTTCTACTTATGTGTAAGTGATTCATTTCTATCTATTTAAACTATATGCCATATCAATGTTCTTTTGATCATTTGTAGTTTTGATTCTTTAGAGATTATTATCTTTTGTTAATTGAAGCTATATAGAATTTCCAAAATAATATTAATGTTAAAAAACACTGTGTGTATGTATGAGTGACAAAAAGAGAAATGGTGAAAAAACTAAGAGAAGAGAAAGAGAGAGAGATGGAGATAGACAGAGGTTGACAGAGAGATGAGATATGTTTCTCTATGAGAGAAACAAAGAGACAGAGACAGAGAGAAGATTGAGAAAACTGAAACTGGTAAATATGAGGAGATACTAAGAATGCTTTGATAATTGCAAAATAACGATAACTGTGCAGTGATTAATATCCAGATAAACTGAAATATATAAAAAACAGGAAAGATATATGCTTGTCAAAGGCATGTCCCAGTACCAAGTAGTATGTTCAATATGGAATCAAAACTGAAGAGGAGAGTAACAGTTTCTAGGCATTCTTTTATATGTATTCCATTTTATATCTGCATCAATCTATGGAATGTTCCCAAATAAATTTCATAATGTCTCAAGATATTTCTGGTATAATAATCAACACAAGAAAAACCAAATGGATGAAGATTGTTTATTGTCCATTCACCAGGCTGGAGGAAACGTTTATATCACTCATCATATATCATGAAAAGACATTTCAGATGGACAATGAGCTGAGCCCAGAATTGAATATGAGAAAGAGAATAGCCTGACTTACATCTGGAAATAACTCTATGAATTGCTTTAAAGATGAAACATATGAAAACAATGAAACATATCCAGGTGTCTTTTATTTTCTTCTTTATAAAGTGAAGATATTAAATATTCCAGTGCTTCTCACTCTAAATCCCATGATCTCGGAGTTCATTTCCAAATCCAGGATTCAATGATTTTCATTCTTACAAGTTCTTGTTTATTATATTTTTGAGGGCAATTAAAGCATACCTAAGTGACCATTAAAATTCAGGCATGAATATTGATCATATGTATATAATACAACTGCATGATAATACCTGTCATATAATGGTTACCATTTTAAGTAATACTTTTGCAGATACCTAAATTAATATTTAGAGTATCTATTAAATTCCTGCATATGTAAAGCATCTTAATCTACTGATCTAATAAACTAGCAACTTATATTTCTAAGGGAAAAGAACTATTTAGAAGGTCACATTTATTAGTATTTATAATTTAAAAATCATCTGAGAACATAAGCTCCCATAATAGTGCTATGTAGGATAAATTTGCAAGGAAGAACCTAAGCTAAGACATATATGCCCATTTTTTTACCTTTTCAAATATTTGTTATTTTTAAAGACCACAAAACCTACAAAACTAGTATGTATCATCTCACTAATTAAAATGCTTAAAAGTCTAATATAGCACATGGGAAGGGACAAATCAGAACTAACACTCTGTCAAGTAGAGTAAATAAAGTAAAAAAGACACAAAACCTGTATTATTTATTGCAGTATCTTGGGAAGAACAGATAAAATATGAATCTCTGAAGAAAACTTGACACTTATGAATATAATGGTTATATATAAATATGGAAGAACTAATTATGAACTGATGTAGAATGAAGAGAGATGTAAGGAAAGAATATTCATAATGCTTACAACACTCTAAATAGAAAAAAAAAACAGTCTTTACAAACATTTACAAAACAAATGAGAGTAAATCATCGTAGATTTATTAAAAAAATCAGGATTCAAAGAAGAGATTATTGATTTCCCCCCTCTTTTTCCTCTTTCCTTTTCTTATTTCCTACTCTAACAATTTTATATCTGTGGGATAACTCTCTGGGAAGGGGAAAGGAGAAATTCTGGGGAAAGAAATAATAGTGAAAAAATAGTAAAATAATTTTGAATAAAAAAATATGGAATGTTGATGGAAAGAAAACTGTTATCTTAACAAAATAATGGCTTATTAATTGCTATTTTATCAAATAAAAATGAATACATCTGGAAAGAGATACACACACACACACATATATACATACATACACACATCTGTGAACATTTCCTTAATTGGGACATTCAGGTACCAGTCAAGTCTCCAAGTTACTATGCAGGTGTTCTTTAAATTCAGGAAATTTGAAATGGGTGAGAGATTGAATGGTTCAACAAAGTGATGCTTTGTTGGAAATGCTTCACTTTTCCTACTTCTCCTAAGGGTTATATTCGTATGCACACACATATATATATACATACATCTATTTATATATACAAACATACACACCTGTATATGGACACATTTTTACATAGACACATACATATATATGTATGTGTGGAGAGAGAAAGGGAGGGAGTGGGAGAAAAAGCAAGAAATTATGTATTCATTTTATGCTCTTGCAAGCAACACTATGTTCTATTGGTCAAGTCAAAACAAAATTCCACAAGAAGAATAATCCTGATTTTCAAGGATAGTGGATGTTTTGCTCTCCTACACTGGGAATATAGACATACACACATGCACACATTATTTTACACATATTATATTAATATATGTATACATAGAGTATGTGTGCATATAATATGTATATATATGTTTATGAATATATTTAAAAATTGTATTTGTCTGTCCAAGTTCAAAGAGATCATAGCATTTTTAATTGAAGTATAGCATTTAAAGTTAGTAAAAGCCTGCTCTCTTCATTTGATGGCAAAAACCACCGTGCCTCTCTCAGACACTCCACAGATTTTTCTAATTAGCCCATGACAACCAAATATCAATTCACTGGGTAACATCACGAAGTGTATTAAGCCTGTTGGTATACCCTTCACCCCAAAAGTAAAGGTAACCTCATAATCACTACTACAACCACCAACCAATTACCTACTGTATCTCTCTAAGACTACTGACAAAGTCTTCAGAGCAAACTCTGTTCTGGGTACCATACCACAAAGAGCTGACCCTGTGACAGGAAGACCATCTGTATCTACTCTGCTCCTCCAGGCAGCACTATGCTCTCCTAGTCAAGCCAAAACAAAGTTACTGAAATTTATGTTACCTATTCCATTTGACATGGAAATGAACAGGTTTTATTTTTCTGACCACAAGAAGAAAAGCCCTAATATACCACAACCATTAAATTGATTTTAAACTCATGTGAACCTCCAATATGATGATTGGTATTTGTGAAATATAGAAACTAGCCCCAAATTGCTTACCTCAGCCACCTTCACAAATCCTGGAAATCAGGGCCAGAAAAAATGCTGAGTAGCCTAAGAAAAAGGAAACAAAACAAAGCATAACCATGTAAAGAATTAGCTTGACATCCAAGACAGGTGAGTGTTTTGCTCCCTTAAACTAGGGAAAAATGTTCACTCAGTGTACATAATGCAGGGAAAGAATAAATAAGCAGCAGGGAAAATAATATCTCTCTCTCTCTCTCTAGTGACCCCTCTATCACCAGGACTGTGCCTTCATAACTGGTGTAGTAGCCATCAGGAAACAAGGTAGCATTTTTAACAAGGCATCATTTTGGAAAGTCATTCAATCTCTCCCCCATTTTAATTTTCCTGAATGTAAAAGGCATCCATTAACTTAGTGAGTTATGGTGCCAAAATATCCCAATTAAACGAATACCTCTGAGATGAAAAGAATTACATATGTACACTTGTATTATTTGTCTCTTAGAACAGCAGTACCACATTTGTAGCCAATAAGAACCACGGCTTATGGAGTTATGGCATCTCACACTGCAATGAACTGATTAGCAAGCTTAGTTTTACAGTTTTAAAACGCATTATAAAACTCTTCTTCATCTCTGTCCTAACTGAAGTAAATATTGATTTAAAAAACTTTACATGTAAAAAGATCATCCCTTCCTCCTCCCTTCACCCCATCTGTCTATCTGTCTGTCTACCTGTTTCTTCCTCTCTTTCATATACATCCTTAAACTGAACCAAAAAGGAAAATGCCTCTCTTTATTAAGATCATGTCTACAATATTTGGAAGTGCCTATTATCTTTTCAATGAAATACAAAATTAATAATGATTGATTTACTCTGGTATTATCTTTTATGAAAGGATTAATAATATAACCAATTTCAGCAGAATACTATTTCCTCTAGGATTCTAGGAAATTAGGGCTTAATATCTACATATTTATTATTACTTGTTCAGCTCATAATTGTTTTATTTTAATATAGAAAAAAAGCTGAACCATTTAAAGACAAATCGACAAAGGTTAAAACAAAATGTATTCTCTTTTGAGTATCCATTTGTTGAGACATTTACAGAGATACACACATACATATAGAGTACAAAATATTCTTATTTGTATAAAAGGTAACATTTAGAAAGAAGATTTATTTTACTTAAATATGTATACAAGAGAGTAGCACTAGACTATAATCTTCATGATAATCACATGAGAGCAGAGATATATATAACTTCCTACTAGATATCAAAGAACTCTATGACGATTCAAAAAGTCACCTGCCCAAGTATATTTGTGTGGGAAGATAATCTAGATGAAAATAAATATGGAAAATAAATGAACAAAGAAAAACATCACTGAAAAATCCTCTCAGTTATATTAAACTGATGCCACAACATAATTCATCAATGCAACATGGCAACACAGACAACACACACAAATGATTTCAAAAGAGATGTTTTGTATTTTGTTGTAGAGTACAGAAAAAAAAATCAAAGGTAATACTTCCACCTCATTTATTTTTTAAACTTATTTAGAAGTTTAGAAGCTTTTTAAAAACTCATTTAGAAGATGTGTGAGGCTTGGTAATCTATTTCAACACTCAACTTTACAGTCCCCACCTCTAATGGCACTAATATCAAAAAACTAGTTTCAATGTCAGGTCAAATGAAAAATATGTGTAAATTATTTGAAAACCTACATAAATACCACACATTTTATTATCATTATCAATATTAACATTATGCTAAAAAAGCATAAGGTCTTTGATGGGAGAAGAGTTAATTTAACTTCCACTGTTCTATAAAATTAATAATTTTATAAAGTTGTACAGTCTATAGGATGGTTTTATTTCATATGGGCTCTGTAAATAAGATGATTTAGATAAAATCTCCAAAGTGGATAAGCAAATTTAATCACAGAGCTAAAGATACATGCCTAGCTGCATACACCTAGGTAAATGGTAAATTTAGGACTTGAACTTTTATGACATCAAGACCATAGGAACGATAGGGTTCCCATTACCCTATAGTGCATGCATATGGCACACATCTATATACATGTATAAACAAAACAAAAAGAAAACAAAATAATTGCACATATTTAATCTATATCACATTGTTTTAGTGAGGAGGGGAGGAAGGAAGGAAAGAAGAGAAATTTGAAACACAATGTTTTACAAAAATTGAATATTGAAAACTATTTTTACATGTATTTGGAAAAAATAAAATACTATTAAAAAACAAACAAACAAACAAACAAACAAACCAGCAGGCCAGACCTTCTTAATTCTTTAACATGTCCAGTGATAGGAAACTAGAGCTGGTCGCACAGAGCTGGTAAATCGTTTCTTCCTTAGTTACATACCTTATATTCTTATATAATAAGTTATATTCCTTAGTTTATATATATATAACATCTAATTTCTTCTCCTATTTGATCTATTATATAATAAGCTTCTTCATTATTAAAAATTGTTAAAAAGAAAAATACTCCCAGTGCCATTTACACTACACTTAAAGGGACTTCAGGATATTCCTTATTCTGGAACCAATTTTCTCTGTTTACTTTTTTGTATTTATCATAGGACATAATCAACCAAGAAAATAAGAAAACAATTACTAATTGTTCTCAGATGTCTTATGTAAGAAGTATGCAGTCAGTGGAGGTTTTCAAAGAGAAAAAGAAGATAATTCATAACTTGGTGGAGAGACTACTATATATCTATAATATATAGAAATGCTGATGATTTGTTTTATTTTATATATTTATTTTATATCCTTCAACTTTGCTAAAGCTGTTAATTCTTTCAAATAAGTTTTTGGATGATTCTCTAGGATATTCTACATACATTATCATATCTGCAGAGAATGATAGTTTTATCTCTTCATTGCCTATTCTAATTATTTTAATTTATTTTTCTTTTCTTATTGCTAAAGTCAATATTTCTAGTAAAATATTGAATAATTGTGGTGATGATGGGCATTTTTCTTTCAATGCTGATTTTATTGGGAATGTATCCAGCTTCTCTCCATTGTAAATAATGCTCTCCAATGGTGTTAAGTAGATAATACACTATGAGCAAATGGAATATATAACTAGAATGCAGGGATGGTTCAATATAAGAAAAAACTATTACTATAATTGAACATATCAATAACAAAATCACTAGAAATCATATGATAATCTCAATAACTGCAGAAAAAAAGTTTTTGACAAGATTTAGGAACCATTAAAAACACTAGAGAGCATAGGGATAAAACTAGCTTCCCTTAAACCAATAAGCAGCATCTACGTCATTTTACCTCCATTTTCCTCTTTTTCCAGTACAATCCCTTTTCCCCCTTTAGTTTCTATTTTATATTATCATAGCAAAATCAAATTATATATGCATTCTCTAAGTACACCCATAACATAGACTTTTGAAGAGTTCTTTCCTTTTTACCTTTGTATGTTTCTTTTGCTTCACAATTAATGTGTTAAAAAAATTAACAAAAAACAAAATCAAACAAAACAAACTACTATGGCAACAGGGAAGATCAAAATATAAACTCAAATTAAGACAACAATGTCAAAATGCCTATATATGAAGCCTGAAAATGTAATATGAATTATTCCTTGGTTTCCTGAAAAGCTCTCTTGGAAAAGCACAAAAGGGGATTTAAAAATTAAGTACAAGAGGTTGAAGAAAAATTGGGAAAAGAAGTGAGTTATACAGGTAAATTATTGGTGTTTGTAGAGGGGGAAGAGTCAATAGTTCAGAAAAAAAAATCACAAAAAAATGACTGGAGAATAAATTTCCTTAAGAAAGGAATTGGTCAAATGAGAGACAATTCCATTAAAAAAATAACTCCTTTAAAATTGAAATTGGCCTAATAGAAAGGAAAGGAAATATTCTTACTGAGAAAACAATTCCTTAAAAATTAGAGGCTTGGAGAGACTTACATGAACTGATGCAAAGGGAAATGAGCAGAACCAGGAGATCATTATACACTTCAACAACGATACTGTATGAGGATGTATTCTGATGGAAGTAAATATCTTCAACAAAGAGATCTAATTCATTTCCAATTGATCAATGATAGACAGAATTAGCTACACCCAGAGAAGGAACACTGGGAAATGAGTGTAAACTGTTTGCATTTTTGTCTTTCTTCCCATGTTATTTTTACCTTCTGACTCCAATTCTTCCTGTGCAACAAGAAATTCGGTTCTGCACACATATATTGTATCTAGGATATGCTATAACACATTTAACATGTATGGGACTATCTGCCATCTAGGGGAGGGAGTGGAGTGAAGGAGGGGAAAATTCGGAACAGAAGTGAGTATAAGGGATAATGTTGTAAAAAATTACCTATGCATATGTACTATCAAAAATTATAATTATAAAATTAATTTTAAAAATTAAAACAAATTAAATCTATATAATATATTTTTGAAATTATGAGAGAATTACAAAATTATCAAGGAAAACTCCTAAGATAATTCAAAGGATCCACCAATTTCTTCCTGAAAGAGATATCCATGTAAAAAGCCCAAGGAATATTTAAAGAAAATTAGAGAATACTCAAGACAAAATGAAAATACTCATTGATACATAATAGATACACAAATATTGATCATGTATTTGGCATTTAAAAAAACTCATAAGTCTCTTGGAGTTGCCCTGAATCATTGTTTGCTTAGAATAATAATGTCATTCATAGTTGAACATCTAATACTATTACTGTTACTTTATATGTAATCTATTTTCCTTTGCATCAGCTCATGGAATTCTTTGCAACTTTTTCTGAAAGTATCACGCTCATCATTTTTTGCAATACAAAAATATTCTATTATAATTGCATGCCAGCATTTATTCAGCCATTCCCCAATTGATAGGCATTATATCAATATCCAATTCTTTGCTACCAGAAAAGAGCTATAATAAATATTTTTGTAAATATAAATCTTTTCACTTTTTAAAAATGTCTCTTTTGCGATACATGCCTCATAGTGATAATGGTAGGTCAAAGAGTATGGATGACTTTTATAGTCATTTGGGCATATTTCCAAATTGTTTTTACAGAATGATTAAATCAACTGACAATTCCAGCAACATTGCTTCTTCCAGGACTTGTCATCTCCCCGTTTTGCCCTATTAGCCTATCTAATTGGTATATGATATTATATCTGAACTATGTTAATTTGCCTTTCTCTAATCAATAATGAGTCAAAACATTTTTCATACACCTAAACATAATTATAATTACATCATCTGAAACCTGTCTTTGTCCTTTGATCATTTATCAACTCATAATGTTCTTTATATCTACCAATTTTATCCAATACTTTATATGCTTGAGAAATGAGACCTCCATCAGAGAAACCAGCTTCAAATTTTCTTTCACAATTCCTCTTGCTAACTGTACTTCACCCCTATTTCCTTTTCCTTTCACCATGTCCCTCCTCAAATGTTTTGTTTCTAATGTCTTTGCTTCTCCACTTTCAATATGCCTTCACTTTTATCCCACCTCAGTCTTATTTCCTTCCTCTCCGACTTGGATAGAATGGTCAGACAGATATCTATATCCAATTAAGTGTGTACATTTTTTGCTTTTAGAGTATTTTGCTCTCTCCCATTCACCTCCCCCTTCTTTTTCTTCATTGTAAAAGTTTTTTTTTTTTCTTGCCTTTTTTATGTGTGATGAGTTAATCCCATTTTACCTTTCCCTTTTCCTTCCTTTCAGCACATTTCTCTCTAACCCCTTATTTAAAAAAAAAAATCATCCCTTCATATTCAGCTAACACTTGTACCCCCTGTTTGTCTCTAACTGCCCTAATAATGGGAAAGTTCTTAAAGGTTGCAAGCACCATTATCCTATGTAAGGATATAAAGTGCTCAAACCTTGTTAAGTTCCTTATGATTTTCTTTTTCAGTTTACGTTTTTATGTTTCCCAAGGGTCTTGTATTTAAAAATCAGATTTTCTATTCAGCTCTTATCTTTTCATCAAGAGTGCTTATAAATCTAGTGTTTCTTCTAATATACATTTTTAGCCTGAAGGATTATATTCAGTTTTGCTGGATAGGGGATTCTCAGAGGTAATCATAGTTCCATTGGTCTCCAGAATATCATCATTTAAGTCCCAACCCTCACAATTCTTTAATGTAGAAAATGCTAAATTTTATAATATCTTGACTGTGGTTCCACTATATTTGAATTGTTTCTGAATGTTTTAGCATTGATTTAATCCTAGAACAAATAATGGTTTCCTAGTGATATAATGATTGGAGTATGTTAGGATTCTTACAAGGTGCTAAGCCAGTTGTCTAATTTAGCATGGTATTTAACAGTTCTGTAGTTCAGAGTTCACACCTTTCACACCTTTAAAAGAGCATATAAAAGGACAAGCCCACTGGAAGCTGGAGGAGATTCAGAGTCAAGATTTATTCCCACTTCTATGTTTGTGCTGGCTGGAGACATTTGGACAAGAGCTCTCAGGAACCAAGGAGAAAGGAAGGCCTCCAGAAAACTAGTCAAGCCCCAAGTAAAGGAGATAAGATTTTGGAGGAGACAATAAAGGATTTAGACTTTAACTCCTGGCTGCATTTGAGGTGATTATTGAAACTGAACTGCAAGGAAGGCTGCCTCCAGAAGCTCACCAAGAAATCTGCTCCAAGAGAACAATTACAATTCAGAGAACAGAACATTACATTTTGGCGCCCAACATGGGGCAGACAGGATCCTGATTTCAGTGAAAACTGATACACCACTGTGGGTAGAACAGTGGCCCTAAACAATCAATACATTTCAGGCCTTATTAGATATAGTACAGGAACAACTTGACCAAGGACACTTACAACCTTCTCTAAGTCCTTGGAATTCCCCAGTATTTGTTGTAAAAAAGAAATCTGGAAAATGGAGGATGTTAACTAATCTAAGAAGAGTAAATGAACAGATGGAAACTATGGGAACTCTTCAGCCTGGACGTCCATCTCCTACTCAGTTGCCTAAGAATGTTCTCTTTGTGTAATAGACATTAAGGATTGTTTCTATTCTATCCCTCTAGATAAGGAGGATATGAAAAAATTTTCCTTTTCAGTGCCCAGTGTTAATTTAGCTGAGCCTAATAAAATATATGAATGGACAGTTTTGTCACAGGGAATGAAAAATAGCCCAATTGATAAATGGTCAAAGGATATGAACAGATAATTCTCAGAGGATGAAATTAAAACTATTTCCACTCATATGAAAGAGTGTTCCAAATCACTATTTACCAGAGAAAAGCAAATTAAGACAACTCTGAGATACCACTACACACCTGTCAGATTGGCTAAGATGACAGGAACAAATAATGAGAATGTTGGAGGGGATGTGGGAAAACTGGACACTGATGCATTGTTGGTGGAATTGTGAAAGAATCCAACCATTCTGGAGAGCAATCTGGAGTTATGCCCAAAAAGTTACCAAACTGTGCATACCCTTTGACCCAGCAGTGCTACTACTGGGCTTATATCCTCAGGAAATACTAAAGAAGGGAAAGGGACCTGTATGTGCCTAAATATTTGTGGCAGCCCTTTTTGTAATGGCTAGAAACTGGAAAATGAATGGATGCCCATCAATTGGAGAATGGTTCGGTAAATTATAGTATATGCATGTTGTGGAATATTATTGTTCTGTAGGAAATGACCAACAATGAACACAGAGAGTCTTGGAGAGACTTACATCAACTGATGCTGAGTGAAATGAGCAGAACTAGGAGATCATTATACACTTCAACAACAATACTATATGAGAATGTATTCTGATGGAAGTGGATATCTTCAACATAGAGAAGAGCTAATCCAATTCCAATTGATCAATGATGGACAGAATCAGCTATACCCAGAGAAGGAACACTGGGCAATGAGTGTAAACTATTAACATTTTTTGTTTTTTCTCCCCAGGTTATTTTTACTTTCGGAATCCAATTCTTCCTTTGCAACAACAATGCAACAAAATTCGGTTCTACAGACACACACACACACACACACACACACACACACACACCACATATATATATATATATATATATATATATATATATATATATATATATATATATATATATATTACCTAGGATATACTATAACATATTTAATATGTATGGGAATGCCTGCCATCTAAGGTAGGGGGTGGAGGGAAGGGGGGGAAATTTTGGAACAGAAGGGAGTACAAGGGATAATGTTGTAAAAAATTACCTATGCATATGTACTGTCAAAAATGTTATAATTATAAAATTAATTAAAAAAATTAAAAAGCTATACTATAAAGTTATAATTGTCAAAATTATTTGATACTGACTTAGACTAGAGTAGCAGATCATGTTAGGTGCAGAAGACAGAGTGGTAAATTACTATAGTAATCTAGTATTTGATAAACACCAAAAACTCCAGCTTCTGGGATAAGAACTAAATTGGACAAAAATCTTCTGGGAAAAAATGAAAAACAAGATGGCATATAGTAATTATAGGCCTACATCTCACACACCTTATTAAGATAAGAGCAACTTGGGTACACATATTAGGGGTGATACCATAAGTCAATTAGGAGAATAAAGAACAATTTTCCTATTAAATCTATGGAGAAGGGAAGAGTTTATGAACAAACAAGTGATAGAAAATATGAAATTCAAATAGATTATCCATTTTTATTTTATTTTTATTTTTTATTTTTGATTTGATATTTGATTTTATTTTTGATTTATTTTTACTTATATTTGATTCCATCAAAATAAAAAGGTTTTCCACAAACACAATAAAAGCACCCAAGACATGAAAGAAAGTAGAGAGCTGGGAAACACTTTTTACAACCAAAGTTTATAATAAATGTATAGAGAACTAAGTAAAATATATAAGAATATAAGTCATTACCCAAATAATTAATGGTAATGTATATGCACAATTATTTTTAGATGAAGAAATTAAAACTGTCTATGGTCATATTAAAAATCTAAAATGCTAAATCAATATTGATTAATTAGAAAAATGCAAATTAAACCAACTGTGAGTGACCATATCTCCCCAATTCAATTTGCTAAAATGAGAGAAAAAAAGTAATAATTGTTGGGAAAATTTTTGGGGAAATGGAACACTAATGCATTGTTGATGGAGTTGTGAACTGATTCAACTATTCTGGAGAGCAATTTGGACCTAGGCTCAAAGGACTATACAATTGTCCATGCCCTTTTATTTAGCAATAACATTGCTAGTTCTATATCCCAAAGATATTATCAAAAAAGGAAAATGACTCACACATACAAACATATTTATGGCAGCTCTTTTTGTCTTAGCAAATAATTGGATATTGAGTGGATCAATTGGGGAATGGCTGAAAAGTTGTGGAATATGAATGTACTGGAATACTGTTGTTCTATAAGAAATGATGGGCAGGGTGAATTTAGGAAAAAAAAAAAAAAAAAAAAAAAAAAAAAAAAAAAAACTTGGAAAGATTTACCGCAACTATTGTCGAGTGAAGTTAGTGGAACCAGGAGAATATCACACACAGTAACAGCAACATTATGTGATGATAACCTATGATATTTAGCTCTTCTCAGAAATACAGACAATTCTGATAGAGAGCCAGAATACCTGTGAGTGTAGAGGCAGAGGGAGCAAAGATGCTATTGAATATGGGCATTTGCAGGAGAGTAGAACTTTTGATTTGTGGTTCTAGGTGAGATGGGAGATCTGAAGTGATGCTAGACGTCCATCCCCTCGATCCCAAGATTATAAGTGCTTTCATTAATTCTTATTAAAAAAAATGAATCATCAAAGAGGAAAGAACCCAATCATAGAAGCTTGTAATGGGAATAGGGAAGACAGGGGTTCATCTTCAGAGAATAACAGTGAAGTAAAAAAAAAAAATCTTCTACCCCTAAAAGTAATGTTAAATGATTACCTTCTGAAAAATGAATTTAAAAATCAAATCTGAGTAAAAACTTTAAAAGAATAAAATAAGTCTAAGAAATGCAAGATTATGAAAAAAGAGTGAACCAACTATATAAGAAAATACAGAGTCTTAAAGGTGAAAATTATTCTTTAAAAATTAGTGTGTGAAGATTTTAGAGACCAAGAAATAGCAAAACAGAATATAAAGAATACAAAAATAGAACAGAGAATGAAAAATCTTAACCGAAAAACAGCAGATCTGAAGTAAAGACCAAGAAAAGAAAAATATAAGAATAATTGGACTATTTGAAATCAGTGAAGAAAAAAAAAAGATCCTTGAGACAATAATGCAAGAAATAATCCATGAAAATTGGCATGGAGTGATAGAATATGAAAGAAAAGTAGAAATATAAAAAATCCTCTGAGTACTACCTTAGAAAGATTCATTGTGGAAAACACAGGAATATTATTGCTAAATTTCAAAAACCCCAGATCAAAGAGAAAAATTTCCAATAATCAAAAAAAAAAATCCAAATATTCTGGAACTACAATTAGAGTTGTACAGTGTTAGGTTCTTACAAAGTGATAATGAGATAATGAGATATTAGGTTCTTACTAAGTGCTAAGTCGGTACTAAACAATTCTCTAGTTCCCGCTTTTAAAGGGAGTTTTACCCTTTTGAACTTCTGGGGAGGAGCTTAATGTTTAAAAGGAGCAAGTTCATTGATAGAAGCAATCTTCCCACAAGCCCTTGCATTATCCCATGCCCATTCTCTGGGTGGATAACAGAGGGCGGCACTCTGGAGGAGGAGAATGAGTCTCTGACTCTAGGTCAGAATTGGTAGCTCTCTA
Organism: Sminthopsis crassicaudata; assembly: GCF_048593235.1. Classification (NCBI taxonomy): domain Eukaryota; kingdom Metazoa; phylum Chordata; class Mammalia; order Dasyuromorphia; family Dasyuridae; genus Sminthopsis; species Sminthopsis crassicaudata. The sequence continues at coordinate 549,847,654 of NC_133619.1, forward strand.
CAGGAAGAAGAATCTGGCCGAAAGATTGAATTGAGACAGCAGTTCTCCTCCCAGAGAGCAATCAGCAGTTTCTGGAGACAACAGAACATTACAGTACAGGACTTATCAACAGCTACAATAAAAGACTACAGTCCTGGAACCATATATACTGGCAATCAAAAAAATTAGGGATGTGGCCAAAAATATCATATCCAACAAAATTATCTATAAAATCAAATGAAAAAAAGATGTTCAGGGAACTTGAAGATTTTCAGCACTTTCAACCAAACCAAATCTCATTAGAAAATTTAATATATAAGAATCAATATTAAAGATCATTTTCCAAGAAACTTAACATGGACAAAATGTTTATGTTATCTTTGTGGAAATCTATATCATTTGTTGTTTTAGATGCATGTTTACATGTAGGTAAATGCAAGTGTATGTGTGTGTAGGTGTTTGTGTTAGGAATCGTTTTCATATTTTATTAATTTAAAACTAAATGCAAAAAAAAAGAGAAAAAGCAAAAAAAAAAAAAAAAAAAAAAAAAAAAAAAAAAAAAAAAAAGCATGGCAATGTCCTATTCTGTTCCAGTTTTTTTTTTGTTTGTTTTTTGTTTTCCTCTTAATAGAATCTAACTAGTTCCTTAGACTAACCTTATATATCTTGATTTCTGATTTCTATGCCTTTATTGGTTATCTGTTCTGTGTATTATCAATGCATTTACTAAACTACCACCCAAGAAGTAGACAATACACTTGTTAATATCTTTCTTAAAACTTGGAGCCTAGAACCAATGACAGGATGATATAATCCCTCCCTCCAGACACTGTATGAGAAAGGAAACAGAGTTCATATTAAAAGGACCACATAATAACTATCAGTATGGCTTAAGAAAAAATGCCAAACCCAGGCCTTTGCTGAAATGATTTGTAAAGGATGTCATATCTGCTTCAAACATCTGACTTGGTGTCTTTTCTTTATGGTTTTTATGACAACAATAGGCTAATAGATTTATGCCATAGAAGCACTGACCTTTATTGGCAAGTACCTACTGTCATGGGGAAAGAAACACCACATGCCAGAGTGACCTCTGATTTTGACAGTGATTGACAACATGGTTTGGTGCTAGCCACCAAAAAGCTTCTTTGTCTGTTTTAGCATTTACTCTTAGATTAACTTCTGACACTTGCTGGAATACAAAATATTTCCAGGGAAATTGCTGGAAATACACATTTAATTCTACAGAGCCTTTGCTATTTAGAGCAGAGATATACACAAAAGCAGGGTGCTTACAGTACTTTTTGGACAAATCACATTGATTCTATCTTATTCATTGATTCTTAAGCTCAATGTCTATTTCTATAATTTTAGAATGCTATACACTGATTTGGCCACCTGCAGAGAATGATACAATCAGAATCAGAAGAGAACAATCCCTGTCTGGTACTGGAATCTTTTGTTTTCATTTCTTTTTTTTTTTTAATTTTAAAAATATTTATTTAAAACTAAATACAAAATAAGGAAAAAAGCAATATAAAAAAATAAAGACAGAACAAGGGGGAAAAGAAAGTGAAAATAAACAAAATAAAACAAAACATTGGTATGTGCCCAGGAGAACATCAAGAAGAATTCGAAATATATAAAAATAAGTTTTCCTTTTAGGAAAGCATCCATCTTTTCTTTGCTTCCTTTTACATTGTTCTTTTGTTCTCTTGTGCACTTTTTACCATTTTTTTCCTCCTTTCACCCTCCCACCTTCCCAATCAGGTTCCAGTTAAGCACAGATATATATTTATACATATCTATACATATATACATATGTGTATGCATGTACATATATATACATATATATATACTACACATATGAAAATATAAACACCCACACACTACATATATCTACCAAGCATATATGCATGCATATGTATATACAAAACTACATGCATGCATACAGTAATGCACATATATATCACATTACATTTATACATTTACACATATGTAGGTATGCACCTATAATAATATTAATGATTAACATGTAATATTGATTTCTCTTGATCAAATCTGTAAGTTTGACATTAATATCAATGATTACTAGACACTTTTTTTCCTTAATAAATTCAGCTCTTGAAACTCGTTTTTTTTTTGCTTATACTCTTCTCCTTTTATTCTTCTCCTTAACTGGCCTTACCATACTTTCCCTCCATTATCTTCTCCCTCTAGTCTTTTCCTCTGTCTATTTCCCTTTCCCAGTAATCCACATACCTTGTTCCATGGCCATAAATGTACACACTTTTTACATTCTCATCTTATCTAAATCCTCCTCCCTAATTTATAAAATTTTGAAAGGTGCTATACCTTTCATGGTATATACACATGTACATATGCACATATATGTTTGTATGCATGTATGTGTATGTACGTGCATTGTTCCCTATTTAGCCTATTCCCTATACAAGTAAGTTTTTAGAACTACCAACCTTCTTCCCCCACTAATGTCTCTGTATTTCTCCTTCCTTTGCATCTCACTTCTATAGCTTAATTACTAGTTTTATCTTTTATTAGACAATTTTTCTTCTTAGACTTAGTTCATACTCACTTCTGCCCCAATCTTTCTTTTGAACTTTTTTTTTTCCTGAGGTAATTGGGGTTGAGTGACTTGCCCAAAGTCACACAGCTAGAAAGTGTTAAGTATCTGAGAACAGATTGAACTCATGTCCTGACTTCAGGGCTAGTACTCTATCCACTGTGCCACCTAGCTGACATACTGATGTCAATCTTAAACATATGATTATGTTTACATATTTAAAAAAAAAAACATAAAACATGTCTTTGGTGAGTCCCTTGAAATTAATCTTTGATGTTGGCTTTATATTAAATTTTCTATTGAGTTCAGGTTTATTCAAGACCAAGTACTGAAAGTCTGCATGTTCATTAAATATTGATTTTTTTTTCATTCAATATTATGGTTAGTGTAGCTGATTATATTTTTGGCTACAGGCTTCATTCTATAGGTTGTAATATATATTATTCCAGGAAATGAAGGCTTTCATTGTAGCTGCTGATAAATCCTGTACAATTGTAATGGTAGCTTTAGCATATTTTAATTTTTGTTTCTTGTTTCTTGCAGAATGTTTGCTTTGATCTGGGGGTTTTGAAATGTGCCAATAATGGTACCATATGTTTTCTTTGTAATATCTCTTTGAGGTAGTGATCAGTGATTTTTTTTTCTATTTTCACTTTCTCTTCATGTTCTATCTCTTCAGGACAATTTTCCTTGATTATTTCTTGAATTATTGTGTCAAAGTATGTTTTTTTGGTCACTGCTTTCAGGTAGTCCAATTATTCTTATATTTTATCTTCTTCATCTGTCCTACAGATCTCTTGCTTTCCTTCTAAGATATTTCACATTCTGTTCTAATTTTTTCATTCTTAATATTTTATTTTATTTCTTGGTCTCCTATACTTCACTGAATTCCCCTTGTCCAATTCTAATTTTCAAAGAATTATTTTTTTTTCTAAGACTGTATCTTCTTTTCAAGTTGGTTAACTTTTTTTCCATAATCTTGTTTTTCTTGGATAGTTCATCTTATTTTTCCCTTAATCTCTCTCATTTGATTTTTAATGTGCTTTTTGAGTTCTATAAATTCTTTCTGAGCAAGTAGCCATTTAACATTATTATTGAGGCAGCTGGTTGGTGTAATGAATAGAGCACCAGCCCTGAAGTCAAGAACACCTGAGTTCAAATCTGGCCTCAGACACTAGCTGTGTGACACTGGGCAAGTCACTAAACCACAATTGCCTCAGCAAAAAAAAAAAAAAAATTACTCTTTGGGGTAGAAAAGACTCTTTTTTTTTTTTTTTTTTAACACTTCACTGTCCTCCTCTGAAGATGAACCCAAACATATGGTCTTTAACATTTCCATTGTAAGTTTCTATGGTTGGGTTCTTTCTTCTTTGCCTATTCATTTTTTTAACTGAAAATTATTAGTGTAAGCACCCCAGATCCAGTGGTGGGGATATCTTGTCTTTAGCTTTATTTTAACTTTTCTTCTGATGTGGAATCCCAAATCAAAAACTTCATCCTTTTGCAAGTCCCCCAGTCTTAGATTTCTTGCCCACTGATTCTGCACTCATCGGATTTACTGGCTCCTTTTCCCTCAGGGCCATGTCTCCAAAGAACAGATGGGCCTGTGTTTTAGTCTTGGGGAACTCAAATCCCTGACTCCCCATACTGTCCTCAAGATGAAACTTCCTGTGATTTTGGTGGAGGCTACCTCTGAACAGAATTCTTTACAGGTCTCTCTGCTTGCTATTTCTGATGAGGTAGCCTGAAGGTGTTTGCACTTCACATTCAGTAAATGTTGCTTTTATGGTCTTTTGTATGATAATCTTTGTTTGCCCCAGTGGAACCATTGTGCTGCTCCAACTTTTATTTGTTTTTCACTGGTTTCTGTCCACCCTGAGGTGCAATTTTGTTTCCTTTAGGAAGAAATCCCAAGAGTTAGGGATCTTCTGACCTACTTTACCTATTAACCTACATCCCATAATCCTCTTCTACTAGATTATTTTCTATACCATCCATGGCATATTTACCTTCTTCTGGAAGATGCAATAGGGAACTCACTACTTCATCAGACATTAGAATGCAAGTCTTTATTAGAACTTAGTTGCCTTGAGGTTTAGGGCTATTTTATTCTTTGTAATTTTACTACTAGCATTTAAAACATTATACAAAGTAGGTGACTAATAAATGCTTTTTACTTAATTGAAGTTGTTAAGAAGATTTTTCTTGAGGGCAGAGCCAAGATGGTGGAGAAGAGACATGTCCTTTATTGAGCTCTGTTTACATCCCTCAAATTAACAGCAAATTAAGCCTCTGAACTGGTTTTGAAGTGACAGATCTAAATAATATTGGAGAGCAACAAGTTTCCAGCAGAAAATAATTTGGAAGATCTTCAGAAATGATCTGTTTCAATTGGGCAGGAAGGGAGGCCAGCTGAGCACAGGCAGCTGAGTGCAGGCCAGCCAAGGGCAGGCCCATAGAGCTGTGTGGACTACATATGTCAGGAAATCTACAGAGAGGAACCTGGAACAGTGTTTGCTATTCTGTCCTAGTTCCAAGCCAGTAGATCAGCAGATTAGCTGTAAGACATTGAACAAACATACAAAAGGCAAATAGTAAACTTCTAAACCCCAGCATATCAGGAACTGACCATGTTCACATAGCACCGGGAGTACTGTCAGGAAGTCAGTCAAGGCAGACCCAGCACAACCATTGTTGCCTGTAGAGGAAGCTTGGAAAATATTCCCTTTGCTCTAAAAGTAGACCTCAACTTTTTAAAAAAATGAACAAAAAAATCAAAAAGAACTCAAACTATAGATAGTTCTTAGGAAGAAAGAGAAGAACAGCTTTCAAACCCTGAGGACACTAAAAGCAGATAGTCTTCAGATGAAGCCCAAAAGGGTGGTATAAATTGATCCCCATCTCATAAGGCTGTCTTGGAAGAATTCATAAAGGATCTCAAAAGACAGAGAAAAATATGGAAAGAAAATGAGAGCTCTGAAGATGGTTGGGAAAGGAAACATGGAAATTATCTGAAGAAAACTCCTTACAAAATAGATTTAGTGAAGTGAAACAATCACATAACTCCTTAAAAATAGATTTACCCAAATAGAAGAAGATAGCAACTCCTAAACAGAATTTGTGAAATGGAAAAAAAGAAAACAACTCCTTGAAAAACACAATTTGTGAAATGAAAAAATATATTCACAAAATGAAACAACTCATTCAAAAATTCAATGGGCCAAATTCAAAAGGACCAAAAAAGGTAAATGAAGAAAATAATTAAAAAAATTAGAACTGAACAAATGGAAATGAATGCCTCAATGAGGCATCAAGAATAAGTCAAACAAAACAAAACAAAACAAAACAAAATGTAACATAACTCATTGGAAAAACAACTGACCTGGAAAAGGACTTAGGAGAAACAATATAAGCATTATTGGACTTCCTAAAAACCCTGATGGAAAAAAGAGCCTAGATTTTATTTTTCAGGAAATCATCAAGGAAAACTGCCTTCATGTCATAGAATCAGAAGATATTCTGATTCTGAAAGAATTCACTGGTCACTTCCTGAAAGAGACCCCAAAATGAAAACACCAAAGAATATTATAGCTAAATTTCAGAATCACTGGACCAAGGAAAAATATTGCAAGCAGCCAGAAAGAAACAATTCAGATATCAAGGAGCCAAAATCAGGATCACCCAGGACCTAGCAGTTTCCACCTTAAAGGATCAAAGGGCCTAGAATCTGGTGCTCTGAAAGGCAAAGGAACTTGGATTGAAGCCAAGAATCTACTATCCAGGTAGATTGAGCATTATCCTTCAGAACATTCAATGATACCAGTGAATTTCATTTGTTTCTGAGAAAAATACCAGAGAAGAAAAAAAAATTGATCTCCAAATACAGAACTTAAAAGAAGCATAAAAAGGGAAAAGGAAAGAACTCTTCAGAACTATATCATTGTTATGGGTATACTTAGAGAATGCAAATGTGCATATGATATATGTGATAATAAAAAAAAAAAGAAACTAGAGGTAGAAAAGAGATTGTACTGGAAAAAAAAGGAAAATGGAGGTAAAATGAGGGAAATTTCATCTTATAGAGAGGTAAAGAAGACCTATTATAGTTGAAGGAAAGAAGGGAGGGAAATGAACATTATTCTCATCAGATTTGGCTCAAAGAGAGAATATCACTCATATTTGATTTCACAGAGAAATTTGTCTCACATTATAGGGAAGTGGGAGAGGAAAGGGGAAAGGAAAAGAGGAGGCTACTAGAAGTGAAAACAAAAGTAGTAGGGGAAAATATAAGAAAGGGGGGGAACTGTAAAGGGGGAAGGCTGTGTAAGGGAAGTGGTAGTCAGAAGCAAAATACTGAGGAGAAAGGAAAGGAAAAGGAAAGAGAAAAGCCTAACTTGGGGTAAATAAGGTGGTAGGAAATACAGAGTTAGTCATTTTAACTGGGAATGTGAATTAGATAAACTCTCCCATAAAAAGAAGGGGAAGAGCAGACTGGATTAAAACTCAGAATCCTACAATATTTTGCTTACAAGAAGCACATTTAGAGCAGGATCAGGAGATCATTTTATATTTCAACAACAATAAGATGAACAGTTCTGATGGACAAGGCCACCAAAAAAGCAGTAATAAATTGAACCAGCTATACCCAGCAAAAGTACTCTGGGAGATGATTATGAACAACATAGAATTCCCAATCCCTCTATTTTTGTCCACCTGCATTTTTTATTTCCTTCACAGGCTGATTGTACAATATTTCAAAGTCTGATTCTTTTTGTACAGCAAAATAACTGTTTGGTCATGTATACATATATTGTATTTAATTTATACTTTAACATATATATATACATATATATACACACACATATATATATATACATATACATCTATATATATATACATATATACATATATACATATACATATATACATATATATATACATATATACATATATATATACATATATACATATATATATATATATATATATACATATATATATATATATATATATATATATATATATATATATTTTTTTTTTTTTTTTTTTTTTTTTTTTTTTTTGGAGGCTGGGGTTAAGTGACTTGCCCAGGGTCACACAGCTAGGAAGTGTTAAGTGTTTGAGACAAGATTTGAACTCGGGTCCTCCTGAATTCAAGGCTGGTGCTCTATCCACTTCGCCACCTGCCCCTACTTTAACATATTTAACATGTATTGGTCAACCTGCCACCTGGGGGGAAGAGGTGGGGGGAAGGAGGGGAAAAGATGGAACAAAAGGTTTTGCAATTGTCAATGCTGAAAAATTACCCATGCATATATCTTATAAATAAAAAGCTATAATAAAAAAGAAACACATTTAAAACACAGTGATAAATTTAGAATAAAGGTAAAAGTCTGGAGCAGGTAAAGTATTATACTTTAGGTGAAGTAAAAAAAAAAAAAAAAAAAAAAAAAGCAAGGGTAACAATCCTGATCTCAGATCAAGCATCACCAAAAATAGATCTAATTAAAAGAGATAAGGAAGAAAACTATATCATGCTAATGGGTACCATAGATAATGATGTAATATCAATTCTAAACATATGTAGCACAGCATCCCAATTTTTAGAAGAGAAGTTAAGAAAGGGGTAATAAGAAGTTGACAGCTAATGTATGCTAGTGGGGAAACCTTAACCTTGCTTTCTCAGAATTAGATAAATCAAAACACAAAATAAATAAGAAAGAAGTTAAGGAGCTAAATCAAATTCTAGAAAAGTTTGGTATAGATCTTTAGGAAAAGATGAATGAAAACAGAAAGGAATACACTTTCTTCTCAGAAGTTCATGGAGTCTGAACAAAAACTGACCATATATTAGGACATAGAGACCTCAAATCAAATGCAGAAAGACAGAAATATTAAATGCATTTTTTTCAGATCACAATTCAATAAAAATTACATTCAATAAAAGGCCAGCAGAAAATAAACCAAAAAGTAAATGGAAACTAAGTAATTTAATCCTAAAGAATGAATAAGTGGGGGCAGTTAGGGAGCACAGTGGATAGACCCCAGCCCTGAACTCAGAAGATCTGAGTTCAAATCTGGCCTCAGACACTTAACACTGCCTAGCTTTGTGACACTGGGCAAATCACTTAACCTTAATTGCCTCAGTAAAAAAGAAAGAAAGAGTAAGTGAAAGATCAAATCACAGACTCAAACAACCATTTCATCCAAGATAATAACAATAATGAGACAACATACTAAAAATGTGGGATGTGGACAAATATGGGATTTATTGGGAGAAATTTTATATTTCTAGATACTTGCATAAAATAGAGAAAGCGAAGATCAATGAATTGGACTTGCAAATAAAAGAGCTAGAAAAAGAACAAATTATAAACACCAATTATATAGCAAATTTGAAATTCTAAACATAAAACAGGATTAATAAAATAAGAAAACTATTGAATTAGTAAATAAATAAATTTGGTTTTATGAGAAAAAATTCACAAAATAAATAAAATTTTAATTAATTTGACTAAAAAAGAAAAGAACAAAATCACATTGTTAATCACAAAAATGAAAAGGGAAGATTTTCCACCAATGAAAAGGAAACTATAGCAATAATTAGGAGTTATTTTGCCCAACTATATGCCAATAAACATGATAATCTAAGTGAAATTGAGAAATAATTAAAAAATATAGATTGCCCAGATTAATAAAAGAAATAAATTACATAAATAGTCCTATTTTAGTAAAAGAAATAGTACAAGCTATTAATCAACTCTGGAAGAAAATATCTCTAGGGCCAGATGGATTTACATGTGAATTCTACCAAACAGTAAAAGAACAATTAATTCTAATACAATGCAAACTATTTTAGAAATTAGGGAAAGGAGTCTTTACAAGTTCCTTTTACAACACAGATATGGTGCTGGTAACTAAAACAAGTACGGTTAAAACAGAGAAAGACAATTATAGACCAATTTTTTGAATGTATGTTGATGCAAAAATATTAAATAACATATTAGCAAAAACATTACTACAAATTACTCCCCAGATAATAAACAAAAACCAAGTAGGATTCATACCAAGAAATTAGTGTGGCAGAAACTAGGCATGGACCCACATTTAACAACACATACTAAGATCAAAATGGGTCCAAGATTTAGGCATAAAGAACGAAATCATAAATATATTGGAGGAACATGGGATGGTTTAACTCTCGGACTTGTGGAGGAGGAAGGAGTTTGTGTCCAAGGGAGAACTAGAGACCATTATTGATCACAAAATAGAAAATTTTGATTACACCAAATTAAAAAGTTTCTGCACAAACAAAACTAATGCAAACAAGATTAGAAGGGAAGTAACAAATTGGAAAACATTTTTACACTTAAAGGTTCTGATAAAGGTCTCATCTCCAAAATATACAGAGAATTGACTTTAATTTATAAGAAATCAAGCCATTCTCCAATTGATAAATAGTCAAAGGATATGAACAGACAATTTTCAGATGATGGAATTGAAACTATTTCCACTCATATGAAAGAGTGTTCCAAATCACTATTGATCAGAGAAATGCAACTTAAGACAACTCTGAGATATCATTACACACCTGTCAGATTGGCTAAGATGACAGGAACAAATAATGATGAATGTTGGAGGGGCTGTGGGAAAACTGGGACACTGATGCATTGTTGGTGGAGTTGTGAAAGAATCCAACCATTCTGGAGAGCAATCTGGAATTATGCCCAAAAAGTTATCAAAATGTGCATACCCTTTGACCCAGCAATGCTACCACTGGGCTTATATCCAAAGGAAATACTAAAGAAGGGAAAGGGACCTGTATGTGCCAAAATGTTTGTGGCAGCCCTTTTCATAGTGGCTAGAAACTGGAAAATGAATGGATGTGCATCAATTGGAGAATGGTTGGGTAAATTATGGTATATGAATGTTATGGAATATTATTGTGCTTTAAGAAATGACCAACAGGAAGAATACAGAGAGGCTTGGAGAGACTTACATCAACTGATGCTGAGTGAAACGAGCAGAACTAGGGAATCATTATACACTTCAACAATGATACTGTATGAGGATGTATTCTGATGGAAGTGGATATCTTCAACACAGAGAAGAGTTAATCCAATTCCAATTGATCAATGATGGACAGAATCAACTACATCCAGTAAAGGAACACTGGGAAATGAGTGTAAACTGTGAGCTTTTTTTTTCCTTTTTTTTTTTTTTTTTTTGGTTTTGTTTTGTTTTGTTTCTCTTCCCAGATTATTTTTACCTTGAGATTTCAATCCTTCCTTTGCAACAACAACAACAACAAAATTCGGTTCTGCACATATATATTGTACCTAGGATATACTATAAGATATTTAATATGTATGGGAATGCCTGCCATGTAGGGGAGGGGGTTGAGGGAAGGAGGGGAAAAACTCGGAACAGAAGGGAGTACAAGGGATAATGTTGTAAAAAAAAAAATTACATTTGCATATGTATTGTCAAAGAAAATGTTATAATTATAAAAATTAATAAAAACAAACAAACAAAAAAAGGATTCATATCAAGAATGAAGAGCTGGTTTTATAAAAATAAAAACATTATTATATCAAAACCAACAAAATTCAGATGGTTATCTCAATTGATACAAAAAAAAGCATTTGATAAAATGCAACAGTCATTCCTATTAAAAACAACAGAGAGTATGAGAATAAAGGGATAATAAGGGGAGAATAAAGGGAGAATAACATCCATTTAAACCATCAGCAAGTATCATATACAAAACACTTTCCACTCAAATAAAGTCAGATCTAAACAACCAAGTACTCTTCTAGTTGGCCAAGTGATATTAAAATAAAAAAAAAGTAAAAAAAAAATTGGCAATACTGCCTAAATCAGTTTATTTATTTAGTTCCATTATGAATCAAACTCCCAAGAAATTATTATACAGATGTAGAAAAAAATAACAAAGTTTATCTGGAAGGAAAAAAAGGTAAAAACTTTCAAGAGAATTAATGAAAAAATGCAAATGAAGGTGGCCTAGCTATGCTAGATCTAAAGCATTATTACAAAGCAGTGGTCATCAAAACCAATGGTACTGGCTAAGAAATAGAGGAGTTGATTAGTGAAATAGGTTAGGTACAAAGGACAAAAATATTCAATGGCTATAGTAAACTAGCAGGGGTTCTCAAACTATGGCCTGCGGGTCAGATGTGGCCTGCTGAGGACATTTATGTGGCCCGCTGGGTTATGGCAAATGGGCTGAGGGGTGTTTTTGTTTTTACTATAGTCTGGCCCTCCAACAATCTGAGGGACAGTGAACTGGCCCCCTATTTAAAAATTTTGAGGACCACTGGTAAACTAGTGTTTGACAAACCTAAAGACCCAAGCATTTGGGATAAAAACTCACTATTTGACAAAACCTGACAGGAAAATTGTAAACCAGTATGGCAGAAAATAGGCATTGATCCACACTTAGCACCATATCCCAAGATAAAGTTGAAATGGGTTCATGATTTAGATATAAAGAATGATATTAGGGGGCAGCTAGGTGGCGCAGTGGTTAGAGCACCAGCCCTGAATTCAGGAGGATGTGAGTTCAAATCTGGTCTCAGACACTTAACACTTCCTAGCTGTGTGACCCTGGGCAAGTCACTTAACCCCAGCCTTACCAAAAAAAAAAAAAAAAAAAAATGATATTATAAGCAAATTAGAAAAAAAAATAGAATAATTTACCTCTCAGATCTGTGGAAAACAAAGGAATTTATGACCAAAAGAACTGGAGCTCATTATTGAAAACAAAAGGGATAATTTTTGACTATATTAAGCTAAAAGATTTTTTATACAAACAAAACTAATGCGGACAAGATTAGAAGGGAAGCAATAAATTGGCAAAACATTTCTACATTCAATTTACATAAAGGCTTCTTTTCTAAAATATATCAAAAATTGAATCAAATGTATAGTTCAAACCATTCAAGAAACTAGAAACTGAATGGATGCCTATCAATTGGAGAATGGCTGAATAAGTTATGGTATATAAATGTTATGGAATATTATTGTTCAGTAAGAAATGATATCCAGGATAATTTCAGAGAGAATTGGAAAGAATGACATGAACTGATGCTAAGTGAAATGACCAGAACCAAGAGATCATTGTTTATGGCAACAAGATTATATGATGATCAATACTGAAGGATGTTCAACCTATTCTCCAATTGATAAATGATCAAAAGATATGAACAGACATATTTCAGATGAAGAAATTGACACTATTTCTAGTCATATGAAAAGGTGCTTTAAATCACTATTGATCAGAGAAATGCAAATTAAGACAATGCTGAGGTACCACTACACACCTCTCAGATTGGCTAGGATGACAGGAAAAGATAATGTGGAATGTTGGAGGGGATATGGGAACACTGGGACACTGATAAATTGTTGGTGGAATTGTGAATATATCCAGCCATTCTGGAGAATGATTTGGAACTATGCTCAAAAACTTATCAAACTGTGCATACCCTTTGATCCAGCAGTATTACTACAGGGCTTATATCCCAAAGAAATCTTAAAGAAGGGAAAGGGACCTGTATGTGCAAAAATGTTTGTGGCAGCCCTCTTTGTAGTGGCTAGAAACTAGAGACTAAGTGTATGCCAATCAATTGGAGAATGGCTGAATAAATTGTGTTTTATGTTGGTTATGGAATATTATTGTTCTGTAAGAAATGACCAACAGCATGTCACACCCAGTGAAAGAACTCTGGGAAATGAGTGTGAGCCACTATATAGCATTGCTAATCCCTCTGTTTTTGTTGGCTTGCATTTTTTATTTCCTTCAGAGGTTAATTATATATTATTTCAAAGTTTGATTCTTCCGGTGCAACAAACTGTATGGATATGTATACATATACTGTATTTAACATATACTTTGACATATTTAACATGCATTGGCATACCTGCCATCTGGAGGAGGCAGTGGGGGGGAAGGGAAAAATTGGAACAAAAGGTTTTGTAATTTTCAATGCTGAAAAATTACCCATGCATATATCTTGTAAATAAAAAGCTATAATTAAACAAACAAAAATAAAAATAAAGGATGTGGTTCTCTTCAACAATGAGATGAGTCAGACCAATTCCAATGACCTTGGGATGAAGAGAGAAAGAAAATTGTGGGAAATGGGCATGGCTCATAACAGCATTTTCACACTTATTGTTATTTGTTTGCATTTTATTTTTTCTCACTTTTTCCCCATTTGATTTGATTTTTCTTTTGCAGCAAGATAATTGTACAAATATGTATGTATATATTGGGTTTAACATATATTTCTACCATGTTTAACATATATTGGACTATTTGCTATCTGGGGAAGGGGATCAGGGAAGAGGGGAGGAAATCGGGACACAAGGTTTTGAAAGGGTTAACATTAAAGAATTATCCATGCACATATTTTGAAAAAAAAAAGCTTTTTTTTTCTTTTATTATAGCTTTTTATTTACAAGATATATGCATGGATAATTTTTCAGCATCAACAATTGCAAAACTGTTGGAACTCTGTCTTCCCCGAAATCAGTCAGAATCAGGATCACCAAAAATCTTTATTCTTCGTCTCTTGAGCTTGCCATCAGGGGATTAGATCTAGAAATCTCCAAGCTACCTTCCTCTCTCAACTGCCATGAGAGAATGCCCCAATTTCCTCCTACTACTCCACCCACATATTTTACTTCTCCCTCTTTGTCTCACCAATCAAGTCAGCACCAAACAGATAGGGAAGGTCAACCTTCAATCATGTTCATAGAGAACCGTCCAATTGGCAATTAGTCTCACATGCTCCATTATCCAAGTGCATTTGCTCAGTTTTAGCCCTTTACACAAAACCTTTTGTTCCAACTTTTCCCCTTCTTCCCTCCGCCCCCTCCCCAGTTGGCAAGTTGACCAATACATGTTAAATATGTTAAAGTATAAGTTAAATACAATATATTTATACATGTCCATACAGTTATTTTGCTGTACAAAAAGAATCTGACTTTGAAATATTGTACAATTAGCCAGGGAAGGAAATCAAAAATGCAGGCGGACAAAAATAGAGGAATTGGGAATTCTTTGTAGTTGTTCATAGTCATCTCCCAGAGTTCTTTTGCTGGGTGTAGCTGGTTCAGTTCATTACTGCTCTACTGGAATTGATTTGATTCATCTCATTGTTGAAGATGGCCATGTCCATCAGAACTGATCATCATACAGTATTGTTGTTGAAGTATATAATGATCTCTTGGTCCTGCTCATTTCAATCAGCATCAGTTCATGTAAGTCTATCCAGGACTTTCTGCAATCATCCTGCTGGTCATTTCTTACAGAACAATAATATTCCATAATATCCATATACCACAATTTATTCAGCCATTCTCCAATTAATGATTGATAGGCATTCAGTTTCCAGTTTCTGGTCACTGCAAGGAGAGCTGCCACAAACATTCTTGCACATTCTTGCACATTCTTTATCTTCTTTAAAATTGCTTTCGTTTATAAGCCCAGTAGTAACACTGCTTGATCAAAGGGTATGCACACTTTGATAACATAGTTCCAAATCATCTTCCAGAATGGCTGGATTTTTCACAATTCCACCAACAATTTATCAGTGTCCCAGTTTTTCCACATCCTCTCCAACATTCCACATAATCTTTCCCTGTCATTCTAGCCAATCTAAATCAGAATTGTCTTAATTTACATTTCTCTGATTAATAATGACTTAGAAAATCTTTTCATATGACTAGAAATAGTTTCAATTTCTTCATCTAATAATTGTCTTTTCATATCCATAAATTAGAGCTAATTCTCTAAATATTTTGGAAATGAGGCCTTTATCAGAACCTTTGTAAAAATGTTTTCCCTATTTATTGCTTCCCTTCTAATCTTGTCTGCATTAGTTTTGTTTGTACAAAAACTTTTCAATTTGATATAATCAAAATTTTCTATTTTGTGACCAATAATGATCTCTAGTTCTTCTTTAATCACAAATTCCTTCCTCTTTCACATGTCTGAGAGGTAAATTATCCTATGTTCTTCTAATTTATTTATAATCTCATTCTTTATGCCTAGGTCATGAACCCATTTTGATCTTATCTTGGTGTACAGTATTAAGTGTGGGTCAATGCCTCGTTTCTGTAATATTAATTTCCAATTTCCCCAGCAATTTTTGTCAAACAGTGAGTTCTTATCCCAAAAGCTGGGGTCTTTGGGTTTATCAAACAGTAGATTATTAAAGTTATTGACTGTTTTGTTCTTTGAACCTAACTATTCCACTGATCAACTAGTCTATTTCTTAGCCAATACCAAATGGTTTTGGTAACCAGTGCTTTATAATATAATTTTAGATCTGGTACACCTAGGCCACCTTCATTTGATCTTTTTTCATTAATTCCCTTGAAATTCTTGACTTTTTGTTTTTCCATAAGATGTTATTTTGTTATTTTTTTCTAGGTCATTAAAATAGTTTTTTGGGAGTCTGATTGGTATAACATTAAATAAATAAGTTAGTTTAGGTAATTTTGCCATCTTGATTATATTTGCTCTCCCTATCCAAGAGCATTTAATGTTTTTCCAATTGGGTAGGTCTGACTTTATTTCTGTGGAAAGTGTTTTGTAGTTTTGCATATTGAGTTTCTGATTTCCCCTTGGTAGATAGATTCCTAAATATTTTATACTATCTGTAGTTACTTTAAATGGAATTTCGCTTTGTAACTAACTTTTGGGTTTTGTTAATGATATATAAGAATGCTTATGACTTATGTGGGTTTATTTTGTATCCTACAACTTTGCTAAAGGTGAGGATTATTTCTAATAGCTTTTTAGTAGAATCTCTGTGGTTCTCTAAGTATACCAGAATATCATCAGCAAAGAATGATAATTTGGTTTCCTCATTACCTACTTGAATTCTTTTAATCTCTTTAATCTCTTTCTAATAAAAAGCTTTTATAAAAAAAAATTCAAGTCATTCTTCAATTGATAAATTGTCAAAATATATGAGTAGATGATTTTCAGATGAAGGAATTGAAATCATCGCCAGCGATATGAAAAGTTGCTCTACATCATTATTAAGCAAAGAAATGCAAATTAAGACAACTCTGAGATCCCACTACACACCTCTCAAATTGGTTAAGATGACAGGAAAAGATAATAATGAATGTTGGAGGGCATGTGGAAAAACTTTGAATTGTTTTTTTCCTGGCTGCTTGTAATATTTTTTCCTTAGTCTGATAATTCAATTCTGAAGTTAGGCCACAATACTCCTTGGAGTTTGTTGTTGTTGTTGTTGTTGTTGTTGTTTGTGTTTTTGTTTTTTTGTTTTGTTTTAGGGTCTTTTTCAGAAGGTGTTCAATTAATTCTTTCAATGCTTATTTTACCTTCTGGTTCTATTACCTCTGTACAGTTCTCTTTGATGATTTCCTGTAAAATAGAATCTAGGCTTTTTTTTTTCATCATAATTTTCTAGAAGTTTAATAATCCTCAGATTATCTCTCCTAGATCTATTTTCCAGGTCTGTTGATTTTTCAAGTAGATATTTAAAGTTTCTTTCTATTTTTTTCATTTTTTGGTTTTGCTTGACTGATTCTTGGTGTCTCAATGAATGCATTTTTGGTGGCATTGTGAACTGATCCAACCTTTCTGGAGAACAATTTGGAACTATGACCCAAACACTTATAAAATTTTGAATATCTTTTGATCCAGCAGTTTTTCTCCTAGGCTTATATTGCAAAGAGATCTTAAAGAAGAGAAATGGATCCCCATGTGCAAAAATGTTTGTAGATTTTTTCAGTGGCAAGAAACTGGAAACTGGGTGGATGTCCATCAGTTAGAGAATGTCTGAACAAGTTATTGTATATTAATGCTATGATTTTGAGACCCTGGATACAATAGAATCAGCCAGAGTCAGGATAAGCAAAAGTCTTTATTCTTGGTCTATTGCAGTCACAGTCAGTGGATTAGATTTAGCAACACCTCCTTCCTCTCTCTCCACTGCCAAGAGAATGACTCCTCCTCCTAATCCACCCACAGATCTCACTTCCCTTTTTTTGTCCACACCCAGTGATCAAGCTAGAACAAAATAGGTAAGTAGGTTCATCCTCTAAACATGATTAACCTCATGTGCTAGATTACCTTGCATCTGCTCAGTTCTAGTCCTTTACATTATGGAATATTATTGTTCTATAAGAAACGATCAGCAGGATGATTTCAGAGAGGCTTAGAGAAACTTACAGGAACTGCTTCTGTGTGAAATGAGCAGAACAAGGAGATCATTGTACACAGTAACAAGATTGTACAATGGTCAATTCTGATGGACATGGTTCTTGTCTACAATAAGATGGTTCAGGCCAATTCTAATAATCTTGTGATGAGAGCCAACTACACCCAGAGAAAGGACTGTGGAAACTAAATGTGTATCACAACATAATATTTTTACTTCTTTTATTGTTGTTTTCTTGAATTCTATTTTCTTTCTCATTTTTTTTCCTTTTTGGTCGGAATTTTCTTGTGCAGCAAGATAATTGTATAGGGGTGGAGCCAAGATGACAGAGAAGCCACACAACTTTCTAAGCTCTCTCATGCCCTCACTATCAACTATTTAATTCAGCCTCAAAAATAGTGCTTGACTGGTAAAATACATGAAGATTAGAAGTACAACAATTTAACAGCCAAAGAGAATCTGGAATTTTATCAGAAAAGGTCTGTCCTGAGGAGCGGGAAAAGACTAGCTTGGACAGTGATAGAATTAGGCTAGCAGATTGTGCAGTTCAGGGTGGAGAGATCTCTGGGGTTAGAAAAGCTACAGAGACAGAGGACTCTGGCATAGGCTGATTGCTCTACTCTGCTTGCAAAGCAGCAGATCAGCAGAGAAATCAAAGCCACTTTAAAAAATGCCAGAAACTATTGTCTGCCTATAGCTACCCCAAACAGGAAGTGACTCAGCATGGATCACAGCAGGGCTGTGCAGCCACCTTCTACTGTAAGAGGCTTTTCCTTAGGGCAGTTAAGAACTTGCATGACAGGAGGACACAGCCTGGGAGAGCCTTTAATCTGCACAGTGGGAGCTCGGCCTGAGGCAGTGGAACTTCCACAGCATTGAAAATTTTGCTTCCCAGGGCAGAGACACTTCTAGTTTGTGATCAGTCTATTTGCTGGTCAGCTGCCAATATCCACATCCCCATGGTAGGCTTTGCCTGGGATTGTGACACTTTCATTGTTCAACCTTTAGCCTCAGGGCAGTCACTAGGCCACACAGTGGGAGTTCTTCATTGGGCACTTCTGCAGCCCATCCGGTGCTAACCAGCTCTGAAGGGGAGGGGGCCAGGAAACTCTCTCCGAGAGCACCCTTGTACCTTTGCAACCCATTCACAAGACAGCTGCCATCCATATACTTATCCTATCTCCAGAGGAAGCTGGTAACCTCCTTACATTGAAGGCAGACCCTATAGGTTTTTAAAAATGTGTAAAAATATTAAAAGGATGATTAATAGATTTTTTATAGAAAGAGAGCAGTTTGGAACCCCAAGGACACTAATAGCCCACAATCCCCAGATAATACCCTGAAGGGGAATGTTACCTGGCCCCCATCAAATAACTTTCTCCTATAAGAGACTATTAAAACCCTCAAAAGAGAGTTAGAAGAAAAATGGTGAAAGGAAAGAGAAGCTATGCAAGAGAGTAACTTCCTGAAATATGAATTGGAAAGATAAAGAATTCACAGGAAGTGCAGGGAAACTGAATTTGTGTATTGGAAAAGGTTAAGTAGGATTTGTGAATTGGAAAAAATAAATAATTCTTAAGAAAGTAGGTTTTGTGAATTGGAAAAAGAAAATAACTCACTAAAAAAAAAAAATAGAAAAAAATTAGTGAAATGGAAAAAAAAAATCCCATGGAGCAAAACAACTCATTTAAAAACTGAATTGGACATATACAAAAAGAAGTAAAAAAGCTAATAAATAAAATACCTCCTTAAAAATCAGGATTGAACAAATAGAAATGAATGATTCATTAAGACACCAAGAATCAGTCAAGAAAAATTAAAAAAATAAAAAGCTGGAGAAAAACGTCAAATATTTATTTGGAAACTCAAAAGACCTAGAAAATAGATCTAGGAGAGATAATCTGAGGATTATTGGACTTCCCAAAAATTATGATGGGGAAAAAAAAAAAAAAGCCTAGATTCTATTTTACAGGAAATCATCAAAGAGAACTGCACAGGGATAATAAAACCAGAAGGTAAAATAAGCATTGAAATAATTCATTGAACATCTTCTGGAAAAGACACTAAAAAAAAAAAAAAAAAAAAAAAAAAAAAAAAACTCCTTGGAATATTGTGGCCAAACTTAAGAACTATCAGACTAAGGAAAAAATATTAGAAGCAGACAGGAAAAAACAATTCAAATACTGAGGTGCCACAACAAGGGTCACTAAAGATCTGGCTGCCTCCACATTAAAGGATCAAAAGGCCTGGAATCTGATATTCTGAAAGGCAAAATAACTTGGAATGCAGCCACAAATAAACAACCCAGCTAAGTTAGCATATTCTTCCATGGAAGAAGATGGACATTTAATGAAACAGATGAATTCCATTTGTTTCAAAGAAAAAAAGAAAAGAAAAGAAAAAAAAAAAACATATCTAAACAAAAAAATTGATTTCCAACCACAGGACTCAAGAGAAGCAGAAAAACGTAAAAGTCACTCTTGGGAACTGTATTTTTGTTGTGTATATACAGAAAGTCCACATGTATAATTTAATTTTACTGATATAACATAAAAAGGAAAATAGAAATGGAAAGAAGATAGTGTCAGAAATTAGAAAAAGGGGAGATAAAAAGAGGAAAACTAAATCCCAGGAAGAGGCAAAGAAAACTTATATCTGAAGGAATATAGGGAGTGGGAAGAACATTGCGTGAATCATACTCTCATCAGAATTGGCTCAAAGAGAAAATAATTGACATATTTGTTTTGCAGAGAATTATCTCTCACCTCATTAAAAAGGGGGAAAGGAAAAGGGAAAAGAAAAAGAGTAATAAGGGAAGGGTATAAGAAACTGGAAGGAATTTAAAGGGAAGGGGAGAGATACTTAAAATGGAGGGCTGTGTGATGCAAGTGGGGCCCATAAGTTTAATACTAGGAAAGGAGTTCAGGGGGTGCAAAGAAAAAAAAAAGCATAATCTGGTGATAATATGATGACAGGAAATATATAATTAATAATTTTAACTGTAAATGTGAATGGCATGAACTCTCTCATTAAGCAGAGGCAGACAGCAGAATGGATCAAAAGTTTTACAATTTGTTGTTTACAAGAAACACATTTAAAGCAGGGAGATACATACAGAGTAAAGGTAAAAGACTGGAGCAGAATCTATTATGCTTCAAGTGAAGTCAAAAAAGCAGGGGTAGCCATCCTTATCTCAGATCAAGCAAAATCAGAAATTGATCTAATTAAAAGAGACAAGGAAGGAACTATATCCTGGTAAAATGTAGCATAGACAATGAAGCAATAATAATACTAAACATATATGCACCAAATGCTATAGCATCTAACTTCCTAAAGGAGAAGTTAAGAGAGTTGCAAGAAGAAATAGACAGTAAAACTATAATAGTGGGAGATCTCAACCTTGCACTCTCAGAATTAGATCAATCAAACCACAAAACAAATAAGAAAGAAATGAAAGAGGTAAATAGAATATTAGAAAAATTAGGTATGATAGATCTTTGGAGAAAATTGAATGGTGATAGAAAGGAGTATACTTTCTTCTCAGCAGTTCATGGAACCTGTACAAAAATTGACCATATATTGGGACATAAAGATCTAAAAATTAAATGCAGGAAGGCAGAAATAGTAAATTCTTTCTTCTCAGATCACTATGCAATAAAAACTACATTCAACAAAAAGTTAGGGGTAAATAGACCAAAAAGTAATTGGAAACTAAATATTCTCATCTTAAATAATGCTTGGGTGAAAGAACAAATTATAGAAACAATTAATAATTTCACTCAAGATAATGACAACGAGACATCATACCAAAATTTATGGGATGCAGCAAAAGCGTAATAAGGGGAAATTTTATATCTTTAGAGGCTTACTTGAATAAAATAGAGAAAGAGAATTTGGCTTGCAACTTACAAAGCTAGAAAAAGACAAAATTAACCCCCCCAATCAAATAAGAAACTTGAAATTCTAAAATTAAAAGGAGAAATTAAAAATATTGAAAGAAAAAAAATATTGAATTACAAAACTAAGAGTTGGTTTTATGTAAAAAAAAAAAAAAAAAAACAAACCAAAAACAATAAAATAGATAAACCTTTGGTAAATCTGATCAGAAAAAGGAAAGAGGAAAATCAAATTGTTAGCCTTAAATATGAAAAGGGGAAAGTTTCCACCAAAAGAAGAGGAAATTACAGCAACAATAAGGAATTACTTTGCCCAACTTTATGCCAATAAATTTGTAACCTAAGTGAAATAGATGACTACCTTCAAAAATATAGGCTTCCCAGATTAACCGAGGAAGAAGTAAGTAGTCTAAATAGTCCCATTTCAAAAAAAGAAATAGAACAAGCTATTAATCAATTTCCTAAGAAAAAAAAATCCCCAGGACCAGATGGATTTACATGTGAATTCTACCAAACATTTAAAGAACAATTAGCGCCAATGCTATTTAAACTATTTGAAAAAATAGAGAATGAAGAAGTCCTACCAAATTCCTTTTATGACATAGACATGGTACTGATACCTAAACCAGGTAGGTTGAAAACTGAGAAAGAAAACTATAAACAAATCTCCTTAATAAATATTGATGCTAAAATTTTATAAGACTACAGAAAATCATCCCTAGGATAATACACCATGATAAAGTATGATTTATACCAGGAATGCAGGGCTGGTTTAATATCAGAAAAACTATTAGTATAATTTACCATATTAATAATCAAATTACTAAAAACCATATGATCATCTCAATAGATGCATAAAAAGCATTTGATAAAATCCAACATCCATTGCTACTAAAAACACTTGAGAGTATAGGAATAAATTGAATATTCCTTTAAATAGTCAGGAGCATCTATTTAAAACCATCAGTAAACATCATATGTAATGGGAATAAACTGGAACCTTTCCCAGTAAGATCAGGAGTGAAACAAGGTTGCCCACTATCACCATTACTATTCAATATTGTAATAAAAATGCTAGCCTTGGCAATAAGAGTTGAGAAAGACATTAAAGGAATTACAGTAGGTAATGAAGAAACCAAACTATCACTCTTTGCAGATGATATGATGGTATACTTAGAGAATCCCAGATATTCTAATAAAAAGTTATTAGAAATAATCCACAACTTTAGTAAAGTTGCAGGATACAAAATAAACCCACATAAATGCTCAGCATTTTTATACATCACCAACAAAATCCAATCGCAAGAGATACAAAGAGAAATTCTATTCAAAACAACTGTCAAGAATATAAAATATTTGGGAATCTATCTACCAAAGCAAAGTCAGGAATTATTATGAGCAAACTTACAAAACAATTTCCACACAAATAAAGTCAGATTTAAATAATTCGAAAGACATTAAGTGCCCTTGGATATACCAAGTGAATACAATAAAAATGACAATACTCCCTAAACTAATCTATTCATTTATTGCTATACTAATCAGACTCTCAAGAAACTATTTTAATGACCTAGAAAAAATAACAACAAAATTCATATGGAAGAACAAAAGATCAAGAATTTCAAGTGAATTAATGAACAAAAAAAATCAAATGAAGGTGGCCTAGCTGTACCTGATCTAAAACTATATTATAAGGCAGCAGTCACCAAAACCATTTCATATTAGCTAAGAAATAGACTAGTTGATCAGTGGAATAGGTTAGGTTCACAGGACAAGATAGTGAACAACTATAGCAATCTAGTATTTGACAAACCCAAAGATCCCAATTTTTGGGATGAGAATTCATTATTTGACAAAAAACTGCTGGGAAAACTGGAAATTAGTATGGCAGGAATTAGGCATGGTCCAACACTTAATACCACATACCAAGATACAATCAAAATGGGTCCATGATTTAGGCATAAAGAATGAGATCACAAATAAATTAGATGAACATAGGAAAGTTTACCTCTCAGACTTGTGGAGGAGGAAGGAATTTGTGGCCAAAGGAGAACAAGAGACCATTATTGATCACAAAATAGAACATTTTGATTACATTAAATTAAAAAGCTTTTGTACAAACAAATCTAATGCAAACTAGTTTAGAAGGGAAGTAACAAATTGGGAAAATATTTTTACAGTTAAAGATTCTGATAATGTCCTTATTTCCAAAATATATAGAAAATTGACTCTAATTTGTAAGAAATCAAGCCATTCTCCAATTGATAAATGTTCAAAGGATATGAACAGACAATTTTCAGATGATGAAATTGAAACTATATCCACTCATATGAAAGAGTGTTCCAAATCACTATTGATCAGAGGAATGCAAATTAAGACAACTCTGAGATACCATTACACACCTGTCAGATTGGCTAAGATGACAGGAACAAATAGCGATGAATGTTGGAGGGCTGTGGCAAAACTGGGACACTGATGCATTGTTGGTGGAGTTGTGAAAGAATCCAACAATTCTGGAGAGCAATCTGGAATCATACCCAAAAAGTTATCAAAATGTGCATACCCTTTGACCTAGCAGTGCTACCACTGGACTTATATCCCAAGGAAATACTAAAGAAGGGAAAGGGACCTGTATGTGCCAAAATGTTTGTGTAAGCCCTTTTTGTAGTGGCTAGAAACTGGAAGTTGAATGGATGCCCATCAATTGGAGAATGGTTGCACAAATTATGTTATATGAAAGATATGGAATATTATTGTGCTTTAAGAAATGACCAACAGGAAGAATACAGAGAGGCTTGGAGAGACTTACATGATATACTGATGCTGAGTGAAATGAGCAGAGCCAGGAGATCATTATACACTTCAATAACGATACTGTGTGAGGATTTATTCTGATGGAAGTGGATATCTTCAACAAAGAGAAGATCTAATTCAGTTCCAATTGATCAATGATTGACAGAATCAGCTATACCCAGATAAGGAACACTGGGAAATGAGTGTAAACTGTTTGCATTTTTGTCTTTCTTCCCATGTTATTTTTACCTTCTGAATCCAATTCTTCCTGTGCAACAAGAAATTCGGTTCTGCACACATATAGTGTATCAAGGACATATTATAACACATTTAACATGTATGGGACTGCCTGCCATCTAGGGGAGGGGGTGGAGGGAATTAGGGGAAAATTCAGATCAGAAGTGAGTATAAGGGATAATGTTATAAAAAATTACCCAAGCATGTGTACTGTCAAAAAATTACAATTTTAAAATTAATAAAATTTAATATTTAAAAAATATAATTGTATAAATATTTATGTCTTTATTTAATTTACATATATTTTACCATGTTTAACATATATTGGATTACTTGCTATCTAGGGGGAAAGTGGGGTAAGGGGGCAAAATTGGACAACAACATTTTGCAAGGGTCAATGTTGAAAATTTATCCTTGCAAATATTTTGGAAATAAAATCTTCAATTAAAATTTTTTTTTTTATTGATAAGAATTTTGCCTCATTTTTACTTATGAGTGCCTGTTTAATTCTAAACACAGATATTCATTTTCAATTCTATAGAGCAGTCTCAATTTTTTGATGACAGTGATCATGTCTCATTTTCACACTCACTTTGGAAATGAAACATCACTTTTTACTTCAACAATCAATGCTCTCCTGTGTTAAAAGTCCCATCAGTATCTTTACCTCCCTTTAGAACTTTAGAGCTTCTAGGTTGTCTGTATCCATCCTAAAAAGAGCACCCAGAAATGAATAGTATACTCCTGATGTACTTGCAAAATCTTAGGTCACAATCACACAAGGACACTATCACCTTTGTTGTTCAGGACGCTATGTTGGAGAGTATTGAGAGAGGCCAAGATCAAAATGAATAATACAGGAATCCAGGGACCTGAAGCAAATGTTAACTAATTTCAAAATGGGTCAGAATCATAACAATTAAGTTCCTGACATGTAAAGTCATTTTTCCACCTAAAATATTAACCAACTTGCTTCATTTCTGCTAGATTGATTTGTGGAGCATGAAAGGTCATTTCAGAGGCAGAGGGGGAATTTTCCAAGCAGAAGGGAATTTGGCTTGTACAAGCCATCCATAATGAGAACCAATAAATTACGCAAAGCTCCTGTTTACCTAAGCTGAAATATTGATGTCCAAGCCCACATCGAATGCAAATCTCAACATTAATCATTTTTCTCCAGTCTGGAAATTCAGACCATGGTAACACATGCTTTGATAGACCTATACATCATAGTTACAGCAACATTAGACAGTGCATCAGTGACAGAATACAAATATATTGCATCTGAGTTACTTGGTTTTCCCCTGCCAGATTTTCATGTGTATCTTTAAGCCTGATCTGGGGTTTAGAATGAATGTTAGCATGTGTTTGATTCCAGATTATATGCTTGAGTTTGGTGATGAGGAGGACTTCATTTGTGGGTAGCCCTTTGGCTATATCTAAACAAGTCATTGTTTCTCAAGCTGATACCCTCCATGGATTAGTTTGAAAGGAATGAATTTATGACCATACATTGCTCTCCCCAAATTGTCTGTATCATATCACTCTTTATGCATTTTATACTTATTTTTTTCTAGGTAAATGATGAATTCTCCTTTTTAATTTATAATATAATGCCTTTCAGGTTGGAAAATTTTGTTCATTTTTTTCTAAAACCAGAAAACATTGCATATTGGATCCTTATACACAAACACATCCCCCTTTTTCTTAAGTCCAGATTTGTTTTCATCTCTGTAGGAAATTTTCTACATAGTTGGGTGTAAAAAAAAAAAAACTCCTTACTGATTTAAATCAGCAACTTATTTGTAATTTATTGTCTTACTGATTTGTTTGGGGATGCTGAAAACTTAAATAAACATCTCAGGATCACACAGGTAATATGTGTAACATAGAGTGATCCCAAGTTTTCTTAATTCCAAGGCTATCATTCTATTAACTATCCTGATTCATATAGTAAGTGGTGAACAAATATTTACATGAATGAACGATCTCTAAAGAAGGCTGCATAAGTAACTTCTTCAGTAACTTCATTCAAGAAATAAAATACTACAGGATGCCAGCAATGACTGAATCATTTTGAGGATAAAGTATTCTATGCTGTATTCTTTTTTATTTAATCTTAATTCAAACTAGTGAAATAAGTCACCAAGCTTTTGCATCATCAATTCAGCTTTTACATCCTATCTCCCTAATTCACATTCTAGATCTAGTCATGCTTCCTCCCTCAGTGGATGTCCCTTGTTTAACTAATATAGTCAGGATTCCTTATTTTGAATTTTGGAGTCCCTGTACAACTTGGCTAGAAGACCTTTTTTCATTAGCTTTTCTTTAGCAAAAAGTGTTGAGGTAATTATTATAAAATTATAAATATTTCAATATACAATGAGAACAGGCTTATGTAAGAAACCATGAAGTGTTATGTGTAGGGTTTTTTTTCCTTAATTCAATAGTATTATATTTTCCAATTACATAAAAAATTAGTTTTCAACATGATTTTTAAATTTTTGTTTTTATTTTTTTGAAAGGCATTTGTAATTAAGTGACTTGCCCAGGGTCACACAGCCATTAAGTATTAAGTACCTGGAGTAGCATTTAAACTCAGATGATCTATCCATTGCCTCCTTAGCATTCATTTTGTAAGATTTTGAGGTCCCATGTTTTTCTTCCTCTTTCTGTTACCACCTCCCCCCCAACACAACAAGCAATCTTTTATAGGTTATACATATGCAATCATTTTAAACATATTTCCACATTAGTTATGTTGTGTAAAAGAAATAAGAACAAAAGGGAAAAACATGGGGAAGAAAAATTCAAGCAGACAAACAAAGGATGCAAATAGTATGCTTTGATGTCCATTAAGTCTCAATACTTCTTTCTTTAAATGCAGAGGACATTTTCCACGTCAAGGCTACTAGAATTTTCTTAGATTGCTCAGTATTGCTGAGAGGAGCAGTCTATCATAATTGATTTTCACACGATCTTGTTATTTTTGTGTATAGCATTCTCTTGGTACTGCTCACTTCCTTAATTTAGCATCAGTTCATGTAAGTCTTTCCAGCATTTACTGAAATCAGCCGGTTCATTATTTTTTAGAACAATAATATTCTATTACATTCATAAACCATAACTTATTCAATCATTCCCCATTACTTGACAATACAAAAAGAGCTGCTATAAACATTTTTTGCACAAGTAGGTCCTTTCCCCTGTATATGATATCTTTGGAATCTAGTTTGTCCAGGTTTTTAAGATATATGCATATAAATATATGTATATGTATATACATATATATATATATATATGTATATATATATGTTATATGCCCATGTGTGTTTATAATATATACATATATATATGCTTATGTACATATGCATTCATATAGTATTCACAAAATTTAAAGTTTTAAATATAAAAATTTGGACACACTGTGTATCTATACCCCTTATCAAAAAATGTAGATAAAGTGTTCTAGAAGTAACAGAAATGTTTTACTTTTCTCATATCCATCATTAAAAAAAGCTCCCCCTTCTTTCAATCTAATTGAAAGTCCTCCTTTGTGTACACACAAACACATGCCTACACATTCTGCATAACCAATTAATGATTTTCACATACTTCTCTTTGGGAGATGTGTTTCATCTTTTCAAATCCCTCTTGTTCCCTAATTTGATCAGATTTCTGACTCAACTCTCTTCTCTTGTTTTAGTCCATGTTTTCCTTAATTTACTTAATATTTTGTAAAACAAACTACAAAATCATACTTTCAAAGTTGGAAGAGCCCTTCAGAGATGATCTAGTTCAGTATATGCCTCATTAATTGAAGCTCCTCTCTCTAACATGCCTATCAAGTGGTATCTATATTTCAACAGAAGACCTCTAATTTCAGAAAGCCCATTCCATCTCAAAATAGTCCATCAAATTACCTAATAGTTGTTCTTGTTAGGAAATGTTCTCTTTTTACATCAAGCTTAACTCTTGCCACACAGAAATGTCTAACCACTCTTTCATAGAATTGTCCTTAATATAATATATGTCCTTACTATAACAATATAATTGTAATAGCAATTGCTCTTTAATATTTTTCTTTTCTCTTAAAACATCTTGATTTTTTTCAACTGAAATAACATGAATCTCCAGAATTCTTATCTCAGGATTTCTTGAAGATTATGTCTGTCTTAAGATTCTCTTAACTCTTCTAAACTTCTTTAGCTTTTTAAACTTATCCAACCATTTCAAGAGTTCAAGAACCTTCTTGGTTTTCCTCTTCATTCTCTCTTGTTTATCAAATGTTCTTCCTATATTATTGATCTATAAGAAATGATCAGCAGGATGATTTTGGAGAGGCCTGCAAAGACATGTACTGATATTGAATGAAATGAGTAGAACCAGGAGAACATTGTACACTACACAATAACAGCAAGATTATGTGATAATTTCTGATAGACATAGCTCTTTTTAACTCTGAGGTGATTGAAGCCAATTCCAATGGTCTTGTGATGGATAGAGTCATCTATATCCAGAGAGACGACTGTCAGGACTGAGTGTGGATCACAATATAATATTTTCACTTTTTTATTACTGTTTGCTTGTATTTTGTTTTCTTTCTCATTTTTTCCCCTTTTTTTGATCTGATTATACTTGTGCAAAATGGTAGTTGTGGAAATGTGTATAAAAATTGTACATGTTTAAAATAGATTACTTGCTGTCTAGGGGAGGGGGAAAGAGGGGAAAAAGTTTGGAACACAAGGTTTTGCAAAGGTAAATGCTTTAAATAATCTATGCATATGTTTTGAAAATAAAAATCTTTAATAAAAATTGTTCTTTCTAAAATGTGGTAGCCAGAACTGAATGTAATATTCCAGATGTATTCATATCTTAGACACACTGAGACTTTAAGGAGGTCTTAGATTACTTTAGCTTATTTGACTATGTCACATTTTTACTTACACTTGCTAATCCATTTATTAATTTTTTGGTGATAGCTATCCATGCTTCTCTCATCCTGTAAAAAATAAAAAGTTGGGGCAGTTAGATGGTGCAGTGGATAGAGAGCCAGCCCTGAAGTCAGGACAACCTGAGTTCAAATCTGGCCTCAGACACTTGTACTCGTCCTAGCTGTGTGACCTTGGGTAAGTCACTTAACTCCAATTGCCTCAACAAAAACAAACACACAAACAAACAAACAAACAAATAAATAAATAAACAAACAAACAAATAAATAAATAAAAAGTTGATTTTTTTATGCAAAGAATAAGCCTTCACATTTATCCAAATTAAATATAACATTGCTAAGTTTACTTTTAAAAGTTTGATTTAAAATACTCTATCTTCATCATGTCATTTCTAAATTTCATAAGCATGTCTCTTATGCCTTTATCCAACTCATTCACAAAAAACATAATGAGTATGGGGCTGTGATAATTGTAAGTTTTATGTTGTTTGATGTTATGATAAGACTACAATTTGGAGTCATTTAGTCTAAGTGGTCCTAATGCCTGTAAAATATGTCAGCCAAGAAAGAGTTGTACTTTTCTGCTGTTGTCATCTATATTAACTCTGTGACAGGCAGATAATGCTCACAGCTTTTGATTGGATGAAACTTTTGACTCACTTTAGGATCTTATTCCTACTCCTTCTGCTATCTAGTTGATTAACTTTGATCTTCTCCCATTTCAGTGCTGATGAAGCAACTCTCCCTACTCAAGTTTTGGCCAATTATGATATCAATAAGTGCACTTCTCCACAATATGGTTTGATTAGGAATGTCATTAACCATATCTGACACCGATTAAGAATTCATAAACAAGTCTATTCTTAGGTTATAAAATTTTATCTGAACCCCAATTTTGAGCCCAATTTGTCTCTGACACCTTTTCCCACCACTTGGTGGGGAATTTTTTGGGTGAATTCTTTTGTACCCAAAAGGATGATCCTTTATTTATATCATCATACTGTGTGTATGCATTTCTGTTTAACTGTTTTCTACACATATTAAAAACAAACAAACAAACAAATAAAAAAAAACCTTTTGTTTGCATCAGTTTCCCAAGTACCAATTTCTACAGATTCACAAATCTTTTTCTTTGATTTAACTGGAGCTGTGAAGCAAAATAAAGCAAGCTGGTTACTCACTAACTGGTATTCACATCCTAACCTTTCTTTCTTCCTCCTTCTCTCCCTCGCTTTCTCCCCTCTTCTTCCTTCTCCTCCTCTTCCCCCCCTCTCC
Organism: Sminthopsis crassicaudata; assembly: GCF_048593235.1. Lineage (NCBI taxonomy): Eukaryota > Metazoa > Chordata > Mammalia > Dasyuromorphia > Dasyuridae > Sminthopsis > Sminthopsis crassicaudata. Next base: position 549,878,593 of record NC_133619.1, read on the forward strand.
TTTTCTTCCACATTTTGATTTTTTTCTTTCCTTCTTCTTCTTCTTCTTCTTCTTCTTCTTCTTCTTCTTCTTCTTCTTCTTCTTCTTCTTCTTCTTCTTCTTCTTCTTCTTCTTCTTCTTCTTCTTCTTCTTCTTCTTCTTCTTCTTCTTCTTCTTCTTCTTCTTCTTCTTCTTCTTTTTTTTTTTTGGTTGCCATTAATGTGTCTCTTATAATTGCAGCTAACTGGCACGTGTTTAGAGTGGTAGGCCTAGATTTAGAAAGATTAATTTTCTTGAGTTCAAATCCTTCCTTAGACTGACTAGGTGTATGACCATGAGCAAATCAAAAAATGCCATTTATCTCAGTTTTCTCATTTGTAACATGATCTGGGGAAAAATGGAAAAAAAAACAAAACGCTCCATTATCTTTGTAAAGAAAACTCCAAATAGAAATACAAAGAATTGGATACAATTGAAATGACTAAACAAGAGCTTTTTAGTTTTGCCATCACTTTTGAATTCTTTCAAGTTTCACTTTCCTAAAACATTTTTCTTCCTTCAGGATGCCTTTCCTCTTCTATCTCCTGCATATTTTATTTATTGATTCATTCTCCTTTTTCCTCTAGAAATTCACTACCTTTTCAAATTTCAAAGACATCTAACTAGATTCCAATTTTGTACTTATGTTATTCTGTTTCATCTTCCAGTTACTTGCATGCATATATCATTTTTCCCTCAAATGGCAATGTGGATTATTTGTACTTGATCTGTAGTAGGGTCTTCCAAGCTGTATTGATCTGATCAGCCACAGCTGGATACACAGAACATTAATACTGACATAACTATGTCATTTTGGTCGTCTTTCAACTCAAAGGACAACAACTATTCATCTTACCTATTAGATTGTTAAATACTAGAGGTTAGAGACTATGCCTTATTTATCCCCATATCCCCTACACAGAACATACAAATTTAGAACTCATTATTGCTTCCATTTGAATTTTGTATAAATCACACACACACAAAAAATGATACTAATATGGCATTTTATGGTATACAAGGTGTTCTGTAAGCATAACCTCTTTGAATCATCTTAACCCCCCCACACTCACACATTTGTATTTGTATGTATGTGTACTCTCCATATATTTATTTGTCTCTGTCTGTATGGCATTCAATTTCACCTCTGAGTCTTTGTATATACCATTCCCTCATTTACAGAATGCTCTTCCTCTTCAGCCTTGCCTCTTGGTGTCCAATGGATTTTTCAGACTTAGTTGAAGCACCAGCTTTTTCATAAGATTTTCTTAATTTCTCCATTTGCTAATCATTCCTGACTTGTTTACCTTGCCATATATTGATGTCCTAGATTCCAGAAATGTCATCATAAGAGATTTTTAGAAAGAATAGATATTTCCCATGTTAAAAACCATCCAACTCCTTCTCTATTACCCCCCAAATCACCACAAAAAGAAGAGCAAAAAATATGAAGAATAATTCTATTTAAACAACCTAGCCCCTTATCTCCTTATATAGAACATGAACATTGTTGTTATTGAGTTTTAAAAGTCATTTTCAACTTTTTTTGCCTGCATTTTGAGATTTTCTTGACAAAGATATTGGGGTAGTTTGTCATTTTCTTCCCCAGTTTATTTTAGATGAAGAACTGAGACATGCAGGGTTAGGTGACTTGTGCAGGATCATATAATATGAGTGCCTATGACTGGATTTGAACTCAGGAAGATGAATCTACTTGATTTCCAAGCCCAGTGTTCTATATAACTGTATAACACAGTTCATGGGAACATTCATTATTCTTTAATGGTTTCATATATCTTTTTAAATTAAGGGATTTTTCTTGGAAGTGAAGAAAAGAGTAACAAGAAAGAGAAAAAGAGAGATGGAGAGAGGGAGAGAAGGATGGAGAGATGGAAGGAGGGAAAGGGAGAGAGAAAGAGAGAGAGAGAAGAAGGGAAGAGAGATAAAGATAGAGAGATAGAGACAGAGAGACAGAAAGAAAATATACCCTTTTTGTGCAAAATGCTAGTATGACATTTTGTTTGCTTGACTTCGGTGAAAATAGACCTTTCAAGAAAGAAAGTCATTTGCAACAAATCACAATTGTAAAAAGAAAAAAAAAAAAAGGAAAAAGAAAAAAAAATTTGAGAGATAGTTATCATGCCTTGATAGCTATTCAATATATTTCTACTGAATTTTCATTTGAGCCATTTTCAAACATAAACCCAGAAAAATGACTAGCAGAATTGGAATTAGAAAGGCCTGAATTCAAATTTAGCAGCTTAATCTTTGCTGAGTAAATAAATGACTTAATTTCTTCCAACACCAGTTTCATTATCTATAATATAAGAGTACTAACAGTATCTGCTTCACAAGGACATGAGATTTCTAAAGCACTTCAAAACTTAAAGTGCAACATAAATGTTTGCAATTATTCTACTGCAACTAAGGGTTAAAATGTGATATTGAAGGCAGATTAGGTATAAAAGAATAAAAAAAAGATATAAGTAGAGAACTGAATATTGGGAGATGGGAGTTCTAAATTGTGTTTCCTTAAATAAATAATTTCTCTCAACAGCTCCAGATTCCCTATTTAGTTAAAACAGAAAGAATAATCTTTGAGATATTTTTCTGTGCCAGAATTCTATTGTTGAACTCCTTGAGGTTCATTATTTTCTGTTTTTTAACGTTCTTCTGCTAAGCCTATACTTGCACAATTCTTACCATCTTTTAGTAAGCACAAGACCTTCCCAAAATATATGTTCCCATGCCAATCTCTAGCCCCTAACAAATCTCATGGTCTATATCCCTCCCATTATGTTATTTAAAATTATAGAATTTTTTTTTGTTGGTAATGTTCTCAGAGATGATCTAGTTCAGTTTCCTATTTGATGGAAGATTCCCACCTACCACTTAATTGTGAAATATTTTATCTTTATGTTTTATATATACAAAGAGTTGGCTTTATAGTTTATCTTCTTGTATTCACCACAGTACCTGATGATATAAGTTTATAATATATATGTTGTCATTTTATTTTCTAATCTGTTGAACATCATTATATAGAATAGAGGCAAGATTGAAGAGTGTAAAGTGTGTTTGACTTGAGTAAGGAATACTTGCATTCCAATTAGATCTCTGATACTTAACTTTATTTGTTAGCCTAGACAAGTCTTTTAACCTGTAACTGCCTCATGAAAATCCCTCTGATTAGTACTGAGAAAACATGGCATATTATAAAGGGAAATTACTCTGTAGGAAAGAACCTGGGTTTAATCCTCATGCCTTCCACTCACAACTTATCTGATATTGACCAAAACATTTAATGTCTCACCATTTCACTGAAACTGTTCTCTCCAAAATAACTGATGATCTACCCATCTTCTTAAACTGTGGTTCCCATTTCCATATAGAGTCTTATAAATGAATGTGGGGATTGCAAAATTATGATTTATTATCAGTAAATGTTTGATTTTGTACCTATCTTAAATATCTATATATCCAAAGTCACAAAAATTTTGGGGGGTGTAAAGGGCTTGAGAGTAGGAAGAGTTTAAGAAGTCTTGATGTACTATATGTTAAAGCCAATGGATATTTTTCAGTCTATATTCTTCTTCTCCTTGACACTTTCCTTTCTCTAGGTATTCAGGATACAACTCTATCCTGATTATTTTCCAACCTATCAAACCACTCTTTATTCATTGCTGGATCATCATCAAAGTCTAGGTCATGCCCATTAATAAAGTGTGTTTTGCATGATTCTCTGTTCAGTCTTTTCTTCCTCTATATTACTTCAAATGGTGATCTCCTAGCAATCATGGATTTAATTATAATCTATAAGTTTATGATTTTCAAAGTTATATATTCAGTCTAACCTCTCTGCTGACTGTATTCTTGCATCTCCACATATTTAGACATTTCACACACTTAAAACTGGGTATTTAGTACATGTCTCAAACTCATTGTAGCCCAAACTGTACTTATTAGTATTTCCCCAGAATTTCTACCCTTCCAAACTTTTCCTGTTTCTGCTGGGGACAACAACATCCCCTCAGTCTTCCAGAATTGTAACTTCCACATCTTTCTTGACTCCTCATTATCTCTCTCATGAATATGCCTATATGCTATCCAGGTTTATCAAATTTGCCTTCACATCTTTTGATTATCTCTCCTTTTCTCCTCTGATATACCACCCAAGGGCAGATATTTCTCATTTCATAATTGCATTACTTCAATAGCCTGTCAGCTGGTCTACCAATTACACATTTCTCCGCAAATTCCAGTTCATTTTTTTATTTAGCTATCAAACTGATTTTTCTGAAGTACACATTCACCTGTGTCCCTTCCCTCTGCTTTCCAAGTTGACAAATTCCATTGACTCACAGGATCAAGAACAAAATGCTTTGGCATTCAAAGTATTTTATATCTTTTCACCTCCTATACTTCTAGGCTTTTTATTATTAATTTATCATAGATATTCTTTGACTTAATGACATTGACCTTTTTGCTATTCCAGGTAAAATGCTTTATCTCATGACTCCAGGAATCTTCTCTCCATGTCCTCATTCCTGGAATGACCTCCCTTCTCTCCCTCTGGCTTTCTTAACTTCCTTTAAATTGAAAATCAAAATACCACCTTCAACAAGAAGCTTTTCCTAATCCTTCTTAAACCTAATATCTTCCCTCTGGTAATTATTTTCTATTTATCTTGTATATAGTTTATCTATAAATATGTATTTGATTCTTGACTTCCCAATTAGATTGTTAGCTTCTTTCATGAAAGGACTATATTTTTCTTCTCTTTATAACCCCTGTACTTCATATAGTCTTTTGAACATAGTATATTCTTCACAAATTGTTTATTAACTGACTGGATCACCTGGACCTCACTTTCCCAAACAACAGAATTGGGGGATATTACCAAACTGGTTTCCAAAGACGCTTCTATTTCTAAATCTATGAACTTATGATATATTATCATAAATGCATTGTAATCTACCTCAGTGGAAAGCATTTTTATCCTGTGATTACCAAAGGCTTAAAAAAAACCTCATAACTTATGTGTATTTTGCCTATCATCACATCAATATTACCAAAGAAACTACAGTGAAAATTAGTGGGTTATTGTATTAGAGATCATAAATTTATCTTATAGTTTCTTTATTCTAGTTAAAGAATAATATAATAGGATGATAGAAAACAAGTGTATTAATCACTTCAAAGGTCATGGTTATATGAACCAGCAATTCACTGAATAGCAACCTTGTTTATTCATTGTCTGTTAGAAGATTTGACTGAGGGGGAACTTGGTACTTCATAAAAAAGTCCACTCTGTTTTTGTATATGTCTAATTGTTAGGAAATTCTTCTTTATACTGACTTCAAATTTGTTTCCTTGTAACTTTCACTTGGACAGGTAGGTGGTGCAATTGATATAATTCTGAATCTGTACTCAGACTCCTCTTTATGAGTTCAAATTTGGTTGGCTCTTCCAGGGCTAGAGACAAGATAGTGGAATGCAGCCAGAAAGTTTCCCACAAAAAGTATATGAAACCAAGCCTCTGAATAGTGTTTCATGGAATGAAACCCCTCTCCAACTCAAGATAGACTGAAAAACTCTTCAAGAAAGGTCAGTCTCACTTGGTTAAAAAAGGGGTTCAGCCCAAGTTAGAGTCTAGGAAAGTAGTGAGATGGTCTTAGGCGCAGCAAGTCAACAGCTAAGATCCTCAATCCTGACTTAGGAGAAGAGGCAAATCAGTGGGGGAAGGTTCCAGTCCCATCTCAGTACGCAAACTCTGAGAAAATAGGATGTTTACTGAAAAGAGTAAGCAAAGCTACCTCCTGCAAACACAATGAGCCCCTGTGCTCAGGGATCAGAACTGCACAGAAAGCTTGGAACAGTGTCACCCTTACCCCAGGAGCAGAGCTCCACCATAAAAGTAAAAAAAAAAAAAAAAAAAGAGCAAATACCAAAAGAAAAAAGCAAGAAAATGAGCAAGAAACAGAAAAAAACCTTGACCATAGAAAGCTACTATGGTGATAGAACAGACCAAAACACAAACAGACATGGACAGAATATGCACAGAAGAAATCATAAAGAATGATATGATGGCAGAAACTAGGCATGGACCCACATTTAACACCACATACCAAGATACGATCAAAATGGGTCCATGATTTAGGCATAAAGAACGAAATCATAAATAAATTAGAGCAACATAATATAGTTTACCTCTCAGACTTGTGGAGGAGGAAGGAATTTGTGGCCAAAGGAGAACAAGAAACCATTATTGATCACAAAATAGAAAATTTTGATTACACCAAATTAAAAAGTTTCTGCACAAACAAAACTAATGCAAACAAGATTAGAAGGGAAGTAACAAATTGGCAAAACATTTTTACACTTAAAAAAAAGGTTCTAATAAAGGTCTCATCTCCAAAATATACAGAGAATTGACTTTAATTTATAAGAAATCAAGCCATTCTCCAATTGATAAATGGTCAAAGGATATGAACAGACAATTTTCAGATGATGAAATTAAAAATATATCCACTCATATGAAAGAGTGTTCCAAATCACTATTGATTAGAGAAATGCAAATTAAGACAACTCTGAGATACCACTACACACCTGTCAGATTGGCTAAGATGACAGGAACCAATAATGATGAATGTTGGAGGGGCTGTGGCAAAACTGGGACACTGATGCATTGTTGGTGGAGTTGTGAAAGAATCCAACCATTCTGGAGAGCAATCTGGAATCATGCCCAAAAAGTTATCAAAATGTGCATACCCTTTGACCCAGCAATGCTACCACTGGGCTTATATCCCAAGGAACTACTAAAGAAGGGAAAGGGACCTGTATGTGCCAAAATGTTTGTGGCAGCCCTTTTCGTAGTGGCTAGAGGCTGGAAGATGAATGAATGTCCATCAATTGGAGAATGGTTGGGTAAATTATGGTATGTGAATGTTATGGAATATTATTGTTCTGTAAGAAATGACCAACTGGAGGAATACAGAGAGGCTTGGAAAGACTTACATCAACTGATGCTGAGTGAAACAAATAGAACTAGGAGATCATTATACACTTCAATAATGATACTGTATGAAAATATATTCTGATGGAAGTGGATATCTTCAACATAGAGAAGAGCTAATCCAATTCCAATTGATCAATGATGGACAGAATCAGCTACATCCAGAAAAGGAACACTGGGAAATGAGTATAAACTGTGAGCATTATTATTATTTTTTTTGTTTTTCTTCCCAGATTATTTTTACCTTCCGAATACAATTCTTTCTTTGCAACAATAACAACAACAAAATTCAGTTCTGTACATATACTGTACCTATGATATATTATTAGATATTTAATATGTATGGGAATGCCTGCCATCTAGGGGAGGGGGTGGAGGGAAGGAGGGGAAATATTCAGAACAGAAGGGAGTACAAGGGATAATGTTGTTTAAAAAAAATTACCTATGCATATGTACTGTCAAAAAGTGTTATAATTATAAAAATTAATAATAATAATAATAATAATTTTAAAAAAGGAATAATATGAATTGGCTGAAGGCCAAAGAGTCTTTTTGAAAGCACTAATACAAGACTTTAAAAGGCAAATAAGAGAGGTACAAGAAAAATGAGGAAGGAAATGAGAGAGACGCATGAGAGAGTTGACAGGTTGGAAAAGGAAGGAAAAAAATTGTCTGAAGAAAATAACATCTTCAAAAGTAGAATTAACCAAAATAAAAAAAAAAAAAAGAAATACAGAAGCTAAGTGAAGGAAATCAAAAATTAGAACAGGGAAAATGGAAGCCAATGACTCTGTGAGACAGCAAGAATCAGTTAAACAAATTAAAAACACTGAAAAAAAAGTTGAAGAAAATGTGAATACATTATTGGAAAACCAGCCAATCTGGAAAGTACATCCAGAAGACACTTTAAAAATTATTGGCTCACATGAAGGTTATGAGCAATAAAAGAGCTGGGGGTAACATTATTCAAAAGACCATTAAGGAAAATGGTTCTAATATTCTAGAAATAGGGGAAATACTCATTGAAAGAATCTGTGATAATTAACACCATACACCAAAATCAGGTCAAAATGGGTTCATGACCTAGGCATAAAGAATGAGATTATAAATAAATTAGAGGAACTGTGGAAGAGGAATAAATTTATGTCCAAAGAAGAAATAGAGATCATTATTGATCACAAGGTAGAAAACTTTGATTATATCAAATTGAAAAGTTTTTGTACAAACAAAACTAATGCAGATAAGATTAAAAGGGAAACAATAAACTGGGAAAACATTTTTACAGTCAAAGGTTCCAATAAAGTCCTCATTTCCAAAATGTATAAAGAATTGACTCTAATTTATAGGAAATCAAGCCATTCTTCAATTAATTAATGGTCAAAGGATATGAACAGACAATTCTCAGATGAAGAAATTGAAACAATTTCTAGCCATATGAAAAGAAGCTCCAAGTCATTATTAATCATAGAAATGCAAATTAAGTCAACTCTGAGATACCACTACACACCTGTCAGATTGGCTAGAATGACAGGGAAAGATAATGCGCAATGTTGGAGGGGATGTGGGAAAACAGGGACACTGATACATTGTTGGTGGAATTGTGAATACATCCACCCATTCTGGAGAGCAATTTGGAATTATGCTCAAAAAGTTATCAAACTGTGCATACCCTTTAACCCAGCAATGTTACTACTGGGTTTATATCTCAAAGACATCTTAAAAAAGGGACAAGGACCTGTATGTGCAAGAATGTTTGTGTCAGCCCTCTTTGTATTGGCCAGAAACTGGAAACTATGTGGATGCCCATCAATTGGAGAATGACTGAATAAATTGTGGTATATGAATATTATGGAATATTATTGTTCCCTAAGAAATGACCAACAGGACCTGGAGAGACTTACATGAACTGATGCTGAGTGAAATGAGCAGGACCAGGAGATCATTGTATACTTCAACAACAATACTATATGATGATCAATTCTGATGGATGTGGCCATTTTCAACAATGAGATGAACCAAATCACTTCCAATAGAGCAGTAATGAACTGAACCAGCCAGCAAAAGAACTCTGGGAGATGACTATGAACCACTACATAGAATTTCCAATCCCTCTAATTTTGTCCGCCTGCATTTTTTATTTCCTTCACAGGCTAATTGTACACTATTTCAAAGTTTGATTCTTTTTGTACAGCAAAACAACTGTTTGGACATGTATACATATATTGTATTTAATTTATCCTTTAACATATTTCACATGTATTGGTCAACCTGCCATCGGGGTGTGGGGTGGGGAGGAGGGTAAAAATTAGAACAAAAGGTTTGGCAATTTTCAATGTTGTAAAATTACCCATGCTTATATCTGATAAATAAAAAAAAATAAAGAAAGAAAGACTCTGTCATGATTGTGCTAGCTTCCTGGATACCTTAGAATCAGTCAGAGTCAGGATAAGCAAAAGTCCTTGGTCTTTATTCTTGGTTTTTAAGGGTAGAAGTGAATTGGATGGACAGGACTTCCACGACGTCTCCTTTTCGTCTATCACCCAAAAATGACTCTGGCTTGTGTTACCAAATGATTGGGCCAGCACAGAATAGTGGGAAGGGCCATTTCCAAGCATATTCTAATAGAGTATTGTCTATTTGGTGATTAGCCTTAAGTGCTCCATTGTCTGACTCCAGTTCATCAACTCAAAGTTTCAGCCCTTTACTGCAAGCTGCTAGAAAATAAAAATTCAAATATCAAGGAGCAACAATTAGGATTACCCAGCATCTGGCAGCTTTTACAATAAAGAATTAGAGGACTTCGAATACCATATTCTAGAAGGCAAAGGACCTAGTGTTACAACCAAGAATTAATTAACCAGCAAGTCTCAGCATCATTCTTCAGGCAAGATGATAGAGCTTCAATAATGTAAGAGACTTCCAATCATTTCTATGAAAAAAAAAAAACAAATATAAATAAACAGAAAATTTAATCTACAAACATAGAACTCAAGAAAAGAATGGAAAGGTAAAAATGGGAAAATATATAGAATTTAAAGGTTAACCAGTTTACATATTTATATGGGGAAAAACATATCTGTAACTGGGAAAATATATAGAATTTAAAGGTTAACCAGTTTACATATTTATATGGGGAAAAACATATCTGTAACTCTTGGGAAATGTATCTGTCATTGGGGCCAGAAGGAGACATCATATAAACTGATGTGATGATATCAAAGAAAAACAAACAAACAAACAAAAAACAGTAAGAGGTGAAAAAATGTTTCTATTGGGAAAAAAAGAGGAAAGGGTAAGTATAATGGGACAATTAGTTTAGAGGAAGAGGAACAGCAAAAAAAAAAAAAAAAAAAACTTATTACAATTGAAGGAGAAAAGGGAGCGTGATGAGCATTGGCTGAAGCTTATCTCATCAGTTTTGGTTCTAAGAGTGAACAAATCATTCATTTGTGTATAGAAATTTATTTAACCACATAAATAAATAGGAGGAGTAAAAGGAAAGAAAAGAGCTGGACAGAATAGAAGGGAGAGCAGAAACACTAAAGGAAAAGGTAAGAGGAGAGGAAAGGGTGATAGAAGATGAGCTAATGGATGGAGTCCTTTTAAAAAATATTACTAAGTAGTAAAGGTGATACAAGATAAGCTAGTGGGTGGGGTGGATTAAAAAAAAACATGACCAAGGATAGGGTGGAAAGAAAGAACAAAAGTACATGCAGGGGGGAAAAATATGATGAAATATAGAGCTGGTAATCATAAGTGTGAATGTGAATGAGATGAACTCTCCCATAAAACAGAAGCAAATAAGAAAGTGGATTAAACAACAGAATCCTACAATATGTTGTTTACAAGAAAACACATGAAGAGTAAAGGTAAAAGGCTGGAACAGAATTAATTATATTTTAGCTGAAGTGTAATGTTCTCTTCTCTAAAATTATAATGTTCTCTGGGAGCAGGTTTCTTGGGGAGCTTCTGGAGGCAACCTTAATTTCAGTTCAGTTTTAATCACCCTGAATGTGGCCAGAAGTTAAAGTCCAAATCCTTTATTTTCTCCTTCAAAATACCCTGGTTAGCTTTCTTAGAGTTCTATCTCTCTCCTTGGTTCCAAGAGTTCTTGCTGCTAGTCCTTTGTCTCTGCCATCTTCAGCCTCTTGTCCTCCCAATATCTCTAGCCAGAACAAAAGTAGAAGTTTGGAATGAATCTAACTCTGCCTTTCCAAAAGTGGACTTCTTCTTATATATGCTCTCTCTAATATGTGAACTCCTTTAAAGGTCTGAACTCCTTTAAAAGTATGAACTCCTTTAAAGGTGTGAACTAAGTACATAATAAGCATTAGTACCTTGTTTCAAGTTCTGGCCCATAACACTGAAGTAAAAAAAAAAAAAAAAGGCATGTATAGCAATTCTGATCTCAGATACAGCAAAAGTTAAAAAAATAAATAAAATGATGCTATTAAAAGGGATAAGGAAGGAAAGCATATCTTCATGAAAGGTACAGTAAACAGTTAAGTTTTAAGTTTTAATGATGATAAATAGGTAAGCACCAAGTGGTAGAGCAGCCAAATACCTAGAGAAGATTTTAAGCCAGTTATGGGAAGAAATAGAGAGCAAAACTATTCTAGTGTGGGGATCTCAACTTTCTCAGAATAGACAAATCTAATCACAAAATAAACAGGAAATAAACTAGACAGGTTAATAGAATCCTAGAAAACTTAATAGGGACAGAAAGGAATATACCTTCAAAAAAACTGATCATGTATTAGGGCAAAAAAAAAAAAAAAAAAAAAACTTTCAATCAAATGCAGAAAGGCAAAAAGTGTAAATGCTTTCTTTTCAGAAAATAATGTGATAAAAAAATAGATTCAATAAAGGGCTTGGGAAAGATAGACTGAAAACTAATTAGATATCAAATAATCTAATTCTAAAGAATGAGTGGGTAAAACAACAAGACACAGAATAAATCCATAATTTCATCCAAGAGAATAATGAGTCAATATGCCAAAGCCTAGGGTATGCAGCCAAAGCTTTTCAGGGGAAATTTTACATCTCTAAAAATCTACATGAATAAAATAGAGAAAGAGGAGATCAATTAATTGAGCATGCAACTAAATTCTTAAACTCAAAGGAAAGATTAATAAAATTGAAATTTAAAAAATTGAACTAATAAATAAAACTAAGAGTTGGTTTTATGAAAAAGAAAAATAGAATAATGTTTGATTAACTTCATTAGAAAAAGAAAGAAAAAAAAAAAGAAATCATCACCATGAAAAATGAAAAAGATGAGCTTACCACCAGTGAAAAAGGAATTGAAACAAAAATGAGAAACTCTTTTGCCCAACTGTATAGCAACAGTAAAATTGAAATGTATGAATAGTTTAAAATATATATAAATTGCCCAGATTAACAGAGGAGGAAATAAATTATTTAAATAGTATTATTAAAAAAAAAGAAAAGAAAAGAAATTTAAAAATCCATTAATGAAATCCATAAGGAAAAATCTATAGGGTCAGATGTATACACAACTGAATTCTAACAAATATATATAGAACAACTAATTCCAATACTATGTAAACTATTTGTAAAAATAGGCAAAGAAGATGTATTGGCAAATTCTTTTTATGACACCAATATGGTACTGATACCTAAACCAGGAAGAGTCAAACAGAAAATGAAAATTATAAACCAATCTCCCTAATGAATATTGATGCAAATATTTTAAATAAAATATTAGCAAAGAGATTACAGCCAACTATCAGCAGGATAATATACTATGACAAAGTGGGATTTACCAGCAATGCAGGGCTGGTTCAAAATCAAGAAAATTATTACCATAATTAACCATATCAATAAAAAAACCAACACAATTCATATGATATTGCCAATAGATGCAGAAAAAGCACAAAACACAGCACCTATTCCTTTTAAAAACTAGGAAGTATAGTGGTAAAAGAAATGTTCCTTAAAATAAACAACAATAAAATAAAACAAACAACAAGCATGATTTGTAATGGAGAGAAGCTGGACACATTCTCAATTAGATATGGGATAAAACAAAAATGCCCATTATCACCATTATTATTCAACATTATACTAGAAATGTTGGCTTTAGCAATGAGAAAAGAGAAAAAGTAGAATAGAAAATGAGGAAATAAAACTTCCACTGTTTGCAGATGATATAATAAAATACTTACAAAATCCTAGAAACTTATCCAAAAAGCTACTAGAAACAATTAAAAACTTTTACAAAGTTGCAATAAAAAGTGAGCCTGCATAAATCATAAGCATTGATATATATATATATATATATATATATATATATATATATATATATGTAGTAAAAATGAAATTCTTCCTAAATTTATCTACTTTTTCAGTGCCATAACAATCAAAACATAGGAAAATAATAACAAAATTAATCTGGAAAAGCAAAAGGTGAAGAATATCAAGGGAATTAATGAAAAAAGATATATATATATATATATATATATATATATATATATATATATATATATATATATATATATATATATATATATATATATATATATATATATATATATACACACACAAAAGATGGTGGCTTAGTAGTACCAAACCTTAAAACTGTATTATACAGAAGCAGTCATCAAAACCATTTGTACTAAGTAAGTAATAGACTATTCATTAGAATAGATTAGACACAATAATCAAAAACTATAGTAATTTAGTAATTGATAAACTCCCAAACTCTAGTTTCTGGAATAAGAACTATTTGACAAAATTTTCTGGGGAAACTGGAAAATAATGTCAGAAACTTGTCATAGACCTATATTTCATACCCATACTGATGAGGTTCAGCTCCCCTCAATTTCCAGGGGTCAGGGAACCAAATGATGAGGTTAGTGGCAGGTTCAAGGTTCCTGGGAACCAAATGAAAAGGTTGGGCTCCCCTAGATTCCCCTAGGATTTGAAGCAGGGCAGGGAGTTGTGGGAACACCGTCTGGTGGTGGCAGAGATCCTTCATAAAGGAAATTATGAATATGAAAAGCTAGACTGGTAAAAGAAGTTTATCATTGACATTGGGAAGTCAACCTTTGCTATGCATGAATAGAAAGATTGAACTCCTTACTGACAAGGTCCTGACAGAGAAGTAAAATTTCTAGCAGAGAAATCCTGACAGAGATGTATAATGTCTTGTTAGGGAAACAGATGAGAAAGGTAAAGAAGGGGTGACCCTGAAAGAGAATACATTTCAGCAGGCAGAGGGTTGTAAGCTGTAGCTTATGCCAGAGAGAGAGAAGTTCCTTGGCATGGGTATATTAGGTCTTCTGAAAGGACTGAGCCCCAAGTTGGCTCATTTTATGGCTAGAAGATGGGGGAAGTTCTTGATGAGGGCTGGGTGCAGCCTGGGCTGGAATCAGAATAGAAAATATTAGAATTGAATGAGTGTCTCTGGACTAATTTCAATTCAATGGGATTAGAATCTCCAGTTCAGCTAAGTAGGATTGGTACTCAACAGGTTCCACCTAGATAACAGAAAGCTTGATTCCCTGGGGCAGATCTTTCACAGAGGCAGAGTTCAAAGAGAATATCTACTTCAAAAAGCTTCTCAAGAACTTTAGCTCATGGCTCACCCAGAAGTAAGAGAGAGAGAGAGAGAGAGAGAGAAAGAATTTCACGGTTCCTCTTGTCAATACCAAAATAAGGTCAAAATGGGTATATGATTTAGGCATTAAGGAAGATATCATAAACAAATTAGGAGAGCAAGGGATAATCTACCTAATGGATCTTTGGAAAAGGCAGGAATTTATGACCAAAGAAGAATTAGAGAACATTATGAAAAGCAAAATGGACAATTTTGATTATATTAAATTAAAAAAGTTTTTGCATAAACAAAACCAAAACAAACTAGATTAAAAGGGAAGTTCATAACTGGGAAAAGTTCTTTACAGCCAATGTTTCTGATAAAGGTCTCATTTTTCAAATGTGTCTGTCAAATTTATAAGACTACAATTTATTCCCCAATTGATAAATGTTCAAAGGATGTGAACAAGTTTTAGACGATGAAATTAAAAACATCTATAGTTATAGGGAAAAATGCTCTAAATCATTATTGATTAGAGAAATCTTCTCGGATTAGCTAAGATGACAGGAAAATATAATGATAAATGTTGGAGGGCATGTGGGAAAACTGGGACACTGATGCATTGTTGTGAAATGATAAAACCATTGTGGAGGGCAACCTGGAACTATTCCCAAAGAGCTATAAACTTCACATACCTTTTGACTCAGCAACTACTTACTCTATATTCCCACGAAGTCAAAAGAAATGAAAAGGACCCACATGTGCACAAACATTTGTAGCAGTTCTTTTTGTGGTAGTGAAGCTTTGGAAAATGACTAGATGCCTTTCAATTGGGAAATGAATGAACAAGTTGTGG
Organism: Sminthopsis crassicaudata; assembly: GCF_048593235.1. Taxonomy (NCBI): domain Eukaryota; kingdom Metazoa; phylum Chordata; class Mammalia; order Dasyuromorphia; family Dasyuridae; genus Sminthopsis; species Sminthopsis crassicaudata. Next base: position 549,894,043 of record NC_133619.1, read on the forward strand.
TATATGAAGATAATGGAATATTATTCTATAAAAATAATGACCAAGCTGATTTTAGAAAGGCCTGGAAAGATTTACATGAACTGATGCTGAGCAAAACAAGCAGAACCAGGAATGAATGGTATACAATAACAGCAAGAATGTGCAATGATCAACTATGAAAGACTTGGTACTTCTCAGAGGTTCAGTGATTTAAAACAACTCTAGTAGACTTTGGAAAGAAAAGCCATCTATATCCAGAAAACGAACTAAGGAGATTGAATGTAAATCAACACATGTTATTTTCATTTCTTTTTTTCTGTGTTATTTTTTAAATCCCTCCCATGATTCTGATTTTTCTCCCTCACTATGATTCATTAAGAAATGTGTCTTAAAAATAAATAAATTTATAAGTTAAAAAAAATCTGGTTGGCCTCAGACAGTTGCTAGCTGCATGACACCTGGCAAGACAGTTAATCCTGTTTTTCTCAGTTTCCTCATCTGTAAAATGAACTAGAGAAGAAAATGGTAGATCATTCCATTTTCTGCCAAGAAAATTACAAATGGAGTCAAATAGAGTTTGAAATGACTGACTTTCTCCCTTTTAGGGATCCAATTTCTCCCTTGTCAAGTAATTGTGCAATTAATTAAATCTCTTTAATTCCCCACACTGACCACAAGCTCAATTTCATTTCTGATACTAATGTCTATTATTCTTCTTTTGCATCTAAGTGTAGGAACAATAAAGTTAAGCCACTATTTACTTTCTTGAAAGACTGTAAGAATAGTCAGTAAGTATGTATTAAGCATATACTTTGTTTCATTAATTGTGCTAATTGCTGTGAATAAAAAGAAAGGGAAAAGGCCATCCCTGTTTTTGAGGAGCTCATAGTCTAAGGAAGGAGAGAACATGCAAATAACTATTTGAAAATATAATATGCACAAAAAAGATAATATTTTCAGAGGGAGAAAGATTATGAAAAATTTACTTAGATTTAATGATAAATAGAAATGTGAAAGGAAAAACTTTATTTATTTGGGAGATCTCCATTTCCAGGAAGAATCTTTTCCCAGAGCACACAGGAAATCAGTGCCACTGAAATGTAGGATTCAGAGAGTAGAATAATGTATAAGGAAACTGGAAGGTCAAGAAGACCAGATTATAAAAGGTTTTGGGCACCAAATAGTATTGTATATCATGATGCTGAAGAAGGGAACAAGCCAAGCAAAATAATAAGTATAGACATGATATTTTAAATAAGTTTTTTTAATCCCCCTTTTTAAACAGTGATTAAAACAGAGTTTGGCTTTACTCTGGAGACAGAGAAGAAAGAGCATTGGATTTGTTTTAAAGAAGAGTCCTAAGATCAGATCCTCTTTGTTAGTTTGTAAAATGAAACTGATTATACCCTATAAATCCTAACTTGTAAGGTAGTTCTGAAGACTACATGAGATAATGTGCTTGAATCTAAAGTCCTTTGTAATGTTTAAAAGGATTTTTAAGTGGTAGTTGTTGTAATCTACTAAAATATTAGTCCATCTAATATTTTATGGCAAACAAAAACAACATTCTAAGGCCAAATTGTTGACCATGTTGTTGCTCTTGTTTTAGTCTTTATGGAGACTCTTCAAACTTTGAGTTACTTGGGATTCTTTTGTCTTCTAATTTCAAGAGAGAGGCCATCCCACTTCATGGTGCTTAAGAAAAATACTGAGAAGACATAAATGAAATTGTCAGTCTTCATCAGATGTTTTCCCCTTGAGTGAGATTGAAGAAAATCTCTTTTATTTGAGCTGAGTTATGTCATTCCCAATGTGAACAGTTCTTCATTCTGCATTGCCTGATATATATATATATATATATATATATATATATATATATATATATATATATATATATATGTGTAATTCTCCTATAAATACTTTGTATAATTTTTATTTTTATATGATTTGGGTAAACATTTCTTTGCTATTAATTCTCTATATTCATTGTAGAACCTGTGTCTTCTGGGAAAGGGGGATAGCCTTGGATATAAAACTAGGATCCTACTTTATCTCAATGCCAGAGTGATCAAAAGTTATATTGAACCCTTTTTTTTTTTTTTTTTTTTTTTGCTATGACCCTGCCCACTGAGCATTCTCAGTGCCAAAATTCCATTTCCCAATAGATCTTTGCCACTATAGAAGTCAGTCTCTTGGCAAACTGATTTCTATTCAACAATAAACTTTCATTTTGTAACTAATAATTCGGGAATGAATTCAAAGTATCATCTCTTACTGTTTATAAAATTTCTCATATCTCTAATGATGGAAATATAAATACAAAGTAATTAAAATTTTTTTAAAACATTACTCACTAGAAACTATTCAGATTATTCTTTTTTGAAATATGCATTCAACATCCTGATACTTAAAGTCTTTTATAATTTAGATAAAAGCTACTTTTCCATTCAAATTGCATACAGGTCCCTTTCATATATCTCCATTACTACACAGCATTGTATATAAAACTATACTTGAGGTAAGAATACTTGGTTTTAAATCCTACTTCTAACTTTTCCTTGTCATATGACTTCTGTCATATCACTTTCTACAATGAATCTGTTTTCTCATCTGTAAAATGAATGTAATAAAAATATCTGCATCTCCTGCAAGAAAAGGTAATTGTGAGGTTCTGAAGCAAAGTGCTTTGGGAAGATTAAAATGTCATGAATATGGTAGCTACTTATATTAAAAAAATATTATACACTGTTCCCCATTTTCAACATTCCTTATTCTGCTTCATGCAAATTGTGTAAGTCATTACCCTAGACCAGGATTTGACAGACTCAACTTTTGCCAATACACTGTCATCTTTTCATATCTTAGCCATTCTTTAAGACCCAATTTTTCCTTAAAGCTCTGTAGCAGGAAACAACTTTCTTACCCAGAATCTATTATGACACTCTATCCAATCCTTCCTATCCATTTTAATAGTTATTTGTGTATGTATGCCAGTTTCATACACACACACATTCACACACCTAAACTGTAAGCTCCCTGAAAGTAGGATTGATATCCTATTTCATTTCTAAAAGCTAGAGTGGGGTTGACTTTTCTGCAATGAATAAATATTTGACACCTTTTTATTGATGAATTAAATTAGCTGAATTTCCCTGACATAAACAGCAGCCATCCGGATGTTAAAATATATTTTTTTATTATGCAGAACTGTGCTTCAAAATTCACCATTCCCTGCAGCATCAGCAGACTGTGAGCTTTCATTTTCCCTTTCTTCCCTTTAGCCTAATTCAGGATATGGGTTGAAATCCCAGAAGTGGAAGAGATTTGTGCACTGAGCACAGAGTGAAATAATCCACTATATTACAAAGCCCATTAATTTCAAATAGTCCTATCAATTATAGCATATGACAAGGGGATAAGTATATTATCAGCTTTTACAAAGTGTCTTTCTCGACTTAGGAAGACTATTTCATCTCATCAAAACTCTAATTCTAATTAATAACTGTTCTTGAAAAAAAATAGTTTGATTGCATTTACTTTTATGGGATCTTAAAAATGCAAGCAGAATTTCAACTTTTTTTTTTTTTCACTATCACTTGTCAGTAAAAGCAATGGCTGAACTATTAAATTTCTATCCTCATAGATATGAAATAATTTTTTCATAGCTAAAACTGCCTGAGGACCTTTCTATGGGCCTAGGAAGTGTTGATACTAACATTTCAATGGGCATTGATTTTCATTTTATTTTTGAAATTGCCTAAATTTGTAATTCTAAATTTCCCTTGAAACAGCACCAGCAGAAGTGGAAATGAACATGGAGGATAGTAAGGTTTCTATATGAAGTTAGGTGCCTTGGGTTCCAATCATGGAATTTTGCTTTCCTAGCTATGTGACCTTAGTTAAATTTCATTCTATTAGACTAGATGGTCTTGAAAATCCCTACTGGCTTCATAGCTATGATCTATTACCTTTTTGCTCCTTGGTTTCTTTAACTGGAAGATGGAGAGAGTAATATTTCATCTGAACTATAAATGAACTTCAACTGAGGTCAGAGTAATGAGTTCTCTTTTCACCATAGAATGGTTTAGGACTACTGTGCACTCAGCAGTGCTTCAATATTTCCAGGCTCTACAATTTAATTAGTAAGATATAGATTATGACTCTTTTATAATTAACACATGGTCATCAAATTCTACCTTGAAATCCCTGCTAAAGCCAATCACATAATAAGGTATAGAAAGGGGAATGGATATGAAAAGGTAACAAGAATTTCTGGAGAAAAAAAGGAATTTTTATTATTCTTTAAAGGATACCATATATTCTGAGAGATGGAAGGAAGTAACTAATGAATTTTTTATATCCAGGACTACTGTGAAAAAACTAAGTAGACAGTATACTAGAATAGTGTCTGTATTATTAGTTTTATTTCTGTTATCAAGCAATGTCTCTCTTCTGTACTTTTGTACAAGCACTCTCTATGTTTAGACTGTGTCATTTTTGGCTCTAGAATCCTTAGCTTTCATCAAAGCATGACTCGGATGCCAACTCCTATACAAGGATTTTATGGAACCTCCTCCATTTCCTGTTTTTATTACTCTTTTTCCTTCAAAATTATTATTAATTATTATTATTAATTGTGTGTATATGTGTACATGTATCAGTCAGAAGGAGAGATAATAAGAGGAGAAACAGAGACAGATGCATAGAGAAAGAAAAGAACAAAAAGGAGAGATAAAGATATAGACAACCAGAAAGAAAAATAAAGACAGCAAGAAACAGAGAGACAGACAGAGCACATTTGCTCATTGAATATATGATATATTTTGCCCAATTACACATAAGTCTTCTTGAGGTCAGACACCAATTCTATTGTTTTGGTCTTTGTAAATTTTTTTTCCCAATCTGCCTATTACTTTAACCCAATTTCTGGCACATAGTAAAGATCTAAAAAATGGCTTTTGAATTGTTGTATAAATGGACATTCCAGATTATTTTTAATTACTTCATTTCCTTTATGTCCTGCTAAAGCCAACATTATTAGCATAATAAAACACATTAACAAAGTGCCAATCTTCACATCTTGCTAATCACTGTATGAAGTACATTTGCAAAAGGATTCTATAATCTGAGGCACGCAATTATTATACCTTTATACAGTGATTATATTTCTTATATATCTTTCCCCAAAAAAGTATTACCACTAGAGCTTATAAAGAGCCCTCTTCTATACTTGAAAGATATTCCTGTTCTCAAGTAAAATTTGTCCTAGGCAGCCCAGAGGGTATCTTTCAGTTCTGAAATTCTAGGATCTAGTGAACCATCCTGGCTTAGCCTGATCCATCCCAACATTGAAAAAATAGACATGCTTTAAAAAAAACATATATCTTAACTGATTGTTTAAGTACTTTTTCATGTATTTGTGAGGCAGCAAGTTACCATGGAAATAAGGGAATGTGGGATATTGAAGACATAGAGTCTGAGCCCTCAGTACGGTACTCAGTTTTGGGCCTCCAATCCAAGGAGTAAAAGATTATATGTATTTGGTTCATAGAATATAGGTACTTTCAGGTTGCATATGATCTCAGATTTATCTACAATTCACCCTTTAATTCTGGTGTATTCTCTTGAGAAACAAAAACTAGGATCCAAGATCAGAATGATTATATGTGAACAAACCTCCTATTTGTCTGTTTCTATACCCTGAACTATCTTAGTATTTAAGAAAGACTAAGATCTTTAGTTTAAGAAAGATGACCAAATGATTATTCCTTTATTAATAAGCTGATGGCCTTATTGATAAAATGATTAAATTACCCAGAAACTATGTCTCTCAAAACTTCTTAATCACATTTATGGCTAACCATGAAGAGATCAGAGACTTTTTTTATTCTAGATTTTTAAAAAGGAGCTCTCCTCTATTGTACCCATGTGGTTTCTCTTTAAGACTCTGTGTTCTGACTCTCCCTTTACCAGTAAGTAAATTTTATTTGGATAAGTATATATGTGTCTATATGTCTGTTTTTAATGTTTGTACTGCAGCTTTTTTTTCTTCTAATTTTCACTCTCACAGGGAAGCAATTGTCAGGGAGATATGTCTACTTGAAAAAGATCCTCTGAAGTAAGCTATATGGGGATGAGAGAGAAAAAACCTGTATACACAGTAAAGGGCCACCTGGGAAATTCAGGATATTATGGATATTTAACTTACAAAACCAATTGCTACTGAGCCTCAAAAGCACCAGCAATATATTCTGAATTTCTTGTAGGACTAGGGTTTCAAATAGTGAAATCTAGGCCAATACTCTGTGAGAGAATCGCTAAAGCTAAAATTCTTTCTTTCAAGCTTTTGGGGTTACATATAAATTAAGTTCTCTCTGTGTGTGTATGTGTGTAAAAGGAACTCTTTTAAGTAAAGTTGTAGAGGTGTCTAAGACTGTCCAAGAGAGTGTTGAGGCCTTATTCTTGCATTTTCAAACAAAAGTGTGTCGAATGAACTCTTGTTATCAAGTAAAGTGAGTAAATTAGGTGATATACTAAAACAAAGAAAGAAAGTTTTTACTTTCAACATTTTTGCTTTCTGGGTCACTAAGGCTCTGTTCTGTGTGTCTCTGCCCATTTGCGTGAGGTTTTCTAAGATTAGTTTGTTAAATAAGGGAAGTGTAAAAGCAAGGGGAGACTCTCTTAGCAGTTACTTTTGGAGGGTGAATCAGGGAAAAGGTTTTCTGAGGAATTCCTTGAAGTAAAGGGCACAATTTTTACTAAGAGACCCAGAATTTAGTCTGCAAAGGCTGATGAGACAAAGATCTCCTTGACTTTTTAATAGGCAAGTGAAGTGAAATTTTAATTCACTAATTCAATGAAAGTGAAACTAAATAGCTATAAAATGTATTTGTTATTCCCTCAAAGAAGACACATAGAAAAACCAGTGTCAGAAGAATCAACTCTACTCTTTTCTGAAAACATCAATTTAACAACAGTTGATGAGGAGACCAGAAGCTCTGAGGCTAAATACAATCGCATGAACTAATTGTTATTTGAAGATAAAATTGAAGCTCTGGTGAAAGTGGGAGACAATATTCGTGGTGCTCCATTTGGTTAAGATTTAACCCTTTGTTAGCATAAATAATGAAGCCATATCGATACTAAACATATATGCATCAAGTGGTATAGCATCTAACTTTCTAAAGGAAAAGTTAAGAGAGTTGCAAGAAGAAATAGACAGTAAAACTATAATAGTGGGAGATCTCAACCTTACACTCTCAGATTTAGATAAATCAAACCACAACACAAACAAGAAACAAATTAAAAAAGTAAATAGAACATTAGAAAAACTAGGTATGATAGACCTTTGGAGAAAACTGAATGGCAATAGAAAGGAATATACTTTCTTCTCAGCAGTTCATGGATCCTATACAAAAATTGACCGTATATTAGGACATAAAGATCTCAAAATTAAATGTAGGAAGGCAGAAATAATAAATGCCTTCTTCTCAGACCACAATGCAATAAAAGCTACATTCAGTAAAAAGTTAGGGATAAATAGAACAAAAAGTAATTGGAAACTGAATAATCTCATTTTAAAGAATGACTGGGTGAAAGAGCAAATTATAGAAACAATAATTTCACCCAAGATAATGACAATGATGAGACATCATACCAAAATCTGTGGGATGCAGCTAAAGCAGTAATAAGGGGAAATTTTATATCTTTAGAGGCTTATTTGAAGAAAATAGAGAAAGAGAAGATTAACGAATTGGGCTTGCAACTTAAAAGGCTAGAAAAAGACCAAATTAAAAACCCCCAACCAAAAATTAAATTTGAAATACAAAAATTAAAAGGAGAAATCAATAATATTGAAAGTAAAAAAAAACTATTGAATTAATAAATAAAACCAAGAGTTGGTTTTATGAAAAAGCCAATAAAATAGATAAACCTTTGGTAAATCTGATCAGAAAAAAGAAAGAGGAAAATCAAATTGTTAGTCTTACAAATGAAAAGGGGGATCTTTCCACCAATGAAGAGGAAATTAGAGAAATAATAAGGAGTCACTTTGCCCAACTTTATGCCAATAAATTTGATAACTTAAGTGAAATGGATGACTTCCTCCAAAAATATAGGCTTCCTAAATTAACAGAGGAGGAAATAAATTGCTTAAATAGTCCCATTTCAGAAAAAGAAATAGAACAAGCTATTAATCAAATCCCCAGGAAAAAATCCCCAGGACCAGATGGATTTACATGTGAATTCTACCAAACATTTAAAGAACAATTAGCCCCAATGCTATATAAACTATTTGAAAAAATAGGGAATGAAGGAGTCCTACCAAACTCCTTTTATGACACAGACATGGTACTGATACCTAAACCAGGTCGATTGAAAACTGAGAAAGAAAATTATAGACCAATTTCCTTAATGAATATTGATGCTAAAATCTTAAATAAGATATTAGCAAAAAGACTTCAGAAAATCATCCCCAGGATAATACACTATGATCAAATAGGATTCATACCAGGAATGCAGGGCTGGTTTAATATTAGGAAAACTATTAGTATAATTGACCATATTAATAATCAAATTAATAAAAAACATATGATCATCTCAATAGATGCAGAAAAAGCATTTGACAAAATCCAACATTCATTCCTACTAAAAACTCTTGAGAGTATAGGAATAAATGGATTATTCCTTAGAATAATCAGGAGCATATATTTAAGACCGTCAGTAAGCATAATATGCAATAGAAATAAACTGCAACCTTTCCCAGTAAGATCAGGAGTGAAACAATGTTGCCCACTATCACCATTACTATTCAATATAGTACTAGAAACGCTAGCCTCGGCAATAAGAGCCAAGAAAGAGATTCAAGGAATTAGAGTAGGAAATGAGGAAATCAAACTATCACTCTTTGCAGATGACATGATGGTATACTTAGAGAACCCCAAAGACTCTGCTAAAAAGCTATTAGAAATAATTCAGAATTTTAGCAAAGTGGCAGGATACAAAATAAATCCACATGAATCCTCAGCATTCTTATGTATCACCAACAAAATGCAACAGCAAGAGATACAAAGAGAAATTCCATTCCAAACAAATGTTGAGAGTATAAAGTATTTGGGAATCCATCTACCAAAGAATAGTCAGGAATTATATGAGAAAAATTACAAAATATTTGCTACAAAAATAAAGTCAGATTTAAATAATTGGAAAGACATTCAGTGCTCTTGGATAGGCCGAGTGAATATAATAAAGATGACAATACTCCCCAAACTAATCTATTTATTTAGTGCTATACCAATCAGACTCCCAAGAAACTATTTTAATGACCTAGAAAAAATAACAACAAAATTCATATGGAAGAATAAAAGGTCGAGAATTGCAAGGGAACTAATGAAAAAAAAGTCAGAGGAAGGTGGTCTAAGTGTACCTGATCTAAAGCTATATTATATAGCAGCAGTCACCAAAACCATTTGGTACTGGCTAAGAAATAGAACGGTAGATCAGTGGAACAGATTAGATACAAAGGACAAAAAAGGGTACATATATAGCAATCTAATCTTTGACAAACCCAAAGATACCAACATTAGGGACAAAAATTCATTATTCGGAAAAAACTGTTGGGAAAACTGGAAATTAGTATGGCAGAAATTAGATATGGATCCACACTTAACACCATATACCAAGATAAGATCAAAATGGGTCCATGATTTAGGCATAAAGAATGAGATCATAAATAGATTAGAGGAACAGAGAATAGTCTACCTCTCAGACCTGTGGAGGAGGAAGGAATTTATGACCAGAGGAGAACTAGAGATCATTATTGATCACAAAATAGAAGATTTTGATTACATCAAACTAAAAAGTTTCTGTACAAACAATACTAATGCAAACAAGATTAGAAGGGAAGTAACAAAATGGGAAAATATTTTTAAAAGTAAAGGTTCTGACAAAGGTCTCATTTCCAAAATATATAGAGAACTGACCCTGATTTATAGGAAACCAAGCCATTCTCCAATTGATAAATGGTCAAGGGATATGAACAGACAATTCTCAGATGATGAAATTGAAACTATTTCCACTCTTATGAAAGAGTGTTCCAAATCACTACTGATCAGAGAAATGCAAATTAAGACAACTCTGAGATACCACTACACACCTGTCAGATTGGCTAAGATGACAGGAACAAATAATGATGAATGTTGGAGGGGATGTGGGAAAACTGGGACACTGATACGTTGCTGGTGGAGTTGTGAAAGAATCCAGCCATTCTGGAGAGCAATTTGGAACTATGCCCAAAAAGTTATCAAACTGTGCACACCCTTTGACCCAGCACTGCTGTTATTGGGATTATATCCCAAAGAAATACTAAAGAGCAGAAAGGGACCTGTATGTTCCAAAATGTTTGTGGCAGCTCTTTTTGTTGTATCTAGAAACTGGAAGTTGAATGGATGCCCATCAATTGGAGAATGGTTGGGTAAATTGTGGTATATGAAGGTTATGGAATATTATTGCTGTGTAAGATGACCAGCAGGAGGAATACAGAGAGGCTTGGAGAGACTTAAATCAACTGTTGCTGAGTGAAATGAGCAGAACCAGAAGATCACTATACACTTCAACAACAATACTGTATGAGGATGTATTCTGATGGAAGTAGAAATCTTCAACTTAAAGAAGATCCAACTCACTTCCAGTTGATCAATGATGGACAGAAATAACTACACCCAGAGAGGGAGCACTGGGAAATGAATGTAAATTGTTAGCACTACTGTCTATCTGCCCAGGTTACTTATACCTTCGGAAGCTAATAATTAATGTGCAACAAGAAAATGGTATTTACACACATATATTGTATCTAGGTTATATTGTAACACATGTAAAATGTATGGGATTGCCTGTCATCGGGGGGAGGTAGTGGAGGGAGGGAGGGGATAATTTGGAAAAATGAATAAAAAAAAAAAAAAGATTTAACCCTTTGTGAGGGAGCTATAGCATGGGACTTGTTTTGAGTCAATGTCTCCTCATACTATGTGCAATGACAGCTTTGGATTCAGGAAAATTCCACAGGAGGGAGAGCCCATGTGATATTTTAACTATTTTCTATATCTAGAAGTGGACATTTTTACAAAAATGACATAATCTAGCTTCCTCTCCAAGAATGGAGTTTTTCCAAGTAGAAAGAATATAAGGGGTTAAAGTAAAGAAAAATACTATTGAGGTGAATGAATAGTCTAAAAAAGAAAATGAATTCCATCAGGGATAAGGGGGAACTAAAATAAATAAAACCAACTGCCCTCTTAAGATAATGTTCCATCATTTAATTTTCTCATCTCCTGAATGTGAAATTTTAGTCAAAAGCCCGCCGCCAAATAAGGTTGCCATCCTCAAGGTGACTATTGGAAAGCAAAAATAAAAATTTTGTCTAAACAAATAGTAAATAAAGCAACCAAACCCCTTTGACTATCTACTCTTATTTTTTTTTTCATTCAAAATATTATTCATAAAAGTTTTATAGAAGACCTATTATAGGATTTCGATTTCCCATTAATTATTAGTGAATGGAATAATTTTTCCCTCATATATTTAGTTGATATAAATTAGAGATGAAGCTATATTCCTTTATTAACAAGGTATTCACACCCAGTGATCACCTGAAAAATGTAACTACTTTGCTGCTGAAATAGAGAGGTCCACATCATTTACTGACTGACACTATATAATTATAAAAGATATTTTGACAATTATTCTTAAAACCATTCTGGTAGGAACCAAGACTAAAAGAACAACCTAAACCCTGACAAGGAGTCACTCTTGTGAAGACGGAGGTGGTTACTCTCTCATTCCTCTTCATGTCTACCACCAAACATAATAACCACTCTTCCCAGTACTCAAAAAGATAGTAAAAAAGAGCTTAAAGTAGATTCTCCAGGCAGTCACTGATACAAGGAAATAATCATGCAACACTGGAATAGATTCAAGGAGTATGACATGGCAAAAAAAGAAGAAAGTCAGTTGTGGATTAAATAAAAAAAAATTGTTTTTATAATAAAAGTTTGGGTTGCAAAGAGGACTTTATAAAGATAAAAAATGACTTTGAAGCCTCCAGGACCGAAGAAGTAAGTAGCTTTGGCTATGTTTTCTACTTATTGGGCACACTCTTATAATCATTTAAAATTATGTCCATTCATTCCATGAGTGCCGGGCATATTTGTGGAAAATTGTGACACAGTATTCTGAGGGGGATGATTTATCAGAACCCTTTTGACCATTCTACTTTGGAAAAAAATAGCAAAACTTTGCTATTCAAAAGCTGAATATGCAAAGGTAAAATTGTTAAGTACTCTATCTTCTACAACCTTTCTTTGACCATTAGTAAAATGAGAAGGTAGAGTATATGCTCACCAAAATTCTTTCATTCTATATTTTTGTGGTACTTTTTAATAAATTATATCACATAATTCTAGATCTTAAAGGGGCAGTAAATTAGCTTGAATTGCAAAATAAGGAAAGGTGGCCCAGATTTATTTTCCTTTATGGTTTCTAAGAGTTCATTTGATATTTACATAATCTAGGACAAGAGTAAAAAACAACAACAACAACAACAACAACAACAACAACAACAAACAACAACAAAAGACAGACATGGATTATTTGACAAGCTGTTTTTAGGTGATCTTTAAGCTATTGAAATAGAACAGTGCCTGAAGAATCCAAGGTATTTATCGAGGAGCCACCATGTACAGAACATTGAACGATAGCCCCCTTAAAATCATTATTGGATATTACTGTTAAGGAGAATTTCTTGCTTTCCTTTTCTGAAACTCCCTTTCAGATATACACAGTCAGGTTCCTACAAGGTAATTTACAGTAAATGGACATTTTATTTTTTTTCTAGACTAATCTCTGCTAGCACTAATTTTTTCAAGTGTTAAGCACTTCCTGTTAATCTTTTTGTTCATAAAGCAAAGCTAGATCAAACTGCCTCATGTATTTTGGTCTTACACATGGTTTTATCCTTTTTCAATAACATCCCTGAGAGGTTTTAAGCAGAGAAGACTGACTTCAGGTCATTAAACCCACAATTTCCTTCTAGTTTTAAGGGGAAACTTTTTAATCATAGAGAGGCATAGGCTACCTTAGAAGATAGTGAGTCCCTTAGGAAAATCTATACTACTTTTTTTTTAAGAAATGATGCCTTTCTACAATGTTAATTTCACATTATTTACAGTTAAGTGATAGAGTACATAAAATGCTATAGCCCAGGAAAAGCCTATTTTAATCCAACTTCAGACTCAGTAGTTATGTGACCCTGGGTAAATCACTTAACCTTTCATTCACCTTAATTTTCTTCATTGGTAGAATGATGATAATATTAATAACATCTATCTTCCAGGATTGTTATGATAAGAACAGGAAATTATGTATATAAAGCATTATTTATATCACAGTTGTAATAAATATTAAAATTGCAACAATAATAGCAATTCTTATAACTATTATCTTTATTATTCACTGTTCTCTGAAGTCTACCTTAACTTAAAAGTATTGTATCTTTCTCCATGAGAGCAGAAGAGATGGTGAGGACTGAATGAAATGAATTCATTTACCCTTGGGAAGATATGATATTGTAGATATAATTTCTAATTTTTCAAAGGTTGTATTGTAGTAGCAAGATTATTTAGTCTTCTGTTGGTAGAGGGTAGATTCAAGGGCAAGAAGAAAAAAAAAGGCAGATGCTAGATCAATACAAGGGGAAAAAAAAAAAACAAAAAACAAAAAACAAAACAAAAAACAAAACCACAACATTCTTAAGCATTTAAAGCTGTCCAAAAATGTAAAGATATTCTCAGGATATAGTGGGTTCACTTCCAAAATGCATTATTGCCTTCCTGCCTTCCTGACTGTAATACCTGTTATGCTCTTTTCTTTCCCTTACTCCCCTTCTTTCTTCTTTCCCCCTCTATTCCTTGCTTCTTCCCTTCCTCTCTATTTTCTTTCCCAAGGGATTTATCACACTTTCTTTTATTACTCTACCACCATTTAGAAGTGCAATGTTAAATGTAGTAGCACAGCATGGTCCTTTCAGAAGAGGAAGAAAAAATCACCTTGTCTTTACCAACTGCAGCACATTATATCTCCAATGTGCCTCTCCCACCTCCCACCTATACTCCTTTAAGCCACAGCATCTGAGTGAATATTCATATGTGTAAAAGTGATTCATTATCACCTTTCTTTTTTTCCATCAACTATCTTATTGTTCATTACAGTCTGGTGTGTACTTTCTCATTTTTGTCCTTGGATTTGCAATTTTTATTTCCTCTGCAGAATACTTCTCACATCTCCTTTTACAATTGGCTGTGTTCCTCTGTAACCATTGCTCTGCTTTACTGGGATCAAGATTCGCAGTATTTTCTAAATTGTTGGGTATTCTCGACAGCTTTGTGGTATTAAAAATTTGGGGCTATATAATCTTCCACCTCTTTTCATTGAACCATATATCAGAAAGGATATATGTCTGTAGTTGTCCACAAAGCTCACAACACTGATATAGCTAAGTGAGAGTAGTTTTTCTAGCTGGTTTATAAATCATCTTGCCATCTATTATCACTATTATCTGTTGGGTAGCCAGTTATTGATCTTAAAGTGGAAAGAGTCACTGAGTTGAAGTCAGGAGATTTGGGGTTCACTCCTGGTTATTACTTATTGTAAGGAAGCATTGGTTTCATCATTTAATCTTTTTAGGCTCAATTTCCTAGTCTCTAAGAATTATATAGAAATACCTACCTACTCAGGAAAGTTGCTATGAGTATCCAATGAGATCCTAGTTATAAAAGTGCTTTAAAAATCTTAATGTCCTCTATTGGATCATAGGATATAAGTCTAAGAGGTCATGTAGCCAAGCCCATTTTTCAATAGCAAAGGAAAAGAAGGTAGAGGAGAAGGAGGAGGAGCAGAAGGAGGATGAACAAGAGAGAGAAGAGAAGGTGGAGGAGGAGGAGAGGAGGAAGCAGGGAAGAGAGGGGAAGGGGAGCAGGAAAAGGAGGAAAGGAAAGAAGCGGAGGTGAAGGGGAAGGGGAATGAGGGGGAGGGGCGGGAGAAAAAGACACAGAGAGACACAGAGACATAGAGTATACTAACCAAACTGAACTGCTTGTTATTATCTGTATAGGATAGCTCATCTCTTAAATCCATAACTTTCCATGTATAGGGAATAACCTTTTTTACATGTGGAATGTCCTTTCTTCCTTATATATTTTTTTTGCTTCAAAACTTTTCATTCCAATGCTATGTCTTTCAAGAGACTGTTGCTTATTCACCCATTTATTCATTTTCCCAAACCCATCAAATTTCATATATGCAATTCTAGGGTATTGATGGGATAAATATACCTATCTCTTCAAAAGAATGGCAAATACATTACTGCAATGAAGATTCAAAGGAAGTCCCATCTCATATGTCACATATTCATACCACCTTCCCCAATGTCTGAATTCCTTTCAAAAGAACCTTAAATTCCTACTATATGAGAATTGGTAGGTGAATATGGGGACATATTGGTTATAGAGCAGATTACTGAGAAAGATTATTGGAATTATTTTTAAAGATCCAAAGTTCATACATAAAGATAGGACTTTTTCTCTTTGGCCTCATAAGGCAGCAACTAACCTCCAAAAAGGTTAGTTGTTGTCTTTCATACTTGAGGAGGACCAAAATGACAGCACTCCCCATTGGGTTGATCAGATTAGTTTGAGTTCAGAAGTCTCTAATACAGGCACAAATAGTACATATGATCCTTGGGAATGGAGATATCTCTAAATCTATGCAGTTAACTTTCCTATTGAGCTACTGAAACCCTGCTTTGTTAGTAAAGCACAGATCTCTCTTTGATGTGGGCATGCCATGCTGGGCAGTCCTATGCCAGTGTTTACTATAGCAAACCTTCTATTTCAAAGTTCTTAGAGAGACTATGAGAATGACTTTGTACTGCTTCTTCTGACTTCCATTTGGCCACTTGCCTTGTGTGAGTTTACCATAAAATCTTTTAAACCTGTGATTGACATTCAGATAATGTGACTCACCTATAAGAATTTCCTTCTTTGGGAAGGAAGGGAAAAGTTGAAACAGAAGTGAGTGCATGGGACAATGCACATCCATATGTTCTGTCAATAAAAAGCTATAATTTAAAAAAAAGCATTTCCCTCTTTGTACTAGTTTGAATATATGACAGTCCATCTTGTAAAAGGACCTTAGCATGAGATACTATCTTGCTATGTGACCTTTGGGATATTCCTAAAACAATTAAAATGGAAGTGACTCAGTTTTCTGGCATGGTTGTATGATACTGCCCACTTGTCATGAGAACACAACAATGAGATTAGCACAACTTGGTAGTTTTGTTGATAGTCTAATAACTTTTTTTTCTCACACTGTCTGTTGGAGTCTCCCAAATATTGAACTAGCTTTAGCTATGTGTGCATCAATTTCAATATCTGTCAGCTATGAAGTAAGCAGTATGGCTCTTAAATAAAAAAAAAAGAACGAATGACTTAATAGGTAAATAAATGCACAAATAAATGAAGGAATGAATGAAGAGATGCTTAAATAAAATAAATGAATGAGTGAAAAAATAAATAAATGAAGATAGGTGCTTTATCATGCTACAAAGCCCTACTGCTAATTCAGTGCAGTGAGAAAATGACCCTTAAGTCTAGGCCATCTGTGTGCAAGGTTATGACTATGACTTCAGCATATCATACTTGCTGCTTTGTTTCTTGCACTTTGCTACTGAACCTTGAGATAGGTAAAACAGGTAAATGGTCTGAGGGGTGTCTTTTGACTCACACATAAGTCAGACTTAAATGAGGCAGAGTTTTGTGAAGTTATAGCTATACTCTCTTTTTTAGAATCATCAAAGTTCCCATTGGTAAGACAAAAGTCAAGATAACTGTTGATGGTTCAGGAAGCAGTGGATGGTCTTGTTGTTTTTGATGTCCATCCTAGGTCCAAGAGTGTCACAATGCCTTCCTCTGCTATTTTCAAGGTGCATTGGAAAATATTCTTCAAATATACCAGTTCCACCAGGGAATGTCTTTATATTTTTGGAGTAAACATCTCCAGCCCCCCTCAGTTTCCCTTAACCTGGTCTAGTCTGCTTACTGAGATGGTTAAACAGGGTGTGGTCAGTGCATATGCCACAAGTTCTTAGAGCCACAGGTGAGAGTTGTGTGGAAGTCACTACAGGTGGAAAGCAGGCCTGAAAGGGCTCAGCAACCCTTACACCAGAGGTACTAGTTTTACTTGAAGAGCTATACATTCCTCAAAAGAGGTAAATTCAGGTTTGATATAATTTTGTAATGATGTGAGAAATATAAAATTAAATGCATTACCATAAAAACTAAACCTCCTTTAAACAAACTAAAAATCCGTTTCAGCTGTTATAGTCTGTGATCTTTTTGCTTCTCTTGTCTCTCATATAATTTTGTACCTCTCTTATCAAGCTCAAAAATTTATCAGGCTTATAATAATTATCTATTTGTCTATATATTTTTCATGAGGTGAGGAACCTGGAACTATGTATTTGTGAATCATTTCTTGACCAACCAAAAGTTTTCTCAGAACTATTAGGTTTTCAGCAAATTAGTTTTATTTAGCTAAATCATCAAGTGATTTGATTTTGTCTTCTAAACTCTGTTTATCCAGTGATCAATTGTTTCATTAATATAAAAATCTATTATAGATTCCTGTAATGTTATATCATGCTTTTTAGCCTGGAATTTATTTATCACATTTATCATAAACTACTTTCCTCTAACACATTCTAGCTGCATCCCTTTGGGTGCTCCATTTAAACTCTGCACTTTAATTTCCTCATAAACAAAGTAGGAATAATAACAATGTAGAATTCAATTCATAGAGGTATTGTGATACTTAACTGAGATAATTCAGAAAAAGCATGTTATGCCTGTGCATACTTGTAATCTCTATTAACATGATTCAGAGGTTGTAAATATCTGAAGCTAAATGATTCTGAGCTCCAATGCGTTTTATTGTTTGTGTCCGCTTTAAGATTGATATTGAAAAAGTGAGTCTGTTGGAAAGAAAAAGGTAGCATGAGGAGGAACAAAATGGTTCAGATGAGAAAAAGAACAGGGCAAAACCCCCATGTCAATTTCAGTGAAATTGTGATATGAATAGACCAAGCTTGGGTGAGATATAAAGGCTTAGTCTTAAAGAAAAAAAGAAAGATTCACAAGATATTTTTAAAAAGTATAAAAAAGCCAGCTATCACCATAATATTTGTGTTTGTGTATTAAATAGTATTCTCTTAAACTGATTTCTGTAATTTTAATGAAATTTATTTATTGACTTCTTTGTTTTGCAAGAGGATAGTTATATTGGGTTTTTCTTTCTGATTTCAAGGACATTGTCTACACTTACTAATTTTTTTCTGCTTTTCTGATTTCATAAGATCCTAAAATGCTAGAACTGAAAGATAGGGGCCGTTGAATGAAGAAAAAAAGGTCCTTAAATCTTAAAGAGTATTAAAAATTAAAGCAGGGATACACTATTCAATGATTATGAGTCAATTCTCTTGGGTGAGAAAGTATGTATAATACTTTTTTCAACTTGATCTGAATTGATAATTTTTTCTACCATTTTCTTAAATTTAGGCAATCAACAATAAAAAAACACAATCCTGATAAGTAATGTTTACTGAATTTAAGGGAGTCAGTGCTTATAATGAAATTTTAACAGTATGCTTTCTCCAGTCAGTTTGGATTACCTCCAGGAAATTTTTGGGTTAGAGGACAGTATAAACTAAAAAATAGTGTCTGAAGGATGTTAAAAGTTATGTGATTAATTTGAAATCCTAAGAGATGAGATAACTTCTCCAAAGATCTCAGATCAAGCAAAAACAAAAACTTATCTAACTAAAAGAAAAATAAAAGGAAACTATATCTTGTTAAAGGATACCATAGATAATAAAATAATATCAATATTAAACATATATGCACCAAGTGGTATAGCATGGAAATTCCTAAAGCAAAAGTTAAGAGAACTGCAATAGTGGGAGATCTCAACCTTGCACTCTCAGAATCAGGTCAAACCACAAAATAAATAAGAAAGAAGTTAAAGAGGAAAATAGAATACTAGAAAAGATAGGTATGATAGATCTTTAGAAAAAAATGAATGGAGACAGAAAGGAGTACACTTTCTTCTCAGAAATTCATGGAACCGCTACAAAAATTGACCATATATTAGGACATAAAGACCTCAAAATCAAATGCAGAAAGGAAGAAGTAATAAATGTATTTTTCAGATCATGATGCAATAAAAATTACATTCATAAAAAATCCGGAGGGAAATAGATCAAAAAGTAATTGGAAACTAAACAATCTCATCCTAAAGAATAAATGGGTGAAACATAAATGGGTGAAACAGCAAATCAAAGACACAATTAATAATTTCATCCAAGAGAATGACAATAATGAGACAACATACCAAAATTTGTGGGATGCAGCCAAAGCAGTAATAAGGGGAAATTTTATATCTCTAGATGCTTACTTGCATAAAATAGAGATAAAGAAGATCAAGAAATTGGGCTTCCATATAAAAAAGCTAGAAAAAAAAAAAGAAAATTAAAATTCCCAATAAAATACCAAACATGAAATTCTAAAAATAAAAGGAGAGATGAATAAAATTGAAAAACAAAACAAAAAGAACTAACAAATAAAACTGAGTTGGTTTTATGAAAAAGCCAACAAAATAGATAAACATTTACTAAATTTGATAAGAAAAAGGAAAAAGGAAAATCAACTTGTTAGTATTAAAAATGAAAAGGTATAACTACAAAGAACCTTACATTTTGGCACCCAAAATGTAATGCTGTTAGGGTTTTTTTTGGAAGTCTCTGGGGCACCCTTTGTTTCAGTAAAGCAATCACCACAAGAATAGCCAGGTGTTAGAAGTCCAAAAGTCTTTATTGTATCCTTTATCTGGTGCTCAGTTAACTTTCTCCTGGCTTTTAGATGGGACTTGGTTTCAGTGGAGAAAATGCAGGAGGATAGGCCACCACAGTGGTGGGAGATGAAGTGAGTCTGTGTCCAAGGGTTTGTATTTCAGCCTCTAGCCACCACAAAGGTGAACAATGGAATAAATCTGTTTCTGCCTCTTCTGGCTGAGTTTGTCTCAGCTTATGTGCTCTACACTGAGTATAAACCAATCATTGTATCACTAAGAAACCATTATTTGTTGTGTATTTAAGACCATCAATAAGCATCATATTTAATGGTGATAAAATAGAACCATTCCCCATAAGATCAGGGGTGAAACAAGGTTGCCCACTATCACCATTACTATTTAATATTGTATTAGAAATAATAGTTTTGGCAATAAAAGATGAAAAAGAGAATAAAGGAATTAGAGTAGGTAATGAGGAATCCAAATTATTATTCTTTGTAGATGATATGATGGTATACATAGAGAAGCCCAGAGAATCAACTAAAAGCTATTAGTATTTCTAATACTAATACACAACTTTAGCAAAGTTGTAGGATACAAAATAAATCCACATAAATCATCAGCATTTTTATACATCACGAAGAAAATCCTATAGGAAGAGATACAAAGAGAAATTCCATTTAAACTAACAATCAATAGTATAAAATATTTAGGAATCTATCTGCCAAAGGAAAATCAGGAACTATATGAGCAAAATAAAAAAAAAAAAAAAAAAAAAAAAAACACTTTCCACACAAATAAAGTCAGATCTAAATAATTGGAAAAATATCAAATGCTCTTGGATAGGTTGAGTAAATATAATAAAGATGGAAATACTACCTAAACTAATCTATTTATTTAGTGGTATACCAATCAAACCCCCAAGAAGCTATTTTACTGACCTAGAAAAATGAACTATAAAATTCATCTGTTAGAAAAAAAAAAGATCAAGAATTTAAAGGAAACTAATGAAAAAAAAAATCAAATCAAGGT
Organism: Sminthopsis crassicaudata; assembly: GCF_048593235.1. Taxonomy (NCBI): domain Eukaryota; kingdom Metazoa; phylum Chordata; class Mammalia; order Dasyuromorphia; family Dasyuridae; genus Sminthopsis; species Sminthopsis crassicaudata. The sequence goes on from NC_133619.1 coordinate 549,915,010, forward strand.
GGCCTAGCTATACCAGATCTAAAACTATATTATAAAGTAGCAGTCATCAAAACTATTTGGTACAAAGAAATAGACTAGTTGATCATGGAATAGGTTAGGTTCACAGGAAAAAATAATCAATAACTATAGCAATCTATTATTTGACAAACCTAAAGCCCCCAACTTTTGGGATAAGAATTTACTATTTGATAAAAACTGATGGGACAGTTGGGAACTAGTATGGCAAAAACTAGGCATTGATCCATACTTAACACCATATACCAAGATAAAGTTAAAATGGGTTCATGATGTAGTCATAAAGAATGATATTATAAGTAAATTAGAAAAACATAGGATAGTTTACCTCTCAGACCTATGGATGAAAGAAGGAATTTGTGACCAAAGAACTAGAGATCATTACTGATCACAAAATAGATAATTTTGATTATATTAAGTTTAAAAGTTTTTGTACAAACAAAACTAATGCAGACAAGATTAGAAGGGAAGTAATAAAGTGGGAAAACATTTTCACATTCAGAGGTTTTGATAAAGGCTTCATTTCCAAAATATTTAGAGAATTGACTCTAATTTATAAGAAACTCATTCTCCAATTGATAAATGGTCAAAGGATATGAACAGACATTTTTCAGAAGATGAAAAGGAAACTATTTCTACTTATATGAAAGGATGTTCCAAATAACTATTCATCAGAGAAATGCAAATTAAGACAACTCTGGGATACCACCACACATCTGTCAGACTGGCTAAGATGACAGGACAAATCAATGACAATTGTTGGAGGGGATGTGGGAAAACTGGAACACTGATAGATTGTTGGTGGAACTGTGAACAGATCCAACCATTCTGGAGAGCAATTTGGAACTATGCTCAAAAAGTTATCAAACTGAGCATACCCTTTGATCTAGCACTGTTACTACTGGGCTCATACCCCAAAGACATCTTACAGGAGGGAAAAGGTTTGTGCAAAAAGGTTTGTAGTGGCTAGAAACTGGAAACTGAATGGATGCTCATCAATTGGAGAATGACTGAATATACAATTATGTATATGAATATTGTTCTGTAAGGAATGACCAACAGGATGATTTCAGAGGGTCCTGGAGAGACTTACATGAACTGATGCTAAGTGAAATGAGCAGAACCAGGAGATCATTATACATGGCAACAAGATGATCAATTCTGATGAATGTGGCTCTCTTCAACAATGAGTTCATTCAAACCAGTTCAAATTGTTCAGTGATGAAGATAGCCATGTACACCCAGAGAGAGGACTATGGGAATTGAGTGTAAACCACAACATAGCATTTTCATTCTTTCTGTTATTGTTTGCTTGCATTTTTGTTTTCCTTCTCAGGTTTTTTTTTCTTCATCTGATTTTTCTTCTGCAGCAAGATAACTGTATAAATATGTGTACATATATTGGATTTAACATATATTTAACATGTATTGCACTACCTGCCATCTAGGGGATGGAGTAGGGGGAAGGAGGGGAAAATTTGGAACAGAAGGTTTTGCAAGGGTCAATGTTGAAAAAATTACTCAGACATATATATTTGTAAATAAAAAGTTATTATATATATATATATATATGTATATATACATTTATATATATAAAGAGATAAAAGGAGCAAGACAAAAAATTAAAAAAAAGGAAAGAAACAAGTGTATCACCATGAATATTCAAACTGTACTAGAAATGTTGGCTTTAGCAATAAGAAAAGAAAATGGAATGAAAGGAATTAGAATAAGCAATGAGGAAATAAAAATATCACTCATTGCAGATAATGTGATGATATACTTTGAGAATTCTAGAAAATTATTCAAAAACCTATTGGAATAATTCACAGTTTTAGCAAAATCGTAGGATATAAAATCAACCCACACAAATCATTATCATTTCTCTATATTACTGAAAAAGCCCATCAGCAAGAGATAGAAAGATATTCAATTTAAAATTACTATAGATAAAATAAAATACTTGGGTATCTACTTGTCAAGACAAGCCTAAGAATTATGTGAACACAATTACAAAACAATTCTCATACAAGTAAAGTCAGATCACCTGGCTAATACAATCAAAATGACATTTCCGCATAAATTGGTCTACTAGCTCAATTCCATACCAATCAAACTGCCAAAAATTTATTTTATGGAACTGGAAAAATAGTAACAAAATTCATTTGGGAGAACAAAAGTTGAAGATTATCAAGGGAATTAATTTTTAAAAATATAAAAGATGTTAGCAGCTTAGCTGTACCAAACCTAAAACTATATTATAAAGCAGCAGTAATTAAAACCATTTGTTACTGGTTAAGAAATAGAGAGGTAAATCAGTGGAATAGATAAGCTGCACACTCTACAATAATCAAGTACTATAGAGATGTAGTATTTGATCAACCCCAAGCCTCAGCTTCGGGAATAAGAACTCACTATTTGACCAAAATTGTTGGGGAAGCTGTAAAATAATATCAAACACTTTGGATTGACCTACATTTCATGTCCCCTACAAAAATAAGGTCAAAATGGATTCATGATTTGGGCATATTAAATAAATTAGGAAAACTATGGAAAATTTACCTATTAGATCTTTGAAGAAGGGAGGAATTTATGACCAAAGAATAACTAAAGAACATTATGAAAGGCAAAATAGACAACTGTGATTATATTAAAATGGTTTTGCACAAACAAAACCAACAGAAACAAGATTAAAAGGGCAGTACAAAGCTGAAAAAAAATCTTTACAGCCAGTATTTCTGATAAAGGTCTTATTTTTCAAATTGATAAAACTACAAGTAATTCCCCAATTGATAAATGATAAATTTATAAAAATAAATAAATTGATAAATGGTAAGAAAACATGTGAACAGACAATTTTCAGAAGAAATCAAAGACTTCTATAGTTATGTGAAAAAAGTGCTCTCTATCAGTATTGATTAGACAAATGGAAAGTAAAGCAACTCTGAGATACTACCTCACATCTCTCAGATTGGTTAAGATGACAGGAAAGGATAATGATAAATGTTGGAGGGTATATAGGAAAATTGGGAAACTAATGTATTGTTGCTGGAGTTATGAAATGATCCAACCATTCTGGAGAACTATCTGAAACTATATCCAAAGGTCTATGAATCGTTGCTTACCCTCTGACCCAGCAGTGCCATTATTGGGTCTGTATACCAAGGAACTCATAAAGGAAGGAAAATTACCTACATGTGCAAAAATATCTGTAGCAGTTCTTTTTGTGGTAGCAAAGAACTGGAAATGAGTAAATGCCTATCTATTGGAGAATGGCTGAACAAGTTGTGATGTATGAAGGTAATGGAATACTATTGCTGTATAAAAAATGATGGAGAATATATATATATATATATATATATATATATATATATATATACATATATATATATATATATGCATATATATAGAATATATATTCTACATAAAGAATATATATATATTCTAGGATATATAGATATATATTTATATATACAGATATTTATTTATATAGAATGTACATATATATGTATATATATACATTCTATATAAAGAATAGTAACTAATTTCCAGAAATTAAAGAGAGAGAATTAAGTCACAGATAAATTCAGATTATGACTCATAGGAGAGTGGTGAGGCTCAGGTATCAGGGAGTAATACTTGACTAGCTATTTTTAAAGGTATGGGGGCAATTGAGTGATTGACCTAGTTAATCCCTGTCCATAGATAAATAAATTGTAGAACTCAGTTTAACAAAATATACATTTGAAAACTATTTATGTAGTAAATACAGTAAAGAAAAGTTAATTAAGAGTAAATCGAGTCATAAGTCAGTCAAAAATCAAACACTAAAAAAAATTATACAAAAATTTTGGTACTATAATCATAGTTACTACAATAAGCCAGGTGCCCTCAATTGGGTTTATATTAATGGGATAACTAGGAGGGAGAGGGGAGTGACTGGAAAGACCTTATTTGACATGAAGAAGCACATGACAAAATATGATGAGATTTTTGTAGGTCCTAACTTCAGGGTTAGACGAGATTGTGACAGTGGGAATATTGGCCTCATGCCTATAAATCATCAATCAATTTGTTAATAAAGAATTATTAGCACTCAAGTGATAGGTGCTATACTAGGGATTGATTCCTAAAGAACTTATACTAAAAGGGGTGGTATAGGTGCACTGATAAGAGAATGTACACATGAAATTAATGTAAAGTACTTTGGTGAAAAGATAGAGTGGGATATCTAAAAAAAAGTGTATAATTTTGAAAAAAAAAATGACTTTTATAATGCTGATACAAAGACTGTATGTATTTCAAGTTTAGATGACAACTTACTTAAAAGCACAAAATTTAAAAAGTATTTCATATGAAGAGTAATAAGTAAAATGCTTTGTATGGACCATAAAGTATCTGAAAGGTAATTAAGCATCAATGAACATGAGAGAGCAGACTAGAAATAGACTAGGTAGACCAAGAGACAGGATCAGATAAGCTAGATCTCAGATTAATTATATGTTCTTTTCTACACTACTTTCATCTTGATCTGTATTATGGTAGTAAAATATTCAATGAGGTAGAAAAATTCCTGTAATAAATGATCCAGGCTCTAATCCTAAAGTTGTTATTAAGGATCCCTGTGAATCTGGACAAGTCTATTAATTTCTTTGAGCTATAATTTCCTCATCTGTTAAATTAGGATAAGATAACTTTTTTTGCTTCTTACAGGATTGTTAAGAAGATGAAATAATACATGAGAATAGCTTCTGAATCCATACAATACTTTAAAAAGTTAAGTTGTCATTAATATTATTTGCCAATTCAGCAAAAATAATCATTTTTAAAAATTGTTTCCATTTAACCAAAAGATGGAAAATAAAAGCAATAGGAAAATAAACAATTGGTTACCTCCTACCTCACTTTGAAAAAAGAAAAAAAAAAATAGATCTATTCAAATTCCAGCCTTCTGTGATATATTTTAAAGACAACTTCCCAGAAGCTTAATATCGTTTTACATGTGGAAAGGCAACTAAGAATAAATAGCATGGGTAGAAAAACAAGGTATACCTCAAGGAGCATTAGACTCAGCCATCAATGCACATCAATACACCTTTGATACCTGAAATTAATAGCTGAGCAGTATGAATGCTGAAAACTTCAGCTTGCTTTTCATCATACTAAGCAAAAGCAAAGCCCAAAAAGTATTACACACAGACCAGAGGTAGTCTTTGAAGCTTATGGAGCTTATGGACCATTAGCTCTGTCTGCTATAATAACTGTGTAGTAATAATATTTAGATAGCATCCTTTCCTATTCACTGAATTTCAAGGACTTTAAATAAATTATTCTGGCAGCATTTCTATGAAGTATTTTTGAAACACACAATGCATATATATGTATGCATGCATGTATGTTTGTGTGTGTAAATGTCTATCTACATTCTGCTCCAGATTTTAAAAATTGATATTGTATTGTAAGAACAGAGTTGACAATTTGTAACCATGATATACAAGGACATGATGTATATACACATATATATACAGAGATAGAGAAAGAGAGAGAACAAACATTAACTAGTGATACAAGTTTGGGCAACTAGACATCAATTAATAAACTCTGTTCAAATGTGCCCTCAGTTACTAACAATTTGACCCTTGTCAAATAACTTCTGTATGCTTCTGTTTCTCCATATGTAAAACAGGGATAATAATAGCACCTAACTTTTGGCATTGTAATGAGGTTAAAATGAGATAATATTTGTAGAAAACAGAAACAGTTTGCAAACCTCAAATGACATGTGAATGCTAAATATATTGCTGCTATTATTTTTTCTGCTCATTTCCACTTCTATTATTATCTACAATTCACATTTCTTTTACTATTATTGTTTAGACTTCTTTTGCTTCTTATGAAATATTATACTAGTAAATACATACATTGCTTAGAGCCCACTAAAGCCCATATATTATTTTACATGGAATTTAATTAATTTAATGTCAGCAAATCTTATCTGCAAATACTGTGACAACTATTTCTTCTAAAATGAATTAAAAAAATTTCACTCATTATATGCCAATGCTTATGATAGAGCAGGAGTGATGTTGGTATAAAAATATAAAAGTGATATATTTCCTACCCTCAAGGGTTTTACATTCTATTTGAGAAAATATATGGAATTTCTGACCATGAAAGGTGTTTTGTTATAAAAAAAAAATCAAATGGAATAACATTAAGTAAATATTTATTTATGAGACTACTATGTGCCATGCATTATACTAAGAACTGGGGATCAGAAGAAAGAAAAACAAACCAAAAAAACCCAAAAAACACCAAGTCACTTCTCTCAACAAGTTCCAAGTCTATTAAACAGATTGCTATGCCTCTTTAAGATTCAATTGTAATTTTAATTTGATTACAATTCTTAGAATAAAACATAGATAATGAGAGGATATGTACACTTACAAGTAAATTCAAAGTGTGTGTGTGTGTATGTGTGTGTGTGTGTGTATGTGTATACATATACATATATATGCATATGTAGGTAGTTATATGCATTCAGAGAGTTCATAGTATCCATTGGACCTAATGTCAGGAAGATCTGAACTCAGATGTTACCTCAGACGCTAACTTTGTGATCTTGGACAAATCAGGTCATCCTAGACAATATAACACACAGCAAAGAGACCAAAGGAAAACCAAAGTGAACATTGAGAAAAGCAAACAAGTAACAAAGTAGGGAAAAAATGAGGACTATTGTCTACTGAAGGGATTGATTGGGGAAATGGGTAAAAATCTCTACTACTTTCTGCTCCAGCTCTAAAAGCAGAAGTATTATATTGTAAGAGAGCTGACAATTTTTAACCATGATATACAAGCACACAAAAAATATATACCCCTTACTTCTCAAGTAAACAAAAGATCAGAAAACATAGCTTTTGACAAAAATTGTGGAACTCAAATCCCAATGACCTTTATGTGAAGAAAGATGTTAATGTATTCACCAGCAACGTGTGTGTTAGGCTTTTGGAATGTTTTTGGAATTATATTTGGAAATTAAACAAGAGTAGAAAGGATTTTCTGAACCTAAGTCAGTGGCTGGAGGAATGAATTTGAATCTTCTTAGTGGGAGGAAATTTAACTTAAAATGACAAGCGATCTTTGTGTGTGGAAACTCTGACTAACTTTGAGCACTGATTTGAGGGGTACCTCTGAGGCCATGATGCTATCTGAGTTTTCTTTGACTTTTGTCATTCTATGATTCTCAGACATTAAGATTGCAAATAGTTGTCTTGATAAGGGGTCTATACAAACACCTATCTAAACCACATTTTAGGCAGTCAAGTGTAATTTATTGCTAAATATGACAAAACATTACAAAAGCTTATTCATTTTTAATAAAAAAAAACCCACTTAAGTCATCTATTTTAATTTTAATGTGCATCATGGAAAGAAAAAAAAAAAGATCACAATGGCTTTATATTCCCAGGGAAGAATTTTTTTTAATATAAACTTTTATGTTATTATAATATCACCCATTTTTCCTTTGTTTTCAAAATATTTATATTAGCATTACTATCTAAGACACCTATTGGTCTACATTATTTTTTATTGACTCTAGTTTTTCATATTTATTATGTGCTTACTGTATACATTGTATTATTTTTTGGGGGAGGGTCTCAAAGTTTGGAAAACGGATTGTATCTGTCCTATCCATGATAGAGTGATAATAATAATACACATATGCAAAAAGTTATAGTACAAAATGAGAAACAATGAATATATATATATATATATATATATATATATATATATATATATATGCAAAAGAAAATAATCTATAGTACTGAATTCAAGTACTAAAATTCATTACTCACATTGAAGCACAAAAGAAAACATCATCATGGAAAATATGACATTCTTAAAAGGTTCTTAAAGGATGGATAAGAGTAAAATATGTAAAGAGAAGTTTTGTAGAGAACAATTCCAGTCGGATGCAAGGAGGAGGTAAAGGAAAGGCTATATTATAGGGGCTGAAAATAGTCCAATTTGGCTTTAACCAAATTGATAACAAGTTTAGATAAAACTGGAAACACAGAACAGTATGTTTCTGTAACATTTTAAATGTCAGGAAGAGAAATTAAAACTACACTCAATAAACAATAATGAAATTTTGAAGAATATTGAATATTTTACTTTGAAACTCCCTAATATACTAATCATGAAGTATCATGTATTATTCTTACCACATATGTGGTAATATTGTAGACCCTATCAGAGAAAAGACTTTTTTATGTTGATTTTGCATTATTTCTAGCATGTAGTGAAGCATTAACTATCAAGCAAACACATTAAATCTTTGTTGAATAAGTAAAGTAATGAAATGATCAAAACCATCCATAAGATTTTTATCCCTCCCTGCAGAGAGCTTCTTTTCTGAATCAACTTCAAAGATAAAAGTCAAATAACACCCATAGATAACATTTAAGTTTGTCTACTTCTTTACAAAAGTTTCCTATCTGACTTTGATAACAACCCTGGAAAGTATTATCTCAGTTTTGTAGAATAGAAAACCAAACTCAGAGAAGTCAACATTTTACCTTGCCCAAGATCTTTCTCTAGAAATCAGTAAAAATCAGAAGCAGGACTTGAATTTGATATTTTCTCCCTTAGAGTCTAGCAGTCTCCTTCCTCTACCATGCATGGAGCAGTTGGGGGATAAAAGACCTTTATAACATATATAGATCCTACTGAAATATAAGTTACCTAAGAGAAAGGACATTTCCTTTTTAAAGTTAAAGCATCTATTTTTGGAACATTCAGTTTTGCTCAAATGTATTGTATATGTGTATATGTGTATATGTAAATTTTCATTTAATTTGTTTTATATCTATTTTCATACCATATATTCATATATAGTCAATGTAATATATTAAACATATTGAATTAAGTATTTGAATTCATATAATTCAGTCTATTTAATATATAACATTCAAATCCTGAACTTTTCTTGTCCTTTCTCTGTCTCTGTTGCTGTGTCTCCCTCTTTCCTTCCCTCCTTCTCCCTCCCTCCTTCTTCCTCTCTGTCTCTCTGTCTCTCTCTGTCTCTCTGTATCTCTCTGTCTCTCTGTCTCTCTGTCTCTCTCTCTCTCTCTCTCTCTCTCTCTCTCTCTCTCTCTCTCTCTCTCTCTCTCTCTCTCTCTCTCTCTCTCTCCATTCCTCCAAAAGGCTCTAGGGATAAATTGAAGAATCTTCAAATTGAAACTCAGAGGAAACAGATAGACCTTGCTCATTGCTTCACCCCCATAAAGGCTCCAAACCATCTTCTTTTGTATTCTACATTATAGGCAATGATATCATCAAGCTACCACACAATTTATACTGTGAAAGTAGAAATCTTGTCATAGATGAATTCGATTGCTGTCCTGTCAGAGTAAAGGCCTCATCATTCATTCCTGAAGAGTCCAAAATCTTCCCCAAGTACAAGGAAAATGCAAAAAGTGATCATTTAGAAAGTACAGAATGAAGAAAAGTCCTAGATATTCATTAGGCACAGTTCTCAAACAATATCTGTCTCCATGGCTTTTTTTTTATGATGGGATATTAGCTTTTAGACAACACTTTCCATCTTTTTTGAAACACTTACATATATGATCTTATTCTCTCCTCCACACATTCCTCTTCTAGCTAGCATAATCTACAATTTACAAAATAAGAGTTTTAGAGACATTTATCACATCATATAGCCACCACCCTCATCAGCTCCGTTTCTATTGCCTCTGACCTAAACTATTATAATAAACTTCCTTTCTTCACTCTACCTCTTTCCTAATGTACCTCAGCCCTGTGTATCAGTGTCTGCCTGACAAAACCATTCTTTTCCTTCAAAGGTCAGTTAACGTGCTGATTGCACTATATACTTACTGCTCAGGCAATAGATCAGTGTTCATTAAGTTCATTTAGAAAAGATGATTTAGAAAGGTTTATGTGGAGCACTAGCTCATATTTTTTAACTGCCTCATGCTTTCAAAAATTAAAATAAAAATGTATTTATTAACTACAACATATGGAACACTCTGCTCATGCTAGGGAAAATACCCAAATGAATAAAAGAAGTAGATCTACTCTCTTGGAGTGTAAAATATGATGGGGGAAATAAGACATAAACACAAGTATAATAAACAAAAAACCTTCATTGAAAAAGTATTCTGATGTCCTTGAATTTTTTTCAGCTCTTTTTTCTATTGGAACTCTCCTCTGTACTTATTCATTTTCCAAAATGTTATTTTTACTTCCTCACATCCATCCTCTCTCCTATGAGTTTCCATGATTTTTGAGAGAAAGACCAATCATATATTTTCATCTCTCTACTCCAAGGACCTTGTATATAGGAGACTTTGATGAAATATTGATTGAATTGAATTTATTGAAAATTTAAAGACAATAGAAATGTTCACAGTAGAATTCAAGTTTACAGAGACATAATTCAGGGTTCTTTTGAGGGGAAAATAACCAATCCAACTTTCCAAGATCTGTATGTCATCCAATCAATATGAGCTAGCTTTTTTTTCCAAGATCCTTTTGCTCAAGGCAAACCTCTCAATTTATGCCCTTAATCTTGTCTCCATCCTTCTCTTCTAGGTGCTTTGATATTGGAGCACCATCATGCTCTCATTGGCAACCTTTCTTTACCTACTAGATTCTTCTATGATGCTTAGAAGCATGCTAATATGTGTCTTAATTATTTTTAAATCTCTAGATTATCCTCTATCCTTTTCAATCTTTCCTCTCTGTCTCTGTCTCACTTTCTGCATTGATACCTTTATCAACATATTGAAATATCTATTTATATATATATATATATATATATATATATATATACACAGAGAGAATGTGAAATGTATATATACATATATACATGTATATATACACATATGTACATACATATAAATACACATATACATGCATGCATACACATATATAGAATATACATATACATTTACACATACATATGTGTATGTACCCATGTGTGTGTGTTTCTGTGCTAAACTCCTAGATAGAATAGTATTCATTTGATGCCTCTATTTCCTTACTAGCCAGCAAGTCTTTAGCCCTTGAAATCTGGTATATGATCTTACCTCACTATTCAATATGCTTACTCTATAACTTCAAAATTGTTAAATCCCACGTCTCATTCCTTCATGATCTTTGTGGAATGGACCTTCCAACAGAATTGGACTCTGTTAACTAACCCTTCTTTTAAAAACTCTTGCCTAATTTTTCTCCCACAACATTTTCTCTTGATTCTCAGAGACATTCTCTCTTATCTTTCTATATGTGAGATCAAGTTTTAACTGATTTACCTTCCTATTTCAGTCCTCTAAGGCCTTCATAATTTTGCCTTTCAAACTTTTCTCTTTTGATAATATAATCTGTTTCCATACTTCTAATTACTAAGGAGAAAGAAAGAGACAGAGAAAGAGAAGCAGAGTGAGAGAAAGGAAGAAAAAGAAGAAGTATAATATTCTCTTTAAAATGTAATATTCTCTTGATGGGTTTTTTTGGGGGTTCTCTGGGAGCAGCCTTCCCTTCAGTTCAGTAATCACCACAAGTGCAGCCAGGTGTTAAAGTCCAAATCCTTTATTGTCTCTTTCCAAGTCTTGTCTCCTTCCTTGGGGCCAGTTAACTTTCTTAGAGGCCTATCTCTCTCCTTGGTTCTGAGAGCTCCTGCCTCTAGTCCTTTGCCTCTGCCACCTTCAGCCTCCATCCAGCACAAAGGTGGAAGATGGAATGAATATGTCTCCTCCTCTGAGAGCTTCTAGTGGGCTTGTGTGTATGGCCCTGAGAGCTTCTTGCTTATATACTATACATAGAGTACACACCAATCATTATGTACTAGGAAACCATTGGATTTAATCAATGCTAAACTAGATTTAACCATTGTCTCTTCAATTCCACTTATATCTTGTTTCAAGTTTTGGCTCATAACATCTCCTTACTGTAGGTAAAATAAATCACACTGATCCATGCTAAATTAGATAACTATTGTCTCTATCAATTCCAATGACTTAGTACCTTGTATGTTTCAAGTTCAGAGTTCTGGCCCATAACAGAGGAGGCAGAAGAGGAGGAGGAAGAAGAAGAGGAGTTATTTTTCATTTTGAAATTATTTCCAATTTTATGTGTGCTAAACATCTCTAAGTGAATGTCCCATCTCAATACATCTAACATGAAAGCCATGATCTTCCTCTGTAAAATCATCCCTACTCTAAACTTTCATCTTTTTATTGAGAACACTAATGATTTTTCTGATACTAGCACTTGAAACCTTGGAATAATCTCAGACTCTGCATATTAATTCCAATGAAAGGCTTTTGTTAACTGAATATTTTTTGAAGTACTTCTAGTTAAGTAAATTGAGGTTCAACTTCAAGTATCTTATTAGTGGTAGCATAGTCAATGTCAGCACTTGTCCTTGGGTATCCTGAATCTCATGTCCAACCTTCTTTCTATTACAACCTGCTGCTTTTCTATGATTAGAAAGTGAGTTTTAAAACGTCTCACTTGTCAAATGACCCTGGCCCCTGGATAAACCTTTTTCTATTATACTCTGTTAGATATTAATGAAGTGCAGATATTCAACATTTAGGTACCAAATACTGTGAATAATGGCATATATTTCTCTTCTGTCTGTGGAAAATTAGTAAAAGGATAAAAAGCTTTTTGTTTTGATGTGAATGATCTGCTATGACACAATAGAACTCATGTGCCTGATGAGAATAAAAGTGCCAGGAATCATTATCTGACATTTATATGCTTTTCATCTCAAAGTGTATGGGGGAATATTTATGTTAACTCTACAGAAATGGGGCAAATATTAGATACAGACTGGGAAAAGAAATAGATAAAGATAATAGGTCTCAATTCTACTGACTTTTGGGAATTTCAGCAGGACTTTGATGAAAAAATATAATATTGATATTGTTTTTTGGAACTCTCTTCCCAGAGTAAGATAGAAAGTAAACTTCTTTCAAATCATCCATTTTTTCTTTCAATATAATACAATGCAAGATACTTCAAGAATCTTCACTCTTCTTTTTGTTCTCTTCTGTTAGAGATGCCAAAGGGAACCTCGTGTGTTTCTATTCTGACGAATGAGGAATGAGGCAAAGACTTAGAGAATTAGAGCAGAAAAAGATGTAAAAAACCAAATATTAAAGAAAATAACATCATTGCAAAATTCATAATTCTTAAATAAGATATCAAACTTAGCATTACATTGGTCTCTCTGTTTTGAGAGACCAATCTTCCCTCATCTTCCCTCATCCACAAAGCTGAAATAATATTTCTATGAAAGAGGTCTGATCACTCTCTTACTCGAAAATCTTAACTGGGCTTCTTATTTCTTCAGGGATAATGTAAACTCTTCAGATGGCTTCCCAAAGTCTGGTGTATCCAGTATCCCTAATGTCACATTGCTTTTTTTTCTAGGCACTCTGGGTTTAAGTTCTTTCCTAAATTTTACACACCATTTACTAACTCTATGTATGTGGAAAAGCTTTTTTTTTCCATAGAAAGGTACTCTATTTTGGTCTAGACTTCACAATATCCTTGTTTTCTTTCAAAATTCCGTTTCATTGCCATCTTAGAAAAGTCTTATAGCCTTCTACTTAGGCAAATGACCCTGAATTTCTTTTATTTGTATACATAGTCTTCCCTACTTTCACATTCTCTATTTATCCCACACCAAAGTAAGTCTCTTTAGCTTTAAGACTGTATAATTTGTATCTTTCTTTTTCCACTTCTAAGTATACTGCCATATATACTGTCAATTTGTTTAAAATTTAAGTGTTCAACATATATGCTCACTTCACTGAATTTGAATGTATATGATCACATCAAGAAATTAGTGATTCTAGAATTCATCTCATCTAGTGATGGGATTTTACAGATGAAATCAAAGATAAGAAATAGTAAATGGCTTTTCTAGTATCATATGAGTATAAGAATAGAAAAATGGAACCAAGTCCTCTGAATCTAAACCCAATTTTTTTTATTGGTTTAATCTTATTTGACTATTGGCTGTTGAAATAGATGTAAGAAGACATAGGATATTTATTTTATAATGATTTCAAGAAAATTAATATGCCATAATGGATAGGCAGTAGAGTTTCATCAAGAAGAAAGTTTATTAGATTGAAATTCTGCCATAGAAAATTACCAGTTGTGTGTCCTACTAACCACTCCATACCTAAATTTTCTCAGCTATAAAACTGGTGAGTTGGTTATATTAACTTCTAAAATTACCCTCTAATTTTAAATAAATGTCATCCTAATTAAAATATCATGCTTATTTTATTTTATAAAACAAATTCTTCAGACTTATTCTGTGAAGAATAGAAGTATTAATATTGTCATCATGATCATGATCATCACCACCATCATCAACATCATCTATAAATAAAGAAACCAATATCAAGAAATTTTATTGACTTCTCCAAGGACACATAGGCAGTTGATATGAGTATTGAAATTAAAATCTGTCTAATTCAGCACGTCACATGTATAATTATTCAATATTGCTTTAAAAATAGTAGTAACTTGGACTTAGAAATGTTATAACTAAGTCTTTCAAGAGTGATATGATCTACTCAGGGTCATACAGCTAAGTGTCAGTCAACAAGCATTGATTAAGGAACTCCTACATGCCAAATGAACATCTAGGTGGCCCAGTAGGTAAAGTACTAGATTTGGAACCAGAAAGACTCACCTTTATGTGTTCAAATCTGGCCTTAGGCACTTACCAATTGTTTAACACTGGGCATGTCATTTGATTCTTATTACCTCAGTTTCCTTATCTGTAAAATGAACTGAAGAAGACAATGGCAACTATTCCAGTATTTTTTCTAAGAAAACTCCAAGTGGGTCATGAAGAGTCAAGCACAACTGAAAAGACTGATCAACCACAAATAAAAAAAAAAAAGCAATAGTAAAGAATACAAAATATCCTCCTCATTTCACACCTGTTTTAAATTTCAAGATGGAAATAAGCAATGCTGATGCAAGTATGCAATTGTTGATATGTTTGCAAGATTTCAAGCCTCAATGTATTCTCAATTGTGTGGTAACTGATATATTGTGGTATCTGGAAGAAAAAAACAAAATTTTCAATCAGTCTTTTTAATAAAAAAAAAAGCTTAATCGGTATTTCATTTTAAACTCCTGTGTAGAATTTTAAAAATAATTTAACAATTCAATCAACATTTTTAATTGCCTAAGAGAGACAACATTAAGTTCTAGTTTAATTTTTTTAAATGAGACATCAATAAAAATCAGGTGATAGAGTAAGAATATTGATGTATGACTTTTGTCAGTATGAATGATCAAGATTTTGGTGGCAGAAGTTTGGATTCGTTTACTACCTGGATTTTGGAATGGCTCCACAGAGAAATTAATGGACTGCAAAGGATACTGATTTTCCCAAAATGCCTTACTCTGTGACTAGCAAAAAGATAATTGAAGTAGTAACTTAAATTTATTTAGCACTCTAAGTTTTACAGCTAAGTTAAAGTTTATGACAGGCAGGGAGCAGTACCTTGATATAAGGAATCCCAGATGAATAAACTCCTTCCACCAATGTAAATTGATAACCGCTTTTAAACTTAATATCTTAGAGAATGGTTTATCTGAGGTCAGATTGTCAATTTGTGCTTATGGTCAGGCCTTCCTGACTCATGGCTTTGAATTTGAGTTATTATATAATCTGGTCTCTTAACATTTATAGATAGTTTTAAAACCATGGTTCTTATTGCTTCTGTCCCCCTATCTAACTTTCTGCCACCATCATTGCAGAAAGAGGAGAAACTCAAGAAAGAACATCATATTTGTATTTTTTTTTCTTCTTTCATAGGTTGCCAACCTATCTTGGCCAAATAAGTCCAAATAAGTAATAATACACCTCTTTGTACTTAACCAGTAGGATTGCATGGAAGCTGACTCAACTTCTTACCAGAGCATTTAAAATTACTCTGGCAAGGCAACTCTTTTAAACTAAGATGCAAAAGAACAGAAGATCCACTCTGTTTCAGGAAGTTTACTCATGTTGGCATATCATATAACGATGAATGCAAGGTCGAGTCCCTCTCCCTATCCCCATAACCTATTTGTTTTCTTCATATAGATGGATGGAAACTCCATTTTGGAGCTGGATTTCCAATATTACAATAATCTCCTCTTCTTCCTCATTTTTGTGTCATAAAAAATATCATTTTCCATCAAGGTTCAATTCAGAATCCATCATATCCAAAAAATACTTCCAAAGCTCCTAAGTGTATAGTGCCTTTTTCCCCCTTCTAAAACTATTTTTATTTACATATTTATGTAAATAGCATGCCCATAACCCAACTGAAAACAAGTCCCTAGAAAGTAAGAAGAGGGACTTTTACCTCTCTATCTTCAGGGATTGCTGAAGTACCTTGCACTTAATGAACACTAAACAAACACTGAATTGAAATAAATTTCCTGTGAGGTAATTTTAAACTCATTTTATAGACAAAGCCATTGAGCTTCAAATGTTTGATCATTTTTGCATTCTCAATGCATAGTCTATTGCTGAGAACATTGAAGAAACTTAACAAATGTTTTAAGTATCATTAATGCCTTTTATTTTTATTTTACATTCATTCTCAACCATACTTCCTAAACAACAAACTTATCTTGCAAAAATAATAAAAAAATCATCAAGATCAACTTACATCTTCAAAGTCAAGACAATTACATATCCATTGTTTTCATACTTTTCCAAAGAGAGAAGGAAAGAACATTTGTTTTTCATCTCTTATCCAGAGTCAAACTTGTATAATTCTAATTATATGGCATTCAGTGCCATTTTCTTTTCTCTCTGTTTACATTATTAGATAAATTTTTTGCACATTTCTTTGGTTCTGATTTCTTCCTTCTCTATCAATTCACATATATTTCCATATTTCTCTATTTTCCTTACACTCATAATTTATCATGTCTGATTATATTCTATAGCATTTGTGGTCAGTAATTTGCTTATCAATCTCCCTGATTAATGAGAACCTATTTCCTGCCTCCTTTCTCCCAGTTCTTTGCTATTATAAAGACCATTTATCTAAATATGTTGGTGTGCATTAGATCTTTTTTTTTTTTCCATGTCTTACCCTTTAAGGCATATACTGAGTTGAATCATTAGATGCAAGAGTGACAAAAGTCAATTTTTTATCATAATCCCAAATTGCTTTCCAAAATCATGGGAACAATTCATAATTTCTCTAATTAATATTACCATGTGACTATCTTTTCATGGTATCTCCAACACTGGCTATTCCTAATATTTGCGATATTTGTCAATTACTTGGAATGAGATATAGCTTCAGATTTTTTTTTAATTTTCATTTTATATATCAAATACTACTGTATTCATGAAATAAAAGTAAGATATTTTTAACTACCATCCCAATGCTTTGAAAGTTTTGTAGTCTTGACTAAACTCAGGGTCTTTCAAGTCCCAAAGTAGTATTTTCCTACAATTCCCTAAAATTAGCTTCTGTGTGGGAAACAGTAGAAAAAAGACCCACCTTCTATAACTGTTTCAGTATTTTTCTTTCAGCCTTATAACAAAAGATTTTGGGAGATGATCAGTCAATTCCAAATGAGTATGAATGACAGTTTTTTCTGGGATAAACAGGGATTATAACATAGGCAGAAAATTAGACTAATTAGCAACTGAAGTTTTGAAAAAGAAAGAAAAAATCTAGAACTTTGGATTGCTATTAGAATTTAAATGTGTATCTCTAAATCTGGTATAGGGGAATGAAGAGTTTCCTGAATATAGAAAATAATGAAACTTTGAGCAGCCAGGTGGCACAGTAGATAAGACACTGTGCTTGGAATCAGGAAGACTAATTCTTGAATTTGAATTGAGCTTCAAACACTTATTAACTGTGAAATCCTAGATGACATTTAAACTGTTTTGCCTCAGTTTCCTCATACAAAATAAGCTAGAGAAGGGCATTGCCAACTAGTGCATTATCTTTGTCAAGAAAACCCAAAATGTCATCATGAAGTGTAAGACCCAGCTGAAAACAACTGAAAAACAAGAACAAAATCAATCCATAATGTTGTTTTTAAAGAAGGGAGGTTGGAAGTTGAAGATTAGTCTTGGCCTATTAATGAGTGAGAAAGAACTATCTTAGGAACCTATGTAATACAAGGAAGGGCATGAACTTTCAGGATCTGCAAGCAAAGAAAATAAAGTTAATTATTGTACAGAAACCCTAAATCAATGCAAGAAATATTAATTAATCACCCATCATAAGTACTAGGGTAAATGCAGAGATTAAGTCAAAGACAAAGTTCTTTAGATCTCAGCTTCCTTTCCCAAGCTCTGAACAGTTTAAGATATTATGTTCATGTATACTTCTTGTTAATGTGATTAATAGCCTCTCTGAATAAAAGTTCTGTATTGATAGTCACAGAACTTGTATTCAAATCTCAAGATCTGCTATTAACTATTTGCTTGAACTTGAATAAATAAGTAAACCTATGTAAACTTTTATAAACTTAGGAGGATGAAACTCAAAAATTTCCAAATTGATTTTCAGCTATAAATCCTATCTATGTTCATGTCCTCAGATGATTAAACATTTGGTTTTAGGGCCTTGGTTTGCAGTTCATCTCCTGTAGATAAGAAGAATTGGGAGGAAGCTGATGTATGGTAGGTCTATGATTGATTAATGAAAATACTCATCTAGTAGAAAAGCAAGTCTAGGTATTTAGGGTTAGATATTAGATTCTAGCTGTAGACTAGAGTGTATTTGTTTACAGGTGCTTTAAAGCTTAAGGAATAAAGGGGCTCCTGGATTTGGGGTCAGAATCATATTGGAATTATAATTCTATTTCATGCTGCCTATGTATGGCTAGGCAAGTCAAATGTCTTTTTGGGACCTTACTACTATCATTTTGGGAAAAATAAGAGTATTGGACTAGATAACCCTTAAAATCTCTTTCATATCTATATGTATAATACAAAATTTGATAAACGAAGGATTCCTTCATTTGTTCAATTTTTTCCTTAAATTTGAAAGTTAATTAGAAGGATGAAAATGATCACTCATTCTGTTTTGGAACAGAAATAACTATTTAAGAAAGTTTAGATTTATACCCCAAGAAAACTATGTATGTATTAAAAAAAAAAAAGCTGTTTTGGACTTTAAACTAGCTTTCATTGACTGATTAGATAAAATTTTAAATTCCCCTATCCTCTATTTATGAGCAAATTCCAATTGATCTTTTGTACTTGTAACCTGATTTTGTCAAGAAGTATAATTAAATTCAATAAACATATACTATTGATATTTTCCCACTTATTGGTTAGGACACTTTCAATTTCCCCTCCAGATAGTATTCTATGGTATCTTGAGCATTTAGCAGATTTAATCTTTTTCTAACACTATTTTACCATAAATTTTTCTTAAAGTGATTTTTAATTTCTCTGTGTTTGGATAAAAAACCACTGATGTTACTATGCTATCAATTGAAAAAACATTGACAAATTCCTTTTTAAAAATTAAAAAGCATATTTGATCTCCCCATTAACCTTGTGAAAGTATGGTATATACTTTTTTTTTGTCTTTGTATTCCTCATATATAATGGGGCTGTGAACATAACCTCAAATCTTCATAATTCTAAATTCTATTCTTTGTGTATTGTTGCAGCTAGATAGGGATGGTAAATTTTCTTAAAGATCAAATAAAAACAAATTAAGAAAGCAAATGTATCTATTTCCCCCCTTTTCTTTGAAAATGTACTTAGATTTTATTTCATAAAATAGTAGAGCTAGGAGGGGTGATAGAACATCAACTGAAAGATCTGAAAAGGAGCTTAGAACACTGAAATTATGCACAGAAAATAGGTTAGATGAGAAACCATGAAACAATTAATCACTGCAAAAGACAGAACATAGAATGGAGGTCATGGCAAAATCTGTGTTTATATAGACTTTAGAACATGGATTTGTTAGAGCTTAAAGAAATCATAGAGATAATTTAGAGTAATCTTTTTTTCATTTTATTGTTAAAGAAACTGAGGTCTAAGAAGGGAAAATGATTTATGTAAAATCAATATAGTTGATTTTATAATATCTAGGATTCCAAATGAGGTCTTCACTAGCACAGAGATACATACTTAGTATACCTGTTGTAGGGGAGAGCTCAGACTGGTGTATAACTTGAGCTTGAGAAATTTCTAAGTTGTAGCTAGGCTAATCCCAATTGTATGTCCATAATATGTAGAGAGCCACCAAATTAACTGAAGAAAAGTGAATCAGCTAGTAACAGAAATGGATGAGGGCAAAGCTTCCTCAATAGTACTATGGAAATATTCTACATGATTTCATATGTGTAGTGAACATCTTATTTCATACCTTCTCAAAGTGTAGAGTAGGAGTCTGGGGGATAAGGGAATAGAGAATTTGGAAATGGAAATAAATTATTTTGTAAAATAAATAAATATAATTACAAAACAAAATTTAAAATAATATTTTAAAAGCTATATTGTAATCATTCCATGATAAACTACTACACTGCAACCTTGAAACATGGGTGAGATAGGGGAAGTTAGTCTTAAAAAAAAAAAAAAAAAAAAAAAAAAAAACAACGAAATCAATAGCAATGCCCCCAAAACACACACGCACATACACTTTAACTGCTATTTGGAATATAAGGTAGAGTACACTTGAGGCAGGGAAACCAAATAGGAGGCTACTGAAGTTGTTCTGATAATCAGTGATAGGGATTAGAGATCATTTTCAATTGAGGATGAGACTGAGGCATACCTCATGTAAATAGCTAAATATGTTAATAAATGATTTTGGGAAGGAAGAGGGTATTATCTGGGGTAGATATGGAATGAGATACGGAATGATTTCATCTGAAAACTATATTCTGAGCTGAGTCTTGTGGGAAGATAAATATAACAAGCTGAGATAAAGATGTAGTATGATGAGAAGGGGTTGGGGGAGGAATACCATTAGTTTTAAAAAGTGGTGGTAGTGGTGGTTATGGTGGGAAAGAGAACTTTAACTGCAAGGAACAGCTAATATTCCAGGTTCTTTTCTTCATATCTTATCAGTGTATACTCCCATTACAAGCATGCTCTTAAATCATCTCTTTCCTTTATTTCTCATTCTATTCTATCTCAGGAATATATCTTCCTTTGGATAGCTCTTTGCAGTCTTAGAGGATGATATTATAAGAGTAGGTCACTATTTCTATGCAGGGGAAAAAATAAAAGAAAAAGAAAACATATTGGCTTGGGGAATCCACTGGGAAAATATAAAGTAATTCCCAAAGAGCACTTAGAACAAAATGAGGGGGAAAACAAAAGCAAAAGAAAACAACAATAAAAGCAAAATTAAATTTTAAAAAATCAAACACTTTCTAATAAATGTTATAAACTTTGAAAACACTGTTTTAGGTACATTTTTGCCAAACTGTTTTTACTAATTTCAGAAAATTTGAAGTTGTTCACATTTTCTCTAAGTTTATCACATCTTAAGATAAGGCTGTTATTTTGAATTTTAATTACCAATTACCAGTGCCAATTTAAATATTGTTTTAAAGATGAAAGGGACATTAGAGTTTATTGAATCCAGTCCCCTACTTTTCCATGTTAATAGGTTGAGGACCAGAGAAGAGAAATTTCTTGCTAAAAATGACTCAAATATTCATTCTAATAAGAGGCATAGAATGATAACCAGGAAATCTGTAATTTGCTTTTGTTGAAGCATTTTCAGTTGTGCCCAACTCTTCATGATTCTTTGGGGTTCTCTTGGCAAATATATTGGACTCACTTGATGATTCCTTTTCCAGTTCATTTACAGAGAAAGAAATTGAGACAAACATGGTTAGGTGATTTATCCAAGGTCATACAGCTAGTAAAATGTTTGAGTCAGTTTTCAACTTGGAAGATGAGTTTTCCTGACTCCAGGTCTGGCAGGCTATCTAATTGTGCCATCTAGCTGCTCTTCTACCTAAACTTAGTGTCTTACTTTGAGCAAGTTACTACTTTCATAGCTTTAAATTCCTTCTTCTGTGAAATGAGAAGATAAGATTAGATGATCTCTAATATCCCTTGCAGCTATGACTGTCTATACAAGTTCCATATTTTCATCTTTGCTAGGCTAGTACTAGTTCTACTCGAACACTGTTCTATACTATTGTTCAGCTTTAGTCTCCTACTTAACCAAGATTATGGAATTTTCCTTCACTCTGTCCCTCTAGGAGCATACTAATTATTTAATCATTCTTTTGGCACATTAATTGACTTGTAGGTTTGGAAATGTCACTCACACTCATGGTAACATTCTTTTTTCTTCTCGCTGAAAATATCGGGGAGATGGAGAAATGACAACTATAATGCTTATCAAAGGATGTGCTTTTGGAGGGACAGATTTCATTATGCCTCTGTCTGGAAAATAAATGTTTTTTAGAAAAAATGTTCCATCCTCCTACCCTTGCATCTGCTAGTGTGTTCAAATGACAGGAGTATCGTAAAATTTTCTTGTGTGGCTTAATAGGCATAAACCACAGAAACTATAATCATGGGAATATAGTACAAAAAAAAACCTCACAGAGCCAGCATAGGCAATTAAAATTATAAGGAATCCAAGAAATCATGTTGTCTAATTATTTCATCCATCAATGTACACAAGAAATCCTGAGAAGTCAGGTGATTATATTTGATCACAAAGTTATGATATTTTAAACTCAAAGAGACTTAAAAAGTTTTAAAATGAGGAAATTTTTGTTTAGAATGAAAAAGCTCCCTGTCTCCTCAAACAAAAAAATTAAATGTACATATAAAATAGCTGCAGTTAATAAAATAGAAACGTAACATTTCAAATGCTAAGATTTTTTTAAAGCTTTATAGGCAGTTTTATCTGGGTGGATTATTAGTTGTCCAATCCCTCTCATTTTATAAATTACCCAAACGAAGATTAGACTAATCAAATTGTTTGCCTAAAGACACAAGGCAAGTTAGTGGCACATCTGAGAATCAAACAGAATCTTTTGACTCCCTGGTCTAGTGAGCATATTGCTAAAGTAAATACATTTTCTTAGTTAGCTAGCTTTAATATGAATCTATAAGCAATAGCAATGTATCAGACAATCTTAATAATATTTAAAAAGATAAGAGATAATCTAGCACAAGTTTTGTGTATGTGTGTATTCATGTGTGTCTGTATGTGTGTAAGATGGACAGACTGCTTTGGAAGTTTTGTGAAACCTATGAACCCCTTCTCATTAAAAAAGTGTTTTAAGGTGCAGCTAGGTGGTGCAGTGGACAGAGCACTAGCCCTGAATTCAGGAGGACCTGAGTTCAAATATGGTCTTCCTACCTGTGTGACTCTGGGCAAGTCACTTAACCCCAATTGCCTCAGCAAAAAAAAATAAAAAATAATAAAAAATAAATAAATAAATAAATAAATAAATAAATAAGTGTTTATGAACTACTTAAAAGAAATCTTGAATTTCAGTTAGACATTAGTGAAGATAAACATATATATTTTTCCTATCAACATTCATAATCTCCATGAAATCAGTGCATGGATACTAAAGACATGCCTACCCTAAAAACCTTTGACCCCAACTGAAAACTATTTTTTTATATCTCTTACAAGTAGTTATCGAATATTTGCATCATAGATGCATTATAGACTAGAAACTAGAATGTATTTTAGAAGTCATCTCTGTCAAGTACAAATTTTAGAAATATGGAAACTAAGACACAGAGATGTTGTCACAAGGCTACCCAGGTAACAAACAACAGAACTTGGATTAGAATCTAGGTTTTCTGACTACAAATGCAGCATAATTTTCATCCTATTTATAGGTAATTCACTGCATTTCCACTAAAGTCTAACTGTTAATTTTATGAAAGATTTTCTTTGTTTTGAACTTAAATTTTATCTCATCTTCACCCAACTGTTGCCAATTCTTTCCTATATAACCTTATAAAAAATCTAATCCCCCTTTCACGAAATGAGTATTTAATTATTTGAGAAGAATGGAAGGGAGGAAGGAAGGAAGGAAGGAAGGAAGGAAGGAAGGAAGGAAGGAAGGAAGGAAGGAAGGAAGGAAGGAAGGAAGGAAGGAAGGAAGGAAGGTAGGAAGGAAGGAAGGAAGGAAGGAAGGTAGGAAGGAAGGAAGGAAGGAAGGTAGGAAGGAAGGAAGGAAGGAAGGAAGGAAGGAAGGAAGGAAGGAAGGAAGGAAGGAAGGAAGGAAGGAAGGAAGGTAGGAAGGAAGGAAGGAAGGAAGGAAGGAAGGAAGGAAGGAAGGAAGGAAGGAAGGAAGGAAGGAAGGAAGGAAGGAAGGAAGGTAGGAAGGAAGGAACCTCAAAGTCTTTTCTTTTCAATCTTATACCTTCTCTTCCTTTCAAAGGTCATTCCCTGACATAATGTCCAAGACTTTTCACCATCTGTACAGCTTGTTAATATCCCACATAAAATGTGAGATACAAACTATACACAATGCTTCAAAGAGGCTATTATGATTAAAGATAATAATAATAATAATAATAATAATAATAATAATTAGGCCTATTGATAATGATCTGGCACTTTTTACTGCCCAAAGAATTTATAGATATCCTATATCACTTGATCATCAAAAGAATCTCATGCGTCAGGGCTAATACATGGGATATTAAAGTCACAGAAAAGTAAGTGACTTGTTCAAAGTCAAACAGCTAGGTAGTATTGGACCAAAAACTAAAATTCAGCCTCTTTCCCTCCAACTCTTAATACAGTGAGTTTTCTGCTACCTGAATAAGATGTGAATGAAAAAATAGAATCAAAAAGATCCCATTTCCTGAAAATGTACTGGAGGTTGAAAGAAAGGAGAAAAGAGTTCCTGGCAAGATAAATCTGACTGTTAGCAAAACCAAAACATTTGAAAGGGAATGTCAGCTTTTTGGCTCAGCCTCATGCAACCAGAGCCACAAGACCCTTCTGGAGGGATATGAATGATTTTCTCTCAGCAGCTCTTCAAGATGTCCATCCATCTGTGCAGACAGCTTATTCTTGTCTATTCAATTTCCATTGCTTGTCTTTTCAAGTCTACCATTGCAGACTACTGCATGCACAGCTACCCTATAGGAGAGTTTGCCTTAAAGAAGCCTCCATTCTTTCTAACAAAGAAAAAATAATATTCCCTACTAAGATTTCAAATACTAATTAGGTATTGTCTTGTATTGAAAATCCAGAATGTTAGGGAGTTTTACTACCAATTTTAAAAGACATATTTTCTCAAATGAGGTGAGCAGTGCAATGAATTTATTTTTGAAAGCAAACAAACTGAAAGATAATGTAATATCCTAGATTGCAAAAGTAATTGTTATAGTTTAAATTTTAACTTTCATTGTCTATATTAAAATAAAAACAACACTACCCTTTCCAACTGTACTACAATGCCTTGCCTCCTACATTAGACAGTGAAGGAAGGATGGTAAGGAAATAGACATTTGAGCAGGATTTGATTCCATAATTACCATAATATCTAGTATATAGTATTTGATAAAATCATAATCTAATTGTTGCAAAAAATCTCATTGTTGATCTAGTTCAATGGTTAGCCAATTATAACCTATGAGCCAAATTCAGACTATTGAGTGGAGAATTATGTTTAGAATTTACTCTACAACAGTATCTAACATGTATGATTGAAAATATACAATGAAGCAGAACCTACTACTTCTCTAGGGAGCTTGTCCTATTATAGATTAGTTCTAGTTGCTAGGAAGTTTTTCTTTATATCAATTACAAATTTGTCTTCAAAATGTCCATCCATCATTTTAAGTTTGTTCAACAATGAGATGATTCAAACCAATTCCAATTGTTCAGGTATGAGAAGAGTCATCTACACCCAAAGAGAGAACTGTGAAAACTGTGTGGACCACTATACAACATTCTTACTCTTTCTATTGTTGTTTGCTTGCATTTTATATCTCTTCCCAGTTTTTCCCTTTTTGATCCAATTTTTCTTGTGCAGAAAGATAACTCTATAAATATGTATACATATATTGGATTTAATATGTATTTTAGCACATTTAACATGTATTGGACTACCTACCATCTAGGGGAGCAATTGTGGAGAAGCAGGGGATAATTTGGAACAGGAGGTTTTGCAAATGTCAATGTTGAAAAACTACCCATACATATATTTTGTAAATAAAAAGCTTTAATAAAAAATTCTTACAAAGTAATAATTTTGGATTTTAATTAACACTCTTTCTCATATTCTACCACCTTTCTCATCTTGTACCAAGACAGAAATCCAATAGAATAAGTTGATTCTTTTTTTCTAATCGTTAAAATGATGGTACCTTTGGAAATCATTTGTTGAAGGAATAGGAGAAAAGTTGGTAAGAAATAGCTGTCTATTTATTCATAACTAAAGTATTTATTGAGTATTATTTTTTTCTTCCTCTTCCTCCTGCTTGGCTAAGGGGTAATAGTTGAAACAAGCAATAGTTTATATAGAATGTCTAAATTGCTTTCCAATTCATGCCTCACACTTGTCACATCAGTTTACATATTCAATAATTCAACAATAATTTATGAAACAAAAGGGAAAATGCTTCATGGTATATAGTGATAGAGGGCCAGAGTTAAGAGTCAAAAGTACATGTCATTCATTTAATTGAACCCCCTATATATACTACTTATTTGGTCTTAAATAAGTCAATTAACTTACTTAAACCTTAAGCTATCAGATAAGATGAAAAGTTAGAGAGAAATTGCAGATAAGTAATTGCTGAAAGATTTTTTTCTCAATTGGAACTAACTACAATGAAGAAATCTTCTGCAGAAGAAAAAACTATCAATTTTTTTTATTCTAGGTACAACATAAAAAATAAAATATAAAACAAAAGTAATTTTTTTTCTTCTGGTTGCCTACGCAGCAGTGAATAGATTATTGGTCTTGTAGTTAGGAAGGTCATTAAAATCTGACTCTGAGCAAGTAACTTACCCCTGTTTGCCTCAGTCTACTTATATAAAAAATGAAGACAGAAATGATAAACCATTCCAGTATCTTTCATGAGAAAATCCCAAAAGGGTCTAAGAAAAATTAGACATAACTAATAAAAATAAATATTTAAAAAGTCAGCTATATTTGCTTCTTCCATCAAGTGTAGGAAAGGAGCTAGACCATACTTCTCTTCAAAATTAGAAGTCACAGGAGCAGCTAGGTGGTACAGTGGATAGAGTACTAGCCCTGAAGTCAGGAGGACCTGAGTTCAAATGTGGCCTCAGACACAACATTTCCTAGCTGTGTGACCCTGAGCAAGTTACTTAAACCCAATTGCCTTAGAAAAAAAATAAAAAAAGAAAGAAAAAAATAGAAGTCACAGTTTAAAACTCACTTGGTTTCCTTTGGCATACAAGGACAGGGTCCCTGTTTGGTCCCTATTTCACTTAAGGTCACCTAGTAGGGTCACTTGAAGAACTGTCCTGATCACTTTTTTTTGTAAAGTAGCAAACAAACAACAACTGGAAATTTGATTGTGGCTTCTGTAAATAATAAATTGCTTCAAATTGCTTTGTTTTTAAAAAATGAAAAATACGATTTTCATAAATTGATAAAATAATGAGGCAAGGAGAACCAGGAAAAAAATTAAAATAATTACTAAAACAATGGTCAAGCAAACAAAAATAATCTTTAAAAGAAATTGGCTAAATTATATATTTGACATTATATATATAGATAGATAGATAGATAGATAGATAGATAGATAGATCTATCTATCTATCTATCTATCTATCTATCTATCTATATATATATATATGGTGTGTGTGTGTGTGTGTGTGTGTGTGTGTATAAAACATTACTCCAAAGAAGAGGTAAAGAAATATTCTTCTGGAAATGTTCATGATTGGAACATCAAATATTTGATCAGATTAAAAAAAAAGTTAATTCATTGAATTTGATTTTCCTTTTAAATTGTTATGTAGATGCTGTATTAATAAAAGATGGCTCCCTGGGAGAGAAAGATATATAGAAGGAAAAGAATGTGTGTGTGTGTGTGTGTGTGTGTGTGTGTGTGTGTGTGTAGTGTGTGTGTGTAGTGTGTACAAACAAACTATATTATTAAATTATACTTTAAATATGAACAAAATTCTAAAATTACAATTATAAAAGAAGACTCCACCACTATGTTGAAAGGACTACATATTTCAATACCTTTCCCCAGCCCTTTCCTCTATCTCAGCAGTGTATCTCTTATTGTTTCCTGATAATTCAATACTTTCTTAGACTTCAATTACCAAGTACCCACCTGAAAGGGAACTGATGATGCTCCTAAAAAGGAAAAAAAAAAGCATCATTGCTTTCTCCCATTTGGACACAGTTCCAACTATTTCCTGAGATTTTATCTGAGAAAGACCAGTGTTATAAAGAGACTATATTCTACGTGGAGATGGACACCAACTTTCCTCTTCCTGGTCCTCATCATCATTGATCTTTTAGGACTGGAAGCATCCTGGGTTAAGATTTGTGATAAAAAGATATAGAAGAAACTTGGCTGTCACTGAATAGGGTTTACTGACCCAACTCTTTTGTACTTTCCTTATTCAATACAAGCAGAAACATATTCATGTTCCAGTGAATTTCATTAGTCAGAAGTTCTTCTTCCCATGAACCAACTATATCCCCATCTCCTTTTCCATCTTTCTTGCCTTTTTTAGCCAGTCTCATGTGCACTCAGCAGTCTGAAGTATAAGAGTGTTAGAGAAGAGAAGGCAGCAGATTAATGAGATGTTGCCAAAATTAAATTAACAGGCCTTGACAATAAATTGAATATGGAGGCAGGATTAAAGATATTGAGGAATGACACCTAGTTTGGGAGTCTGAAGGGCTGGTATTATAGAGTTGTCTTCTATAGTAATAGAGAAAGGAAGAAAAGTAAGAAACAAGAGAAAAGATTATGAGGTCAGGATTAGACAAATTGAATTTTATATATCTGAGAGCTTATTGGAAATGTGAGAGGTATGCAGAGAGGCTGGTACCTGATAGATAGATTTGAGAATTGTCAGCATAGAAATGGTCATTAAATTCAAGGGAACAAATGAGATTATCAGAAGAAGTAGTATAGAGGGAGAAGCAAAGAAGGATCAGAAGGAAATCTTGTAGTCTTATGAAATTCAGATTCATTTGCCAAAGAAGAACAGCATTTGTGAGCTACTTCAGTCTTCACTTATGATCCCTAGGTAATTCAGCTATTAGCATTTCCTGTTCTCCATTGCCTTCCTCTTCCCCTGCGTTTAAGAGAATCTCTACTTTCTTGGTAATCCATTTTAGATTTAAAAGTCTCTTCTCTCAAGTTTTCCATCTCCTGACATTTCTAACTGCCTAATATTTGTTGTTTGACAACAAATCTCTGGCCATTATCTCTTTCTTCAGAAAGGGCATTAGAACCCAAGCCTCTCCTGAATCCATGTCAATTAAACACACACACACACACACACACACACACACACACACACACACACAAAATAAAACTATCTAAATGCTTTGGAAAGTATAAAGAATTGTTAAAAGTGTCATTGTTTTGTTGTTCAATAAGTTAATGTATAGTTAGTCAAATGACCAGCTCCAAGACCATCTTAATTCTTTTTTCTTTTTTATATAAATCTGTACTGTCTGCTTTGCTCATTTAGGACACATTAGAATTTTCTGGAATCAAAATATATGTAATATTTTTTTTCTTTGAGTAAGTTAATGAATTGGTACCCTGCTATAAGAAAATTTATCTGGGCAATATCTATAAATATAAAATAGAGTGGTTCTGGAGCATTTCTATTCTTCATTTTTATCCTTCATTTTGCAAGAATGTTGCTTTACCTGATGACATTCTCCCTTAGTTTATTTTCTTCTCATTAGGATATCATGCATTGTGTTGATTTTTTAACAATTCAAGTGTGGCTGATTTTTTTTTTTTAATGCAATGCCTGCTTTATAAAATTTATAATGAAAAGAATATTTATCTTAGAATAAAATTGCTTTGATTTAAGTCTTAATCCAATTTCATGGTAGATGTGTTGGAATACATGGAAGAGCTGTTGGAATATATGGGAGCTACCTGATACTGGCTGCTGGAGATCCAAGCCAGAATGGATCTCCTCTCGTGAGAGGATGATAGGAGACTGAGAGGCAGTTGCTATTCTCCAACCTAAAGGACCATTGCATTGTCTGACTTTCTTCTCTTCCCTCTGCCTCCAATTTATCTCATTCCCAGTACACAACACCTGTGTCAGCAAAGGCTGCCCTGCAGATCCTTCAGGTGTTATGATCCACAGCTGTGGAGGCTCTCAGAGAATTGACCTGTCCCTTAACAATTCATTGGTTTTTTTTTTTGTTTTTTGTTTTTTGCTGTTATTTTCCCCCCACAGCATAGTCTGAACACTGAGGAATGCAAGTAGTACTATCACTTCTGGATGGTTGTAGCAGGTATTGATTGAGGCAAACTTTCCAATGGAGAAGAGAACTGTAGTCAGAACAAGCATTTAAGTCTCTCATCAGTCTCCTGGCTCATCCCTTTGATGTATTGGCCCATTTAATTACCCCAACTAAAAAAATATTACCAGAGATCTTCCTCCTTCACTCTGGAAGGATCCTTCTCAGGAACAGCTCTGGTTTTTCTTGTAATTCTTAATCCACGTTCAGGTACCATAATGTGCATAAATCTGGACAATTTAGTGTAATTCTGAAACTTACTATGAACCTTGAACTTCACTTTATATTCCTAACTTCTATTTGTTGAATCTGTAAAATGATAGAAGATAGATCTGCTGAAGTCCCTTACAACTCAAGGTCTATGCTCATATATCATCTCAGATTCTCGTTTTTTCTCTTTTGCAAAATAAATATTTGTATACCCTAAAGAAAGTCTTTTGCAAATCAAAACAAAACATGGAAATAGGAGTTTTAATTATCAAAACACTTATATTTTCTGATGTAAAGTTTGTAAAACTATCATCTCTATTCATGTTAATACTGGCTATTTTATAATGCCAGTGATAATGAATTTGGCAGAAAAGAAAATTACATTAAAACATTTTTGGCCAGATTTTCTTTTTTAAAAATATTCCAATGCCTTTAAAAGAAAGGAGTGTTTGATTATCACCCTTTTACTATAGAATTCATTTTTTTCTTTTGAATAAATAATCATTAGTGTATATTCCTCCAGCACATGACAAAGGACATGCTTAATAAGTATTTGCTGAAATGAAGTGGCTTAAAGCATAAAATAATTTCTAGCATAAAGTAATAGCTGACCAAATTTTCTCAGTGTATTAAATTTATTGGGACAAAAGGGATCCTACAAATCTATAAGTGGAGTACATAGATTCAAAGAATTATAGAATTATAAATACTGTAAGATATAATCTCATTTAGCTCCATTTGTTATTTTATTCATTCATTCATTGACTGAACTATTCTCATTCATTTATTTACTAGTTTTTTTTTTTTTTTTTTCTCATTAAGGGTGAAGATATTTGCTTAAACCTCATGGAAAGAGGACAAATTGAACACTAAGGTGGTTGTTATGGATCTGGGCCATTCATTTGGGATGGATCTATAAAAAGCAAAGTCAATGAACATTACATTATTTTTCTGACCTCCTAATTTTCATAGAAATTAAAGAATAAAACTAAGAGAAGGGATGGGGGAGGGAAAATATTAATTTGTTCATTTTTAATACACAATGCTTTATGAACCATGTTATGATAAAATAACAAAATAGCAAAAGGGAAGAGAAAAAATGGGAGAGGAAAAAAAGTGATCATAGCATGTTTTGATTTATATTCAATCTTCATAGTTCTTTTTCTGAATGCAGATGCCATTTTCTGTCCAAAGTCTATTGGAATTGCTTTGAATCACTAAACCACTGAGAAGAACCAAGTCTTTTATAGCTGACCATCATACATTCTTGCTATTATTGTGTACAATGTATTCCTGGTTCTGCTTTCTTTGCTAAGAATCAGTTCATGTAAATTTTTCCAGACCTTTCTAAAATCAGCTTGTTCATAATTTTTTATAGAACAATAATATTCCATTATCTTAATATACTAAAAATTAACCAGCCAATCTGTAATTGATGGGCATATACTCAATTTCCAACTCTTTACTACCACCAAAAAACCTGATACAAACTTTGCACATGTGGGTCTTTTCCCTTCCTTATGATTTCCTTGAGATACAGTCCCAGTAGTGGCACTGCCTAGTTAGAGGATATGTACAGTTTGATAGCCCTTTGGGCATAGTTCAAGATTTCAAAACTCCCACAACAACTCTTTCTGTAGCAGTTTTCCCAAATCCCCTCCAGCATCTATCATTATATTTTTCAGTTATCTTAGCCAAACTGAAAGGTGTGAAGTTGTACCTTAGAGTTGTTTTAATTTGCATTTCTCTATTCAATAGTGATTTGGAGGACTTTTTCACATGACTATAGATGATGTTAATTTTATTACCTGAAAATTGTTCACATTCTTTGACCATATATCAATTGGTATATTTTAGAAATAAGACCTTTATGAGAAACACTGGTTGTAAATATTTCCCTGCAATTTTGTACTTCCCTTTTATTCTTGTTTCTGTTGGTTTCGTTTGAGAAAAAGCTTTTTAATTTAATATATTCAGAGTTGTCCATTTTACTTCTTATAATGTTCTCTCTTCTTTTTTGATTATAAATTGGAAGGGGAAAAAACGAAAGCCTGAAAGAAAGTAGAGCAACTACCTAGAATTGCTACTGGGGCAAAGGCATGCTTAATTGACTTTACTGCTTAAGTACAAGATAGTAAATTCCTGCATAATTTTGAATTCCAGACCCTCTGTCTCCAGGACAGAGAAGGGATTTATTCAACAGTATCAGGCTCTTTAGAGAGGAGAATATCCCAGAATTTAACTTTGTCAAGAGAAAAAGGGGAGTTCTTGGACAAATTTGGCTACTTTTAAGGAATAGGACTCAATATATAACATTGCAGCTGGAAAACTTGAATAATACCAATCCTGCAACATTGAGCAATTTTGTTCTCCACTATACATATCACTTATTTGTGTAACAACAACAGCAGCAGCAGAAGCAGCAAAAGCAGCATTTATATAGCACTATGATCAGACTATTGTTCCAAATATCTCCTAAATTTTAACTCATTTGATATTCACTGCAAACCTGAATTGTTAGATACTATTATTTTTCTCACTTAATAGAAAAAGAAACTAAAGTGAATTGAATTTAAGTGGCTTGCAAAAGATCTCAAAACTGGTTAGTTAACTTATGAGGTTAGATTTAAACTCAATATGCACTATAATACTTTACATTAACTATGAATAGTGTGTTTTTCTCTATGAAACTCCAGTTCATTTTCGTCCTGGAGAAATCAAAATTTTTAGGATAGCATTGTAAATATAGAAATTTACTTTTTGAACACAGAAATTGTTTTGTTTCTGAAGAAATCTATACCACGGGTTACAACAATGATTTAGAGAATCTTTCTGACCGGGAGGAAAAGTGGGATTCATCAAAGAGGAAGACAAATTATGTAGGTTGCTGAGAAACTTTTAACCTATAATGTTGGATAGAAAGAAGGCCTCAATGATGTTTTCTTCTGAAGGCCCTATTACTCTGAGAAATGAAAATCCTTCTAAATATGTTAAACACAAATGTGTTTATCTGTTTTAGGAAAAGAAATGGAGTCTCTGACCTTGACTAGGAGAGTGAGCCACAGGTATCTAACAGTAGAAATCAATGCACCATGTGAGCTTTTGATAACCTCAAAGACAAAGAATAATATTTTTGAATAATCTTCACAACCCTTCTTCTCTTTAAATGACTCATCTGTGTCCTCTGGGCATGAATGAATATAGAAAGTAAACTGAGACTAAAGTCATATATGGGAGAGTATGCACTGGAAGTACTGAATTCGTCAGAATATATGGAATGATAGTTTTCTATATTCACCTTTGCAAAATGTTACAATTTTTTTCTCTCTCCCTTCTCACTTCTTCCTGACCCTAGATAGCAAGTAATCAAATATAAATTGAACATGTGCAATTCTTCTAAACATATTTCCACATATATTAAGATGTACAAGAAAAAAATCATATCAAAAAGTAACAAAAAGTGAGAAAGAAA
The DNA here is from genome assembly GCF_048593235.1 of Sminthopsis crassicaudata. Lineage (NCBI taxonomy): Eukaryota > Metazoa > Chordata > Mammalia > Dasyuromorphia > Dasyuridae > Sminthopsis > Sminthopsis crassicaudata. Next base: position 549,949,226 of record NC_133619.1, read on the forward strand.
AACAAGCAAGAAAACAACAATAACAAAAGGTAAAAAATACTATATTGTTTTTTTTAATTTTTAAATTATTTTATAATTATAACATTTTTGAAAGTACATACACATGCATAATTTTTTACAACATTATCCCTTGCACTTACTTCTATTCAGATTTTTTCCCTTCCTCCCCCAACCCCCTCCCCCAGATGGCAAGCAGTCTTATATATGTTAAATATATTACAGTATATTCTAGATACAATATATGTGTGTAGAACCGAATTTTTTGTTGCACAGGAAGAATTGGATTCAGAAGGTAAAAATAACAGTTTACACTCATTTCCCAGTGTTCCTTTTCTGGATGTAGTTGGTTCTGTCCATCATTAATCAATTGGAATTGGATTAGCTCTTCTCTATGTTGAAGAAATCCACTTCCATCAGCATACATACTCCTACAGTATCATTGTTGAAGTGTATAATGATCTTCTGGTTCTGCTCGTTTCACTCAGCATCAGTTGATGTAAGTCTCTCCAAGCCTCTCTGTATTTCTCCTGTTGGTCATTTCTTATAGAACAATAATATTCCATAACATTCATATACCATAGTTTACCCAACCATTCTCCAATTGATGGACATCCATTCATATTCCAGCTTCTAGCCACTATGAAAAGGGCTGCCACAAACATTTTGGCACATACAGGTCCCTTTCCCTTCTTTAGTAGTTCCTTGGGCTATAAGCCCAGTAGTAGTATGGCTGGGTCAAAGGGTATGCACATTTTGATAACTTTTTGGGCATAATTCCAGATTGCTCTCCAGAATGTTTGGATTCTTTCACAACTCCAACAACAATGCATCAGTGTCCCAGTTTTCCCACAGCCCCTCCAACATTCATCTTTATTTGTTCCTGTCATCTTAGCCAATCTGACAGGTGTGTAATGATACCTCAGAGTTGTCTTAATTTGCATTTCTCTGATCAATAGTGATTTGGAACACTCTTTCATATGAGCGGAAATAGTTTTAATTTCATCATCTGAAAATTGTCTGTTCATATCCATTGACCATTTATCAATTGGAGAATGGCTTGATTTCTTATAAATTAAAGTCAATTCTCTGTATATTTTGGAGATAAGGCCTTTATCAGAACCTTTAACTGTAAAAATGTTTTCCCAATTTGTTACTTCCCTTCTAATCTTGTTTGCATTAGTTTTGTTTGTGCAGAAACTTTTTAATTTGGTGTAATCAAAATGTTCTATTTTGTGATCAATAATGCTCTCTAGTTCTCCCTTGGACACAAACTCCTTCCTCCTCCACAAGTCTGAGAGGTAAACCATCCCATGTTCCTCCAATTTATTTATGATTTCGTTCTTTATGCCTAAATCTTGGATCCATTTTGATCTAATCTTAGTATGTGGTGTTAAATGTGGGTCTATGCCTAGTTTCTGCCATACTAATTTCCAGTTTTCCCAGCAGTTTTTGTCAAATAATGAATTCTTATCCCTAAATTTGGGATCTTTGGGTTTGTCAAAGATTAGATTGCTATTTTTATTCACTATCTTGCCCTGTGAACCTAACCTATGCCACTGATCAACTAGTCTATTTCTTAGCCAATACCAAATGGTTTTGGTGACTGTTGCTTTATAATATAGCTTTAAATCAGGTACACTTAGACCACCTTCCTCTGACTTTTTTTTCATTAGTTCCCTTGAAATTCTCGACCTTTTATTCTTCCATATGAATTTTGTTGTTATTTTTTCTAGGTCATTAAAATAGTTTCTTGGGAGTCTGATTGGTATAGCACTAAATAAATAGATTAGTTTGGGGAGTATTGTCATCTTTATTATATTCGCTCGGCCTATCCAAGAACACTGAATGTCTTTCCAGTTATTTAAATCTGACTTTATTTTTGTGGCAAGTGTTTTGTAATTTTTCTCATATAATTCCTGATTCTCCTTTGGTAGATATATTCCCAAATATTTTATACTATCGACCGTTATTTTGAATGGAATTTCTCTTTGTATCTCTTGCTGTTGGATTGTGTTGGTAATGTATAAAAATCCTGAGGATTTATGTGGATTTATTTTGTATCCTGCGACTTTGCTAAAATTCTGAATTATTTCTAATTGCTTTTTAGCAGAGTCTTTGGGGTTCTCTAAGTATACCATCATGTCATCTGTGAAAAGTGATAATTTGATTTCTTCATTTCCTACTCTAATTCCTTGAATCTCTTTCTCGGCTCTTATTGCCAAGGCTAGAGTTTCTAGTACTATATTGAATAGTAATGGTGATAGTGAGCAACCTTGTTTCACTCCTGATCTTACAGGGAAAGGTTCCAGTTTATCACCATTACATATGATGTTTACTGAAGGTTTTAAATATATGCTCCTTATTATTTTAAGGAATAGTCCATTTATTCCTATACTCTCAAGCGTTTTTAGTAGGAATGGATGTTGGATTTTATCAAATGCTTTTTCTGCATCTATTGAGATGATCATATGGTTTTTATTAATTTGATTATTAATATGGTCAATTATACTAATAGTTTTCCTAATATTAAACCAGCCCTGCATTCCTGGTATAAATCCCACTTGGTCATAGTGTATTATCCTGGGGATGATTTTCTGAAGCCGATTTGCTAATATCTTATTTAAGATTTTAGCATCAATATTCATTAAGGAAATTGGTCTATAGTTTTCTTTCTCAGTTTTCGATCTACCTGGTTTAGGTATCAGTACCATGTCTGTGTCATAGAAGGAATTTGGTAGGACTCCTTCAATCCCTATTTTTTCATATAGTTTACATAGCATTGGAGTTAGTTGTTCTTTAAATGTTTGGTAGAATTCACCTGTAAATCCATCTAGTCCTGGGGACTTTTTCTTAGGAAGTTGGTTAATAGCTTGGTCTATTTCTTTTTCTGAGATGGGACTATTTAGACTACTTACTTCTTCCTCTGTTAATCTGGGCAAGCTATATTTTTGAAGGTATTCTTCCATTTCATTTAAGTTATCAAATTTATCGGCATAAAGTTGAGCAAAGTAGCTCCTAACTATTGTTCTAATTTCGTCTTCATTAGTGGTGAGTTCACCCTTTTCATTTTCAAGACTATCAATTTACTTTTTCTCTTTCCTTTTTTAATCAGGTTTACTAAGGGTTTGTCTATTTTGTTGGTTTTTTCATAAAACCAACTCTTAGTTTTATTAATTAATTCAATAGTTTTTTTTTACTTTCAATTTTATTAATCTCACCTTTTATTTTTTGAATTTCAAGTTTTGTATTTGTCTGGGGGGTTTTAATTTGTTCCTTTTCTAGCAATTTTAGTTGTAAGCCCAATTCATTGGCCCTCTCTTTCTCTATTTTATGAAAGTAGGCCTGTAGAGATATAAAACTTCCCCTTATTACTGCTTTGGCTGTATCCCACACATTTTGGTATGATGTCTCATTATTGTCATTTTCTTGGGTGAAGTTATTAATTATGTCTATGATTTGCTGTTTTACCCAATCATTCTTTAGTATAAGATTATTTAGTTTCCAATTATTTTTTGGTCTATTTTCCCCTGGCTTTTTATTAAATGTTATTTTGATTGCATTATGGTCTGAAAAGGATGCATTTACTATTTCTGCCTTACTGCATTTGATTTTGAGGTTTTTATGCCCTAGTATATGATCAATTTTTGTATAGGTTCCATGAACTGCTGAGAAGAAAGTATATTCCTTTCTGTCTCCATTTAGCTTTCGCCAAAGATCTATCATATCAAACTTTTCTAGTATTCTATTTACCTCTTTGACTTCTTTCTTATTTATTTTGTGGTTTGATTTATCGAATTCTGAGAGTGCAAGGTTGAGATCTCCCGCTATTATAGTTTTGCTATCTATTTCCTCCTGCAGCTCTCTTAATTTCTCTTTTAAGAATTTAGATGCTGCACCACTTGGTGCATATATGTTTAATATTGATACTGCTTCATTATTGATGCTGCCCTTTAGCAGGATATAATGCCCTTCCTTATCTCTTTTAATTAGATCAATTTTTGTTTTTGCTTGATCTGAAATGAGGATGGCTACTCCTGCTTTTTTGGTTTTGCCTGAAGCATAATAGATTCTGCTCCACCCTTTTACTTTTAGTTTGAATGTCTCACCCTGTTTCAGGTGTGTTTCCTGTAAACAACATATACTAGGATTCTGACTTTTAATCCAGTCTGCTAACTGCTTCCTCTTTATGAGGCAGTTTGCCCCATTCACATTTATATTTAGAAGGACTAATCCTATATTGCTTGCCATCCTATTAACCCCTGCTTATGCTTTTCCCCTTTCCTTCCCTTTTACCCTCCTACCCAGTATTAAACTGGTAAACACCACTTGCTTTTCACAGCCCTCCCTTTTTAGGATCCCTCCCCCACCTTAAAGATCCTCCCCTTATTTAACCCCTTTTCCTCGAAATTTCTCTATTCCCTTCCCCTTAGCTTATTCCTTCCCTTTCACTTTTCAATGAAGTGGAAGAAGTTTCACCACAAATCGAATATGTCTATTGATACACGCTATGTTCATCTCCCCCCTTTCTTTCTCTCAGATATAATAGGTTACCTTTGCCTCTTCATGAGATGTAGTACCACCACTTTACACTTTTTTATATTATAATCTCCTTTCCACCTCTAGTTTCTAAGACAAATTGTACATATGTTCTTTACATATTTTTTTGACAGAAGTACAGTTCTCAAGATTTCTTTTTACCTTTTTAGAAATCTCTTGAGTTCTGTATTTGAGGAACAAACCTTTTATGTAGGTCTGGTTTTTTCATCAAAAATAGATGGAATTCATTTATTTCGTTAAATGTCCATCTTCTTCCCTGGAAAACGATGCTCATTCTTGCTGGGTAAGTTATTCTTGGCTGCATACCAAGTTCCTTACCCTTTCGGAATATCATGTTCCATGCCCTGCGTTCTTTTAATGTGGACGCTGCTAGATCCTGGGTTATCCTTATTGTGGATCCTCCATATCTGAATTGCTTTTTTCTAGCAGCTTCCAATATCTTTTCCTTTGTCTGATGGTTCTTGAACTTGGCCACTATATTTCTTGGCGTTTTGATTTTAGGGTCCCTTTCAGTAGGTGATCGATGAATTTTTTCAATGTCTATTTTACCCTCTGTTTCCAGAACGTCTGGGCAGTTCTCTTTGATAATTTCCTCGAAAATGGTGTCCAAGCTCTTTTTTTCCTCCCATTTTTCAGGGAGTCCGATTATTCTCAAATTGTCTCTCCTGGATCTTTTTTCCAGGTCTGTTGTCTTTCTGGTAAGGTACTTGACATTCTTTTCAATTGTTTCATTTCTCTGGTTTTGCTTGACTACCTCTTGGTTTCTCCTTGAGTCATTCATTTCTACTTGTTCCAGTCTAATTTTCAATGATGCATTTTCTTCATTCACTTTTTTTATATCTCTTTGTAATTGTCCAATTGAGTTTTTATCTTCTATGGAATTTTTTTCCATTTTATCCATTTTATTTTTTAGAGAGCTGATTTCTTTTTCCAGCTCACTAATCCTGTTTTCCTTGGAGTTGTTTACCTTTTCCAGCTCACTAATCCTGTTTTCCTTGGAGTTGTTTACCTTTTCCAGCTCACTAATCTTGTTTCTCAATGATTTGATTTCTTTATCCACTCTGTCTTTGAATGCATGGGATGACTTCTCCAGGCTCTCTTGCCAAGCTTCCCTTTCCTTTTCCCATTTCTCTTCTAGCTCTCTTGTGAGAGCCTTTTTGATTTCCTCTATGAGGTTCTTTTGTATTGAGGAGCAGCTTATATCCCTCCCAGCGGATACATCTGGGGACAGTCTGTTCCTAGTCTCCTCAGCATTTGAAGTCTGCTCCCTCTCCACACAGAAGCTGTCAATGGTTAGAGCCCTTTTGAATTTTTTGTTCATTTTGTCAGAGCAGGAATCAAAGAAAACAAACTGACAAGAGAAACAATTGGTCTGTTTTGCAGGGGATGGGGCTGAATGGTATTAATGAGCTTCCTCTACAGACTGGGGGTAGGGCAGCAGAGAGCCACTAACAGAACAGCAATGACTGTACTGAGTCTGCGCTCTGAGGCTCCGAGAACGCACAGAGTCAGTCCAGGTGGGGGTTGGGGGTAGCCAGGCTCTGAGAGATGCTGGCTTTCTGGGGTTTTAATCTTCATCTCTGGTGTTTACACCCTTTCAGCTGCTCCTGGCTTGCTGCCAAGATGGAGCATCCACACTGGGGCAAAAGCCCTTTCACAGAAATGGCAGAGATCACACCCCTCCCCCTCTGGTCTGCGCCCAGTCTGATTGACCCTCCCCCGAGCAAACACAGACCTTTTCTGGCGACTTTCAAGGATGTCTTCTCTTGGTGATATTTTGTGGATTTCTTTCTGGGTCAAGCATTAAGTCAGAGGATTGTCATGAAGTAAGTTCTGAGAGAAAACGAGGAGCTCAAGCAGCTGTCTGCCTCCACGCCGCCATCTTGGCCGGAAGTCCCCAAAAATACTATATTGTGATACACATTCAGACCCTATAGTATCTCTTATATGACTCTCTACATCACAAGTCTTTAGGAATTGGCCTGAGTCACCTTACTGTTGAAAAGAGCCAAGTCCATCACAGTTGATCATCACATAGTTTTGTTACTGTGTACAATTTTCTCTTGATTCTACTCACTTCATTTAACAACAGTTCATGTAAGTCTCTTCAGGGATTTCTGAAATCACCCTGCTAATAGTTTCTTATAGAACAGTAATATTCCATAATATTCATATACCATAATTTATTCATCCATTCTGTAAGTGATGAGCATCCACTTAGTTTCCAGTCCATTGCCACTACAAAAAGGGCTGCTACAAACATTTTTACACTTGTAGATTCTTTTTTCCCTTTTTTATGATCTCTTTGGGACCCAGTGGAGACACTACTATATCCAAAGATTTGCACAGCTTGATAGTTTTGGGACATAGTTCTAAATTGTTCTTCAGAATAGTTGGATAAGTTCACATCTCTACCAACAAAGTATTAGAGTGCCAGTTTTCCCATACCCCCTCCAACATTCTTCATTATCTTTTCTTAGCCAATCTGAGAGTGTGAAGTGCTACCAGGAAGCTGTCTTAATTTGCATTTCTCTAATCAATAGTGATTTAGTCTTGCTCTATTTTTAATATTTCTATTTAATATGTGTATATCTGTATATAGGTACATGCATGTGACATGTATATGTATGCATATGTATACGTGTGTGTGTGTGTATATATATATATATATATATATATATATATATATATATATATATATATATATTTACTTTTTGTACTATTACAAGGCATATACATTGACTTCATTGCTGATGGGCTCCTATGAGTCTCTGTAATTTTCTGCACTTACACATGAGAGAAAAGTAGGCTATTTTATAACTAACAAATGCAATATTATTTTGTGTTCTTCTACTTGAGCTGTATGCAATGTTACTCTTATTTCTGAAAATACATAAGAGACAGATTTAGAGATTTTCTTCAAGTTTGCTTTTGGTTACTATAAATCTATTAATATATATTTTTGAAGCTGTCTTCAATATTAGATCTTATGCATGGAAACTTCAAGATTAGGGGCTTAGGACATAAGTTATATTTAGGAGAGCAAATAGAATTATTCCATATGGCATTAAAAAGCCATTACTAGAGGCTAAAGAAAGGTAGATATTAAGCTTAATAAAAGTATATACTTTCTAACATTTCAAGCTGTCAAGCAATGGATGGATTACAGACTGTTTCAGAAGTATGTCTAAAAAGGAGAGTAAAAGTTTCAGAAATAACATTCATAAACAAAGTTTTGTATTATAAATATTTGGTTATATGTGTTAATAAGAGAGAAATCAAGAATATATGATAAAACCTTATTGTGATATAATTCTGAGCTGTTCCCTAGGTGTTCTTATTTGTTTCTCTCTGTTTTATGAGTATCATGGGGTATCTCTCCTAATAGAATGTAAGATTTTTGAGGGAAAAAACTATTGAATTTTTCTTTGTAGTTTTACTACCAAGCATACTATTTATCTACTAAGAAGTACTTAAAGTCTCATTAATTAACTTATTTATACCACATTGCACTATAAACTTTCTGAATGCTTATATAAAGAGAATACCAAAGGGTTGAGCAATGATAACTTCAGGTCACTACATAAATAGCAATTATATTTTGGTTTGTTTGTTTTGTTTTGTTTAATAATAGGTAATACATATTTGGAGTCATTCCCTATTTTCTCTAGTGTGCTTTTGTTAGAAGCCATGGAACTCTGGCAGTCGATGGTCATAGAATTCTAATACCTACAGAGACTCAGATACTTTATTCTGTCTTTAGCTTATAGAATTTTCATAAAGCTTTCAGATTTCTTTTAAGTGAGAAATAATGAACAAAGTTATCAGTACCTCCCCATAGGGACATAACCTTATTGCATAAACTATGCCCTGGGGTCTTGGAAGGTTGTGGTCCAGAAGGCCTGGGAAGGGTAGTTTTATTACTGTGATACTCCTTGAAGGATTGCATATTCAAAAAGTGAAAACCCCAAAGGTTGCTTTTTCTGAACAAAGAAGGAACAATTTGCATTCCTGCAGAGGTTATTCAGAAGCAGCCAGCATAAAAGTAGCATATTGCAGGCTGAATAATCCCTCATTTTGTCACTGCTGGGAAACCCACCACGAGAATCTGATGGTAGCATTTAGCCCTTGGCCTTTTAAAGAGTTTATTCAAGAGAAAAGCAGAGAACATTGGACCCTTGGCACTAATCAAATAGTACCATGATTTCAACTATGTCCAGTCCTCTGTTTCAGCACCCTTTGAGAACAGTTCTGGTTTGTCATATGCAAGTAGGATGATCCTAGTACCTGGAATTATGCAACATTGACTGCTCTGAGTTTGACTCGACTTTGTCTCAAAAGTTGCAGCAACTTTAGGGGACAGGTACTCAAGGAATCCTTGGCCAATTACTCACACTTTTGTAATTTTACTGTCTTCTTTTCTTTCCCTATTAAGCTTTAACTGAGCCTTGTTTCAGAGTAGTGGACTGTGAAAGTGGGCTAGGAAGATTAGACTTCTTCATGAAGAAACGTATGAAATATTACTATGACAAGTTTATGCTGATAGTTTGTCATGTGTGAAATGAAATCCCTACCCAATGTGCCTAGACAAGGCAATTAGTGCCAGGGCCCTATATTGGGCTGGATACCTTGTTAAATCTATGTAGGGATTCAGCTTGAAAATATTTTAGTAAGGAAAAAATGTGCCTCACTTAATGACCCCAATTTTCCAAGCAAAAATGTCTTTATAACAAGAGAAAATAAATCTAAGTGACTTATCTTCCTACAGTAAAGGATGCATGTTCTGGTTTTATAGACATTCTGTAGGCAATATTAGAAAAAGAAAAATTCACTTCTACCAAGTGGCATGATCATTTAAGTCAGTAGTGGAAGGAACCTTAGCAGTTATACTCCAAACAAATTCTCAATTTTTAATACCTGACAAAAGGCCAGTCAGCTTCTGTTTAAAGACTTCCAAATAAGAGAGGCAGAAGGGGAGATTGAACAGTAGAAAATTATTACCTCATTAAAAACACATTTCATTTCTTTATAACTCTAATTGTTAGATTTTCCACCCGTTGGATATAGTAATTCAGAGTATTCCTCTAACACCCCTTTGAGGAAGATGTTATTGGCATTCCTACTTTATAGATGAAGTAAATAAAGTTGTAACAGGTACATAGAGACCTTGGACCCTGACAAACTAGCTCATTTTGAAAATAATGTTACATACTCCTAATTCCCTTATAAAATATATTTCCTTCAGTTGACCTGATCCATCTTTGTCCCTAAATGCTACTTCCAAAATTCCACTTATATAACTTTTCTCACGTATTCTTCCTTCCATTATATTTCCTTTAAATCGTCACTATCTATGTTGAAAAGTATATTTTAGATTCCCCGCTTCTCTGCACCAATCCATAGCAATATTTCATTTATATATTCATTATATGTTACCTATTTTGTGAAAATGAATGAGCAAGATATGTGTATATTTATGTGCCCACAAATTGTGTTCTTGTTGAAGGTAAGCCACTCTTGTAATTTTTTGTGTGTGTTCAAAATGCACTTAGCATATTGTTTTGCACATAGTAACATTTTTTTAAAATAATGTGTTCATTTTGATTTGTAAAAGAGATTTAAAGATAGCAAGATGATTAATTTTCAGTAAGTATAAAGACTTCATTTTTATAACTAACTCTTGCAGTGACTTCTCTTTGTATATATCTTCTGCTTTTATCATACTTAATTTTATTTGACAATACTGGCACACATACCACCTCTATTTTGATACACTGATAGCAATAAGACTCATGAATATCTGAGGGACCTGGCCATCTTAAACAACACGATAAACCAAATCAGCTCCAATAGAGCAGTAAGTAACTGAACCAGCTACATCCAGCGAAAGAACTCCAAGAGATGACTGAACCACTACATAGAAGTCCCAATCCCTCTATTTTTGTTTGCCTGCATTTTTTATTTCCTTCACAGGCTAATTGTACACTATTTCAAAGTCCAATTCTTTTTGTACAGCAAAATAACTGTTTGGACATGTGTGTATATATATATATGTTGTATTTAATTTATGCTTTAACATATGTAACATGTATTGGTCAACCTGCCATCTGGGGGGGGAGAAGGAGGAGAAAAATTAGAAGAAAAGGTTTGGCAATTGTCAATGTTGTAAAATTACCCATGCATATATCTGGTAAATAAAAACTATTAAAAAAAAAAAAAAGAAAGAAAAGAATCATGAATATTTGGTCCTAAAGAACTTAAATGTTACATGAATTGGAAAAAAAAAAAAAAAAAAAAAAGCAGAAAAGTCATTTCTAAGAACTCATTGTCCCATTACCAGGACAAGACTCAAAGGTTTTCCAGCTTGTCAAGGATGACCAAATATCTGAATTCTTTGGTGTAATCTTTGACAATATAGTTTATGATTTCCTTAAGAAAGTAGACTCTGGCATATTCATATTTATACTTGTCATATTAATCCCCCAACACAAACACATATATACACAGACACAGAGATACATACCACATATACACATTCACACACACATAAATACCTATACTCATAATGCCTTATATGTAGTATATGCTTTATAAAGTTTGTTGAATTCTCATAAATTTTGGAATGAGGCATCAAAAAACAGTAATCTAGGATTTGCTTCAAAATCTCCAGCAATGCATATTTGGCAGGTAAATGGCATAGTAATTAGAGTCCTAGGTATGAAGTTAGGAAGACTTATCTTCTTGAGTTTAAATCCAGTCTCAGATACTATTACTTGTGTGATTCTGGACAAATTATTTAACCTAGTTTGCCACAACTTTTTTTCATCTGTCAGATGAGTTGGAGAAGGATATGGCAAACTACTACATTATTTTTGCCAAGAAAACCCAGTTGGGGTCACCAAGACTCAGGATGAAAATGATTGATTAACAATAAGAACAACAAGTATTTATCTAATTAATTCCCATGACTTGTGTATGTTTTTTGAATATGTCTATGTATGTATGTATATATTGTCTTCCCCTCAATTAAAAAGCAAGCTATTGGAATGTCTTAGTCCTATGACCAATAAGAAGGAGAAGAAATGGACAGGTCTTCAATAATCATAACTTCTCAACTTCCTCAAATGATGAGATGTAAGAGATGAAGCATTTTTAACAGTTTCCATGGTCTTGGACATCTAAAACCTCAATAAGGCTAAAAACAAAATGTGAGCAGCCAACAGCAGAGATAAATCCTTAAATCCTATCAGAATGACTCAACAACCTTTCCCTTTCCAGCCATCCCAACAGCTACCTACAGCTTTATAACAGTGTTATAACAGCTACCTACCAGCTTTCAGTACAACTCATCTCTATTCCTCAATCTTTTCTTGATGACTCATAATAACAAGGTAGAAGTTTGCTTTGGGTGTTATTACAATTCTCTGTGCTAAAACAATATGCTTTGTTAAATGGAAGGAAAAAAGAAAGAAACTAACACATAGCTAGAACTAAATCAAGACTCCAAAATTCATGTGTATGTCAAAGATCTTACTGAAGCAAAGATTCCAATATCCAATAAGGGAGATTTTGTCCTGGAATTCACTTGGGATATAGACAAAGACTGGTGAAACATGAATTGCCCAAATAGGGAAGAGACCAAGATGGCTTTGAGTTTAGCTGCCAGGGAAATTGCAAATAAAGAGGAAGGAGTAAAAAGTAAGCAACTGGGGAAAAAAAAAAAAAAAAAAAAAAAAAGACTGAAATTACCAAATATTTCAGGATAATAAAAATCAGTTAAAGACCTTGATTGTAAAAATTTGAAACTAAAGGGAAGTTATTAATAAGAGAAAGAAATATGGCCTCCAGCTTGTGAGAATTGGATGGATGAGGGTTTAATTATAAAATATAAATCAGAAAAATTAAATTGAACTCTGGAAGTTAGACTAATGTGGAAAAAGGAAGCAAAAACTTGAAGAAAAAATGTAATGGGGTGGGGACTTAGACTTGCAAATGGAGGGAAACTGTAATCAGAGGTGAGGATTAAGAGTAAGAAACACATTATAAAATGTAATTAGAAATAGAGATTCTTTCCTTACCAACATACTTCTTAATGCCACTGCTAGTATCCAGCCAATGGGGGAAATCAAAGAAAGACATATTTCAGGATAGGGAGTAAAATATTATGTTTTTGTTCTCCAAGTGTACCTATTATATAGGACACCCAAGTGATGCAATAATAAAATGGACTTTTAACTTCACCCATCCCAAGACCAGTAGAATTATTCATCCTAAAGTTAACTAAAAGAGGTCAGAGTTCTACAAAGAAGCCTTATCTTTCGGAAGAAAATGGACTCAAACTAGATTGAGTCAAAGGACACTATAGATTCTGAAGAGAACAAAATGTTCCTGAGTGGATGAAAAACAAAATAAGAAGTTTGAAAACAAATTTATAGCTAGTATACCATAAATAATTGGTAGAATAGAAAAAAAAAAAATGAGGCTATTGTGATAAATCTTACCAAAGGAATAAAAAAAAAAAAGAAAAACTAATTGGGAATGCAAATAGACAGAAATTAAAAAAAAATATATGGAAATAGAGTAATGAAAACTAAAATATTTAAAAGAAAATACGATCACCATAAAATGAAAACACACTAATCTCAATAATGGGAAATAAAGAGAGATCATTAAAACTAGTCTCCATGGCAATGTAAAATAAAAAAGAAAATTACAATGAAAAAAATAATATGAAAAAACTTCTCAGAACTTCCAAACACAGAACACAAGGAAAGACAAGGAAACACAGAAGACAAGGCAAAAGAATCATATATGCATTGTACAAGGTTAAAAAAAATGCAATCAAGGAGCATGGTGTTAAAATTGAAAAATGACAAAGAATTAATTGTACAAGCAACCAGTTGAAAATTATTCAGTTATAAAAAAGGAAAATTTGAATAACATAAAACTATTCAGTATTGACCAAAATATTCTAAGAGGGAACAGAATGCTGTATTTTAAATAGCAAAATACCTCAAGATGCAAACCAAGGTGACAAATCCTGTGTATATCCTTTAATGAAAAATATGGATGCTTAATTTTTTTAAAAAGTGTTTAAAACATACCAGGGAAGGTAAAAATCCTGACCAAATTATTTGTTTTTTAAAACTAAAGAATACTGAAATATACAATAGAAACAAACATATTCAGCAACCAGTAGAAGAATAACAAAATGAAGAAGATTGACTACTAAGAGACTTATTTTTCTAAAAGAAGTCAAGAAAATAAAGGTGAAAATAGAATTCAACATTTGTATTTGAAAAAAAAAATAGAATTAGCCTTGACACAAAGACACAAATTTCACACAAATTTTATCATACTCCAATTACAGCAGAATCCCTGTCTTTTTAAAGATTCAATTATATAATAAGAGGATTTGTAAAAGGAAAATTCAGAGGATAAAGTTAGAGGCATAATTGTGATATACTCTTATCAAGTCAAAGATTTAACAATAAAGTGAAAATAACTCCTGTTGTTTCTTAGAAAGAAGAAAATCTATAGGAATATAAGTAAGTAAGCAAATGATGGGACTGGATGAGGAGGAAAGAAAAAGGTAAATTATATTTCACTGGCAGAAGGGAGTGACATAGAGGAACACTTTATGGGGAAAGAGAGACATTATCAGATATGAAGACCTTAAAATGGATATAATATTCAGAGATACTGATTTAAACTGGCCAATCATTCTGCCTTAAGAAAAGAGGAATAAGAATTCATAGGGCCAGCTGATACCCAGAGAATTTGAAGAACATGGGCTCTGAGGAATTAATAAAGCAAATGGGGAAAGAATGACCATAGAGAGGGCAAAGGTTAATAAATATCAGCAACATACTTTCTATTATGTGCAAAAAATTGATATTTATAAGAGTGAGAAACACCAAAATGCATGAATGAGGGCAACGCAGGAAGAATTATTTAAAAGGCAAAAATTCATTGTTTAGAAGAGTGAAACAGAAACATACACCTTAATTCCTTTAGAACATATATTCAGGAAGTACTAAATAATTATAAGGACCATGAAGAAAGAATAAAAACCTAGAATATACAAGAAAGAATGGCAAATATTTAAACAAATAAAGGATTTTTTTTATTTTTTTTACAAAAATAAAATAAAAATAAAATAGAGGATAAAAGGAAATTTACTTATCAATTGAGAGGGAAAAATAGGAGGAAATTAAATTACATATAAAAGGAAGAAAGGAAAAAAAAATAAAACTAGTAAGTTAAACAAAATTCCAAAAACTAGGGAAAAGGGTAACAATTGGCATGAGAGTAGAATTGGAGAGAGAAAAAGCTAGTAGAAATAACTTTGCTTCAGAGTAGCTTAAGCAAAATTAATTGAAGAGATAAACTAGTGTATTTACAAAGAAAGAGAAGATAAATACTTTTTTTGGGGGGGGAAATGATTCTCAAAGACAAATGAAAGAAAACCAAAAAAAATTTAAAATTCCTTTAACAGTAAATGTAAATGCATTAAATCATTCAATAAAAGTAAAAATAGTGGTCAATTGGAAAAGAAAACAAAAACTCAACATTTCATGCTTACAAGAAAAATAATTCAAACATTTGACAAATAAATACAAATTATAAATAAGTAGCTGAATTAAAAGAAAGCAATAGCTGGAATAAAATTTACTGGCAACAGTTAAAGTACATAAAATAAAAGGAGGAGGAGGAAGAAATGGAAGAGAAGGAAAAGGAAAGATAGAAGATTGAAGGGGAAGAGAAAACAGGAGGAAGGGAAGAAGGAGGAAGAGAGAGCAGAGACTAAAAAGAGGAAGGTGATGGAGGGAGAAACAAAAGAACAGAAGCAGTGGAATAGGGAAGAGAGAAAGAGAGGAAAAAGATGTTGATAATGATTATGAAGAAGAGGAAAAAGAATAGCAACAACAATAATCATCCTCATAACCACCATTACAACTGCTACTATTACTCCAATTACTGCTATCACTTCTACTGCTGCTGTTGCTGCTGCTGCTGCTGCTCTTACTACTACATTATCTACTACTCCCACTACCACTACCACTAAATAATAGCCACAAAATAATTCCAACATAAACAAGGAAACTATATAATGTTGAAAGGAATAAAAGAAAATAAGCAAAAGAATATTATTCATCCATACAGAAAAAAAAAAGTTAAAGAAACTTTGTCAAAGACTATATAGTCATTGATTGAAGAAATCATTTGAAATAATGAGTTACATTTGTACCAATGATGCAAACATGGTTCAATGTTACAAGAATAATAAATATAATTAATCATAATACAAACAAACAGAAAATAAAAAGAATTCTAAGTCTTATGATTATTTATATTGACATGGGAAAGACTTTAGAAAAATGATATGCTAAAAATTCTATATAGTCATTATTTATTTTAATATCAGAAAAATACCTATTTAAAACTAAAAGCATTTGTCACATGCAAAGAGGATACATTAAATCATTTTCCATTATATATGGAAAGCAAGAATATCCACTTTCTCTTCTCTTATGCTATTTTTGGAAATACTAGTGACATCAGTATAACAAGAAAAATAAATTAAAGGCATAAAAATGGGTAAAGAAGAAGAAAAAGAAAACCAGCTATATTTACTTGTGATAATATATCCTCGCAATTCAGCAAAAAATGTTTAGAATAGTTTCAGGAGAGTTTTAGGAAAGAAAATAATACAACTCCCCCTTCCTTCCAATAATTTTTTATAGTAAGGTCTCATTACAAAATCTGAGGGATAACATAAATGGAAATCCTATTCCAAGTCGCTGGAAAAATTTTGAAAGGGTACAAATCCACTTGTCTCAATCTCCTTATCTTGCCTTGGTTAAAAATGGAAAACTTAGTGACTCAATACCACTTTGAAATCACTGGTGGTTTTTCCTGCTACATTTCAGACCAGAACTGTTTTTACATTTCTTGGGTAACTTGTTAACTACACCTCCTTCTATTCGGATGAACTTACCACCTTAGTGTTATTTATTTTTTTTTTTCAGACACATGATCACAATACAATCTTGCAGTTAAGAACTGAGCTCAAGATATGTCAGTCTAAGTCTCTCCAGTAGCTGGGGTTACAGATATGCTCCATCATTCCTAGTTGCCTATACCCTTTTTTTTGGCAATTTTGTTACTGTACTGGTAAATATATACGTGGTTTTATTACATATAGGTACTGCTGTTTTGATTTTCTTTCTTAAATCTGTACTACTTTATCTATGCCTATTTCTTTTTATTCCAATAAAATATTTGAAATAAGAAGTCAGGCAAAGCCAAAGAAGAAAAAAAAAAAAAAAAAAAAAACATTTCCCTCTTGTAACTGGTTTGTCAAAGCCAAATAAGAGCTGACACAAGGTTTCAGGGTTTGAGGAATTTATCACACTGACTATTACCAAGGCATAGAGATAATATTTATAAGGAGTCCCAAGGTACAACAAGATTGCAAACTTAATTGTCACACTGATTCCCTCTGTGCCATGTTATTAGGCAGGCAGGACAATCCTTTATAAAGAAAGATTTCCAAGGATGTGACCTTTTCCTTTTCTCCATTTCCATTTCACTTAAATTATCACCCCAAAGATTTCAAAGGGGCTCTCTCAGCAGTCTGATCAATTGGAGGTATACCACAATGATAGGGAACATTGATTGCCAAAGAGGGGGGAAAATAAAAAGGAGAAATTGACTGTGAGTCTGTATGAAACTAAATTTCTACTCCCTCACCATTTTATATATCCATTACCACTTCAGAAAGACAAGGTAGCAATAAAAAATAAATTCTGAAATCACATCTTAGCATGCAATCAGAAAAGGGAGTATAATAATGGGCATGGGAAGATTTCATATTAATTCTTCCACACAGCGCAACCATGAGATAAGTCTCAGTTTATATAATAAAAGACATTTTTATAAACTCAAATTGGAATCAGAAAATGTATGTGTTCTCTCTTTCTGTCTCTGTCTGTCTGTGTCTCTGTCTCGCTCCTACAACCTGTCTCTCTCTCCTTCCTTTTCTTCCTCTCCCTACACCTCTCTCTCCTCTTTCTGCTCTATGTGATTTTTTTCTGTGATGCCTTCCTTACATTCCACTCCCATATTTGTTAATTTCTTACTTATACATTGGCATCTAAGGAACAAAGTGGATAAAAGTTGTTATTAGATAGGAAGTCTGAGTTGAAATCAAATATTTATTAACTTTGTGACTCTAAATCATTTTCACAAGCCTCTGTTTCCTCATTAACACCTACCTGCTAGATTTGTTGGGAAGATCAAATGAGATGACATATATGTGACATATATATGTGTACATGTAGATGTGTATGGGTGTATAAGGTGTATACACACACACACACACACATATATATATATATATGTATATATATATATATAATTTCTTTTACTATACTATGGTATTCTATCATCAAATCATAAACAATTCATTATTCTGATTTAATATTCAACTTATTTGTGTTTCTTCATCTTGAAAGTTCCTTTTACTGTTGTGATCTACTCCTCTAACTTAGAGGAAGTGCCTGGGTCAACTATGCTCACTCCTTCCCTGTTTTCCTGATTAATTTCTGACTTTTCAGACGTCCACCAGGCCCAAGTATCATCTCATTTTCTACCCCTACTTCCCCCTTTTCCCCCAGGTCTGTTTTGTAATTTGCCTTTCCACATTAGAATATAATCTTCTTGAAAGTAACTATGTTCAAGAATTTTAGTTTTTGTTTTTTTTTATTATTATTATTCCCAGTGCATAGCATAGAACCAGATACATTATAAAAACTTAATAATAAGTGTTTTGTTTTTCAATCTAATATTTGTCTTTCTTTGTAAATTGACATGAAATGATTTGCTATTTATAAGAATAGATACCCTCATCTAAAAAAAAATATTTTGAAAGAAAATAATTTAGTCAGTTAGCAGAAAGAGAGAGAACTAGAAATGGTATGGTCCTCACTCTTATTCAGACTCTGGAAGATTTATATTATGTAGGATATATAAACAAAGATTACCAAAGATAGCCCACACATAAGGGCAGTTAGGTGGTATAGTGGTTAAAGTGTTGTATCTAAAATCAGGAAGATTCATCTTACTGAGTTTATATCTTAATAGCTAGCTCATCCTGAGTAAGTCACCTAACTGTTTGCTTCAGTTTCCTCTTCTGTTAGAGAAGCTAGAAAAGGAAATGTGCAATCAATCACTCTAGCATCTAAGCAAAGAAAACCCCAAAGTGGGTAATGAGGAGTTGAACATAACTTAAAGGTCTAAACAACAGCAACGCATAAATGAACCCCACATACAATCAAGAAATTTTGCCAAGAGACAAGCAAATGTAAATATTCAATGAAGGGAAAGTCAAAATGTGAGCTTAGGTGCACCCAAAACAAAACCTATGGATAGAGATCCAACACAAGAACCTCAGGAAACCCAAATTCCTTAGAGCCATCTGAGACATTATTAAAAAGTTACTCAGATGAGGATGATATTTTGGTTTCAAATAATCTCCAGATAGATTTAAACAGCATAATAATGTTTTTTTAATTAATAGAATACAATATCTACAGAGAATCAGAACAATATTTTATGAGATCACATAATCACAATTTTATCAAAGGAAGAAGACATGCTTTTGGGGGAAAGAATTGTTACATGAAATAACATTGAAAAATAGGATGTTTGTGGGGAAGAAAACAAAATATCTTACATTTTGTGAGAAACAAAGTTCATAATTATTTATAATGCAAAAACTAAGATTCATAAAATCATATCCATTGATTCTAAATACATTTATTGAAAGTTTAATATATTCCAGATCCTGTGCTAGCTACTTACTGGGTTCCCAAAGATGGAAAGATAGAGTTCCGCCCTTCACAGAGCTTGCAATCTATGTAATTTTCTATAGCCATTGTTTTTTTATGTCTACAGAGAAAGGAGATGCATTCTCATATGGCCATTGTGAGGCAAAGCTTGGCTTGTTATTATTCATAGAATGAATAACATCCTAGGACCCTATTTTTTATATGGTCAACTAGCCTAAGTCTTTGTGTATATTTTGTAAATCTAACTCATCATCTCACTCAATCTGTGTCTCCCAGTCTCCAAATTATTTGCTCCCACTATCTTCTTCATTTCTATTTAGTAAAAATGGGATCCATTGAATAAATAAATGTATCATTATCCTGTCATTAGTGCCTCTTTCCCTTCTTGCATTAAATCAGTCACAAAGAGCTTAAACAACCTTTTTTCCTTGAGTCAGAAGATATAAATCAGAACCCTAGTTTTGTCTCTTACTAGTAACCTGACCCTTGTTAGTTTTTAATTTCTCTGATCCTATTTCCTCATACATAAAATGAGACAATAAGAGTAGGCAAGTAAAGTTCTGTTGTGAAAAAAAGTAAAGGATAATCTTATATAATATATGAATGTAAAATATTCCCCCAAAATATATATAGATATCAAATATTTTCATTTCTGCTATAATTTTCTTATTCAGGAACCTCTCCAAGACTACAATTAATTTTTCTACATTCTCACTTCAAAACACTCTATCCTCCCTACCTCTTTTAGAATATTTTTTCTGATCATTATTAACTTTCCAAAGGAAAAAAAAACACCACAGAAAAATTATTTTTCAATTGGCAGAATATGGACATATATGCTTAAGGGCAGTAGATAGTATTCAAAAGATTATGTAGAAGATAATAAATATTTGGCTATATTAGGGAAAAAAAAGTCTGTAATGCTTTTACCTCCTTAATTGAATGGGGAGAGGGACTTCAAAAATAGTTAATATAAAGTGTGTGTAGGGAAGGGAGAGAAGTGTTACAGAAGGGAATACATGATCGGGTAAGGGTAGGTATTATGGGCCAGAACTTAAAACAAGGTGCTAAGTCAGTGAAATTGATAGAGACAATGATTATTTAATATGGTATTTAACAGTTCTCCACTTCAGTACATGTACTTAGTACTTAGTAGAGTTCTACAAGATTCACACCTTTAAGAGAGCATATATAAGCTAGGAGCCTCAATCAGGATTTAGTCAGGGAGATTCAGAAGCCAGAGTTCAAGCTCTTGAAACCAAGAACTATAGAAAGCCTCTAAGAAAGCTAATCGGGCCACAGGAAAGGAGACAAGACCTGAAAAGAGACAATAAAGTATTTGGACTTTAATACCTGGCTGCATTTGAAGTGATTACTGAATTGAAACTAAGGCTGCCTCCAGAAACCCCAAGGAAACCTGAATAAGAGAAGACTACATTTTAGAGAAGAATATTACAGGTAGGGTTAGACCATATACCATCTAAGTTTCCTTTCATCTCTCAAATCATTATGAAATTTAGTTCTTTATTTCTTCATAGATTAAGTATCACAACCTACAGCAGATTGTCTATTCTACAGCATCAGTCACAGATAGTTTGTTAACTTATACTTATTGATTTTTCTTGAGAAAGAACTCATTAGGGAGTGGAGCCAAGATGGTGGAGAAGGCACATGCAACTCTCTAAGTTCCTCTCATGCCCTCACTTGCAATCTTTTGAATTCAGCCTCAAAAGTAGTACTTGACTGGCGAAATTCATGAAGATTAAAGGTACAAAGACTTAACAGTCGAAGATAATCTGGAGGACCAACAGAGCAGGTTTGTCCTGAGGGGCAGGAACAGACCAGCAGCAGGCAGGAAGATAGGAAAGACTGGTGTCCTGAACAGACCAGGGACCAGGGTAGAAATGACTCTGCCATAGTCTGACTGCTTTGCCTTGATTGTAAAGCAGTGGACCAGCAGAGATTAGACCTAGAGGTACAGGGTACTCTAAAAAATGCCAGAACCTAACAGGATCTAATTGTACCCCCCCAAAACCGGAAGTGACTCAGCATACATAGACCAGCATAACTGTGTACTTGTATTCTGCAGCACGGCTGTAGCAGTTACAAATCTGCATGGCAGTGGGGCACAGCCTGGGGCAGCCTCCAATCTGCACAGTGGGGGGCTCAGCCTGGGGCAATAGAACTTCAGCAGTGAGACTGTGCTTCCAGGGCAGAGACACTTCTGGTGCCTTGCAGGCAACTGCTAATACTCACAGCCCCACAACCCACAGCCTGCTTTGGCTTGGGAGAGTGACACTTTAACTGCTCAGCCTCTTGCTTCAGGGTAGTCGCTAATCCACACAGCAGGGTTCTTCACAGAGCACCCCCACAGGTAGGGTGGCAGGCCAGAGTCACTTCCACTGGGGAACTATTTCCCAGAGCAGTCTAGTACCTGGCCACTCTTTGTAGCTGGTTGGCTGGTGGTCCATACACCATACTTGTTCTGTAGAGGAAGCTGGTAACCTTCTGGCCCTGAAGGCAGATCCTACAGACTTTAAAAAATGAGTAAAAAATCAAGAGGACAATTGATAGCTTCTATTCAGAAAGAGAGCAGGTTTTCAATCCCAAGGAGACTAATAGCAGACAGTCTCCAAACAATTGTTGGTCCCCAACACAAAAGGCTCTCCTAGAGACTATTAAAGAAACTATTAAAAATCTTAAAAGACAGCTAGAAGAAAAATGGGGAAAGAAAAGAGAAGCTATGCAAGAGAGTAACAACTTCCTGAAATGTGAATTGGAAAAGGTAAAAAAAAAAAAAAAAAAAAAAAAAAAAACAATTAGTGAAATGGAAAAAAAATTCCATAGAACAAAACAACTCATTTAAAAACTCAATAGGACATATACAAAAAAAGTAAAAAAAAAAAAAAAAAAAAAAAAAAGCTAATGAAGCAAATAACACAATAACACATTAAAAATCAGAACTGAACAAATAAATAGAAATGAATGATTCAGTGAGACACCAAGAATCAGTCAAACAAAATAAAAAAAAAAATGAAAAAAAAAGAAAGAAACATTAAATATCTACTTGAAAAATCAACAGACCTGGAAAATAGATCTAGGAGAAATAATCTGAGGTTTATTGGACTTTCTGAAAATTATGATGAAAAAAAGAGCCTAGATATTATATTACAGTAAGTCATCAAAGATAACTGCTCAGAGATAATAGAACCAGAAAGTAAAATAGGCATTGAAAGAATTCATCAAACACCTTCTGGAAACCCCCCCCAAAAAAATATATTGTGGCCAAATTTCAGAACTATTGGACTAAGGAAAAAATATTACAAGCAGCCAGAAAAAAAAAAATAATTCAAATACTGAGGTGCCACAATAAGGCAATAAGGGTCACTCGAGATCTGACTGCCTCCACATTAAAGCATCGAAGGGCATGGAATCTGATATTCTGAAAGGCAAAATAATTTGGAATGCAACCAAGAATAAACTACTTAGCCATGCTGAACATTTTCTTCCATGGAAGAAGATGGACATTTAATGAAACAGATGAATTTCATTTGTTTCTAAGGAAAAAACCAGATCTAAACAGAAAATTTGATCTTCAACCATAGGACTCAAGAGATGCAGAAAAAACTAAAAGGAATTCTTGAGAACTGTATTTCTGTTGTTGATATACATAAACTGCACATGTATAATTGATTTTACTGATATAACAAAAAAAAACAAACAAACAAACAAAAAAAAAAAAGGAAGTAGAAATGGAAAGGGGAAATAGTGTCAGAATAAGGGAAAAAGGGAAACTACATCCCATGAAGAGGCAAAGAAAACCTATCATATCTGAGGGAAGTTAGAGAGGGGGAGGAAGATTGTGTTAATCTTACTCTAATCAGAGTTGGCTCAAAGAGAAAATAATTGACATATTTGTTTTACATAGAATTCTTTCTCACCTCACTAACAAGTTGTAGAAGAAAAGAGAAAAGGAAAAGAGTAATAAGGGAAGAGTACAAGAAAGGGGAAGGGATTAGGGGAAGGGATGTAAAGGGAAGAGGGAGGGATACTAAACAGGGAGGGCTGTGTGACACAAGTGGGGCCCATAAATTTAATAATGGGGAAAGGTTCAGGGAGGGGCAAGGAAAAAAAAAAGAATAATCTGGGGATAATATGATGGCAGGAAATACAGAAATAGTAATTTCAATTGTGAATGTGAATGGGATGAACTCTCCCATTAAGCAGAGGCAGATAGAAGACTGGATCAAAAGTCAGAACCCTACAATATGCTACAGGAAACACATTTAAAGTAGGGAGATACATACAGAGTAAAAGTAAAAGGATGGAGCAGAATCTATTATGCTTCAGGTAAAATCAAAAAATCAGGGTTAGCCATCCTTATCTCAGATCAAGCAAAAACAAAAACTGAAGGAAACTATATCCTACTAAAGGGTAGCATAGACAATGAAGCAATATCAATTCTAAACATATATGTACCAAGTGGTATAGCATCTAATTTCATAAAGGAGAAGTTAAGAGAGTTGCAAGAAGAAATAGATAGCAAAACTATAATAGTAGGAGATCTCAAACTTGCACTCTCAGAATTAGATAAATCAAACCACAAAACAAATAAGAAAGAAGTTAAAGAGGTAAATATAATATTAGAAAAATTAGGTATGATAGATCTTTGGAGAAAACTGAATGGTGATAGAAAGGAGTATACTTTCTTCTCAGCAGTTTATGGAACCTACACAAAAATTGACCATATATTAAAACATAAAAACCTTAAAATTAAATGTGGGAAGGCAGAAATAGCGAATGCTTTTTTTTTTTCAGATCACAATGTAATAAAAACTACATTCAACAAAATATTAGGAGTAAATAGATCAAAATATAATTGTAAACTAAATAATCTCATCGTAAAGAATGATTGGGTGAAACAGCAATTTATAGACACAATTAATCATTACACTCAAGATAATGTCAATGATGAGACATCATACTAAAATCTGTGGGATGCAGCCAAATAAAGGGAAATTTTATATCTTTAGAGGCTTACTTGAATAAAATAGAAAAAGAGATCAATGAATTGAGCTTGCAACTTAAAAAGCTAGAAAAAGACCAAATTAAAATACTAAACTTCAAATTCTAAAATTAAAAGGAGAAGTTAATAATATTTAAAGTAAAAACTATTGAATTAATAAATAAAACTAAGAGTTGTTTTTATGAAAAAAACAATAAAATAGATAAACCTTTGGTAAATCTGTTCAGAAAAAGGAAAGAGGAAAATCAAATTGTTAGTCTTAAAAATGAAAAGGGAGAACTTTCCAACAATGAAGAGGAAATTAGAGCAATAACAAGAAGTCACTTTGCCCAACTTTATGCCAATAAATTTGATAACTTGAGTCAAATGGATGATTGCCTCCAAAAATATTGGCTTGCTTAAATAATCCCATTTCAGAAAAAGAAATAGAACAATCTATTAATCAGCTCCCTAATAAAAAATCCCTAGGACCAGATGGATTTATATGTGAATTCTACCAAACATTTAAAGAAGAATTAGCCCCAATGTTACATAAACTATTAGAAAAAATAGGGAATGAAGGAGTCCTACCAAATTTCTTTTATGATACAGACATGGTACTGATACCTAAACCAGGTAGGTTGAAAACAGAGAAAGAAAAGTATAGACCAATCTTTTTAATGAATATGATGATAAAATCTTAAATAAGATATTAGCAAAAAGACTAAAGAAAATCATCCCTAGGATAATACACCGTGATCAAGTAGGATTTATACCAGGAATGCAGGGCTGTTTCAATATTAGGAAAACTATCAGTATAATTGGCCATATTAATAACCAAATTAATAAAAATCATATGATCATCTTAATAGATGCAGAAAAAGCACTTGATAAAATCCGACATCCATTCCTATTAAAAACACTTAAGAGTATAGGAATAAATGAACTTTTCTGTAAAATATTTAGTAGTATCTATTTAAAACCATCAGTAAGCATCATATGTAATGGGGATAAACTTGAACCATTCCCAATAAGATCAGGAGTGAAACAAGGTTACCCACTATCAACATTACTATTCAATATTGTATTAGAAATGCTAGCTTTGGCAATAAGAGATGAGAAAGAATTAAATGAATTAGAATAGGCAATGAGGAAACCAAACTATCAGTCTTTGCAGATGATATGATGGCATACTTAGAGAACACCAGGGATTCTACTAAAAAGCTATTAGAAATAATCCACACCTATAGCAAAATTGCAGGATACAAAATAAACCCATATAAATCATCAGCATTCTTATATATCACTAACAAAATCCAACAGTTAGAGCTACAACTGTTAGTATACTGATAGTATAAAATATTTAGGAATCTATCTGCCAAGGGAAAATCAGGAACTGTATGAGCAAAACTGCAAAACACTTTCCACACAAATAAAGTCAAATCTAAACAACTGGAAAAAAAATATTAAATACTCTTGGATTGGGCAAGCAAATATAATAAAGATGACAATACTACCTAAACAAATCTGAATTCCAGAGTGAATTAAAAAACAGAATCCTACAATATTTTGTTTATAAGTAACACATTTGACATATAGAGACATATAGAATAAAGGTAAAATACTGGAACCTAATATATTATGCTTCAGCTTAAGTGAAAAAGGCAGGGGTAGCAATTGTGACCTCAGATAAAGCAAAAGTAAAAATAGATTATATTAAAAGAGATAAGGAAGTACCTCTTGATGAAATATACCATAAGGAGTAACTATACTAAATATATATGCTTCAAGTAGTAAAGGAACCAAATTCATATAGAAGATATTAAGCCAGTTAAAGGAAGAAATAGACAGCAAGATTATACTAATGGGGGCCTCAACCTTTTCTTCTCAGAATCAGACAAATCTAACCATAAAATAAATAAGAAAGAAACTAAAAAGAGAAGGAGAAAATTGAATAAGAATTGAAAGGAATGAAGATTTTTCTTGGTACTACATGTATCTTCAGAAAATTTGACCATGCAGTAGGACATAAAAAACTCACAATAAAATGCAGAAAAGCAGAAATAGCAAATGTTTCCTTTTCAGACCATTATGCAATAAAAACTCTTTTCAACAAAGGTACAGGGAAAAATAGAACAAAAATCAATTGGAAATTAAATGATCTAATTCTAAAAATGAATGAGTCAAACCACAAATCACAGAAACAATCTATAATTTCATGAAAGAGAATGACAATAATGAGACAATATACTAAAATTTATAGGATGCAGCCAAAGCTGTTCTTTAGAGAAATGTTACATCTCTGAATAGCTACATGAATAAAAGAGAAAGAAGAGATCAATGGATTGGGAAGGCAACTAAAAAAAGCTAAGTAAAAAACAAGTTTTTAAAACTCCAATTAACTCAAAGGAGAGATTAATAAAATTGAAACTAAGAAAACTATTGAATTAATAAACAACTAAGAGTTGATTTAATTAAAAAAGCAAACAAAAAAGATAAAGATTTGGTGAATTTGATTAGAAAAAGGAAAGAAAAAAAAATTACCGGCATCAAAACTGAAAAGTGAACTTCCCACCAATGGCAAAGAAATTAAAGCAATAATTAGAAGGTATTTTGCCCAGCTGTTTGGCAGCAAGTTTGACGGTTTAACTGAAATGAATGAATATTTACAAAAATATAAATTGCCCATGTTAGCAGAAGAGAAAATACATTAGTTAAATAGTGCCACTTTAGAAAAATAAATTGAATAAGCCATGAATGTATTCCCTAAGAAAAAAATCTCCAGGATCACATGAATCCACAAGTGAATTCTATGAAACATTTAATAACAATTAATTTCAATACTCTGTAAACTATTGGAAAAAAATAGGTATAGAAAGAATATTCCTACATTCTTTCTATGACACAGATATGGTACTGATACCTAAACCAGAAAGAGCCAAAATAAAGAAAATTATAGATCAATCTTCCTAATGTATGTTGAAGCAGAGATTTTAAATTAAATATTAGCAAAGAAATTACAGAAGCTTATCAGCAGGATCACTATGACCAAGTGTAATTTATACCAGGCATATAGGTATGGTTCAATATCAGGAAAACAATCACCATAATCGACCATATCAATAACAAAATCCTCAGAAAACATATGATAATCTCAATAGATTCAGAAAAAAAACAACTTTTGACAAAATACAGCACCAATTTCTACTTAAAAACACTAGAGAGCACAGGGATAAAAAGGAGGTTTTCTTAAAATAATAAGCAATAACTATCTAAAACCAACAGCAAGCATTATTTGTAATGGAGAGAAGATGGGCATATTGCCAATAAGATCAGGTTGAAACAAGGAAGCCTATTATTACCTCTATTATTCAACATTGTACTAGAAATGTTGGTTTTAGCAATAAGAAAAGAAAGAAAGAAAAGGAATTAGAATAAACAATAAGGAAATAAAACTATCACTCTTTGCAGATGATATGAAAATATATGGAGAGAATCCTAGAAAATCATCCAAAAACTAACTGGGAATAACTCACAGCTCTAGCAAAGTTGCAGAATATAAAATAAATCCACACAAATCATCAGCATTTCTATATTACTGAAAAAGCCCATCAGCAAAAGATAGAAAAAGAAATTCCATTTAAAATTACTGTAGACAAAATGAAATAAATCCAAGAACTAGATGAACACAATTACAAAACATTTCTCACACAAATAAAGTCAGACCTAAACAATTGTAAAACTATCAATTATTCATGGATAGGCCAAGTTAATAAAATAAAATGACAGTACTGCCTAAATTGATCTACTTTTTCACCGCCATACCAATCAAAGTTATTTGCCAAAAATTATTTCATAGAACTAGAAAAAAAAAATAAGAAAATTTATCTGGAAGAACAAATGTCAAGTATATCAAGGGGATTAATGAAAAAAAAAAAAAAAAAAAAAAAACAAAGGATGGTGGCTTAGCAGTACCAAACTTAAAACTATGTTAACAAATAGCAATCATCAAAACCATTTGGTTAAGAAATGCTGAGGTGGATCAATGGAATGGATTAGACACCCACAACACAATAATCAAGACCTGTAGTAATCTAGAATTTTAATAAATCCTCAAATTCCAGCTTCTGGAATAATAACTCACTATTTAACAAAAATTCCTGAAAAAATTTGAAAATATGTCAGAAATGTAGCCTTTTCATTTCATACCCCATACCAAAAGAATGTCAAAATGTCAAAATGGGCATATGATTTGAGTGTAAAGTATATCATAAGCAAATTAGAATAACAAAGGAAGGGAGGAATTCATGACCAAAGAAGAAGTACAGAACATTATAAAAGGCAAAATGGACAGCTTTGAGTTCATTAAGTTAAAAAGGTTTTGCAAAATAAATAAATAAATAAAATAACGGAAACAAAATTAACAGGGAAGTACAAAATTGGGAAAAATATTTACAGCCATTGTTTCTGCTAAAGGTCTCATTTCCAAAATATATAAGAACTATATCAAATTTATAAAAATATAAGTCATTATATTTTGGCAAATGATCAAAGGATGTGAACAGTCAATTTTCAGATGACAAAATTAGTCATCTATAGTTATATAAAAATCATCTAAATTATTATTGATTAAATAAATCCAAATTAAAACAACTCTTTTACAATCCTAAATATTTTCCCAGAAATTGAAATTGATTACATTGTCCTTAAATTTGAAAAAAAAAAGTTGCCTTTTTTAAATTTTAGAAAATAAGCTCAACACATATACTTTTAAAATTTATTCTTATATTTTCTTTTCATAGGATCACAAAAAAAAAAAAAAAACAGATTTAGGATTGCAAGGCACTATAAAGTTCACCTTGTCCAATTTTCTTCTTATAGATAAGAATGTCCAGATAAGAAAATGAATGTCCAGAAGCTTGCCTCAAAATCATAGAACTCAGGCTTAGATCTGGGCGTCTAAATCCAAAACCTTTGCTCATTCCACTCTACCATGGTTATTACTATGCCTATTCCTCTGCTTCTCCTCCCAAAAAATCAATTGATTAAAAAACATGACAGATTATGGTTTAATCATCACATCCATCAATTATTTCAATATCCTTGTATTTTATTAAAAACTTCACTATCTTTATTTTTCTCCCTCTACACTATACTTTTAAAAAAATTGTATCCAAATTTTCATTTATCCCAATGAGAATCTTCCTTTTCAAAAAATAGATGAACACTTTGTCTGCAATTTATAATCTTAGAAACTTGCTTGTGGGCAATGAGAGGTTAAGCAGTCTGTGCCACATTACATACCATGATATGTAGAGGATAGGATTTGAAACTAAGTCTTTCTGACTATAAGACTAACTTTCTATATCCCCTACAGTACATTGTTGATTTTTTAAAAGCCTCAGTGAATATAAGATGAAAATACTATTTATTTGAAAAGTACAGTTAAAATCAATTTTTATCTCATAGGAATTTGAAAAATTCTTGATTAAGGAAAGGATCACTATAGGCTTAATAGAAAACTAAGAGCTGCATTTCAGTCACAGAAATGCATTGCTGCCTCTGATATATTTTAACATCATAAAATCAGGTCATAAATTATCTCAGGTTGCTATGTTTTTAACTGGAATTCAGCATCCATTAGTACTTTTGCTTATTTTGGCCACAGTCAAAATGTGTCTAATTTTTTTTATTAATTATAGTTTTTATTTACCAGATATATGCATGGGTAATTTAATACAATTGCCAAACCTTTTGTTCTAATTTTTCCCTCCTCCCCCCCCCCCCAGATGGCAGGTTGACCAATACAAGTTAAATGTGTTAAAATCTAATTCTTTATAGTGTATAGGCCTACATTTTTGGAACATGAGACCATATTAAGAAATATGTAACTTATATTGTCCATAAGATATTACTAAACTTTAATGTAAGAATGAAAAACTTCAGAAATTAGATATAGGAAGTGGTGAACCTCCCTTTGCTATGTGGATTTACAAATCTATGATTCCCAATGGATGGCTTTCTAACTCTGCAAAATTATTAGAACACCTGAGTCAAATAATCACAGAAAATTAGAGTTAGATGAAATGTCAGTGATCTATTATAATGTATCCCTGATTCAGCATCTCCATATTACATGTCTTACAAATGGCCATCCAGTTTCTGCTAAGATTTAAAAATGATAGGAAACTCGCCATCTATTAAGGCAGGAAGTTGTATTTTTGGATAAATTTATTGGTAAAATTATCAGTTATAGTAATTCCAAATCTATCTTTCAATGTTTTCCATCCCCTGCTATTACTTTTGCTGGGTCTCAAGAAAATAATGCTAATTCTTTTTATAAGGGAATCCCTTCCAAAATCTGAAGACTGCCATTTGATTCTGATCTGTCACTCTTGTCTTTTTGTTGCTAGTTTTAACATCCCAAATTTATTTAAATGATTCTATTTATGAAATGGATCCAAGTTCTCTTACTACTCAGGGTATTTTCTTCTATGTAGTTTCTAATTATTTACTGTTCTTCCTAACACATAGTACTTAGGGAATAATATAATATTCTATATTTGGCTTGAAGAGAAGAAGAATATAATACCATCAATATCTCTTGCTCTAGACATTCTTAGGTAGTCATGAATCACTCAGCCTATATTTATGTGGTAGATGTGACTGAATGAGAGGTGGACTTAAGGACAAATTTCTTCAATATCCAAGTCATCTCCTCTATAAAATTAAGATACCAACAATATAAAATGATCATAAAAAACAACTTTAAATAAATTAATCAACAAACATTTCTTAAGGGTCTACCATATGTAAAACACTATGATATTCACTGAGTATTAGAAGACAAAACTTCAATGGTTTTTATTCTCTTAAAACAAAAGTTAAATCTTCCATTTCACTCTGTTCCTCATCACTGACCATAGTTTTATTGGAAGTTTTTAGAGTTAAAATTGACCTTAGAATTACATAGTCATACTTGCTATATATAACAAGTAATGAATCTGGGACCTAGAGATGTCAAATGACATCCAGTCACATAATAACATACCCATAGTTGCACAGGCTATGGAAAAGCTGGAATTTTAATTTTTGTCTGGAGATATCTAATCTCTCTCTCTCTCTCTTTATATTGAATAGTGTTTCTCACATTTGAAAACAAACCCAACTATTTAAAAACATTGACTTATTCATTGCCTTGTACACTTTCATCCTATGTAACACATAGATCTTTCAATATAGAGACAATTCACCACTAAAAGGATAAACTTTCATTTCAAAGGCACACAAACAAATTGAAAGAACTAAGAAGTGTAAAGGAAACCTGAAAATCTGGATTCAATTTTCTGCTGTGCTACTAAATGGCCTTTTGATGCTAGGCAAATTATTTTAATTTCCTAAGTTGAATTGTACTCATCTATAAAATTGATGGGACACATATACATGCAAACATACATATAAATATATATTTATGTATATATGTACATATATGTATATATGCATATACACATACATATATATGTACACATAGACACATATGTACATATATAGCATCTTGCAACAAGAGCTATTGTAAGTATCAACAGATGAATGTAAAAATTCAGTGGCAGAGCCAAGATAGTGAAAAGCAATTTCAGTGTAGGTTGGGCTAGCTCAGCCCTTGCCCTAGCTAACCAAGAAAATAACATTGATCTCCATAACTTTTAGCTCACAGAGGACAAAAGAAACTCAATAGGAAAGATTCAACTCACTCATTCAACTCACAGCTATGACAGGAGTTCCAACTCAGGATGTAGCATAGGGAGCAATTGAATCAATAGTGGCAGTAGCAATAGAGACCATAACAGCAATAGTGGAGGCTTATGGGGATCTCACAAAAAGGTAATGATGGGCAAGGAGCTGAATTTTTGGAGATAAAATAATAACAGGCAAGTGGTAGAGACATTTTAGCAACAAAGGGTGATCTGGATAAAGGCATTGATTTGGGAACTATTGGATCTATATAGGAGAAAGAGTGTGTATATATATGTATATATATATATATATGTATATATATATATACTATTTGACTTTTATATCTTGCTTTTCTCTTTAATAACAAGATTGTGGTTTGAAGAGGAACAAGAACAAACAGAGAATTCCAGAATATTTTTTAAAATATCAGAAAATGTAATGGTCCTGATTGTCTCTCAATTATAATCCTTCTCTTTCTGAAGAAATACAAGCAAACCCTTTCCCTCAACTTAGCAATGTTAACTGATCTAAGAAGAGTAAATGAACAGATGGAAACTATGGAAACTCTTGAGCCTGGACTTCCATATCCTACTCAGTTGCCAAGAGAATGGCCTCTTTGGGTTATAGACATTAAGGATTGTTTCTATTCTATTCCTCTAGATAAAGAGGATATGCTTTTTCAGTGCCCACTGTTAATTTGGCTGAGCCTTATAAAAGATATAAATGGACAGTTTTGCCACAGGAAATGAAAAACATCCCTACTATGTGCCAAATGTATGTTGCTGCTGCTCTTGGTCCAGTAAGAAAAGCATTTCCAAAAGTAATATTGTTACTTTATATGGATGATATTTTGGGATGTGCACCTGAGGAACAAATGTTAGAAGCATGTCTACAAAAGACCATGGAAACACTAAAGAACTACAAACTGCATATAGCTACAGAAAAAAATTCAAAGACATGCTCCTTTTCAATATTTAGGATATGAAGTATATCCTAAGACACTCACAGTACAAAAGCTTTCTTTATGAACAGAGAAATTGGACACCTTAAATGATTTCCAAAAATTAATAGGAGATATCCAATGGATGCGTCCAGTGTTAAGTTTAATTACCAATCAACTGCAACCTCTATGACATTTTAAGGGGAGACAGTGCTTTAAATTCACCATGCCAGCTTACAAAAGAAGCACAAGAGGCTTTGAGAGAAGTTGAACTGGCTTTATCTGTAATGTTCTGATCGTCTCTCAGTTGTAATCCTTCTCTGGGAGGAGGTTTCTTTTCTGTATAATCTTTTCCTCTATGAGCAGGTTTCTTGGGAGGCTTCTGGAGCCTCCAGCCAGCCTCTTCTTCTTCCTGAATCCTGGCTCTGAATCTCCTCCAGCTCTTGTCCTTCCCCAGTCCAGACTGCTTGTCCAGGCTCAATGTTGCCTCTTTTATCCTCCCAGAGAACGGGCGTGGGATAATGCAAGGCCTTCTGGGAAGAACCACTTCAACCAATGAGCTTGCTCCTCTTAGAATCTGAGCCAGAGAACTGTCAAGTCAACCTGAGTTCTTACCTTGTAATTGTCCTGAATTCTCACCTTGTCATTGTCCAGACAACCTGAGTTCTCACCTAGTAATCCTAACATTTATCCAATGTGGTTGAAAGAGTCACTCAAAAACCCTTGGAAATATCAGTTTTTGCTACAAAAGAGGCACCCACAGCAGTCCTTCATCAAGGAGACGTGTGATTGAGTGGGTGAACCTCCCAGCACAACCAAAACAAAGCCTTACTCCTTACCCAGTGCTTGTGGTTAGAATTTTATTAAAGGCCATTAAGAGAGTAGTATAATTATTTGGGATAAGTCCTGAAAAAATATACACATTTTATACTAACACACAAATTTATGTATGCTGTGAGACCATTCCAGAATGGCAAATTTTACTGGCCACAGCTCCAAATTTTGCACATGGGTGTCCTTTAAAGATAACCTGGCTACTATATAATTGGCGATGGATTTTTGAAGAAAAGGTTTCTAAGGTTTCTCTTAAAGGACCAAGAATCTTTACAGATACCACCAAAGAAAATATTTGTGCTGTATACTCTCATGATTTAACCATAAAGAGAGTAGTCAGGACTCTTTTTCAGTCCACTCAGCAGAATGAATTATTTGCTATCATGCTAGCTCTTACTTATTACCCAGGAGATGTAAATATAATTATTAATTGAGCCTATTCAGTAGGTATGGTAGAAAGAATTGCCACAGCCCAAATAAAATTTGCAGCCTCTAATATTTATCAGCTCTTTAGGGAATTTCAAGAGCAAGTGAGAAAGCATCCATGCAAGATTTATATCTTGCATGTCCACTCACATAGTGGACTTCTAGGTCCTAATTTGGATGGAAATTCAAAGGCAAATAGCCTTTTAACTATGTTAACCAGTACTCCTTTATTTCAGGAAGAACAAGAATCTCATTCTAAATATCATCAGCTTGCTCGAGCTTTACATTTACAATTTGGAATAACAAGAGAGGAAGCTAGGAGCATAGTAAAAAGCTGTACAGCTTGCCTTCCTTTTCACGCTCCTACACTCCCTCCAGGGAAGAATCCTTGTGGTTTGAGACCCAGTGAAATCTGACAAATGGATGTGACCCATTATTTTTTGGTCATCTATCTTTTATCCACGTAGTGGTAGAAACCTTTTCATGATTCACTTCTTTTTTTTTTTTTTTTTTCATGATTCACTTTTGCAGTGCCAACAGCAAAAGAGACAGCCCGAGTGGTCACTGAATTCCTTATCCAAGTATTTGCAATTATGGGTGTGCCACAAGAAATATAAACAGATAATGGATCTGCATATGCTTCTAAACATTGTTCACACTTTTGTGCACAGTATAAGATTTTACACACCACTGGCATATCTTTTAATCCACAAGGTCAGGCAATAGTAGAGAGAAGAAACAGAGACATTAAGACACTCCTCCAAAAACAAAAGAAAGGGGGAGCCACAGGTAATCCTAGAGAACTTCTAATAGTACTCTATACCATTATTTTTTAAATTTTTGACAAAAATGCATTGGCTCTGGCAGACAGGTTTTATAACCAACCAGAAGGGCAGTGTCCAGTGCAAGCAGCTCCACTGTCCTTAGATAATAGCCAGGTGATGTGGAGAGACCCAGAAAGTGGTAAATTGAAGGCGCCAGATAGGTTAACTGCTTAGGGGAGAGGGTTTGCTTGTATTTCTTCAAGTGGAGAAGGAATCAGATGGGTGCCAACAAGTCATATTCGCCTTGTCCATCAGAGACAGACAGAAAAAAAGAAAGACCTCAAAACAAAGGAGAAAATCGAAGAAACATCTGACACTGAAATAGCATGGCTACTAAGAAGACTGTTAAAAAAAAACTTTAAAACCGGGCGGAGCCAAGATGGCGGAGAAGATACACACACTTTGTGTAAGCTCCTTTCTTCCCTCACAACCAACTAGATTTAATCAGCCTCAGAAATAGCGCTGGACTGATAGAATCCACAAGGACTGGAAGCACGACTTACCAGCTGAAGAGAATCTGGAGTTTTAACAGGAAAGGGACAGACCCCAAAAGATTTTTTAAGTATGAGCAAAAAGCCCAAAA
The DNA here is from genome assembly GCF_048593235.1 of Sminthopsis crassicaudata. Classification (NCBI taxonomy): domain Eukaryota; kingdom Metazoa; phylum Chordata; class Mammalia; order Dasyuromorphia; family Dasyuridae; genus Sminthopsis; species Sminthopsis crassicaudata. Next base: position 549,984,984 of record NC_133619.1, read on the forward strand.
AAAACATAGATTCCTTCTACACAGAGAAAGAGCGGGTATCCAACCCCAAGGAAGTTAACAGCAGAGAGTCAGCAGATAACCACCTAAAGGGGAGCGATTCCTGCCCCCCATCACATAACTCTCTCCTTGAAGAGACTATTAAAAAGTTAAGAGAGTTTGAAGAAAAATGGGGAAAGGAAAGAGAAGCTATGATAGAGAACAACAACATTGTGAAATTGGAGTTGGAAAAAATAAAGAATTCACAGGAGATGCAGAGAAACAAAATTAGTGAATTAGAAAAGGTAAAAAAATCACAGGAAAGTAGGATTTCTGAATTGGAGAAGATAAAAAAGTCCCAAGAAAATAGGATTTCTGAATTGGAAAAAGAAAATAATTCTCAAAAAAAAAAATTAGGGAAATGGAAAAAAAGTCAATAGAGCAAAATAACTCATTTAAAAACGAAATTGGGCATTTACAAAAAGAACTAAAAACTGTGAATGAAGAAAATAACTCCTTAAAATTCAGGATGGAAAAAATAGAAATGAATGATTCATTGAGAATCCAAGAATAAGTCAAACAAAACAAAACGAAAAAAAAAAAAAAAAAAAAAAGAAAAGAAAAGCTGGAGAATAACGTCAAATAGACCTGGAAAATAGATCTAGGAGAGATAATCTGCGGATCATTGGACTTCCAGAAAACTATGACCAAAAAAAGAGCCTAGATTCTATTTTACAGGAAATTATCAAAGAGAACTGTCCAGAGATAATAGAAACAGAGGGGAAAGTAGATGTTGAAAGAATTAATCGAACTCCTTCTGAAATAGACCCCAAAATAAGAACACCACGGAATATTGTGGCTAAGCTGCAGAATTACCACACAAAGGAGAAAATCTTGCAAGCAGCTAGAAAAAAAACAATTTAAATACCAAGGTGCCACAATAAGGGTCACACAAGATCTGGCTGCCTCCACATTAAAAGATAGAAGGGCCTGGAACCTGATATTCCGAAAGGCAAAAGATCAAGGATTGCAACTAAGAATAAACTACCCAGCTAAGTTTAGCATCTTTTTCCATGGAAGAAGAAGGCCATTCAATGAAATAGAGGAATTCCATATGTTTCTAAGAAAAAAACCAGACTTAAACAAAAAATTTGATCTACATCCACAAGACTGAAGAGAAACAGAAAAAGGTACACAGAACCCTTGAGAACTATATCTCGGTTGTGGGCATATAGAAAGTACGCATGGATAATTTGATTTTACTGATATAGAAGAAAAAAAAAAAGGAGGGGGTGTATTAAAGGGAAGGGGGTAGTATCAGAAAAAGGGGAGGGTGTAATAAAAAGAGGGAAACTACATCCCAGGAAGAGGCATAGAAAATACACCATATCTGAGGGAATTTAGAGAGGGGGAGAATCATTGTGTAAATCTTACTCTCATCAGAAGAGGCTCAAAGAGTAAATAATTGTCATATTTGTTTTTCAGAGAATTCTCTCTCACCTCATTAAAAGGGGGAGAGGAAAAGGGAAAAGGAAAAGGAGAATAAGTGAAGGGACTTGGAGGGAGGGGGGAGGGATACTAAAAAAAAAAGGGAGGACTGCACGTCACAAGGGGGGTCTATAAATTAAATATTGGGGAAGGGGTTCAGGGGGGTCAAGGGAAAAAGCATAATCTGGGGATAATATGATGGCAGGAAATACAGAATTAGTAATTTTAACTGTAAATGTGAATGGGATGAACACTCCCATCAAACGAAGATGGATAGCAGACTGGATCAAAAATCAGAACCCTACAATATGTTGTTTACAGGAAACACACTTAAAGCAGGGAGATACATATAGAGTAAAGGTAAAAGGTTGGAGCAGAATCTATTATGCTTCATGTAAAGCCAAAAAAGCAGGGGTAGCTATCCTTATCTCAGTTCAAGCAAAAGCAGAAGATAAAAGAGATAAGGAAGGAAACTATATCCTGTTAAAAGGTAGCATAAATAATTAAGCCATATCGATACTAAACATATATGCACCAAGTGGTATAGCATCTAACTTTCTAAAGGAAAAGTTAAGAGAGTTGCAAGAAGAAATAGACAGTAAAATTGTAATAGTGGGAGATCTCAACCTTGCACTCTCAGATTTAGATAAATCAAACCACAAACCAAACAAGAAAGAAATTTTAAAAAGTAAATAGAACATTAGAAAAATTAGGTATGATAGACCTTTGGAGAAAACTGAATGGCAATAGAAAGGAATATACTTTCTTCTCAACAGTTCATGGATCCTATACAAAAATTGACCATATATTAGGACATAAAGATCTCAAAATTAAATGTAGGAAGGCAGAAATAATAAATGCCTTTTTCTCAGACCACAATGTAATAAAAGCTACATTCAGTAAAAAGTTAGGGATAAATAGACCAAAAAGTAATTGGAAACTGAATAATCTCATCTTAAAGAATGACTGGGTGAAAGAGCAAATTATAGAAACAATTAATAATTTCACCCAAGATAATGACAATGATGAGACATCATACCAAAATCTGTGGGATGCAGCTAAAGCAGTAACAAGGGGAAATTTTATATCTTTAGAGGCTTATTTGAAGAAAATAGAGAAAGAGAAGATTAACGAATTGGGCTTGCAACTTAAAAGGCTAGAAAAAGACCAAATTAAAAACCCCCAACCTAAAATTAAACTTGAAATACAAAAATTAAAAGGAGAAATCAATAATATTGAAAGTAAAAAAACTATTGAATTAATAAATAAAACCAAGAGTTGGTTTTATGAAAAAAACAATAAAATAGATAAACCTTTGGTAAATCTGATCAGAAAAAAGAAAGAGGAAAATGAAATTTTTAGTCTTACAAATGAAAAGGGGGATCTTTCTACCAATGAAGAAGAAATTAGAGAAATAATAAGGAGTTATTGCCCAACTTTATGCCAATAAATTCGATAACTTAAGTGAAATGGATTACTTCCTCCAAAAATATAGGCTTCCTAGATTAACAGAGGAGGAAATAAATTGCTTAAATAGTCCCATTTCAGAAAAAGAAATAGAACAAGCTATTAATCAACTCCCCAGGAAAAAAACCCCAGCACCAGATGGATTTACATGTGAATTCTACCAAACATTTAAAGAACAATTAGCCCCAATGCTATATAAACTATTTGAAAAAATAGGGAATGAAGGAGTCCTACCAAACTCCTTTTATGACACAGACATGGTACTGATACCTAAACCAGGTAGATCGAAAACTGAGAAAGAAAACTATAGACCAATTTCCTTAATGAATATTGATGCTAAAATCTTAAATAAGATATTAGCAAAAAGACTTCAGAAAATCATCCCCAGGATAATACACTATGATCAAATAGGATTCATACCAGGAATGCAGGGCTTGTTTAATATTAGGAAAACTATTAGTATAATTGACCATATTAATAATCAAATTAATAAAAACCATATGATCATCTCAATAGATGCAGAAAAAGCATTTGACAAAATCCAACATCCATTCCTACTAAAAACTCTTGAGAGTATAGGAATAAATGGATTATTCCTTAGAATAATCAGGAGCATATATTTAAGACCGTCAGTAAGCATAATATGCAATAGAAATAAACTGCAACCTTTCGCAGTAAGATCAGGAGTGAAACAAGATTGCCCATTATCACCATTACTATTCAATATAGTACTAGAAACGCTAGCCTCGGCAATAAGAGCCAAGAAAGAGATTCAAGGAATTAGAGTAGGAAATGAGGAAATCAAACTATCACTCTTTGCAGATGACATAATGGTATACTTAGAGAACCCCAAAGACTCTGCTAAAAAGCTATTAGAAATAATTCAGAATTTTAGCAAAGTGGCAGGATACAAAATAAATCCACATAAATCATCAGCATTCTTATATATCACCAACAAAATACAACAGCAAGAGATACAAAGAGAAATTCCATTCCAAACAAATGTTGAGAGTATAAAGTATTTGGGAATCCATCTACCAAAGAATAGTCAGGAATTATATGAGAAAAATTACAAAACACTTGCCACAAAAATAAAGTCAGATTTAAATAATTGGAAAGACATTCAGTGCTCTTGGATAGGCCGAGCAAATATAACAAAGATGACAATACTCCCCAAACTAATCTATTTATTTAGTGCTATACCAATCAGACTCCCAAGAAACTATTTTAATGACCTAGAAAAAATAACAACAAAATTCATATGGAAGAATAAAAGGTTGAGAATTGCAAGGGAACTAATGAAAAAAAAGTCAGAGGAAGGTGGTCTAAGTGTACCTGATCTAAAGCTATATTATATAGCAGCAGTCACCAAAACCATTTGGTACTGGCTAAGAAATAGAACGGTAGATCAGTGGAACAGATTAGATACAAAGGACAAAAAAAGGTCCATCTATAGCAATCTAATCTTTGACAAACCCAAAGATACCAACATTACGGACAAAAATTCATTATTCGGAAAAAACTGTTGGGAAAACTGGAAATTAGTATGGCAGAAATTAGATATGGATCCACACTTAACACCATATACCAAGATAAGATCAAAATGGGTCCATGATTTAGGCATAAAGAAGTGAGATCATAAATAGATTAGAGGAACAGAGAATAGTCCACCTCTCAGACCTGTGTAGGAGGAAGGAATTTATGACCAGAGAAGAACTAGAGATCATTATTGATCACAAAATAGAAGATTTTGATTACATCAAACTAAAATGTTTCTGTACAAACAATACTTATGCAAACAAGATTAGAAGGGAAGTAACAAATTGGGAAAATATTTTTAAAAGTAAAGGTTCTGACAAAGGTCTCATTTCCAAAATATATAGAGAACTGACCATAATTTATAAGAAACCGAACCATTCTCCAATTGATAAATGGTCAAGGGATATGAACAGACAATTCTCAGATGATGAAATTGAAACTATTTCCACTCATATGAAATAGTGTTCCAAATCACTACTGATCAGAGAAATGTAAATTAAGACTACTCGGAGATACCACTACACACCTGTCAGATTGGCTAAGATGACAGGAACAAATAATGATGAAAGTTGGAGGGGATGTGGGAAAACTGGGACACTAATACATTGCTGGTGGAGTTGTGAAAGAACCAGCCATTCTGGAGAGCAATTTGGAAGTATGCCCAAAAAGTTATCAAACTGTGCATACCCTTTGACCCAGCATTGCTGTTATTGGGATATTATCCCAAAGAAATACTAAAGAGCGGAAAGGGACCTGTATGTGCCAAAATGTTTGTGGCAGCTCTTTTTGTTGTAGCTAGAAACTGGAAGTTGAATGGATGTCCATCAATTGGAGAATGGTTGGGTAAATTGTGGTATATGAAGGTTATGGAATATTATTGCTCTGTAAGAAATGACCAGCAGGAGGAATACAGAGAGGCTTGGAGAGACTTAAATCAACTGTTGCTGAGTGAAATGAGCAGAACCAGAAGATCACTATACACTTCAACAACAATAATGTATGAGGATGTATTCTGATGGAAGTGGAAATCTTCAAAATAAAGAAGATCCAACTCACTTCCAGTTGATCAATGATGGACAGAAATAACTACACCCAGAGAGAATACACTGGGAAAGTGAATGTAAGTTGTTAGCACTACTGTCTATCTACCCAGGTTACTTATACCTTCGGAAGCTAATAATTAATGTACAACAAGAAAATAGTATTTACACACATATATTGTATCTAGGTTATATTGTAACACATGTAAAATGTATGGGATTACCTGTCATTGGGGGGAGGGAGTGGAGGGAGGGAGGGGATAATTTGGAAAAATGAATAAAAAAAAACAAACTTTAAAACCTGCAGGAATCATTGGATTTCCTAACACAAGATGAGACTTTTGGAAGACTTCAAAACTTACAGGAATTATTGAATTTTTGGCACATGAACTAATGGACAATGGACTTATGGACATGCATAAATTCTCAGTTTATTATTTGATCATGTTATTGGTTAAATCACTTCTAGCATGTGTTATGTTACTATATGTTCATGTAATTTATGTAATTATGTATAATACCTCCCATACTGATGGATTTATGTTTTAAGGCCATGACCACCCTGTGTTCTAAATCAAAAGAAAGGAGGAGATGTTGGGATTACAAGGTGATAACTCAGGTTGTCTAAACAGTTCTCTAGCTCAGAATTCACACCTTTAGTTCAAACCCTTAAAAGGAGTTTACACCTTTAGACTTCTGAAAAGGAGTTTACATATTTAAAGGAGTTTACACCTTTAAAAGGAGCAAGTTCATTGGTGAAGTATTTCCCACAAGCCCCTGAGTTCTCACAAGCCCATTCTCTGCGAGGATAAAAGAAGGCAACATTGAGTCTGAATTCAGTCTAGACTGGGACATTGAGTTGGGAAGTAGTCTGGATTGAGTCAAAGAGAAAATGTCCTGTGCATTCCCAAGTCCAGCAATCCCACACTTTTGGAGGGGAAGGCTCCAGAAGCCTCCCAAGAAATCTGCTCACAGAGGAAAAGATTATACAAAAACAAACCTCCTCCCAGAGAAGGATTACAAGTTAAGAGACTATCAGAACATTACAAGAGATTATAGAAATAATTTCATCAAATCCATAACTAAAACTTGAATACTTTCTATTGTATGTTTCATAATTACTAAAAGGAAACTAGAAGACTTCTAATAACAGAAATTTATTCTTTCTTGTGGGGTAAGCAAAGTGGATAAAGTGAATAAAATGCTCAATTTAGATTCAGGAAGATTCTTCTTCTTGAGTTCAAATTGGGCCTCAGAATTTATTAGCTATGCGACTCTGCACAAATCAGTACTGTTTACCTCAGTTTCCTCATTTATAAAATGAGTTAGAGAAGTTAAATGGCAAGTTACATCAATATCTTTGATAAGAAAATCCCAAAAGGGATCAAGATATGTTAAGCAAAACTGAAAAAAAAAATAAACAACTATTTCTTGAAGCAATTTATTCTGCTTTGCTCAAACAAAATATGATTATTCAGTTTATTTATCACCTAGAGAACAAATAAATTAACATGAATCCTTCTTGCAAGAGACAGCCTTTATGAGGCAATAGGAAAGGAATGAGAATTGGTGCAGATAGTAGAGTGCTTTATTTGAAGTCAAAGGACCCTATTCTGAAATCAAAATCTATCACAATTACCCTTAACATTCTAAGAGATTGTATAATACAGAGCAAAGACTAGATTTGGAAGAGGAAAACATGCATTTGAATCCAAGCTTTGCCACTTACACTCTGTATGATCTTGGATCAAACATTTAATTTCTCTGATATATAGGGCTTTTCATTTTGTCCATTCTAACTTTAAAATCTATGTAACTGTGATCCTTGATGTGCAATTTTATAGTCCTATTTTACTTATTCATTCTCAAGCTGCCTTCCCAAGTTATATAACAAAATAAACAAAAAAATCCCTAATATTCCCTCCCTAGATGTCAGCTTATAAACTCATTCCTCCTCAATAGCCTGCAACTACTCTACATCTGTGGCCACTTAGATATCTCGTTCAATTTAAATAAATAACTTCCTTTCTTAAGAACCTGAACTTTGAAGTTCTAGTCTGTCAGATTAAGAACTGATTAGATTATTTCATTTCAGTTTTAAGATCCCATATTTTGTGCTCTATTTTATATTCCAAAGGCCTTTCCAGCTTTGATTTTCTATGTTCAAAGTCTTGACATTCTATCTTTTTCTGTATTAACATTCTTCATTTCATTATCCCTCCTAGACTTCCATTCCCTAATTATATTATTCTATTTATGTGTATTTACCATATAAAGGGAAGAAAAAGATGTTGTGACTGACTTTGATATTTTCTTAAGGTAAGTATATTTTTCTGCATCTCTTGTTAAAGTCACTACCAGCTCCATGCTGGTAACAGTGTGGGCTATTGTTAGGACATGCTACTTTGTCAGTCTAGTTGGAACAAGGATACAATTACAAAAGCATTATTTCCTAAGGAATATACACAACTAGATGTAAGGCATTTGCTTTAATCTAAAAATAAAAAAAAAAAAAATACTAGCAACAACAGTATCTGCCTGTATATGTATTTTTTCCTACCCTTCCTTGTTATCTCCCCACTTCTCCCCCACCCAAGGTCTGCTGATTCTTTATTCAGGTTACAAAGAAAATCTCTATCTTGTTGCATTTGTAAAAGAGAGAGATGTTTACCCCTTTTAAACTAGGATGTTTGGGCACAATTCTGGAAGCAATAGCTCCAGAGATGAGCACTATCTCCTTGGTCTAATTTTGTCTTACAATTAGATTTATTGGATTAATAAGTATAAATAAAAACAAGCTAGTTCTTTTTAGTGTATTATAAGAGATGATTTTCCCACTCTACCACTGTCTTGTAGTAGAGTATATTCATTCATGCATTCCTTCATCAAACATTTATAAAGCACCTATTATGTGCCAGACATTCTATTTGTATCTGGGGATACAAAAAATAAAATAAACATTCTCAAAATTCAATTCTGACCTCAATATAGGGCAAAGTCAAGGAGTTCACATTTTATTAAGGGAAAACAAGATCAAAACACTAAAAATATATAGAGACAGAAATACAAAGTAATTTGGATAGGGAGAGCAATTGAAACTGAGCTGATGCTTTAGTCCCTGAGCTGAAGCTTCAAGGACTCTAGCTATTCTAGAAGGCAGGAGTGATTTGGGAGTATATTCCAGGCATATAACTCAATCTATGAAAAGGCATAATTATTAGAGATAAAACATGATGTTTAGAGAATAGCCAGCAGGCTGGTTTTGTTGGAAAGTCTGCTGGGTAAATGGGAGTAATGATCTATAAACTTAGAAACTGAGAAAAATAATTATTAAAAAGAAATGATTTCGGGAGATCCAGAGTTCCCTCTTTTTTTCTAAAATCTTCTTTTCAAAAGCTCAGTTTCTGAACAATGATCTAACTTTCTATTTCCTATTTATTTCTATTTATTCCTATCTCTTCCAATCTTGCAAAGAATTTCTAATCTAGGGTGAACTTCTGCTCTTTATGATCCCCTTAAGCAAATTTGGGTGGAAGTATGTCTTTTGCCAAATTGTCCAAAGCTGGGAATGATTTGGGTATAGAAATAATCCCTTTGTCCAAAAATTAATAAATCCTCCCCCCAAAAGAAAATGAAATTTAGGAAAGTTATGTCTAAGATCTTGTAGGAAATGAGCATTAGAGTTAGGATTTGGAACCAGATCCTTGGACTCTTTTTACCTCTTTATGTACCTACTATCTCATAACTTTTTCACATGACATCTGATAGGATGTTCTGATATTTGATTGGTTTTGTTTTACTACGTTAACACTTCCTCTACTATTGCAACTTATAGTATATTCATACCTTCTCATGCTATTATCTATTATTTTCTCATTACTTTTTAAATTACCTCTATAGAAGATCTATCAGTAGTTTTCCTGGTGGATTTGTTTCTAACATTTTAATACTTTATAGCTATGAGTGCATTCACTGAGTTTCCGTATCTTTTAGGGAATCTTTTGAAAAAGCAATGCTTTTCCATTGTTCTTGTCATAGATTCCCTTAATAATAAATCCATATCACTTCTTTCATACAAATCACTTTTATTATCATGTTGCTTATATCTATTAAACTTTTTCTGTTAAAGTTTTCACCTAGTTTTGACACTTATGACATCATGATGTTCTATGTTTCCAAACCAAAGATCATCACTGGACAAAAAATGATCTTACAAATATGAACTCAGGAATACAATTCCAAAGCAATAGCACTGACATGAATGATGGCAGATCCTCATTATGAAGCCATTTTTCTAAAGTGGACTTAATGGAAGTTATTTCTGTCTCAGAGGTCACTGTAGGATATTTGGTAACATAAGAGTCAGTGTCTAAGAAGGAAGGTATTATGGGCCTGTAAATTGTGAGATAGAATAGATTGTAGAAGGCATCTTTTCTATTACCTGTTTTTACAGATCTTAGAGCATGGAAAATTAGAATGGAGAGAGTTCTCTTTAGAATAGAGTATGTTAAGAATACAAAATGTAGATTATTAGAGTTGAAAAGGGCTTGAGACTATCTAGTACAATCTATCTAGTACAATCCTGTCCTTTATACATAGAGATGGAGACTCAATGAAGTGATGACATTTGTCTTAACTCATCCAATAATTCTGTAGCAGAATCAAAACATAAATACTTAAAGAATAGTATTGTTATAAAGTAGAGCTTCTCATCATTATCAGAGGGTATGAAATCATAAAAGGAAGGTTTGTCATGTAACAAAAATAATGCCAATAACAGTAATACCAGCAATACCGATTAAAGTGATGAACATGCAATTATATAGCACCTTCCAGTTTTCAAAAGGCTTAATTCCAAATGCAAAAGCTAATACCAACTTAACTATCTGGGTAACTTTTAATAAGCCATGTTAATGAGATACAAGTGAAAGATGAATAAAACAGACATATAATTTACCTTATTCATTAGTTTCAATGTTTTTCTCTGACCTTTCCTTAGGACTATAACAATTAATACCACTCACTCATTTGAAGTTTATCTCCTTTTCATCCAATTGCCAGCCCCTAGTGGAATTGATAATGATCCCTTGAGTGTCTCAAAGTTAGGCAGCAAGAGGTAAATGAGAGATACATTCACATGTGCTGAAAGCTAGATAATTGGCCTCCAGATGATGAGAAAGCCAAGTAGCCTCACTGATAAACTACTTTTACCATGAACTTTATGTCTCTCTTTTGTTTACTGTTTAAATTCCTTACCTTGGCATTCAAAGATCTTCACTATGTGGTTCAAATGTTTCCAAGATTTGTATTCCATTATTCTCTTTCACATAGCCTGTGATTCAGTTTAATTCAATGATTGCTCATATCTTAAAAACCTTTTGCAATTCTGTACTCCTATACCTTTATTCATAAAAATCTATATGCCTAGGTTATTCCAATTTTGGGGGAGGGAGATGATTAAAGTATAAGAGAAATATTTTTATATTTATATGCAAATACTGTGAAATTAGATCTTACTGTCTGTGAGGTCCTGGGTAAGTCATTTAATATCTCTCAGCTTCAGTTTCATTTTTTATAAAATGGATGTAAGTTAAATGACTTTCTCATACTCAAATCACTAGTTAGGTTATTTTGAAGCCATGTATTCCTTATACTACATTACAATGTCCCATGGGGAATTTCATCACCTTCCCCAGGAAACATAAACTGATCTTAAACTATGGATTTCTTATTTTACTATATGAGCCCTATATGAAGAAGTGTGTCCTTCCCTTCATTTATTTCATTTTATTCCTTTCCTTTCCATAATTTTTTTACTGTCTATAATAAAATGGTATTTCTGATTCCTGAATGTCAATAATAGCTAGGATAACAACTATAAAAAAGTGCTTTAAGATTTGCAAAATCCTTTACATATGTTACTTTATTTAGTCCTCACAATGATCCTGTCTGTTATTATTATGCTTATTTTACAGTTGAGGAAACTGAGGCAGAGAGAAATTAAGTATCTTCCCCAGGGTCATACAGCCAGTAAATGTCTGAGGCAGGTCTTGAGCTCAGATCTTCTAGAATTAACTTAATTACCCACTGCTACTTTGCTAGCACATATTACCAATAATTTGCTACCAATAATAGCAGTCCCACATGAACTATATTTTCTCCCATTTTAACTTGTTATATGAATCACACACTAGATTATAGTTCACAATGTTATGGTTCTATTTTATACAAAGAATTTCAATTCTTTTCTCATCGGTGATAAGAGTGTCCAGGAACCTCTAGAAGAACAATACATAGTATGGGATATATTCTAGGCTTAGCTCTCAAGACTCTACATTAGATAGGTTGTGTTCTGTCATGCTTATACCTACATGGGCCCTTCATTGTCATTGTAGTTGAAATAAGTTCTTCTCTATGGAAATTTTCTGTGTGTGTGTGTGTGTAGAGTACAATGCAGCTCAGCTCATTTATATAGGGGAAGTGCTTTATGCCAACTATTGTTAACATACCATTTCAGTAAATGTGGTGTGCTTGCTTTTTTGTTGTTGTTGTTTTTGTTGTTGTTATTGCTTTGGTTTGTTCATTTGTTTTGTTTTTAAAAGATGCCAATAATTAATGTTCCTATCTTATTACCTGATTAGATAATAAGATCCCTGAGGGAAGGAATTATTTAATATCTCCACATTGTATTTCCCTAGTAAGTTTTTAATAAATATACATAACATTTTTTATGATTGTGTATTGGATTTATCAAAGTCAGAAATATCTGTCACTGATGGGAATGCAAAAATAAGTAAGACTTTGTCTCTGCCTTTAAAACATTTATATAAAGTTCAATACATGTAAAATATATCATAACTTAGGAATTGGAGAGCAGTGAGTTAAAAACAAAAATTCATAAGGGTAGTTTAATTATCCTTCCTCAAAAAAACAAACAAACAAACAAACAAACAAACAAAAACACCCCTTCTCTAACAACAACAAAAACAAAACAGTCATATCTCAGATGTTTAATTATATATATATATATCTACCCTACTGCTAATTTTATAGGAAAGGCTTTTGTCCATATCATTAATATTTCTTTGTTTTTTCATTAAGTAATAGAGTATGTATTTGATATGGAGAATACATGAGCGAAATACATTTTACTAAGGAGTTGCATCTAAAAATAAAACATAAAATAGACATGATTCCCAGGTCCCTAGATCATCTCATTGAAAGGAAGCCTTGGGATGAGAGCTGTGACTACTGGGTGACTTCAGTTCAAACTATAATTGAGCACTAATACACAAGGTTGTCACATTGGAAGTCAGCTAAAAGTCAATTCAAGTTCTGTCTACAAAAGGCATCAGCTATGTTACACTGGATATATTATTAAAACATTTCTAGGATGCAGTAATCCTATTTGTAAAATGAGGGGGTTGGACTATTAGTGACTTCATAGGTCCTTTGCAGTTCTCCTACCCCCCCCCCCAGTTCTATATCTATGATTTAAGTCCTGAAAAATGACAAGATTCAAAACTATTTTATTCATTTTATTTAAAAAAATTATTCATTAAATAAAATCAATAAATGTTTAAAATATTTTATTTATTTAAAACTAGCTAGACATTGGTACTGCTGGGTTGCACAGTTGATAGAGCACCAACCCTGCAATCAGGAGGATCTGACTTCAAATCTAGTCTCAGACACTTAACACTTCCTAATTGTGTGATCCTGGGCAAGTCACTTAACCCCAATTGCCTCAGAGTTTGAATACATCAACAAAAATCAAGACAAGCTAATATGGTTATTCAAGGTGCTTAGAAAATTTATTCTGGTTACACAGAATTATTTTTAAATGCTATTGTAGCAATGATTAACAATTGGAGCTCTTTATTGAATGTTTTTTCCTCTTTTTTTTTTTTTTCTTTGAAGGAAATACTAACTTTCAGTTAGAGCTTAGTAAAAAGAAATTTTTTTTTCCCTATTCAATTTCATTTTTATCTATCCATAAAACCCTTAGAGGTCCTTGGAGGCCAGATTAAGAAACCTTACTTTACTAAAACAAAAGCAAACTGAAATGTGATTGTGTGTGTGTGTGTGTGTGTGTGTGTGTGTGTGTGTGTGTGCTCGCTCGTGTGTATTTTACATGGGTTAGTTTTCAACAGGGGGAGCCTGACTGACATTGCTTCTGATAATTAGTATCAGTCTTTTGTCCTGAGCTCAGAAGGCCAAGGTTTTGATTCTTTAACATTAAAAATCCTTAGATAATTAACTTCTTCTTTTTAAGCCTCAATTTCTTCATCTGTAAAATGGAGAATAATACTCTTCATGATGTTTCCTATGTAAGGTTTATGTAAATAAAGTATTTTATGGGGTGCAAAGTATTTAAAATATAAGATTATTCCTAAGGATATTATGAAGCTATTTTTTTCATCTGTCACATTGACAAAGTCATAGTTGCTACCACTGATGTCTTAACTGAAAGGGTTCTTAGTCCATTTTAACATGTTTATGTGACATGCACCCTTTTGTCGATCTGTAACAAACAATAATAATAATAATAATAATAATAATAATAATAATAATAATAATAATAATATTATAAAGCATTTGTTAAATGCCAGTCACCATACGGAAACATTTATGTTTTACAAATAAGTTTTATTTCATTCTACAAGAACTCTGTAAGATAGTTTCTATTATTCTTCCCATTCTATAGAAGAGAAAATTGAGGTGATGTTTTACCCAAACTTACATAATTAGTGTCTGATGTTGACTTTAAACTCAGTCTACCAACATCTAGGCCCAAGACACCATATCATGCACTTAATCTAGAGAAGTCTATGGAGCCCTTCTCAAAATGATGTTTTTAAATTCATAAAAATAAAACATCTATTATTACAAAAAGACAATTAAATTGAAATTATACATACATATATATATATATATATATATATATATTTAACATATATTTACAGAGAGAGAGAGAGAGAGAGAGAGAGAGAGAGAGAGAGAGAGAGAGAGAGAGAGAGAGAAAGAGAGAGAGGGAGGTGGAACGGGGAAAGAAAGAAAGGGAGAAGGGTAAGGATGGGGTCTCCATCTTAAGAACACAGAATATCCATATTCATCCTCTCTTACAACTAGTTAACCAAAATCTACTGGAGAGATTCATCAATAATGTCTGGAAGTACATTCTCAGAGTCATGAAGATTTAGTTCCTGGTATCATATCTGAAAAATACTAATAGTATGATCATATACAAATCTCTTCACCTCTTATTGCCCCAAGCAAAGTTTTAAGACTAGTATGGAGAAAAGAGGCTCATTTGCATCAGCAGAGAAATTTCCTCACGGGTAATTCCCCGTACAAATTAAATCTTGAATTTAGCTTAAATTATATAACAATAATCATAAATAATAAATGTTTCAAACACCGAGGATACAAAGGCAATCATAAAATCATAACTGTATTGAAGGGCCTTACATTCTATTTTCAAAAATTAATTGTGATAATTGCAAATTATACAGTGTTTGGAGTGAAGGAACTTGGGTTCCTTTTTTTATATATTTTTTTATAATATTATCCCTTGTATTCATTTTTCCAAATTATCCCCCCCTCCCTCTACTCCCCCCCCCCCCCGATGACAGGCAATCCCATACATTTTACATGTGTTACAATATAACCTAGATACAATATATGTGTGTAAATACCATTTTCTTGTTGCACAATAAGCATTAGATTCTGAAGGTACATGTAACCTCGGCAGACAGATATTAGTGCTAACAATTTACATTCATTTCCCAGTGTTTCTTCTCTGGGTGTAGCTACCTCTGTCCATCATTGATCAATTGGAAGTGAGTTGGATCTTCTTTATGTTGAAGATTTCCACTTCCATCAGAATACATCCTCATACAGTATTGTTGTTGAAGTGTACAGTGATCTTCTGGTTCTGCTCATTTCACTCAGCATCAGTTGATGTAAGTCTCTCCAAGCCTCTCTGTATTCCTCCTGCTGGTCATTTCTTACAGAGCAATAATATTCCATAACCTTCATATACCATAATTTACCCAACCATTCTCCAACTGATGGACATCCATTCAACTTCCAGTTTCTAACTACAACAAAAAGAGCTGCCACAAACATTTTGGCACATACAGGTCCCTTTCCGCTCTTTAGTATTTCTTTGGGATATAAGCCCAGTAGTAGTATGGCTGGGTCAAAGGGTATGCACAGTTTGATAACTTTTTGGGCATAATTCCAAATTGCTCTCCAGAATGGCTGGATTCTTTCACAACTCCACCAGCAATGTATTAGTGTCCCAGTTTTCCCACATCCCCTCCAACATTCATCATTATTTGTTCCTGTCATCTTAGCCAATCTGACAGGTGTGTAGTGGTATCTCAGAGTTGTCTTAATTTGCATTTCTCTGATCAGTAGTGATTTGGAACACTCTTTCATATGAGTGGATATAGTTTCAATTTCTTCATCTGAGAATTGTCTATTCATATCCTTTGACCATTTATCAATTGGAGAATGGTTGGATTTCTTATAAATTAGGGTCAGTTCTCTATATATTTTGGAAATGAGACCTTTGTCAGAACCTTTGTTTTTAAAAATATTTTCCCAATTTGTTACTTCCCTTCTAATCTTATTTGCATTAGTATTGTTTGTACAGAAACTTTTTAGTTTGATGTAATCAAAATCTTCTATTTTGTGATCAATAATTATCTCTAATTCTCCTCTGGTCATAAATTCCTTCCTCCTCCACAAGTCTGAGAGGTAGACTATCCTCTGTTCTTCTAATCTATTTATTATCTCACTCTTTTTGCCTAAATCATGGACCCATTTTGATCTTATCTTGGTATATGGTGTTAATTGTGGATCCATATCTAATTTCTGCCATATTAATTTCCAGGAACTTGGGTTCTTAATGACTACTTCCCTTGATGCCTTCAGTAACAACTTGACCTTTATAAGTCTCAGTTTCTTCATCTATATGGTAAAGATGATAGACAAGAAGACCACTAAGGCATTGCCTACCTTTAAAATCTATTTTCTCCAGAACTTTTAGTTCTACTTTCTTTCACAGAGAAATAAAATAAGCACAAATTAGGACAGGAAGAAGACCTCTATATATTTCAAAAAGGGGAAATGATATCTAAGTAGGCAAATATAATTATTATTTATGAATTTCATGGCATTATAATGCCACCTATGTTTTAGCCACCAAATTATTTTTTTAATTTCAATAATATTTAATATATATATAATATAATATAATATCATATCATATCATATCATATCATATCATATAATATCATATAATATAATATATAATATAATATCATATAATATCATAATATATGTATTTTCAAATACATATACAGTTTTAAACATCCATTGCTTTAAGATTGTGTTCTAATTTTTTCTTCCTCACTCTCTTATCTCTCCCCCTTCCTAAGACAGCTAGCAATCTGATATAGGTTAAACATGTGCAATGCTTTTAAACACCTTTCCATATTTGTCATAATGTATAAGAAAAACTGGGCCAAAAAGGGAAAAATCATGAAAAATAAAAACACAAACAAAAAATGAAAATAGTATGCTTCAACCCATATTCAGTCTTCATATATATATATATACATATATATGTGTGTGTATGTGTGTATACATATAAATATATGTGTGTATATATATATATATATGTGTGTGTGTGTGTGTGTGTGTGTGTGTATGCACATATACACATATACACATACAAACACGTTTTTGGATGTGAATGGAATTTTCCATCCCAAGTCTATTTGAATTGCTATGAATCACCACATGCTTGAGAAGAGCCAAGCGCATCACAGTTGATCATCACAGAATTATTTTGTTGCTATGTACAACATGCTCATGGTTCTGCTAGCTTCACTCACCATCAGTCCATATAAATCTTTCCAGGCTTTTCTGAAATTAGCCTGCTCATCATTTTTTGTAGAACAATAATATCCCATTACATACATATACCATAACTTATTCAACCTTTCCCTAATTGATGGATATCTATTCAATTTCCAGTTCTTTGCCATTATAAAAAGGGCTGCTACAAACTTTTTTTTTTTTTTTGCACATGTGGGTCCTTTTCCCTCTTTTATGATCTCTGGGATACAGACCCAGTTGTGAAACTACTGACTAAAGGATTTGCAGAGTCTTATAGCCCCTTGAGTACAGTTCCAAATTTTTCTCCAGAATGGTTCCATCATTTCACAGTTCTATCAACAATCCAGTTTTCTCACATTCTCTCAAATATTTATTTTTATCTTTCCTTTTCATCTTAGCCAGTTTAAGAGGTTTAAAGTGGTACCTCATTATTGTCTTAACTTTGCATTTCTAAAGTCAAAAATTATTTAGAGCATTTTTCATATGACTAGAAATGGTTTTAATCTCTTTATGTGAAAATTGCCTGTTAATATCCTTAGACCATTTTTCAAATATGGAATGACTTGTATTCTGATAAATTTGCCTCAGTTATCTTCATATTTTAGAAATGAAAAAAAAAAAAAAAAACACTGGCTGTAAAATATTTTCTCCGCTGTCTGCTTCCTTTCTAATCTTAGGCCACCAAATTCTTAAATAATAATTACATTTGCCTACTTAGATATTGTTTATTTTCCCTTTTGAAATATTTGAGTTAATTTCAGGAAAAAAAAATAAAAAACAAACAAACAAAAACTAAAACAGGCCTTGTTTTTCTGTGTTTACATTCTGAAAGTCTTAGTAGAGTTGTCATTCAACCAATTCAACTCTGTACTCAAACAAGAATTTCCTGACAAATTGTTCCCTAGACTCTGCTTATTATTTTTTTTTTTGTAGATGCAGTAAACATCACTACACAAGACAGTTGATTCCTTTTCAGATCACTTGTTCGGAAGATCATTCATATATTGGTCCCAAATTTATAACCCTATAATTTCAACCTAAAATAGTAGTTTTTCCTTCTATGGACATTATATTAAAACTAATTGTACTTCTATGAAAAAGGCCTAAAATTATTTGAAATTTAGACACTCTTTTGTACTCTATTTTAAGTAAATGTGAATAGGTCAATTATCAAATAAGGGGAATGTTGAATAGAAAAAGAGTGAATGAATGAATGTATACCTGTTATATAACATGTAAGACACATGACATTTCAATTTCATTACTTGCTAAAGAAACTAAATGGCTAGAACTCTTAAGTAAGGGAAATATTTCAGTAAAAAAGAAGTAAAAATGCCAAGAAATGATTAAAACATTACTTTTCAGTTTATGTAGTTATCAATATCATTCATACTTTCTATCAGAGAAAGAAAAGATAACTTTCCTGCATTCTAAATGCTGAACAATGGGATAGAGTCTGAATCTGATATATTCACTCTCAGAAGAGTTGCTTTAAGCATTATAGACAATGTTTCAAACACCATTGAAGAACAAGGTGAATGGAATTGAAAATAAGACATAACCTTATCTGAAAGAGAAGGGATAGATTCTAGGATAAAATGAATAGCTTATTTCTCAAAAAATCCTGCCAAGATTTCAAGTCAGCTTTTTTCAGTCCCATATAACAGTAGATTATTTCCAATGACTTAAGTAGCAAATCTTTTGGAAGTACGAGAGTTAATTACAATTACAGAGGTAGCAAAATTAATTCTAACATCTGAGTACTAGATCCTTAAAATAAATAAACTAAAATGTTCTTGCCTCTAGTCTCTTTTCTCTCATATCTATTGTGCTTGTATATGAAAATATCACAACCCTGTTTTACCTATTTCATCACCTCCCTTTACCTGGTAAAATGGCTTACTTACTTCAGGGACTCCATCTTAAATGAAAGTATCCATGTAACAAGGGATCTAACATGTAAAGTGCTAAGTATATGGTTATTTTATGGTTAGAGAGAGAACTAAAGGAACAGGAAAGAATTCATCCAGAAGATAACACATGGTCTGGACCTTGAAGGAATCAGGAAATCTGAAGTCAATGTGATACATGGTAGAATAATGAAGAAAAAAGCCTGGAGGAAAGAAATAGCACAGTAAATGCGGAGAATAACAAATATTAGATAGAATAAGTGAAAGTCACTTATGTACTAAGAATAATTTATCCAGACCAAATTGTGAAGTGATTTAAAATCTGTTGAAATTTTCTTATTTTCCCAGAAAAGAAAAGAGTCTCTAGTGAAGTTTCTTTGTAAGTGACATGTACATCAAGAAGCTCTAAAGAGTGGTGGTGGAAACTAAATTGCAGAAAGTAGACAAGTCTTTATTTAAGTCTTCTTGCCTTCATTCAGATCAAAACCAGATTAAGCCTCTGAAATGCTTTTAGAGTGACAGAACCCACAAATATTTGGAGTGTAACAAACTTCTGGCAGAAGATATTTTGGAAGAACTTCAGGAAAGGACTATTTCAATTTGGCACAGGAGTGGAGGGAAGATGGCCCAATACAGGAACAGCACAGGGGTCTAGAGCTTGCCAGGGGAATCTACTGGGAGCCTCTTGGTCAAAATACAACAGCATTGACTACTCTGTCCTGTTTCAGAAGTCAATGGATCAGCAGACTGGTTATAAGATCCCCAATGCAATTACAAAAGGCAAATAGTGAGCTCCTGAACCCCAGCATAACTAGTGGTATTTAACCACATCCATCTAGCACAGGAA
Organism: Sminthopsis crassicaudata; assembly: GCF_048593235.1. NCBI lineage: Eukaryota > Metazoa > Chordata > Mammalia > Dasyuromorphia > Dasyuridae > Sminthopsis > Sminthopsis crassicaudata. The sequence goes on from NC_133619.1 coordinate 550,005,164, forward strand.
GGAAGCCAGTAGCACTGACTCTATGACTGTCACCTGTAGAGTAAGCTTGAGATAATCTTCCCTTTACCCTAAGAACAGATTTCAACCTTTAAAAATAAGCAAAAAGGCAAAAAGAGCTCTGATTATAGTTAGCTTTTTTTTGGTGACAGGGAAGAATAGACCTCAAATTCTGAGGAACTAGAGGCAAAATATCTCCAGATGAAGCCTTGAAGAGTGAGATGAGTTGGTCTCCATCTCACAAAGTTCTCTTAGGAGAATTCAAAAAGGAGCTTTAAAAATAAATAGAAGAAAATTGGAGAAAAGAAATGACAAATTTGCATGAGAGTTGGGAAAAGGCAACACAGAAATTATCTGAAGAAAATTCCATAAAAATAGTGAAATGGAAAAAGCACATCACTCTTTAAAAACAGATTTGACAAAATGGAAAAAGAAAGCAACTCCTTTAAAATAATTTGTGAAATGGGGAAAAAAATTCAGTGAACAAAACAACTCATTTAAAAGTTCAATTAGCCAAATGCAAAAGGAGAAAAAAAAAGGTAACTGAAAAAAAATTAAATTAAAAATCAGAATTTAACAAATGTAAATCAGTGATTCAATGAGACATCAAGAATCAGTGCAACAAAACAAAAACGTGAAAAAATATAAGAAAATGCAAAATATCTTACTGGAAAAACTGGCTTGGAAAACAGATTCAGGAGATTCAATCTAAGAATTATTAGACTACCTGAAAATCGATAAGAAAAAGAGCCTAGAAAATATCTTTCTAGAAATGATGAAGGAAAACTGACCTGATGTCCTCAAACCAGAGGGTAAAATAGCCATAGAAAAAATTCACCAAGCACCTCCTGAAAGAGATGCCAAAATGAAAACTTCAAGGAATAGTGTAGCTAAATTTCAAAATTATTAAAATAAAGAGAAAATATTGCAAGCAAGCAGAAAAAAACAATTTAAATATTGAGGATTACTTAGGATCTAGCAGCTTCCACTTTAAAGGATCAAAGGACCTGGAATATGATATTCCAGAGGTCAAAGTAGCTTCCCTGTAAAGCAATGCAGGGAAAAATCAACTATTCAGCAAAATTAAGCATTATCTTTCAGTGAAAAAAATAGACTTTCAATGAAATACCAGAATTTCATTTATTTTTGATGAAATGACCGGAGCTAAACAGACAATTTTATCTTCAAATATAGAACTACATAATCATAAAGAGGTAAAAAAAGAAAAAAAAAAACTTTTTTTAAGTTAAAAAGTTTACATCCCTAGTTATCTTTAACTTGTGAGAACTGTATCTTTGTTAAGGGTATACTTAGATGGTTTGGGAATAATTTAAATTCATTATGAAAATCTAAAAAGAAAATAAAGTTGGAAAAAGGATTGTACTTGAAGAACAGGAAAAGGGAGGTAAAATGGAATAAATTACATTTCATGAAAAGGAATAAAAGACCTATTATAATTGAGGGAAGAAGAGACAAAGATGATCATTTTGTGAACATTAATGGCATCATATTTTGTTCAAAGAGACAATATCAGCTATATTTAGTTTTATAGAGAAATTCTCTTACCCTATAGATAAGTAGGAGGAGAAAGGGAAAAGGAAAGGGAAAGGCTAATAGAACAAATAAGAGATGTAAAGGGAGAAAGGAATAAGTCAGGAAAAGGGGATTTTAAAGGTGAGGGCTATTTGAGAAAAGTGGTTGTCAGAAGCAAAACACTGAAGAGAAGGGAAAGCAGAAAAGGAAAGAAAAAAGTATAACACGTAAAATAAGATGGTAGGAAATACAGAGTTGGTCATTTTAAATGCAAATGTGAATGGGATGAATTCTCCCATAAAATGGAAGCAAATAGCAATTAACAGCAGAAATCCTATAATATGTTGTTTACAAGAAGCTCACTTAAAGCTGAGTGATATATTCAGAGTAAAGGTAAAAGGCTGGAGCAGAATCAATTATGCTTCAGCTGAAGTTAAAAAAAAAAAGGCAGGGGTAGCAATCCTAATCTCAGATCAAGCAAAAACAAAAATAGGGTTAATTAAAAGAAGCTCTAAGAATGGTGACCAGAGAAAGGGACCCACTTATGAGATGAGAGAGAGATGGTGATGACCTAACCCAACCTAATGATTATGTGAATAGTGAGAATATGTTGTAGAAGAAAAAATCAGTCAGTCTTGGAAAAGGGTCAAATGAATGGTGAGATTAAAAGGAATAAAAGTTGATTTTAGGACTATCTGAAGTCCATTCAAATCCCATTTACAGAGTTCTATGAATCTTATGGCATACTAGCCATATAAAGTTAAAGTAATAAAAATAATATAGAAGTTCTTTAGCTATTATTAGTAGCGCAAACAAGAAATACATTTTACCTTGGTCTGCCAATTTCATTCTTATTTAACATTTTTTTTTTTACTTCGTGAGAGCAGATCTAGCCAGTATACAGTATACTTAGGTCAGTTATATCTGTACAGGTTCATTCTTCTGTGCACTTCACTTAATCTTTACTTATTCTTATGTTCTTCCCTGAAGCTGTTGAAATTGGATCTTAAAGGCAATGTCAGCTCAGATGAGTCTTTGAGTTTGGACTAAGAGAAACTGTGACTACAATCTGAGGATCAAGAAATTTCTCTCTATCTGTATGTGGATCTGTCTCTCCCTGTCTGCATGCTTATATGTGGGTATATATACACATAAGCCTATACATACATATATATCTCACATATGTTCTATCTTCAGGAAAGGATATTTTAAGCATCAGATGGTTATTCACCAGCGAGGCAACTTTGTTTTTCTTGTGAAAGGACTGCATCAGGAAAATAAGTTCAATTCAATAAACACATATTAAGAGCCTATTGAAGGCAAGAATTTGTATAACTCAAGTGGAGATTTAAAAAAATGAAATCTTACTTGACCTTAAGGGCTTGACATTTTGCTATATAAAATAAACATATATAATAAAAATATTACGTTTTACCTACCTTTATTTAATGAATTTTACCTATATACTCTATGGAAAATATTGTGCTAATCATTGTACATTAAAAGAAAATATGTATCTTAGATCCTGCTTCATCATCTATAAAGTGGTATACACAAAATATCTTACCAATGCGTTACTATGACTCACAGGGATAGATACTTCAAAAAATATTTGCATTCTCTGCAAAAACTCTTAGGAAGGGATTTTCCAAGTCAAGTCCAACCTCAAATTTTAAACTGCACATTAAAGTAGTCTCTCTGAACAGCCTTCTCGATTATTTTCCATTCATTTAGGACTCATAATGAGCTGATGAAATGAAGCAATTGAATTCTTGGAGATGGGGAAAGAGAAAGTCTATGAATGTAATGGTAAAGTAATCCACTGGGACCCTTATACCAAGTTATATTTTCATCCCCAAAAGAATTCTTGAGATTGGGTGAGCAGGAATTTTCTGCCTAAATCCAATTGAAATGGTATACTTCATTAACAATGGCACTAGGTTAACAGCAATTGCTATAGCTCAGTCAGACTGAGAACAATTTTGCTAATTGATTGGGGGGGTAGGGTATTGGTGTCAATATGGAGGTATTCTCTATTAAGAATGTTTTCAGGATGAGCAGGACCAGGAAATCATTGAATACTTAAACAACAATACTATATGATGATCTATTCTGATGGATGTGGCCATTTTCAACAAGATAAACCAAATCAGTTCCAATAGAACAGTAATGAACTGAACCAGCTATACCCAGGATTCTAGGAGATGACTATGAACCACTACATATTTCTAATCCCTGCATTTTGGATTTCCTTCACAGGTTAATTGTACATTATTTCAAAGTCCGATTCTTTTTGTACAGCAAAACAACTGTTTGGTCATGTACACATATATTGTATTTAATTTATACTCTAACATATGTAACATGTATTGGTCAACCTGCCATCTGGGGGTGGGGAAGGAGGGGAAAAATGAGAACAAAAGGTTTGCCAATTGTCAATGTTGTAAATTACCCATGCATATATCTAGTAAATAAAAACTATTAAAATATTTAAAAAATAATATTTTCAGGGTAAAGCTATGATTGCAGAGTAAAGATAGAACTTATCCAACTTCTCCCCCAAACTACTGCATATTTCTTTAAACAGACTCTAAATAAACGTTAAGGCAGCAGAACACCCCAAAAGACAGAGTAGAACATTTTCCACCTAAAGCCAACTTAGAAGCTTAGCAGAAAAGGTCCATGACACCAGGGTGGAATTCTCTGGATGGGAAATACTAATGCAGCTCCAAGCCCACCCCACAGTGTGGTCTGAGTCCAATCTACAAATCAATGGTAGTACTGGTGGTTTCAAGACCTTTCAACCCAGAAAAACAAAGTGGAGCTAAAAAGTCAACAAAATAGAACTGTGGAACCAGAGTAAGACCTCAGCACCTAATCCCAGTGCAAGCACAGTCCAGCCTCAGTTCCAGTTTAAACCCCAGCATCAGCAAAGTAAGACCTCTGAATCAGTAGCAATACTAGAGTGTTTTGGACCTCTCTATCCAGCAACACTAGGGAGGACTTGGTCAGTGAAGAGGGTCTGTGGCAACAGGGTGGGAGTTTGGTGTGCTGTCTCAGGGCAACCATGATCAGCAGAGTAGGAGCCCTGGCCAGCATAGTAGATCTTAAAGCTACAATAAGGTGGAGAAATACCTAACAGCTCCAGGGAAGAAAACAGTGCTTGTGATCAGACTCCTAGAAGATTTCTGAAAACAGCTACACAAAAGCCCAGAAGCTTGGGACAGTGCATCCTCCACTCTGGAAACAGAACTTACTTTAATAAGGAGTTTAAAGCTGAGTAATAGGCTAGGAAAAATGAACAAAAAAACAACAACAACAACAACAAATCTGACCATTGAAAGTTACTATGGTGACAAGGAGGATCAAAACATACATTGAGGTGATAAAGTCAAAGATCCTACATATAAAACCTCCAAGAAAAAATAAGAATTGAGCTCAGGCCATAGAAGAATTCAAAAGGAACTACTTTGAAAATCAAATTAGAGATTTAGAGGAAAAATTAGGAAAAGAATTGACAGAAGTACAAAAGAAAATGTAAAAATATTATGAGGAGAAGAATGCCTTAAAAATAAAATTGGCCAGTGGGGAAAGGAGGTTTAAAAGCTCTTCCAAAAGAATAATTCCTTAAAAATAGAATTGAGCAAATGGAAGTCAATGACTTTATGAGAAATCAAGACACAATAAAGCAAAACAAAAAAAAAAATAGAAAAAATGTGAAATCTCATTGGAAAAACAACTAATTTGGAAAAGGTCCAGAGGAGATAATTTTTAAATTGTTTGTCTTCCTATAAGTCATGATGAAAAAAGAGCCTGGAAATCATCTTTAAAGAAATTATCAAGGAAATTTGTTGATATTTGTTGATATATATATATATATATATATATATATATATATATATATATATATATATATATATATATATATAGCATTATATATTAATTTAGATATTTGTTGATATATATATATATATCCAGCAAGTATCCAGAAAGAAATCAAGTATAATGGAGACACAGTAAGGATAACACAAGATTTAGCAGCTTTTACCTTAAAGGTCCTGAGGACTTGGAATATGATATACCTGAGAGCAATGGAGAATTATCTACCCAGAACAACTGAATATATGTTTTGAAGGAAAAGGTAGTCATTCACTAACACAGAGAATTTTCAAGCATTCCTGATGAAATGACCCAAACTGAATGGAAAATTTAATTTTCAAATACAGGACTCCAGAGGAACATAAGGAGGTAATCAAGATACTAGTATCATAAGAGACTTAATAAGGTTTATCTTTACATTCCTACATGGGAGGATGATACTTTTAACTCATTAGAATGTTCTCATTATTTTGGCAGTTAGAAGGAGTATATGTAGACAGAAGGCATGGATTTTGAATTGAAAATGAAGGGATAATATCTTTTATTTTATTTATTTATTTATTTATTTATTTATTTATTTGTTTGTTTTTTTATTTATTTGTTTGTTTGTTCATTTGTCTAAGGCAATTGGGGATAAGTGACTTGCTCAGCATCACACAGCAAGGGAGTATTAAATATCTGAGGTCAAATTTGAACTCAGGTCCTCCTGACTTCAGGGCTGGTGCTCTATCCACTGAACCACCTAACTAACCTGGATAATATCTTTTTTAAAAAATGCTAAAATTAAGGGGTGAGAGAAGAATGTGCTGGGAGAAAGGAAAAGGGAGAAGTGGAATGGTGCAAATTTTCTGACATTAAAAAAGTCAAGAAAAAGCTTTTTTTCAGTTGAGGGGAAGAGGGGGAGGAGATGAGTGAGTAAACTTTACTGTCATCAGAATTGGTTTAAATAGCAAATAACATATATACTCATAGATATCTATCTTATGCTGCAGAAAAATAGGAGGGGAATGGGATGTGAAAAGAGGAGAGGGTAATAGAGAACATTTTGGAGGAGGGAGTGGTCATTAGCAAAATACTTTTGAGGAGGGACAGGGTGAAAGGAGAGAGAGAACAAATGGGGGAAATACAATTATTAATAGTAATTGTAAAAAAAAAAAGCAAGTTTCTCTGATGGAATATTATTGTTCTCTTGAAATCAACTGTGAGGGAAGGATTATGTGGACAAAACATAGAAAGCCAAAACTTTGCCATATGTTCTCAACCTGGGGACATGAAACTTGTTTTATTAAGTATTTTGATAACTATATTTCAACATATTGTGTTCTTTTGTATTCTTTTACACTTTATTATAAGTATTTAAAACATTAATCTTTAGGACAAATGAGTTATTAGAAAACATTACAAATTTTAAGTTAATTTGATTATATAATATTTAAAGTTTTTGTACAAACAAAACCAGTGCAACCAAACAAATTAAAATGAAAGCAGAGAACTGAAAAAATATTGTGAAAAGTATCTCTTAAGAACTTTTAGAGGTCTCATTTCTCAAATATATAGAGAACAAAGAAAAATAAAGAGGAGAGAGGGTTAGATGAAGAGAGGAAGAGAGAGAGAGAAAGACAGAGAGAGATAGAGATATAGAGAGAATGTGTCAATGTGATTCAGACAGAACAGTTTTTTCCCTCTGGGCATGGATGGCATTTTTCATCATAAGTTCTTCAGAGTAGTCATGGATTACTATATTGCTGGGAATAGCAATCAATCACAGCTGATCATCCCACAACACTGCTAGCTATTACTTTGTACACAGTACATTTCACAGTTCAAAGAGGATAGTTCATGGAGGACTTTCCAAGTTTTTCTGAGAGCATTCTGCTCATCATTTCCCATAGAATAATAATATTCTATCATAATCACATACCATAATTTATTTAGCTATTTTCTATTTGATTAACATCCCCTAAGTTTCCATTTTTTTTACCTTGAGGAGAGAGCTGATATAAATATTTTGTACATATAGATGCTTTTTCTTTTCTTCTTTTCTAAAAAAATCTCCTTTTCGGACTCATGTCTACTAGAGGTATTGTTAGGTCAATGAATACACGTGGTTTTATAACACTTTCAGCCCAGTTTACATGTTTTGATCATTTATCAATTAGGGAATGACATTTTTTAAAATAAAATTTGACTCAGTTCCCTATATGTTTGAGAAATAAGCCTTATAAAAGAAATTTGCTTCAACATTCTCTTTTACAATTACTATTGCTAACTGTATTCCCCACCACTTATTCTATTTTCTCTCCTTTCATCCTGTCCCTCCTCATTTTTTTTTTCTTTTGCTACTGACCATTCATTCTCCCAACATGCCCTCTCTTCTAACATCCTCTGCTCTTTACATATTCTCTTCCCCTCCTACTTTCTGCAGGATAAGATAGATTTCTATATTCACATCAAGTAAGTATGTTACTTTCTCTGAGCCAATTCTAATGATTAAGGTTCATTCACTCTCTTTCTTCCTCCAATTCTCCCCCCACAATCAAAGTTTTTTTCTTGCTTCTTTTATGGCAGATAAATTGCCATTCCACTTCACCCTTTCCCTTTCTCCCAACAAATATCTCATTCAACCCTTTTTTTTAAAGCTATTATTCCTTCATATTCAACACCAATTCATAACACCTGTGCCTTCTGTCTATATATACTCCTTCTAATTGCCATAATGAGAAAGTTCTAATGGATTACAAGTATCCTCCTTGCATGTACTAATTTAAACAAATAAATTATATTAAGTCCTTTATTATGTCATTGTTCTAATTTCCTACTTACACTTCTCATGAATATTATATTTGAAAATCAAATTTTCCTAGCTCTGGTCTTTCCATCACAAATATTTGAAGTCATCAATTTCGCTGACTATCTATGTCTTTCCCCAGAAGGATTATACTTAGTTTTACTGGATGGGTGATTCTTGGTTGTAATTGTAGTTTCTTTGCTCTCTAGAATATCTTATTCTAATCCTTCTAATCCTTTAATGTAGGAATTGTTAATCTTATGTTATCCTTACTATGGCTCCACTATATTTGAATTGTTGCTTTATGGATGCTTGCAATATTTTCTTCTTCATCTGGGAGTCCTGGAATTTGGTTAAAATAATCCTGGGAGTTTTCATCTTGGGATATCTTTCAGGAAGTGATCAGTGGATTCTTTCAATTTCTATTTTATCCTTTGCTTACCAGGAGAGTTTTCCTTGATAATTTATTGAAAGATGATGTCCAGGTCCTTTTTTTTGACTATTACTTTCAGGCAGTCCACTATTTTTAAAAATTATTTCTCCTGAATCTTTTTTTTTTCAGATCAGATATTTTACTAGTGAGATACTTCACTTTCCACTCTTATATTTTCATTCTTTTTGTTTTGTTTTGCTTTTTTATATCTTGATTTCTCATAAAGTCATTAGCTTCCATTTGCTTAATTCAAATATTTAAGGAACTATTTTCTTCAGTGTGCTTTTGTACCCCCTTTCCCATTTGGCTAATTTTGCTTTTTTAAGGCTTTTTTCTCCTCATTAGATTTTTGTATTTCCTTTTGCATCACTCACTAATTTTTTCCCTCTTATTTGATTTTCAAAATTCCTTTTGAGTTCTTCCATGTCCTGAAACCAATTATTATTTTTCTTGAAAACTTTGGATTAAGAGCTTTACCTTTATTATATTCTGAGTGTGTATTTTGATCTTTCTTGTTATCATAGGAACTATCTATGGTGACCTTTTTCTGTTATCTTCTCATTTTCCTTGTTTATTACTCAGCTTTTAATGTTATTTTTTAAAAGTAGAGCTCTGTTTCCAGGGTGGAGAGTGCATTGTCCCACCCTTCGGGGATTTTGTGCAGCTTTTTTTCAGAGGTTCCTCTAGGGTCCTGACCACAAGCACTGTTTTCTGTCCTGTACTTATTAGGAAGGCCCCTTCTTCACTGTGACTATAACTTCTAAGGTGCTAAAGCATCAAAGCCCTTTCTCAGTGCAAGGGAAGATATCTCTAGTGAATTGAGCCTTCAATAAGTTGCTACCACCACTATTCTCCATGTCCACTCCTGGTAAGCTGGTTTCTCAAGGCCCTCTCAACCTACTGACAAATTTTTCCTACTCATCTTCAAATCATCTTTGGTGTCTCTTGGATAAGACCTCTAGAATCCCCCAGCACTGTCACTGATTCAGAGGACCCTGGGCCAGTTTTTGCTTTGTTGGCATCTGGTAAGGGGCTGTGGCTGGTACTGTTCTGTGTAGTACTCAACTCCTACCCTGGTGCCAAAGACCTTTTCTGCTAATGTCTAGGTTGTCTTTAACTGAAAAATTATTCTACTCCATTTCTTTATATGTTTTAATTCTCTCAAATTTGTTTGAAGTCATTATTTAAAGGAATTGGGAATGGCTTGAGAGAAAGGTTGGGTGAGTTCCTGCCATCATACCACCATTTTGACTGCACCTCTCCCAATGTACTCTTGTCCAGCCAAAGTGCTTTCTAGATATGCTTTTATCATGCCATTCTATCTCCTGTTTTCATACTTTTGCCCACATTAAATCCTGTGACAGAAATGTACTCCCTGTTTACTTCTTTGCCTTTAATATTCTAGTTTCTTTTGTAGTTGAACTTATTTGCCATCTCATTCCTCATACTCTAGCTGCTAGTGTATTCCCTTTGAAATTAATTTTTACATATTTATATAAATAGTTGCCATTGTTTTTTTTCTTTTTGTTGTTCTCTTTTTTTCTCCTCTTTTTCCTCCTCCTCCTCTTTCCCTTCTTCCTTCTTCTTCTCTAGGTGGTACAGGAGAGTGCTGGGCCTGATGATATTCAAATCCAATCCCAGTTACCAGCTGTGTGACTGGGAAAATCACAAAACTTCTCTTTCTCTCTGTTTTCTCATCTACAAAATGGGCATTAATAATAGCACCTGCATTCAATGATATTTGTCAAAAATAAAACAAAATAATAAGTATAAAGCAGTTACCACTGTCTTCTGCAAAGAAACTTGATATAAATGTTTTCTTCTTCTTCTTCTTCTTCTTCTTCTTCTTATTCTTATTATTATTATTTATTCTTCATGAAAGTATGTAAGCCTTTTGAGGGTAAGGACCATTTTCTTTCTCTTTGTTTCCCCAGAGCCAAACACAATACTTAACACCATAGAAACTTAGTCAATAAATATTTGCTGATTGATTGACTAATTCTTGAGGAAGTTTTACTTGAAACCATGTATTTTCATGCCTTTGTGCACGTGAAGAAAGCAACACTACCAGCTGTTTTATTCACTTTTCTGAGCAGAACCAGTAAACAGCCTCTCTATTTAGCTGTAACTTCTTTGTGTCTTCTGAGTTCATTAATTAAAAAAAAAATTGTCACATCTGTGAATCCTCTCTTCAAAATCATGTTATTATATTAATTTTTACTTAGTACCCTCTGTTCCCTTTTCTTAAATCCTATCTATCGCCATCACTTTGGAAATAGCAAAGATTAAGGTTTATTCTGTATTTATGTCTATTTTTTAATCACAACAGTTAGACAGAGATGCATATGGAGACATAGAAAAGACTTGGGAGAGTCCCTTTCATCTATGGATATTTGAAATATTCTTACCTACAATTAGCTGAAGTTTGCTTTTACTGGTTCTTTGAAGTCTAATCAATAAAAGTTGAATTACATCCTACAGCTCTTCAAATTATCTCACTCTGCACCCCCCAGACTTTATTTTTTTTAAAGAAGATAGATCCACTACTCTTATTGGATATTCATGCAACATATCATGTTCCACTCACCATCCTGAATACATAGACCAATATAGTGCCTCGTATGTACTTCCACACTTAAGGGATCTATATTTTTATTACTTGTAGAAGTTCCTCCAACCTAAGCACCTTTTAATACTATTTGAGAAATACTGTAGTACCAAATAAGCACTGATTTAATAGCAACACAGGAACGATCCTCTGTGAAACTAAAGGATTTGATATTCTATCAACAATAACCATACTTAAAACTCTTCCAGATTGGTAGGGTCCAGTAGAATTTAAAATCTGTTAATATAGCATTCGAGAAGAAAGATTCAACAACATAGTCCAAGGAAAAATATGGCAGGTAATTTGTTGGAGTTTTGCACATAATAGGCCCTCCAAAATTCTATGTTTTTGTTCTCCATTAAAGAGAACTGTTAGCAAGAGCTCATCTAAAATACTTCTAATAAGTATATTGAAACTTCTGGCTAAATTTCACTTTGAGGAAAATAAAAATTATTAAGACAGATAGGATTTATAAATCAGACCTGAAAGTCAAATTTAAGAGTTGGATTTATAAACTTTATTATGATGGCTGGACTTTATACTACTGATTTATGACACAAATCATTTATATCTCAAGTGCAAAATAAGGTTGGCTGAATTGAATCCCTTTATTTAGGATTTATCACATGATTTGTTGACTTGTCACTGGGTTTGTATATTTTTCCTGCTCTATGTGCATAAATTTTCAATGTGGGCCCAGATTTCAAAGTATGTTTTGTAATCAATCAAGTCTTTTGGAAACAATGTGACTCAATTTGATCCCCAAAGAAGGTTTGTAAATTGAAGTCCAGTTCCTCTGTTTAACATGACAAGATTTATAGAGGAGAAGTCAGTCACTCCAGTTGGACTATGGAAAATACAACTTTATAAATAAAAACCCACTGTTGTTGAGCTTGTCCTGGATGAAAGCTAAAAGCTCTGATCTCTAGCTTTGTGTGTGTGCCACAAATACCCAGCAGATATAATAAGCATTGGCTAGTATGCCCCAGCTCTGCTCTCTTCTCCTGTCTTCACCCCCTATAACATCTGCATGAAAAATCCAATATAGGCATTCCTATTAATGATCCCAACCTATCCTAATATTCCACATGCACAAAATCTTAGAAAAGTAGCAATGAAAGAGATTTTTGAGATCATTCATTCCCAACAAATTATTTTTTACAAAAAGGAGCATGACACCCAGAGTCCAAAATAAAAACTATTATAAGCCATCAGAATAAGTTTTTCCATTTTCCACTAGTTTCCACTATGATTTTGGGGAAGTCCCTAATATTCTCTACACCTCAATTTTTTCATTAGAAAAGAAGGGAGTTGAATGAGTTAATTCTCAAGATTCTTTATGGTTATAATATTTTATGGTGATTGTCTATATAGATAGAAGAACTAGAATTCAGCATCTTTAACTCTGTTTCCACCATTCTTGTCAGTACTTCCTATATTGCCCTCCTATGCATTTCCTTGGGGACCTGAAGAGTAAGACTTGACAAACAGCATCTCAGTGGAAAGAAAGGAAGAAAAACTGACCAGCAGGATGATTTCGGAAAGGCCTGGAGAGACTTACATGAACTGATGCTAACTGAAATGAACAGAAACAGAAGATTATTGTACACGGCCACAAAAAGTTATATAATGATCAATTCTGATGGATGTGGCTCTCTTCAACAATGAGCTGATTCAAACCAGTTCCAATTGTTTAGTGATGAAGAGCCACTGCATCCAGAGAGAGGACTATGGGAACTGAGTGTGGACCACAACATAACAATCTCACTCTTTCTGTTGTTGTTTCCTTGCATTTTATTTTCTTTCCCAGTTTTTTCTTCAGTCTTGATCTGATTTTTCTTGTGCAACATGATAACTGTATGAATATGTATACATATATTGGGTTTAACATATATTTTAACGTATTTAACATGTATTGGATTATTTGCCATCTAGGGGAGGGGGTGGCAAGAAGGAGGGGATAATTTGTAACAGAAAGTTTTGCCAAAAATTGCCCATGCATATGTTTTGTAAATAAAAAGTTTTAATAAAAAATAAATAAATTTTAAAAAAGAAAGGAATACAAATTAATATGGTGATAGTTGAGTAAGTTTTAAAATGATGCTGAGGCAAAAAGGGGTCATGTGGGTAGGGCCAATAATTATATACTTCCTTGAGTAAATAGGCATTTAGCTTATGTATGAGAAAAAAAAAGTGATGTGGATTGGGCAACATAAGGAGTAGTTAGGAATAAATCTTCCAAATCTTACTTTTTTCCAAGCAGAAGAAGGAAAGAAATAGAAAGAAATATAAAGTAAGTGCAACCCAATAAAAATGGCCATGGAGAAAAAATGCCTTGAGAAAAATAAAAATTATTTTTTCTATTTTTTTTTTTTTTTTAGAATTCTTACTTAGGTCAGAAGGATCACATAGTAGCATGTGTCTGAAGCTGGATTTGAATTCAGGTTTTCATGGAGTGGGGACTCCAGGATTAAAATGCTTTAACCACTATGATACCACTTAGCTGTCCACATTAGAAAATTTTTTAAAATTATATAATTGGGGCAGCTAGGTGACAGTGGATAGAGCACCAGTCCTGAAGTCAGAGCACCTGAGTTCAAATCTGGTCTCAGACACTTAACACTTCCTGGCTGTGTGACCCTGGGCAAGTCACTTAATCGCAATTACCTCAGCAAAGATATGTATGTGTATATATATATATATATATATATATATATATATATATATATATATATATATATATATGTATATATGTATATGTATATGTATATGTATATGTATATGTATATGTATATGTATATGTATATGTATATGTATATGATTATTGATTTAGAGATGGAAAAAATATATCCATTCTAACTCTTTGTTTTATACTTGAGGAAACTGACAATCATAGAGATTTCTAGCTTGTAAGTATCAGAGGCAGGATTTCTTGATTCCAAGTCTCAAGTGATCTATCCATGGTATCTATCATCGGGCTCTTCCCCAAATTAAAAATTTCAGTTAGCAAGATACTTTAAGGGTGAGGTGTTTGAAGGGGGAATTACATGGAGGAGATTAGTTCTAAAAGTAGAAATAATGACTTCTGTGAAGGTAAAACTTTTGCGTAAATTTTTAGGAAAGGAAATCCATCACTGGATTTGTCTAGTATTCCCATCTGTCCTAAGCACTTTTTAAATGTAATTGTGGATGTGCACATTTCTTATATAATCAATCAGGTATTTTAGAAGCAAAATGACTGAACATGATCCCAGGTGAAGGCTTATAAATCTAAAAACAGATCTTCTGTTTCATTTGAAAAAGATTTATACCTTAGTTTATTGGATGCTCCTGCCTAGCTTGGGGAAATCACTATGTTTCAAAAAGAAAGTAGAAGGAAGAGTAGCGTGGTAGAAAGAACCATGGCCTGGGATTCAGGGCTATTTATTCCACTCCCAGTTTTCTACCTCCTGGCTTTGTAATTCAGGGAAGAGGAAAGAATTTTAATAAGTAATTATATACAAATATATGCATAAAGTTACAAAATCATAGAAAACATACTGAAGAGATGAAAAGTAGTCCAGATTGGCTTCAAGTTAACTTTTGAAATGGAGAGTAGAATAATGTATGCAGGTATTTATGTAATACACTAGATGTAAAGATAAACATCCAAGTTCAAGTACTGATCAAGTCATTTAAACTTGTTTTATTTTGTTTTGTTTTTTTCATCTGTAAAATGAAAATATATAACCTCTTTTGGGATTATTGTTAAGATCAAAGGAGATAGTATATGTAAATGTTTTATAAAACTAAAGGTATAACTAATAAAAATAATGTGAAACAAATGTGGAAAGATGGGAACACAAATTATAAACTGGAAGGGAATTAATTAGAAGCAATCTTGTTAAATTTACTTTTTTACAGATTGGCAAACTGATACCCAGACATGTAAATTGAATTTTCTGGGGCCACACAGCTAGTAAATGAAAGATCTAAGATTCAAATGTAGGTTGTATAAACTCCAATACTTCTTCTGTACTATATTGGTAAATTAAATGAAAATTGCTTGGGACCTTGTAGTCCAGCAGGCACCTGGGACTTTAAGCAATGAAAGCTCAAATGGTGAATTGGATTAATGCCCTCGAAATAATTATTTTCTGGAGTTATGTTCTTTATGGAAACACCATTTCTTCTTTTCAAGTTGGACAGAAAAAAGGTATCAGTTGGGTGATGAATGACAGTGCCCTTGACAAGTAGGTACTCATTTATACTACACCCTTTATTTCCTTATATCTCTCTGGACCAACCTGTTATTTCTAGACTCAAGCCTGCTGTAGATCTGACAGAGTGAACAGTCAATCCCCTGGTACCAGGCAAGAAAAAGACAGTATAAATTTAAGTGCTGTGTTTCATACCCTAGAAATCAGTAGCAGCAGAACTGAGTACCTGAGTCATCCAACAGTGTTCCTTTTTCAATCATGCTACAGATAAATGCTACATCCATAGTGAAAGAAAATCTGCATAATAGAGGAAAAAGATCTTTGGATTTGGAGTCAGACAACTTGGGTTTAACTCCTCACTTTGCCAATTACTTACTCCTGAGGTGACCTTGGGCAAATTAATTAACCTTGGGTTTCATTTTCATCATCTCAGAAATGAGAGAATTGTATTAGATTATTTCTAAAGTCCCATCTGGCTTGAAATACTGCAGTGTCTGGTAGCTTGACTGCCTATAGATCATTTGGTTAGGTCAAATAGTTAGGTCCTGTCTTCTAGCTTAAATAAAACAACTCACATTTATAACAGACATCATGGCCAGGCTTCTAAAGGGCTGATGCTGGAATTGGGAAGATCTAGGTTCAAGAACTTCCCCATTTCAAATGTGATCAATGAAAAAAAAAGTCATTTCGCTTTCCAATGACTCAGGTGGCTCAATCTATAAGCTACAGATTAATTTCCAATTAATGGTAGGAAATTAGATTCTAGAAGTTACTCATGGAGGAAAAAACAAAATCACAACTAATTTATACTGTTAGAGTGTACTTTTTTTGGTTTTTGTTACATATTTGGGTCCTACATACATACATGCACACACACACACACAAATCTACAAAAATTTTGAGTTTTGTAGTATAAATATTTATCATCATATTTGGTATTGAGACTCAAGTGATCTTTAGAAGATTCATCTAGCTTTGTGAGAAATTGTACCCATCAATCCTAAATAAACAGATAGTATGATCATTAATGAAAATAACACAATGATTTTTAGGAGACTGGTTTAGTCTTGACTTTACCATCAACTAACTGTATAAACTTTGGTCAATGACTTCACCTTTATCAGTTGTGCTCCAGTTTTTAAAAATTTGACAATTCTATGACTATTCTGAAGACTCAGCTGTTCCATCAAGGACACATTTTTGAGGTCTACTAATAGATCTCTCTTTGAAAAGGGATTGACCATCAAAGAATATATAAAGAGTTCCTGTGTGACATGGTGGATAGAACACTGGCCCTAGGTTCATATCCATAATCATATATTAACTCTCTGTGACCCTCAGAAAGTTACTTAAAATAATACTTAGAGTTAGAAGACTTGGGTTCAAGTTATGCCTCTAATATAATGGCTATGTGACACTGAGTAAATCATGTGACCATTCAGTTCCCCAGTCAAATTCTTAAGAATATGAATTACAATATAAACACTGATGAGAATTTAAAGAAATTCTACCATGGGGGGATGCCTATAATAATGAAATCATAGGATCAATCAAAAATAAAACAAACAAAAATATCTCAAGAGTATAACTCAGAGGATTGTTATAAGGATCAAATGAGGTGATGTAAGCTTGTAAACTTTAAGGTATTATATAATTTCAATATATCTATGTTCCCACATGGAAGAAGATTTGCTATTCTTACTAAAGATTGTCAAAAGAACATGAGGTTGATAGTCAGGTAGAAGTAAGTTCTAGTTTAATTTTCCCCTAACTAGTTTTATGAATTTGACTTCCTTATTTCCTCCCATGAAAATGAGAAAGTTGGACTAGATGACCTCAAAGAACACTTCTAGCGCTAATTTGTTCTATTTTGTTCCAATATTCTATGTTCTGTGTTCTAACGTATTATGTGCTTGGCACTTGGATTCTCCATAGAGCTAACATTATGTGTCTTTTGCATATAGTCACCAGTCTCTACCATCTTCTCCACCATGAGAATGACATCATTTAATGGTTTCTTCTAATGCAAAGGACAATGAATTCTTGTGATAGTGTCACTGCTTCATCTTATTCTGTATCCAGTACTTCCTTTTACTTCAAACTCCAGGGTAAAGTATCATGTTGATAATTCAAATATCAATCTACTCATTGCCCCCTTTAACCAAAGATAATGATAACATCAGCATTTTCGCATTCAAATATAAGAGAGTACCCAAATGTGAAGTCAACATAGTTACATCTCATTTTTTACTTTCCCCTTTCTTTTTCTCTACGCATCAAAGCATTATAAGAATGATCATTGAAATTTTCTTTTTTCTATTCTTCCTATAACCATTTAAGATTCCACGAGTTATATATTCTTAAAAAGTTATTTTAGACTAATGATTGTCACTACTTTCCTCACATGGGCAATAAGTATTTTCCTGGTATCTGCTTATTGTCACCTTTATCACTTCACTCCCACATGTCAGTGAGTAGTGTCCTGGAATTTATCATACTAAGGTCCATAGCTTCACTGTTATTGTCATTCACCAGCAGTCCTGGATCCTCCCTCAGCAACAAAGGAAAAAGTATCTTTTAATAGCTAAATATATCAAGTTTAACCTCTGTTAAAGAAACTGTAGTAGGAATAAGAAAAGAATAGGAAAATGATGAGTTCTACTTTACAGGCTGATACTCAATGCTGACTTTACATATTTGAGCTTTAAGTATAATATTTTCTGAGTCTTTTTGTTCTTTCTATTAGGTAAAGATAAAAAAATCAAATGTCAAACTTGTGTTATAGACTAGATAATTCAAAGCCTTTAATTGGACCTATTCATGATATTGCATAAAGAAGACAATTTTCGAGTTTAAGATTGCTAATTAGATTTTAATTGTAAGCTGTGAATCAACACCAAATAGTCTAATGAGAATGCTAATGTGACTAAGAGGATCCATGATTTCATCTTCATGGGAACACTATCCCCTCAAAGCAATAAATTTCTCTCTATTTTTCTTTTCTTTTTTTTTTTTTTTTTTGGTGTAGCATAGTCAAAAATTTCATTACCTAGTAAACAAATCTGTGTTGATGAAGTCTATTCAGATATAATGGGGATGAAACAGTAAATATAATGGGGATGGTGATAATGATAATGATGACGATGATGAGAAGGAAGAAAAAGAGAAGGAAAAGACAAAAAAGGAGGAGAAAGAAGAAAAGTAGGAGTAGAAATGTTTGTTTAATGTCTGCTCCACATATTATGGAAACAAAGTAACTCTACATCTCTATCTATCTGTCTATATATACATATATACACATCTAACTATATGTCTATATCTACATATATATGTTTATACATATGTATATATATATATATATATATATATATATATATATATATATATATATATATATATATATATACATATGTATATCTAGATAGATAGATAGAAAGAGAGAGAGAGAGAGTGAAAGAGAACCCATCTTCACAAAATAAATAAGCAAGTTGGGACATAGGCATTCATTCATTCAACAAGTCTCTTTTAAGGGCCCACTATTTCAGTGTGTTATATTTCCTGTTATAGTAAATATAAAGTTACTAAAAAAATTGGGCATTTTTCTAGGTCTTCTAAAATCTTACAAGAATAAGAAGATACTGATATAATAACTATAATACAAAGTGGAGGGAAATCAACACATAAGACATTATTGAAGCAAAGTGCTCTAAGTATGAGGAATTAAGGTCATTTCTACCAATGGGGAAAAATTAATGTAGAAAAATATTGGAAACATTTTTAGTTCAACTGAAAATTTAAGAAATAATTTCTCTAATCTAAATCCTTTCTAGTCTTTTCCTTTTAGGAAATGTACAAAAAAGTTAAGAACAAAGACTAAAGTCCAAGTTAAAGAAGGAAAGCCAATTTAAACCAAAAATTATCTATTATTTTAAAAAGTTCCTAGTCTTCCATCATCTTTGGAAGTAATTAGTTTTTTGACTTAACCAAAAAAAGTCCTGGTTTCTTATTGCAAAAGGTATTGAGTTGTGGAACCTAGCAGAAGCAAATTTAGCTCCAAGGGAACATAGTCAAGAAAGGAATGAAATTGTTTTAATAGAAATTCTAGTAATATGTGTTATAGAATATTGACTGCTATGCTGCATTGTATCTAACACATAACAGAAATGTTACTTCAAATTGTCTTGGAGTAGGAAGGTATCCAAAGGAGTGAAGGGCAGGAGGGGAGCCAGAATGGAATATTCAATCCAGACATACTCAGTACTATAAATGGGTGAATTTAGGATAATATTATATTATTTTTACAAATAGTTTCCATTATATGTGTTTTAAAGTAAGAATATAAGATATTTTTTTTATTTTCATTGAAAGTAATACTGTGTGATAAAGTTGCTATTTGACATTGACATTGGGTGATGGGTTGAAAATTAATTAGGAAAAAGTGTTTTCAGTTCTAGAATATTGTGACTTTTCAATTCAGTAAGTAGATATTGACTGGAGGATTATGAGGACAATGTTGTGGTGAGGTGGTTAATTGTCTACATAGCATGAGTTGCAGATGTGGTATACATCTGTGACCTCATTTCATCCTTGCAATAACACTGTATGATGGGTTCAACAGTTATTACCGATAAATGTCTGAGATTTAAAGAGTTTTAATTTCCCCATTTGTACAGTAAGTAGGTATCAGAGCTCCAATTCAAACCCAGGTTTCCCCTGACTCCAAAACTAGAGCTTTTTCTACTGTGAAAAAAAAAATGTTTTTGATACTGGCGATGAAAAAGATCTTGATAATGGTGAGGACATAATGTTGCCACCACTCTTGTTGCTGCTGCTTCAGATGATGATGATACTGATGATGGTGGTGGTAATGGTGTTTGCTAGCATTATTTTAATAAAATTTATGGGGGGTGGAGCCAAGATGGCGGAGAAGATACACGCGAATTTGTAAGTTCCCTTCTTTCCTCAATACCAACTAGTTAAATCATCCTCAAAAATAACGCTGGACTGATTAAAAACCACAAGGATTAGAAGCACAACTTACCAGCTGAAGAGATTCTGGAATTTCAACAGAAAAGGTCGGTTCCGAGGGGAGGAAAAAAGATCAGCACAGACAGGGTTAGGTGCTAGCACACTGTGTCAAACAGGCTGGGAGAACTCTGGGATCAGAAAAGTTACTGAGATAGAGGAATCTGGCACAGGCTGATAGCTCTTCTCTGCTTATAAAACAGCAGATCAAAAGAGAAATCAAGCTACTTTAAAATATAAAGCCAGATCCTAGAACTACGCCAATCTGGAAGTGGCCTAACACCAATCTCACATGGCTGTGCAGCCCCCTTCTGCTGCCTGGGGCCTCTCCTTGGGGTAGTTGAGAGCCTAAACAGCGGGGACACAGCCTAAGGTAGCCTCTAATCCACATAGTGTGGGGCTGAGCCTGAGGCAGTGGAATTCTAGCAACAGCAGAATTCCTAGAGAAGCAGAACTCCCAGAGAAGTGGAATCTTTGAAGTAGGGACCGCGGTTTCTGGGCAGACACTTCCAGTTTGAGCGCAGGGGCTTTTCGCATCAGCTGCTAATATCCACGGCCCCATGGGAGGCATTGGCTGGGGTTTGTGACACTTTCATTGTTCAGCCTTAAACCTCAGGGCAGTCGCTAGGCCACACAGCAGGGTCCTTCACTGGGCACTCCTAGCAGCGCAGCCGTACCAATCACTTCTGAGGCATTTTGGAGGAGGGGGGAGGGAAACTCTCTCCCAGAGCTCACTCTTAGACCAGGAACAGGTTGTTGCATTCTACCCTCAGTTTGGGAGGAAGCTGGTAAATATATTTCTTACCCAGGGGCAGACACCCCACAGAGTGTTAACAATGAGTAAGAAACTGAAGAGAATGACTGACACCTTCTACAATGAGAAAAACCCGGTATCCAACACTGAGGAGGCTAACAGCAGAGAGTCTCCAGATTACACCATAAAGGGGAATGATACCTGCCTCAACAAATATCGAGAGTATAAAATATTTGGGAATCCATCTACCAAAGAAAAGTCAGGAATTATATGAGCAAAATTACGAAACACTTGCCACAAAAATAAAGTCAGATTTAAATAATTGGAAAGACATTCAGTGCTCTTGGATAAGCTGAGCAAATATAATAAAGATGGCAATATTCCCCAAACTAATCTATTTATTTAGTGCTATACCAATCAGACTCCCAGAAAACTATTTTAATGACCTAGAAAAAATAACAACAAAATTCATATGGAAGAATAAAAGGTCAAGAATTGCAAGGGAATCAATGAAAAAAAAGTCAGATGAAGGTGGTCTAGCTGTACCTGATCTAAAACTATATTATAAAGCAGCAGTCACAAAAACCATTTGGTATTGGCTAAGAAATAAACTGGTCGATCAGTGGAACAGATTAGGTACAAAGGACAAAAAAGGGTACAATTATAGCAATCTAGTGTTTGATAAACCCAAAGATACCATTTGGGATAAAAATTCATTATTTGAAAAAAAACTGGGAAAACTGGAAATTAGTATGGCAGAAATTAAATATGGACCCACACTTAACACCATATACCAAAATAAGATCAAAATGGGTCCATAATTTAGGCATAAAGAATGAGATCATAAATAGATTAGAGGAACAGAGCATAGTCTACCTCTCAGACCTATGGAGGAAGAAGTAATTTATGACCAAAGGAGAACTAGAGATCATTATTGATCACAAAATAGAAGATTTTGATTACATCAAATTAAAAAGCTTTTGTATAAACAAAACTAATGCAAACAAGATTAGAAGGGAAGTAACAAATTGGGAAAATATTTTTACAGTTAAAGGTTCTGATAAAGGCCTCATCTCCAAGATCTATAGAGAACTGACCCTAATTTATAAGAAATCAAACCATTCTCCAATTGATAAGTGGTCAAAAGATATGAACAGACAATTCTCAGATGATGAAATTGAAACTATATCCACTCACATGAAAGAGTTTTCCAAATCTCTACTGATCAGAGAAATGCAAATTAAGACAACTCTGAGATACCACTACACACCTGTCAGATTGGCTAATATGACAGGAAGAAATAATGATGAATGTTAGAGGGGATGTGGGAAAACTGGGACACTGATACATTGTTGGTGTAGTTGTGAAAGAATCCAGCCATTCTGGAGAGCAATTTGGAACTATGCCCAAAAAGTTATCAAACTGTGCATACCCTTTGACCCAGCATTGCTGCTATTGGGCTTATATCCCAAAGAAATACTAAAGAGCGGAAAGGGACCTGTATGTGCCAAAATGTTTGTGGCAGCTCTTTTCATAGTGGCTAGAACCTGGAAAATGAATGGATGTCCATCAATTGGAGAATGGTTGGGTTAATTATGGTATATGAAGGTTATGGAATATTATTGCTCTGTAAGAAATTACCAGCAGGATGAATTCAGAAAGATTTGTAGAGACTTACATGAACTGATGCTGAGTGAAATGAGCAGAACCAGAAGATCACTTATACTTCAACAACAATACTGTATGAAAATATATTCTGATGGAAATGGATATCTTCAACATAAAGAAGATCCAATTCACTTCCAGTTGATCAATGATGGACAGAAACAACTACACCCAGAGAAGGAAGACTGGGAATTGAATGTAAACTGTTAGCACTACTGTCTTTCTACCCAGGTTACTTATAACTTCGGAATCCAATTCTTAACGTGCAACAAGAAAATTGGATTTACACACATATATTGTATCTAGGTTATACTGTAATACATTTAAAATGTATAGGATTGCCTGTCATCTGGGGAAGGGAGTAGAGGGAGGGAAGGGAAAATTTGGAAAAATGAATACAAGGTATAATGTTATAAAAAAATTACTCATGCATATGTACTGTCAAAAATTATAAATATAAAAATTAATAAAAAAATAAAATTTATGAAAATGGTGGAGCATTCTAAGTACAGAAAATAATTAGTCATTACTTTTAAGAGAAATGGCAGGCACAGCTATTAAATTTTAATATCCTAGCTGATAAAAAATGCCGCCTGTGTCTAAAAATATAAATTATACACTAACCATAGTTTGGTATAGATACTTCCTAAATGCCAACATTTTCACACTGGGAAATCTCAATTCTCTTATTATTTTTAGTCACTACTCACTTCCAGTATTTCTCCATCTGGTTAAAGATCAAAATTCTCCTCATAAATCTTTTCTTATTTTTTAAATATCTTTGAAAATTCCTTACTAACCATGCACTAGAAAATTCTTCTTTCTTATTCTGCCTTCCCTTCCTTCTTTCCCCTCTTACTTTCATTGTCATTCATATGTCTCCACTTAGTATAATATATTGTTTAGTAAAATAACTAGCTTGTATTATTTGTTGTTGCTGCCATTTTTTTCTATGTTTTCCTCTTTAGACATGACACACATTTTTTAACCTCTTATGAAAGATGAATGATTTTCTTCATTGCCTGGCCATCTATTATTTATTATTAACCGTTTGATAAAGTGTTAGAAGCACAGTAGAAGTAGACATCAACATACCATTTTTTGTGTTTTCTATAATTGGGTCTTATTGTCATTCATTCATTCAAGAAACGTTTATCAACCACTTACCAGTGGAAGGTACTGTACTCAGAAGTGGGAATACATCAGTTTGTCAATGACCTGTGAGCACCACCCTGGGAACAAAAATAATAATAACAAAGTTTATAATAATATTTCTATAGTATTTTACACAATCTAACAATGCTATAAGAAAGGTTATGCAATCATTTTATATGTGAGGAAATTGAGGCTCCAAAATACTTAGAATTGCTCATGGTCACACATATAACAAATATTACAGTTAGAAATTTTGCCCAAGACATATGAGCACAATGCATAGTGTCTCAAAAGTTTTAGTGAAGTTTTAAATATTAATAGCTTAAAACTGCATTAAAACTTTTGCGACACCAAGCCTTTAAAGTTGAAATAGATATTAAAGAGACTCTAGTACAATTTGCTCTTTATAAAGATTCAGAAACTAAAGTTCAAAGATGTGGATTGAATTGGCCATTTAAGAAGGCTATGATAGACCCTTTATCTTTTAAATCTCAAAGAACATTACTGAATGTGGGAGTCAGAGGATCTGAGATTCAAAGCAGTTCCGCTAATTAACAACTACAATCTTGGCTCAGTCACTTTCCTTCTCAGTATCTAGATTGGTATAATAAAAGAAATTCCAGGGGCAAAGAAAACAGAGAGAGAGAGAGACAGAGACAGAGACAGAGACAGAGTGACAGAGGCAGTGACAAAAACAGAGACAGGGACCAAGAGAGACAGAGACAGAGATTCTCTGAAGATCAGCAAGAACACATGGTTGCATCCAAAACTAATTTATGTTGGCCTGCATTTAGCATTCAGCCAAATAATAATAATAATAATAATAATAATAATAATAATAATAATAACAATAACAATAATAATAATAATAATAATAATAATAATAATAATAATAATCTTGAAGGAAATCCAGCAAAGAACAATCCTGATGGTGAAGAAAATTGATACTATGGCAAAGAAGAATCTGTGGATTGACCATGGATGTTTGTATTAAAAAAAAAAAAAAAACTTATTGGGCTTTGCTTTGTTTTAGAAAGTATAAGAGAGAGGGTTAAACTTTTATTTTTACTAAATTCTAAAACAAAAAAAAATGACTGAAAGTCACAGAGAGGTAGATTCAAGATTGATATAAGAAAATGTATTTGTCCAAAAAAAAATTGTTTTCAGAGCAATTCCTGCTGATAATGTTTTTATGAGTGGCATAAAAGAGAAGAGTGAAAAAGTTGCATCTGAAAGTATGGGTTAGCTTTTTCATAATTTTTTTTTATACTTCTAAACTTCCTTCTTGATCTTGAAGTTTTGGGATAAATAGCATATATCCCACTATACTTAGATGTTTCCCAAAGGAAATATGTTGGTCAAAGGGACAACATTCCTTCATTTCCTCTTTCCTTCTTTCCATTTCTCCACCTCCTTGTTTCCTTTGCTCTTCCTCCTTCATTTTCTTTTCTCCTGTTTTACTTCTCCTCCTCCTCCTCCTTTTACTTCTTTCTTATTTCCTTTTTCCTCTCCTTTTCCTACTTTTTTTTTCTGCCTTCTCTTCCTTTGTTAAAACTTTTTTAAACTTTTTTATTAAAAAAAAACTTTAAAATTAAAAAAAATTCTGTTTTCACATCTATTTCAGGGGTCTCAAAATTATATGAAAGATTTTTGTGGTAAGTTTTTTTTTCTTTCATTTAAAATTTCTGATTGAAAAAGTGCCATGATATGTATACTATACAAAAAAAAAAAAAAAAAAAAAAAAGGTTTTTTTAAAATTTTCCCTTGAAGCTTTTATAATGAATTAAAACAATTAACTAGTCTTTTATTATTAAAGTCAAATGGCCAGCTGAAACAACAGTTATGGAGCCAATTTTTAAAATATTTAATATTTTAATTTCTCTCAAATACATGTAAAAAAACCTGAACATTCTCTTTCTTCAAAATTTTGAGTTAAAAATGTCTTCCCTCACCCCTATTGAGGAAGCAATTGGACATAGGTTATACATGTTTAGTATTGAAAAACACATTTCTATGTTGTCAAAGAAGAAAAAGGCAAAGAAGACAAAGAAGATGATGAAGAAGAAGAAGAAAAGGAGGAGGAAGAGGAAGAGGAGGAAAAGAAGGATGAGAAAGAGCAAAAGAGGGAGGAGAGAAAGAAAAGAAAATACAGGTTAAAAAAACTTTGAAATAAAGCAATTAAGAAAATAGTATCTTTCATTTGCATTTTGGCTACAACATTTCTTTTTCTGAAGATGGATGATAGCTTTCATCATAAGTTCTTCAAAATTTTCTTGGATCACTGTATGCCTGAGAATAGATAAATTATTCATGATAGATCATCATATAATATTGCTTTTATTGTGTACAATTATATACAATGTCTTATTGTGTTCTTTATACTGTTCATCAGTTCATATAAGTCCAGATTTTTCTGAAAGCATAGTTTCATCATTTCTTATGGTACAATAGTATTCCATCAAAAATCATGTATAACTATTGTTAATCTATTGACAAATTGATGTATATCCCCTCAATTTCCAGTGTTTTTAACCATTCAAAAAGCTGCTATAAATATTTTTACATATTATTGGTCTTTTTTATACCTAGCAGTGGGTCAAAGAGTGTGTGTTCTTCTAACCCTTTTGGTATAGTTGGAATATGCTCTCCAAAATGTATGGATCAGTTCTTAATTCCATTAATAATTCATTAGTCTTTTAATTTTGCCACAACTTCTGGAAGTTATTCTTTTATCACTGGTTAAGAAAAAGAAGGAACATAATGTACAAAACATTCATTTATTTTTTAACTTCCTGGGAAATTTTTCCAGAATCTTTGTAGCAGATTTGTTTACTTCACCTGCAAGGTACACATCTTATATTATAAATCAGCAAAAATGATCCTATGAACTGTGAACCGATCCAGCAATTCTGGAGAACAATTTGGAACTATGCTTAAATGACTATCAAATGGTACATACCCTTTGATGCAGCAGTGGATTTACTGGGTCTATATTCTAAAGAGATAATAAAAAAGGGAAAAGCACTCACATGTGCAAAAATGTATGTAGCAGCCCTTTTTGTAGTAGTAAGGAAATGAAAACTGAGTGGATGTCCATCAGCTGGGGAATGACTGGATAAGTTAAGGTATATGAATATAATGGAATATCATTGCTCTGTAAGAAAGGATTAACAGAATCATTTCAGAAAGGCCTGAACAGACTTACATAAAGTGATGCTAAGTAAAATGAGTAGTACCAAAATAACATTGTACATAGCAACAGCAATGATAATCAACTCTGCCAGAGTTGACTCTTTTCAAACATTACAGTGATTCAGATCTATTCCTATAGACTTGTGATGTTAAGAGCCATCCACATGCAAAATGCGAACTATGTAGACTGAATTTGCATAAAAGCATAGTCTTTTCACCTTTTTGTTGTTGTCACTTACTATTTTCTTTCTAATTGTTTTCCATATTGATCTGATTTTTCTTGTGCAGCATGATAAATGTTTAGAAAAATTGAACGTCTTTAACCTATGTTGGATTGCTTGCTGTCTAGGGGAGGAGGGTGAGGGAAGGGAATGGAGAAAATATCGAAACACAAGGCTTTGAAAGGGTGAATGTTAAAAACTCTCCTTGCATGTATTTTGAAAATACAAAAATCTATTATTAAAAAATAAAATAATTCTGGGGAAAATGAGAGAAATCTTGACACATGGACTTACCTGGAATAGTGTCAACAATGGCAGTATTTAGAATCATCTTTCAAATTCTTACCAGAACAATAATCAATCCTCTTCTTCAGTTCAAAAAGTTGCAAGTCAAATTAGTAGTATGGCTATACAGAATAGATATATAGCCAGGACTCATTTGGCTGAGTGATTCACTATAATTCAGTGAAGACCTTGATTTAGCTTGTTGAGCTATTATTGCTATCACCAAAAACATTAACATGGTGATCATTTTTGAAAGACAAATCTTGACATTGAAACCCAAATTATTTCTGGGGAGAATCTCACTCAAAAATTCATGATGAATATCAAGAAACTTTAAGTTTTAAAAACTAATCAATTAAAATAATATTTATATGTATTTATACTTGGTTCAAAGTAGACGTGCTTGTTCTCCCACTCCATTTTGTAACATTAGTTATATAAGGTCATCAGTATGTCTGGTTTTGGAATACCAGCCTCACATGGTCAACTGCTCTGATACCAATTCCATCAAATATCAAAATATATCTAAAGGGTAGCCGTGGCTTGATGGAATCATTTTTGTTGACATCAACAATTAGCTTTTTCATAAATAGTAGATCAGAAAAGCAGGTTTATCTATCTGTCTATTCTTTTATATTTCAGCTTCAATTCATAAAACTAGTAACAACAATCAGAACAGCACAAAAAGCTTGAAATATACTAGTAATAATTTTATCATCAAAGCCACTGTGCCCTGGATATCAATAATGGATGATCAAGCAATACTTGCTGGTTTCAAAATCCCATAAGGAGAGATAAATGATTCTATACTGATAGTCAGACTTTGGTTTATTTAAAACCTTATACAAGAAGGAATTCTTACTTTTTCTAAGGGGTCTCCTCAAATTTTGAATAGTTTTTTTTTTTTTTTTCTCAATCCTGTTAAATTCCTATAGGAAATTACCAGTTGTGGTGCATTTGCCAGGTGTTTAATGATGATGGTGATGTTCACTTGAGTCTTTTCATTGTTCATTTGGATTTTATATTTTGAAGTTATTTTCATAATACCTTTC
Organism: Sminthopsis crassicaudata; assembly: GCF_048593235.1. Classification (NCBI taxonomy): domain Eukaryota; kingdom Metazoa; phylum Chordata; class Mammalia; order Dasyuromorphia; family Dasyuridae; genus Sminthopsis; species Sminthopsis crassicaudata. The sequence continues at coordinate 550,033,950 of NC_133619.1, forward strand.
ATGTTCTCAGAGGAGTCTCTTTATGCCACTTTCTATAGCTGAGATTCTAATGACAAAAGAGGGAGTTATAAAATTCTTTAGAAAGTGGCAATGATCAGGGGAAATTGGGAAAAATGTAACTAGAGAAATGTAAAGTGCTTTTTAACCACTCCCTTTTCACTTTTAACAATGAGAATTAGATAATCAATTAACAATAACTAGAAATTTTCTTAGAAAAATCATAGCTCATGGTATTTAGATATGTCATCTTCTAAAGCTGTCTAGTTTTATATGTCCAAAGGGTGGAGGGATTAAGTAATTTACCAAAGTTGCAAAAAACATGAAATGAGCTGAGAGCTAAATGAACTCTCCTAACTCCAAATCAAATTGAATTTCTACTTTACCACAATGTATCTCTAAATAATTGGAGATAAGGAGAATTTTTCTCAAGTCATCATCCACAAAAAGTATGACCATTAGCATTGAATAAATGATTGAACCAATCAGTCAATCAATGAATGGAAACAGAAGTATTTTAAGATACTTTCTATTTGGCAAACTTAGTGATACTTACAGGGGATAATAAATATTGAAAACAATACAACCACTTGCTCTTAAGAGACATGCATTCTAATAAAGAGGAAATATATGTATACATATACATACATACATATATATGTATATATATATATATGTACATTCATAGATAAAGATAGAGATAGGAATAGAGATCGATAGAGATGTACACACATGCCTATGTATGTGTGTATATGACCAAAGAAGTGTATTTTGTCCAGGGAAGTCAGAATTCATGAAGGGAGTTCTAGCACAGCTGACTGTAAGTATTTAGAATTTAAGATGAATGGTGTTATAGGACAATTGACTGTTAAAATTTGTGACAGTGTTAATTCTGACAGCTAGCAGATAATAAAGCTTCAGACGCAGGAAAATCTGAGTTCAAATATGGATTTAGACACTGAATTGCTATGAGACTCTGGATGGGCAAGTCACGTAACTCTGTTTGCCTTAATCCACTAGAGAAGGAAATGGCAAATCATTGCAGTGTTTGTCAAAAAATCCCCACGGATTGTGTTGGTATAGTATGGTGTACAGCATCATATAGAGTCTGACATAGCTGCGCAACTGAATAACAGCAGTGTCCATTTGCTCACTGTTTCCAGAACTAGCATCATAAAGGATAGGGAAGAAGTTACTTTGGGCAGTATGCCATGTTGATTAACATAGAGCACGTTCAAGTGATCTCCTAGGATCAATCACAAGGCCAAAGCTAGAAGATGGATTATATTCCATGTACAACCTAGATGATAATTTGAAAGTGAATGCTAGGTCTAATAAAAACAACATTAAACTTCTAATAAAAGATCTGGATTCAAATCCCAATTCTGCTTTGTACTAGCTATATGAACTTGGCAAATTATTTAATCTTTCTAAGCTTTAGTTTCTTGATTTTTCAAAATGATAATACTTTCACTAACTTTGCCCTCTCAGAAATGCACATACACACACACACACACACACACACACACACACACACACACACAATGTTGTGAAGAATTTAATAGTGATATATAAATTGAACTATCATCATTATATTATTAAAAGAAAAGGCAAGTTCATGATAATATGAGGCTATATTTTATGACACTTTAAATTTCACTTTCCTCTCATAGATATAACTGAGAAATAGACAGCACAAATATTATTATCCCTATTCACAGGTGATGAGATCCCACATAGAATCTACCGGAGAAAGGTCATCTATAACAACTTCCTCATTTTACAAATCAAGAAACTGGGATTTCAAGAGTTGAAATGATTTACCTAAAGTCACATAGAGAGTAATTAGTAAAGTCAGGATGTGGAGATAAGTCCTATAACTTGAAATTTAGCATTTTCCCAATTATATGGTTTATCAAATTGATATAAAATAACTCTGAGAGCTATATGTCTTCTAAGTTGTTGAATCAATGATTAAACTCATATTTTTATGAATCCAAGTACTGTTTCCATTGTATCACTGTCTAGCATAGTGTGATTTTTCCAATAATTTAACTCACATTATATGCAGTATTTGAAGAAACTCAAGGCAATGATTTTTGGGCAAATTTCAGGTTACCAAATCAAATTTTTTAACATTTCCGCCAAGTTCAATTAGATTGTACCTCTCTGTTACAGATAATATCTAAATGTCATTGCTCAGCAAGTGTTAGATCTTTTCTTCTTTCCCTCAATATATTCCTTTCACCATGGCCCAGGGAAAGAAGTCGTGGCTCTATTATTAAAGATTACATGCCACACTTCTCTGTAATTTGGATATCTTGGGAACTTACTAAATGTGAAAGAGTTTTACGTTAATATGATTAGAAGTTGAAGGGGTGTGTATGTGTGTGTGTGTGTGTGTGTGTGTGTGTGTGTGTTTTCTATTGTGAATATGGTGTGTTAATGACAAAGCTGTCATATAAACTCAGAGCCACAGAGACATATAATTAGCTTTCCTGTTGACATAAATAAATTGAATATGTGGCAGATATTGAAAAATGTTATTTTCACACCTTGAAAACAGAGTCTCAGAGATTTCTCCTGTTTAATGTGTCTCATGGTCCACTATAAGGTCATTGAGGTTTTGCCCTAGGAGGTTTTGGCAGAGGACTAAACCTCTTTCTGAAAAGTCTTCTACCCTCTTAGTCTTTTGTTAGCTTTCACGTCATGCTGTCTAACAAACAACAACTACCAACAATCTCATGGGATCTTTCTTCTCCATACTCCATTCCAAAGGGTCTTCTTCCATTGCTTTACAAATTCAGATCTCCTATGTCATACCTCCTCACTAATTGCCTCAGTGAATCTCATGATCTCTTTATTTACTTTCTCTCTCTCTGTCTCTCTTGTCTGTCTCTCTCTCTCTCTCTCTCTCTCTCTCTCTCTCTCTCTCTCTCTCTCTCTCTCTCTCTCTCTCTCTCTCTCCCTTCTCACTATTGACTTTTCTAGGTACTAGAATTCCTATATCTACTTCTATAATCCTGCTGAAAGATGGTCTTTTACTGCAGTTGTCAAAATCCACAAGCTATGTGTTTGACTAAATCATTTCTCCTTCCCTTTACTACAGTCGTTCCTCACCTAATTGCCCATACTACAGATATTCTTTTCACATTAACTTTTCCCATCACTGTTTCCATATAACATGGATCAGCATAAGAAAATAAATAGGAAGTTTTTAGGAGTTTTGCAGAAACCACAAGGCTAGCAGATTATACAGAAAAAGTTGGGAGACTCAGAAATACATGGTTATATAATATCAACTCAAGTTTTATAATAAAGTACTTTATACACACAATAAAATAAAAAGAAAAAAATCAGATTTATTTGATTTGAAGGCCAAGAATATTTGCACAGATTGTCCAGATTTCAGGAGGCACCACACTAACTCCTGTCATATGGAAAGGAAAATTGTAGGTAATCCACAATTACTAGAGCATGTTTTCCTTTATTTGACCTATGATTTGTTCTTTCTTTCTTTTCTCACAAGTTTGCAACAAATCAGCATGGTATAGTGGAAATAAAATTGATTGAGAAGTAAAAGGATGTTGTTTTAAATCTCCTTCTTGCCATTTGCTTAATTCTGTTTGTCTGTGTAACTTCTTTGAAAATTAATTTCCTTATCAGTAGAATCAATAGATTAGGTTATAGGTCTCATACTTAACTTCCAATTCTAAAATGTAGACTCTATGACTACTTATATACAAATCATCAACTACAACCCATCAATGGCTATGCATCCTCTTTCCCATGCTTTCTTTTGAGTGTGGCATAGGAAATCTATCCAAAATGTTGGTCTTCCTTTGCTTTCATTTGATATCATGACAGTTTCAATGGAACAGACAGGCTATTCATTAGTTATCCTTCACTTAAAATCAACTTATCTTCTTTTTCCCTCATATATTTCTTTGATGACATCATTTACTGATTTTAACTTTCATATCTGTTTTTTTTTTTTCAATTTTTAAAAGGGAAATTTTTTTTTGTTATACATTCACATTTACTTTTTAAAATACACATTTCTTTATGAACAATATTGGGAGAGAAAAAATCAGAACAAAAGGGGAAAACCATGAGAGAAAAAAAGAACATAGCCTGTATTGTTTTGTATTCTCCATAGATCTCTCTGGATGCAGATGGCATTGCAATGTATTACTGAACTATTGAGAAGAATGTAATCTTTTGAATTTGATCATCACACATTCCTGCTATTATTTTGTACAATGTATTCCAGGTTCTGTTTGTTTCACTCAGCATAAGTTAATGTAAATCTTTCTAGGCCTTTTAAAAATAAGCTTATTTATCATTTTTCTAGAACAATAATAATCTGTTACTTTGATTTACCATAACTTGTTCATCCATTCTCCAATTGATGAGCATCTATTCATTTTCCAATTCTTTGTACCACAAAAAGAGCTGCTTCAAACATTTTATATATGTGGGTCCCTTCCCCTCCTTTGTGATTTCTTTGGTACCCAGGTCCAGTAGTGAGTGTCACTGAAACATCAAAGGTATATAACCCTTTGGGCATAGTTTCAAGTTGCTCTCAAGAATGGTTGGATCATTTCACAATTCCATCAATAATGCTTAGTGTCTCAGTCTTCCCATATTTCCCCCAACAATTATTATCTTTTCTGGTCATCTTAGCCAATCTGAAAGGTATAAGGTGGTACCTCTTAGTTGTTTTGATTTGCTTTTCTCTAATCCATGTTGATACAGAGCATTTTTTCATATGACTATAGATGGCTTTAATTTCATCACCTGAAAACTGTTTGTTCATATGCTTTGACCATTTAGTCACTGGGGACCATAATTTTTTTACTTGAAATATGTTGCCACATTCTTTCAACCACCAAGTACCTTTCTACCAATTCTTTGGGAATCATAGTATTACATTACCCAGCCCTTGATCACTACTGGATGAATAACTATATTTAAAAGAAAGGCCTTTGTTTTACAGAGAAACTTTAAATAAGAGACACATATATTCTTGTTCTCTTATTGAAATAGTGAGTCATTTAGAAAATGTCAAACCATTTTTAAAAAATATAATGACAGGATTTTCACCAAAAAGGAACCAGAGGTCAATTTGGATAGAAATTTTATGCAAAGTGGTAAAATGAGTCATTCGAGGTCAAACAGATGGTAAGTATAACGAAATTCTACTGTACAACACAATTTTTGGATGCACAGTTGATTGAGCATTGGTTGATGTATTCCATGGTATTAAATCACTCGCAAAGTTAATTTTTTTTTTTCTGAAATACTCAATTCTACAAAAAAATCTTCACGGAAGATTTATTGCGAAAAATAGGAAACAGCCATATGTAAAATAATTGGGGAATGGCTGAATAAATTATGATATATGAACATAATAGAATGTAACTTTGCTTTAAAGAATGACAGCAAAAAAGATTTATATTGAATAAAGAAAGCTTAGAACCAGAACAATATTTATAAACATTGACTGTGTCTGTATGAAATATGTATATGGATATAAATAGCTTTATATTTGAATATGGATACGACAGGGAGTATGATTTCATTAATATGGGAACATCTCAGATGAAGAAACTCCCTCCACCAATGGCAGTTGATAACTTCACTGCAACCTATATTCTGACAGAGTTACTAAGAGTCCTGAGGGATTCAGGGCATTGTCTAAAATTATCCAGCCACTGTGTTCTAAGCGTCATTCTTAAAACTAGATTTTCCCCTTTGAAAATCAGTTCTCATTTCCATTATATAACACTATAATTGTAGTCACAGAGACACAAAGATAATAACACTACAAATAAGGAGAACAAATACTCAGAAGAGAAATAGAATTTGTGAATAAGACTTTTTGGTATATTTGTTATCTTTTCCTGAACCTGTGACTTCATCAGTGTGTATCAAGTGTGAAAGCACTAAGATGTAATGTGATTTATCCATGATCACCTAGTCAGTATTTATCATGGACTTCCAACTACATCTTTCCAGTCTCCAGGCTGGGCCTCTTTCCACATATTATAAATGTATATATACATATACACATACTAATATATAGTATATACACATATATACATGGATATTAAAATAAGCTACAAATTTATAGTTTGATGTATGATTTCTTAATTTAATTTTTGTTGTAGTTGCAGGTAGTTTCTAAGATTATAATATTACATAATGTTATTTTTTTTGGACAAATATATACAATATGCCTACAACATAATAGATTGCTCTAACTCCAGACTGGCCTTGATGGCAGCAATCATGGTCATCCATTTCTGGAGGATTTAGTGTTCATTATGTTTTAATCTTGAAGAACATTGATCTACTTTTTAAGAAAAAAAATCTTCTGACAGGTTGCCTAAGAAGAATTTATCTTGTTCCTAAACATAGTTTGCTTTCTTAAAGCATAAAAGTCAGGGACAGAAATTGTATTAAGAGATAGCCAAATTCATGGTATTGAGGTATCCCTGTCACATTGTTCTCTCATAATGGACCACAAAAGCAAATTGGATGATGAAGGCTTTTTGTTGGTCAGATGGTGGGGGCATATGGGATTTTATTTTGGTGGACAAAACTTTAATTGTATAGCAGCTGATTCATAAAGTCAAATGACCTATAATATATTTTATCTATCTATCTATCTATCTATCTATCTATCTATCTATCTATCTATCTATCTATCTATTTATCTATCTATGCATCTATCTATCTGTCTGTCTGTCTATCTATCTACAGACACAAACATATGTTTTATATATAATGTGTGTGCATGTATATCATAAGGACATACAGATAATATAATATTCAGATGTAGGCATCCTACCATGAGGTACAAGTTCTATCCCACTTTCCCCCCAATTACCAGCCATCCCATAACTCTGTTCTTTATTTTCCTCTTCCAGTTTCAACTTACTGCTTTTTTTCTTTTTTTGTTTTACAAAGTCTATAAAACTTGAGCCTATAGTTTTGTGATTAAATTTTATATATCACCTACACATATATATTAACACATACACATGAACATATATATATATATATACATATAGACACATTCTCACACATGCAAACACACAATACACACACATGCCATAGTCTCCACTCCAAGTTCATCACTAGACTCTATGAAAAAAAAAAAGAAATATACTCTCAATTTATAATAGGATTTCTTGGCATTTATCTACAATAAGATTCAGTTGAAAACTATCATTTGTAGTTCAATGGTTATCTGAAATTTAGAGCTTTGAAATTTTGAACTAATTTTGAACTTTTTCTATTTTTCAACCATGAAAATGATATATATGTGTATATATATATACATATACACATATGCAACATAATATTAAGTAGAACATTATATAATATCTAGTGGACATGCATGTGTATATTTCTATATCCTAATGTATTGATACATATATGTTATACTACACATAATTTTTTAAAAAAAATATTTATTGAAAGGATAAGAAATCCACGTATATCACACATCTTTGAAATCTCATATTTTGTTCTTACATGTTTCAATATGTTAAATACATATCTTAAAATTTCCACAATTTGCATTTTTATTCTAAAAGGAAAGATTAAAATGATATACTCAATGAATTTTGATGTCAGGTTCAAATATTAAGAAGTTACAAAAAGCTTTAAAATTGGAGATGAATGGGTACATAAAGAGGAGAATGGGGAAGAGAAACTATTAATGAAGGATAGGACATCATTACAATGAAGAGGGTAGGGAGAGAGAAAGATAAAAAGGAGAGAGAGAAGTAAAAGATGGAGAGGGGGAAAAAGTAGAAAGAGGAAGAGAGAAAGAGAGACAGACAGAGAGAGGAACAGAGATAGAAACAGAAACAGACAGAATCCCTTCTGACTCATATAAGTTTCAGGCTTCTTCTGCTAATATATATTTAGCTCATTTTGCTTTACCATCAACAGAGAAATATTCAAACCAATATTCTCATTGAAACCTTGAATCTGATTTAATGTTTGGGCTACCTTTCTGGAGGACTTCCAGGATGGGCCTTGGATAGTCACCACAAGGATAGACAGAAATAGAATCCATAAAGACTCTATTGTCTCCTCATCTGACACAGTCTGACAGTCTGACTCAGTCTGTTCCAGCAGTCTGCCAGTCTGCCAATTTGACGTTGGTATTGATCTTAGTGGAAGAGTGCAGGAGGCAGGAGAGATACCAGGAGGATGGTTAAAAATGAAATGTCTCATTTCTAGTCCTTCATAGCCCTTACATACCTTATTGTAATTACATCATTACAGCACACTTTGTGCTGTATGTGAACTAAAGAACTATTATATCACCATGCAAAGTATTAAGTATATGTATACTAAAGTATCATCATCTTATCAATTCCACTGAGTTAACACCTTGTTGTAAGTATCCTTGTTTCAATTATATTTTTCCAAAGTTTTACCCTTCTATATCTTTCCTCCTTAAGTGAATTTACTAGTTAAAAAAATTCTTGCCCCTGTAGTTCTTGTGATTAAAAAAAAAAATTACTTCTCTAATACTAGCATCCTCTTCAGTAAAGGGCTGAAACTCTGAGTAGATGTACTGGAATCAGACAACCAAGCACTTAAGGCTAATTACTGTTTGGTCAATACTCTATTAGCATATGTTTGGAAAATGGCCCTTCCCACTATTCTGTGCTGGTTCGATCTTTTTGGTGTACACAGAGAATTGTAGGAGGGATTAGGGAATGGAGTAAGACAAACCAGAGTCACTTTGGCAGTAGACAAGAAGGGAGGCCATTGAGAGCTTGTGTCCATCCCCTTCACTTCTACCACTAAATAATGACCAAGGACTTTTGCTTATCCTGACTCCAGCTGATTTTAAGGCATTCAGAGTACTAATTCGGTCTTCACACTCTACATCCTGCTTCCCTCCTTTCCCCTACTGAACACATAGGCATAGAACTTGGTATACTCCTTGTTATTCCCTGTCATTTACAAATCCTTCTTCTTTCACCATCAATCTATAATTCACCAGTATTTAAGGCTTACTCCAATTTTATGGTTTCATTTTGTTCATAAACTTATTGCAGTCCTCTTGATCTTCAGATAAATTTCTGTCTTCAATGTGTTTGAGTTCAAAATATAAATCACTATCTTTCCTTCCATTTCTCAAATTTCTTGTTCGAACTATCCAATATACATGCAAATGAATAAATTTCTTCAACTTCCTTGATCATCCTTTATTTTCTACCTTAGTCATCTAGAGTATGTTCATACTTCAAATCAATAGTACCCCAAATCATTCAAATTCCAAATTTTTTATATTCAGAAATCTTTCTTCTCTAATCATTATCTGTCTTTTCATGACTCCTGATAAGGAACTTTGCTCCTGTTAAAATTGTCCTTCATACTCACCTTTTCATTCTATTTAATCACTTCTATACAATCCGCACTTTCCTTCTTTTCAGATCCTAAGCATATATTTATTATCAGGAAGGAAAAAGAAGTTACTGTACCAGTGAAATAGAATGATAAAGAAGAGCCCAGTGATTAAAAAAAATAACATTGAATTTTCATTTGGGCCTTGGTATTAATTAGTTTCACTATGTTTTGGACTCCGGCCTTGAATTCCTTGCCATTCTTCTTTTTTCTATTTATATTATGAAAATTATTAATCCTAGGTAATACCCTCACACCTATTTTTGTTTTTTGTTTTTTTTTTTTAATTTTTAATCTAGAGCCAGAAAAAAAGCATTCAAACTGTGTTTGTTGAAACTATTGCTATTTAGCTTCAACTGCTGTCACTGATATTAAGTAAACTTTTTTTTTCCCCTACTGTCTCCAGAGTAATTATTCTGTCTAATTTTATTACAATTCCACAACTCAATGTTAAAAACTTTATCTTAGCAGAAGATTTTGTTTCTTATTTACTTGAGTAGATTGAGAGTAGAAGATGCCCTCTCTTTCATTGTTCTAGTACCAGAGAATCACATCTTTTTTCCCCTAAAGAAATGCTGGCAAACCTTTGTGCCTTTATATACATACACACACACACACACACACACACACACACACACACACACACACACACACATATATATATATATATATATATATATGTATATATATTCCCTTCCTTTCCCATTCTTTTTTAGTCTTTTGTTACCTTCTAAATCATACCTGATATATATATATGTGTGTGTGTGTGTGTATGTATATGTATATATACATAAACAAATACTTATATACATTTATAAAATATATTTCCTCTAATCATAAAAACTATCCCTTTACTCTGCTATTCCAAGATACTATCTTATTATTTTTTATTTCTTTTCATTGTTAAACTATTAGAAATAATTATTTGTTCATTCCACACCCACAAGATCATGGAATAGAAAGTATTTTCCCGAAGTTTATTTCTACCTTATTAATTTTGCAGTCTAAGGGCTTTGTGTTAAGGCTTCATCTTTCTTAATACTTCTAAAATTTGTGACCTATTGATCATTCCCTACTCTTCCCTACTCTTTCCTTCATTGGATTCTGTGACATAAATTTGTAGGTGTTTCCTTTTACCTTTGGGATCTTTTTTCTCTATTTCATTGGTGCACAGTCTGATTGCCTCATGTGTTTGGTATCTTTTAGAACTCTTTCCAATGTCCTCTCTTCTAACTCTTTTTATTTGGTATCATCACATCAGAGTCTATTCATAACCACACTTTCTAGCCATATGATGCCCCTGCCCCCATCTTCCCCAGTAACAGATACAGTTCTCAAGAGTTACAGATATCATTTTCCCATTTAGAGATGTAAACAGTTTAAACTTTAAATTATATAATTTATATATATTTCCCATGTTTACTTTTCTATGTTTCTCTTGAGTCCTGTGTTTATAGATTAAATTTTCTGTTTAATTCTGCTCTTTTCAACAGAAATGATTACAAGTCTCCTACTTCTTTAAAGACCCATAACTTCCCCTGAAAGATGATATGCAGTCTCACTAGGTAGTTAATTCTTGGTGGTAATCCCTACGACCTTTGGCTATGGGAATATGATATTCCAGGTCTTCTGATGCTTTATTGTAGAAGCTACTGGATCCTGGATAATCCTGACTGTTGCTCCTTGATATTTGAATGTTTTTGTCTGGCATCTTCCAGTATGTTTTCCTTGAGACTGACGTTTTGGAGTACTATAACAACTCCTTGGGGTTTTCCTTGTGACATCTCTTTCTAAAAGTAATTAATGAATTCTTTCAAAGGTATTTCCCCCACTGTTTCTGGAATATTAGGGTCATTTTCCTTGATGATACCTTGACGAATGCTATGCAGGTTTTTTTGTTTGTTTGTTTTGTTTTGTTTTGTATTTGTTTTGTTCTTGGTCAGGGCTTTCAGTTAGTACAATAAATTTTTAATTGTCTCTTCTGGATCTATTTTCTAGGTTAGATATTTTTCTAACAAGGTATTTCACATTTTCTTTTGTTTTTTCGTTCTTTTTAGTTTGTTTGAATGATTCTTAATGTTTCATAGCGTTACTAGCTTCCATTTTCCCCATTCTAGTTTTTAATTTATGTTTTTTTTTTCAGTTAGCTTTTCTATCTCTTTTTCCAGTTGCTTAGTTGTACTTTTTATTCTTGTCTGAGTTGTGTAAAGGGCTAGAACTGAGCAGATGCACTTGGATAATGGAGTACGTGAGACTAATTGCCAATTGGACAATTCTCTATTAATATGTTTGAAGGATGATCCTCCCCAACTATTTGGTGCTGGCTGGATCAGTGGGTGGGGACAAAGGAGAAGTAACATGAGCTAGTGGACTAGGAGGAGGAAGGTGGAGTGAGAGGAAGGAGGTGTGAAGATTGCTAGATCTAATCCCCTGACCACAACCTCAAAAGACCAAGAATAAAGACTTTTGATTGTCCTGACTCCTGCTGATTTCTGGGAAGACAGAGTTCCAGCAGAGTTGATGTTTGATCTTCCCTGTCTACATAGTAGCTTTCTATGGTCTTTTTAATTTCCATTTTTTTCCCTCTTTTTTTTTACTTTTATGGTTGAGTTAAGCTCCTGGCATAAAGTGGGTGCTATCCCAAGCTTCCTGCGCATCTCTGAGCCTTGAGTTTGAGCACAGGGGCCCCTTGTGTTTGCAGGGAGGAGGTAGTTTTGCCTGCTCTTTTCAGAACACAACCTGGTTTCCCACACTTTGCCTTCGGAGCTGGGACTGGAAGCCACCCACTGATTTGCTCCTCTAAAGAGCCATATCTGATAGACTTAGTTACTGATTTGCTGGCTTTACCAGAATCTGTCTGAGCTGAGCTGAACACCCTTTTCACCACAGTGAGACTAACCTTCCTTGAAGTTTTTTTTCAATCTATCTTGAAATGGAGAGGGGTTTCATTGCTTCAGATTCAGTTGTTTCTTGTTTATTTTGTGATTAGATTTTTTTTTTTTATTCTGAGAGGGAAATTTTGAGGTTTCCCACTTACAGTTTCACTGTTTATTTCTTCCTGTAACTGTTTTAAAATTTTCTCTAGGAATTTGGCTGCATGGGACATGATGCATATATCATTAGTATAATTACTACTTCATTGTTTATGGTATCCTTTATCAATGTATACTTTCATTCCTTATCTCTTTTAATAAGTTCTATTTTCACTTTTGTTTTATCTGAGATCAGAATTGCTACCCCTGCTTTTTTTTTTTTACTTCATCTGAGCATAATAAATTCTGTTACAGCCTTTTATCCTCACTCTGTATATGTCTCTCTGTGTCAAATGTGTTTCTTGTGAACAACATTTTGTAAGATTCTGTTTTTTAATCCATTCTGCTATTCAATTCCTTTTTATGAGAGAGTTCATTCCATTCAAACTCCCAGTTATGAATTCCAGTTCTGTATTTCCCTCCATTGTATTTTTCCCTTGACTTTATTTTTGTTCTCTCTTTCCGCTTAGTCCTTAGTAGTATTTTTAATTGACACCAACCACTATCTTATGTTTTATTACCCCTTCCATCTTCTCATAACCTTTCCCCCTAGTGTTTCTGCTCTCCTTTGTATACTTTTTCTTTCTTCTTTCTCCTATTTCTTTATAGAGTAAGATAACTTTCTACACCCAATTGAATGAATAAGTTATTCCTTCTCAAAGTCAAAACTGATGAGATCAAACTTCAGACCATGCTGATACCCTTCCTTCTTTACCTTAATTGTAATAGGTCTTTTGCTCCTCTTCATATGATCCGATTTGTTACATTATACCTCCCCTTTCCTTTCTTTCAGGTACAGATCTTTTTTCATCCCGATATCTTTTTCTTTGTTATTATCACATCACTCCATTCACAACCAAACTTCTGAAACTCAGCAATTTGGAATCTAAATTCCTCATTATCCTTAAACCTTGCCTTTCTCTCTATTTCCTCTCCCTGCCTCACCTATTTATATTGTGTCTCATTCCCTTCATTCAATTGGTAGCAAATTTATTTTTCAATCTACATGTATGATTTAATTTAATACAAGTAAATAAAAAAATAAATAAAACACCTGGTATGGCAAATGAATATGCTGTACTTAGTGATTCATTTGCAAAGAAAAAAAATGGGAAAAAAAGGTCTGCTTTTAAGCATCTTACATTCTATTGTGATAAAACATAAAAACATACAAATAAATACAAGGTAATATGAGGTGGAAGATAATCCTGAGTGAATCATTAAGTTAATAAATACAAAAATGTTTTGGACAGTACAAAGCCATATTCAAAATAAATATTGGAATAGTAATAATGGCAAACCATGGTCCAAAACCCCAGATCTAATTTCACATGGATCAGTTCCAATCTTGGAAGAATGTAAAATATCATTCTTTCTGAATTGCACTCAACTATGGGAATATCACAATATTGGCTTAATCTTGTACTTGAGTCCAACACTAATTAAAGGCAGTCAGATTTTTCTTTTCTCCATTTTCTTTCCTTCCCTTCCATTCTTCTTTCCTCCTTGTCTCCCTGTCTCCCTCCACTTCCCTGTTCTTCTCCCTCCACCCTCTTTCTCCCTTATTCCCTCTACCTCTTCTTCTCTTTCCTTTTTCCCTCTCCCTTTCTCTCCCCTTTTCCTTCTCCATCTCTTCCTCTTTCCCTCTCCCTGTCCACTTTCCTTTCCCTTCTCCTGTCCCTCTTTCACTCCCTATTAATTTCCCTTATTCTCTCTCTCCTTCTCTTTTATTCCCTCCCCTTCCTCCCCTTCTTCCCTCTTTCTGTCTCTGTCTGCATCTCCATGTCTGTCTCTGTCTCTCCCTCTCTCTCTCTGTCTCTGTCTGTCTCTCTCTTTATCTCTTCCTCCCTCCCTTCTGCCACACTCATATTTACTGAAAATGAATGATAGAAAATATTTTCTCCCTTTTTAAATTATTATCTTACACAATACTCTTTGTTGTTCCCAATCATATCACTCCTTGGAAATATCATTATCTAGAATACACAAAATATAACTCCTTAATACATATTTTACACAAAATATATCTCCTTAACACATATTTTCTAACTGAACAGAATGGATGAATAGATGTACACATTTTCATATATCTTGATTTTACAGAATGTTCTTATTATTTGAAGAAAATCTCAACCTTCTTTGGTCATAGTAACTTCTTTTAGAAAGATCAGCATGCTTTTCTTTCAATCAATAGACTGAATTCTTACCAGAATAAATTCTCTCAAAACTACTGGTACTTTCTTCTCTACTTTTGAATTATAAACACAACCTTGCAACCTGAAGATTATCTCCTGACAAATTGACCCTTTGGGTTTCTGCAACCATCTAAAACAATGGAAGCTGCAGGGGGATCCAAATAGAAGAACAATTTTTAAAAGAATATCTCAAACAGTTTATAAATCTTCCTGAGCCTTTGGAGAGGATTTATAAGATTGATTTTTATGCTATTCAGACTGCTTCAGCCAGTGGTATCTATAAACTCTAAGACTATGGGTAGGTTAGAACTTTTATCCCCAATTTGTTACTTCTCATTTGGGACAATCCTTTTTTTTTCCTCTCTTTGAAGGTCTAATTCTGAAAGAATTTTTCCCCATTGTATTTCAAATAGCTCACCTCCAAGCCACTTTCATAATTTTGAACTTGTCTATAAAGTTTTAAAGTTTCATTATCACTCCCTTTTGTCCCTCTAAGTGGTCAGTAAACTACTAGATTCTTGGGGATTTTTTTCCCAATATTAATTGCTTCTCTCTCCTTTTCTCTGTTTCTTTCAGTTTTTTTTTTTTTTTTTTGTCTCCTCTTTTAAGGTGTGTATGAGGGAGTGGCAAAGAAAATAGATTTTTTTCATGCCTTAGGCATGTTCTAACCCAGGGGTTTTGAAGAGGGATAGGGAATAGAAGAAGTTCAAGAATCTTTAGGTTAAGTTATCAAACTTAACTAAAAACATTCTATATATCATATATTTTAATATCATACATTCAGCAATAGCCATTCAAATATGAGAGATGTATTGGTCAACTATGGGAAAGAAGAAAAAAGAAAACATAAAGATTTATACCACGAATTGATAGTAATAACTGACTAGGTTGTAGTTTTTTATAGCAAATTTAGTGAAGTGCTTCCTTTAATCCACAAAACTCCATCCAGAAGATATTACAGAGATTATTATACTTATTTTGCATCTATGAGTACTAGGCCAGTAAGAATAAATAGTTTACCTGTGATTACACAGTAATTAGATAATCAGGAATGAAAATCTAACCATCAATCCAAGTCCAGCTATTGTTTTACCCATTACAAAATATAGTGCCATTTTTATGAAGATAGAATAAGATGACATTTGTAAAGCACTTTATATACCTTAAAGTGTTATAAAAAATGCTATCTAGCTAGTAGTGATAGTAATAGTAGTTAATAGTAGCATCAATAGGAGTAGTATCATTCAAGGATGAAAGAGGGTACCTGACTTGATCTGTAAGAAAAGAGAAGGATTCTAACTGGTAGAAAGATTTTGAAGAGGAAGGACAGAGGTAAATTATATGAAGTAACAGTATATATAAATATAAAGGGAAAAAAAGTAGTCTAAAAGTGGGGATTAGGAGAAGGAAATTTCTGGGAGATTAGATTTCAAGGGAAGTTAAATAGATGAAGTGGGTAGTAAGCTAGATCAAGTTATGTTTTCAGATCTCAGTGGATGTTGTTTTTCCTTCCCCTAGTCTCAACTTTCTTTGCTCCATGAAATTGATCACTTCTAGTTTAACTTTTTTGAAGCAACTTATCTCACTTATTAGTGAATGTCAGTGATTCAAATATTTTTAGGTTATTTCAACATGTTGTTAATATGATTCACCTTTAATTGCATAAAAGGTTAGTATCCAAATAAAAAACTTACTAAATTCTACTCATATCACATTTCCCTTTTTTCCACATTTCTCAATGATATGAGTGGATAAAAGTAGGCATTATTGGATGTTGAGGCAGGTATTTTCCTGTAGTGGACAATTAATGTCATTTATAATCTCAAAGGAATTGTATCTAATATATACTTGCACCAGGTGAAGGGGGGGAAAGATGGAATAGGCAAAAAGACAGTGAATGATGGATGACTCAGGAATATGAACTAGAGTATTTAATCAGATAGTAGATACCATTCTTCATTTTGAGAAACAGATTTTTAAAAATTCCAATATAATGAACCAGAGATTCTAGAAGCTGAGGAAGATGGAGAGAGAAGAGATGAAGGTTCTAAGAAAAGAAAATTATTCTTTTAAAGTGAACAGTGAATTTTTAAAGAAGCTATGAGTTGAGATTTTAAAATCTTAGGACAATGTCTTTATATAGACCAATCTTGAACTATATCCAACATCACAACAATGCCTACTTTTATCCACTCATTTTTCAAAGAACCCCATATAATATGAACTCCAAACAAAGTCCTCGATTTAAACATGTTTCCTTATCTAGGGATATTTATTTCTGAGAGTTGTAAGGGATATCAATAGTTTAATCAAATTAAATTCAACAGCTTTTTATGGAAGTTATTATTGCAATGCTCAATGCTTTGTATAATAAAATATATTTGCATGCTACATTTTATATATAATGTAATAAAATATATTTGTATAATAAAAATAACCCTCCTAAACCTGTAAAAGTTTACAATCTAATAAAAAGAGAATGGTATAATTGCTAAGAGTTTAAGAAAGATCTTGAAAAATACTCTTAGACATTTGTGAAAGAAGAGATCACTTGCACCTTAGTTCATGTTTAATGGAGTGCCATACGAGCAAGGCCCTTAAAAGCATGCCAGCTAGAAGAACAGGATGAATGTATAGATACAAGAACATCATCAGGAAAGAGTTAATAATCCACTTAGGTTAAAATATAGAGGACCTAAAAAAAGGAGTTTAGAATATAATCTCCTTGGGGTAGAGATTTTTTTTTTTTTTTTTTTTTTTTGCTTTTGCTTTTTCCTTAGGGTCTTATCTCTTATCGTTGTTCCTAGAACACAGAAAGCATTAAAAATAGAAATAAGTAAGTAAGGTGAAATATAGATGGAAAGATCAGTTTAGAATGAAAACATTCTTTTCTCTTTATAATGTTGAATTCATGTTACATCATCTTTACAATATCCTCTATGATCCAGTCCTTTGTTCCCTTGTCTTATCATCACTCACATCTTGCCTAACTCTACCCAGTGAGTTTTCCTCTCTATTTCTTCTAGTCCTACTTAGTGTGGCTGAATAAACCTTGAAAAACAAAACAAAAGAATGCACAATGTGACAAGTGGGTCTCCCACAAGATTCTATTATGAAGTCTAAATTTGACCTCATTCTTCTTAATCTCTCTGCAACCTTTGAAAATGTTAATCAATTTTTTTCCTTTTTTGATAATTCCCTTGACTTTATTCTCTCTTGATTCCTTTACCTGCCAAAACACTTATTTTTAAAGCTTTTTGGATGATTCATTAGCCATATTATTATTCTAAATTCCTTAGAAACTTCAAATTTCATAGATTTAATTACTATCTATAGTGATGACTCCTAAATAGAACCACAATCTATCTTCCTGAAATACAATCCCACATGATCAAATTATGATAAGAAAATCTGAATTATTTGCCTTGTGAAAATCCAAACTCAAAATGTCCAGCAAGGGAAAAAAAAAAAAAAAAACTTTTCTTGACTCCTACATCCCATGCTCTTGAATTTCCATATTTTGGTTGAGGGTACCACTACCTTTCCAATTACACAGCTTCTGAACCTTGGTTTCATCTTCAACTCCTTAAATTCATTTATTCCATATGTCCAATCAATGGCCGTATTTTATGGTTCTTATCTTCACAAGAGATAAGATAAATAGGTCTCTCAATTGACATAAACATCTTAGTAAATCAATTCTTCATCACTTCTCACTTGGATTATTACAATAGCATCTTTCCAGGATTCCCTGCTCAAGTGCATCCCTTCTGCAATTTGTTCTCTACATAGCAACTAGTTATTTTCTTTAAGCATGTCTCTAACCATGACATTCTTCTATTCAACAAAAAATTCAGTGACTCTCTTTAATCGCTGCAATGAAATATATATTTCTATGGCATTTAAAATTCTTTAAAAGTTTACTAAATTCTACCTTTTCAGCCTTAATACATACTACTCCTATCTAAGAACTCTTCGATCCTGCCATACTGGAATTCATACTATTCTTCACATAGAATATTTATCTTCCATCTGCATACAATTACAACATCTCTGCCATACACACACACACACACACACACACACACACACACACACACACATTCTTAGAATGTTTTATCTCCTCATATCTTCTTAAATTCTCTAATTCCGTCTTCTGTAAGAAAACTGTTTTACTAACTCCTACATTCCCACTAAGCCCCCCAATCTCTCTCTCTCTCTCTCTCTCTCTCTCTCTCTCTCTCTCTCTCTCTCTCTCTCTCTCTCTCTCTCTCTCTCTCTCTCTCTTCTCTCTCTCTCTCTCTCTCTCTCTCTGTGTATATTTGTCTTTCTCTATCCCTTTCAGTCTGTCTCTGTCTCTGTCTATTGCTCTTTAGTCTACCTCTTTCTGACTCTCCATATCTTTCTCTGTCTCTGCATTTCTCTCAGTCTCTCTCTGTCTGCTCCATTTCTGACTGTCTGTCTCTCCAAAGTAAATTGAAGATAGATAGATGAGAGTTAGATAGCTGAAAGATAGTTGATAGGTACTACATAGACTACAAAAGTTTTCAATTAAAGGAGTTACACGCTTAGTACCATAATTTACGATGGGGAGGGAGGATAGCAGCAGCTGTTTGAATGGAAAGTTAGAGTCAGTGACTAATATAATAGTCCAAAGTTGGTGAGGATTAAAACTAGAATCCTGGTCATGGATAGAGACTTGAGAGATAGTACTAAGATAGAACTAATTAATAGGAATTTTCATCTGATTGGCTATAAGTCGGATAAGGAAGATGTATATCTTCTTAAGATGGATAACACCCATGGCTCTCACTCTGCTTATTGTCTAAATGTGGACAAAATAATAACTCTTTCTGAGCAATAGTTTTTTTTTTATTAAATAGGAACAATATCTCTTTGGATTACTATTAGAAAATTTTGGGAAATTGTAAAGTAGCATATAAATGTAAATTATTGTATTTCCCATCATCCATATCTCCCCAGATCCCATATTTCTCAGGGATAATCGAGAATTTTAAGCTGTTTTAGATGGACTGGAGATCGTCATATTAAAAAAAAAAATAAGCCATCATTATTGTGATTTATAATGAAAAGTATCTTCCTTCTCTGAATTCCCCAGATTCCACTTATACCATTGGAAACCTGAGCCCCAGTTTCAACTAAAGTTGCAGAGCTGAGAGATCGTAAAGATGAACTAAAAAGGAATATAAAATTTGAAAATATGCAATTTACTGAAAGCACAAGAGCCATTAATTGTCAGTGATAGTTCTCATTAAACCAGCAGCATATGTTGCTATTATAAGGATGTTTGTCATGAGCTCCTGAGAGGTCTATTAACAATAAGACTCTATTATTCCAGATGTTTTGTCTCCATAGTACACACCCACCACAATTAATTTCCAATGGGCTAAATTTATAAATCTTGAAAATGAGAAAGAAAAGTCATTCACCAAATATGATACCTTAAGTTCCACTTAAGGTCAGCTGGAAGGCACTTGTAAGGTCTGAAATATGATGGGACATTTTATCCCCTGCCACATTTTAATATACTATTGATTGTTTTTCAGAATTATCTTTGTAGCCTCAGCAGGAGATACGGAAAAGGTGGGGAAATGCACAAATTATTTGAGATTTACCCCGATTCTTTGACACCACTCCTCAACTGTGGTTGGAATGATTTTTTCTCCTTCCTGCAGAGCCCTCTGTTTAACCTCTCTTCTGCTCTTCCCACATGTCAATGTGTATTGTTGTTAGTTATGTATTGTACCACTCCCCTTTCTCTTCCATTTCCCTTCTGCCCATAGACTGTATCAGCAGCAGAGGGAAGAATAGCAGCTGTTGCTCATCTGTGTTTCTGTGAATTGGTGACAGGCATGTAATAACTCAGTCTATAAGGAAAAGAGAAATGTACAATGAAGTGTTCGTATATTTAGGTAATTCTATCCCATGGCAGGGCACCCAACAGGTCTGAGACAAGTAATAAGAAAGTAATAAAGAAACAATGAACCTTTATCATTATGATGGTTCTAGAGTCTATCTTTACTTCAGTCAAAATGGTAATATAATTAACATAATTATATTATGTCAATAATAAAATATCAATAAAATAACATTTATAAAGCACTGAGATTTACAATGATTTCCATAAGTACTACCTCATTTTCCCTCATAACCCTGAGAGGTAAGTGGCATATCATCCCCATTTTACAGATGAGAAAATTGAGAATGAGAGAAGTCAGTTTAATTGCTCTTAATCACACAGCTAGTAACTGAGTGTAGATTTGAATGAACTTCAGGTTCAGTGTTCTATCCACTGAGGCACCTACAGAGGAACTATTCAATAGTTTAATCATCTAGGGAGTCTATTTGGGTATTCTGGCAGACATAAATGTATAAGAAATCAATAATGAGCAGCAGCATCCCAATACCTGTAATTGCTATATACATCATGCTTAAACTTTTTCTTTTTGTCTATAGAGTTGTAGATTCTGACAATTTGTATACTTCATAAGGGCAAGATGCTATTTTATTTTTCACCTTTCTCAGTATCTAATACAGGATTCTGCACATAATAGGCACTTAAATTGCTTTAAAATTAATTTAATTGGTTGAACTGAATTTAGGGAGAACACTAATCTCTGTTAGCACAATATTGCTTCTTCATGCTCTCTTTTTCCTTACACTATAGAGATTTCTAGTCTTTATAATTTGGATAGGTATAAAATACTTTAAAAGTAAATATGTTTTTACTAAGAACAAGTCTGAACATACTAAATTAATTGCCATACTGATATTGGCCCTGCATTGCAGACAATGTGCTATCAATTCAATATCTTTATAGTGACTGTCTTCCAAGTCCAATTTATTGTCCCTTGTTGTTTATATATCTTAATATTCCTAATTTCCTCTAAGACTTGAGCCAATCACTACCTTTTTAGGACATCTTTCCAAGCCTTCTCAGCTTCAAGTTCCTTACCATCTCATAAGAAACCTTCTATTTAATTAATTTTATATTGTACATAGATACATATACATAAATGTGAATATATATGTATATCTCTGTGTGGTTATGTGTGTATTGCCTCAATGTTGTGTTTACCATTAGAATGAAAGCTCCTTGGGGCAGCTGGGTGGCGCAGTGAATAGAGCACCAACCTTGAATTCAGGAGGATTGTAGTTCAAATCTGACTTAACACTTCCTAGCTGTGTGACCCTGGGCAAGTCACTTAACCCCAGCCTCAGGAAAAAAAAAAGAATGAAAGCTCCTTGAGTCCAGTAGATTTTCTTTGTATTCCCAACGTCTATCATATAATAAAGTCTTCATAAATTCATGTAGAATGGATTGATTAATGATTAATACATGTGATTATATTATGATTGTAATATCTTATATCTCTATTGTGGTCTTGGAAAACAGCTATGTGCTTGTTGTCTAGGGATTTGCCTTTTCAAATGAAGGAAAAGCTTACTCCGCTATTATATTCATCCCTTCTGCAAAGAAGGTAAAACCTCTACTTTAATGGAAAGATGTATAACAGTCCCTGTCCTTATGTTATTAGTTAGTCAGAGTCTATGCCTCTAAAGAAGATCTACCTTTATAAAATAAAACAAAACTTCCATAAGTGTATCAGAAAAAAATATATATCACCAACCAATGCAGTTTATAAGTTTCCCTAATATTGTAAATAGCTTTAGGAATTGATTATAATAAAGGGAGAAAAATCCCCCCAGATTCTTATTTTTGGCAATTGATCTCCTTCTGTTAGGCAATACCCTAAATTTGTATTTATATTTGGAAAATAGATAGCCTATTGTTGGACCTAAGGTCAAATACTTTCAAGTTGTACTTGTAAATAACTTAGCTTCTCAGATTCCCTGATAATATGCACATCCAATGAACCACTAAGGGGAACTTTAGTAAAAGATTTGATATACAGGAAGAGGAAAAAAAGTAATATGTTTTAAACCAAATTGAAAAAAAAAAACAGTTATAGAAAGATCTTTAACTTATTCTCTATTTAGAAAACAGAGTTCTAAAAATAAACTTAAGAATACTTTTCAATGTAAACTGTTAGCACTACTGTCTATCTACCCAGGTTACATGTACCTTCGGAATCTAATGCTTATTGTACAACAAGAAAATGGTATTTACACACATGTATTGTATCTAGGTTATATTGTAACACAAGTAAAATGTATGGGATAGCCTGTCATCTGGGGGAGGGAGTAGAGGGAGGGGGGGGATAATTTGGAAAAAGGAATACAAGGGATAATATTATAAAAAAATAAATAATAAAAATTAAAAAAAAAGAATACTTTTCAATTCGAAATTGTAATTAAATTAAATATATTCTTTATTCATTCAATATCTAGTAGGCACACACTATGTTCAGAGAATTATGTTAGACTCTGGGAAAGAAACAAAGTTTGGATAATAGTCCTTATACATCATTGTGTATAATAGGGATTTATGACACACACACAAAAAATAATAAAGTTCTTGATTTAGGCCATCTTTTTTTTTTTTTGTCTTTGTATGCTCAGTGCCTAAAACAGTATCTTGAAGAAAGTATATAATTGAATATTGTATTATAGATATGATGACCTCAAAGATTTTAGAAAAACATGGAACAAGTTTCATGAAATAATTAAAAGCAAACTGAGCAGAACAAAGAGAACACTGTATACAATAATACCAATATTGTTTTGAGAATGACTAAGCAAATAAAATATTTTGTCTATTATATATACCTAATTTATTATAAAGAGCTTATGAAGAAAGATATTATCTGCATTGAAGGAAAGACGATAATTTGATTACAGAATAATTTTACATGTGTATGTATATATATACATATAGTACAAATATAGATAAACATATATATTTGTACACATACACACATACTTATATGTATCTAGTGGTAGCCATCTTGGGAAGAAGGAAAACAGGAAAAAAAAATCATATGACAATTTTGATGTATATTTGAAAGGGATAGCAACTTGTACACAGTAGATTTCCATTTCATGTGTAATTATCTTTTATTGTGAAATGTTATGAAAATGTTTGTTTTATTCTATAAATCAAAAATAAAACAAAATATATAATAATCATAGTTTTTGAAATTAGATGTGAACAAAGTATTCAATGGGACATACAAACCCACAAACAGCTCACAAGTATTTCCTACATTCAAGGCCCTCTTCTAGATGCTGCAGATACAAAGACATCATTAGAAATTGTCTCTCATTTTGTGCAGCTTACATTCTAATTTTCTTTTGTATCAATCTCCTCGTAGAGAGTATAGTCAAAGGACTGTTGCTAAAAAGGACAGACAATGAATATGTCATGGAAGAAAATGGTTTGGTTTTTAAAGATGGGTAAGGATTAAACAGGTCTAGGGGAAAAAAAATATCTAAGCATAAAGCTGAACATGAACAAAGGTATGAAGACTAGATAATGCCATTTATGATTAGTTGGTAGAGAATATTCTAGCCTGATTTAAGTATGTAGGACATAGAGGTGAGTATAAAGATTGAAAAGATAAACAGCTTCACAATTGTGGAGGAATCAAATGTCAAATATTTTGAACCTTACTTTAAAGTTGACAGGGAGCCACAGATATTTTGGAGCTGTGTCATGACATAATCCGTTACATAACAATATGAAATCTAAAAGAATAACCATAACGGATTATTTAGTATAGATTTTCTTATAGTTTATTCCAAGGACAATTCACTCACCAAAGTATTTAGGGGATAAATGTGATACTTTAAGAATGTAGCAAATAAACCTGTCTATAGATTCTTGCTGATTATGTTTCCATTTCATACAGACAGCAGTTTCCCCATAGTCTCATAGTAACGAGACTGCTTAGCACACCATAATATTGTGGGGCAAATGCCTATCTTTTCTGATAATAGTTTAGGAAAAAATAAACTCCTTGAAAATGAACAATATGCTTATAAAACTGCAGTATGATCTCCACACAATTCTATGCTTATTTAAGCCCCCTCAGCAGAAAACATTACCGTTGAAATTGCCAAACCTTTCATTATAAACTTTCATTAAAAATCTCTCCACCTTATTCTTGTCTAGTACTAACTTGAGATGCTATTAACTTCATAATGATTTTGGAAGAGTGAAGTCTTTTCTAATATACTACTCAATTTTTGAAATTTCAGAAAATTGCTTTTCTATTTTTTACTCTCCTCAAATGAGAAATTTTATTTGATTGGCTCAAAAGCTTTTGAGCTCAACAGCCAACTAAGGGTCAAATGGAATTTATATCAGGCTATAATTTTGTGCAGTAACAAGGGACTGTCTTGTCAAAGAGCCAGGGGCTAAAGTGAAAAAGATAATGTTTTTTAGGCTAAAGATCCAGGTTCGAATCCCAGTTATACTCCCTATTAGTTGTGTGAGTTTGAATACATCATATAATTATTCTCGATTTTTTTTCTTTATGATCAAAGAAAATATAGGAGACTAGACAATCTTTAAAGTCCCATTTGCCTATAACATTTAGATATTTTGATTATACATGATAACAAAGCAGATTTCATTCTAAGAAGTAAAAGTGTGATGTGTTTTCTATCTATCACTATTGTTGAAAATAATCTCATGGAGGAATAAAGACACTCTAGATATAGACTCACAACAGATACAAAAATGATTAGTTATGCTACAGGAAAAATGCATTAAATTTGAAATCAGCCTTTTGTCTGAGATCCAACTTATTTCAACTTGGTAAATGTTCATTAATTTTCTACTATAGTCTTGCCATTGTGATATGAGGACAAAAAAAAAATAAATAGTCTCTGATCTCAGACTTATGAGAAAGGATACAAATAGAATAGGGTTATATAATTTATACAGGTAAATAAACACATAATAGATAGAAAGTAATTATAAAGAATAGAATGCTAATATTGTAACTGGAAGTAAAGGGGAGACAAAGTTGTCAGAAAGGAATAAAACAGCTTTGGGTAAAAACTCATTTCTGGTCTGCTTTTTAACAATAATAATAATAACTTTTTATTTTGCAAAATACAATGAAAGATAATTTTCTATGTTCATCCTTTATCCTTGCAAATCTTGTGTTCCAAATTTCTCTTCCCTTCCCCCTCCCCTAGACATCAAATAAAGTAATATATATTAAACATGTACAATCCTTCTATACATATTTCCACATTTATCATACTGCACAAGAAAAATAAGATCAAAAGGAAAAAAAAAATCAGAAAGAAAATAAAAGCAATCAAGGAACAACAAAAAAGTGAAAATACTATGTGGTGATCTGCATTCAGTGCCCACAATCCTTTTTTCTAGATACAGATAACGCTTTCCATCATATCTTTTCCTATCATCTTAGCTGAATCTGAGAGATCTGTTCTGCTTTTTGTAAGAAATTAAAATTTTTCAGAAGCAGATTTAAGGAGTCAAGCAGGATTGCTGGTACCAAAGAAGAGTGAAATAGAATGTTATAACTGTAGTATAGTCAGTTGGATCATAAACTGGGAAAGAAGAGTTCACAAAAAGAATGATTATGAATTAAGTTTAGAAGAAAAATTTCAGAGACAAGCTTTTTCTCTTCCAACTTGCATTTCCTGAACTGCAAATTGTGATTGTTGTACCATGTGGCCTCTATTATTCTTTCCATATTTTCTATCATTCTATAAAGATCTTTTTTGAGGACTCAGACAAACTTCTCACACAAATTAATTATTTCCCTCAGAGTAGCATCTTTTACTGTTTAGTGTGATTGGAGCTAAGGGAGAAAAGAGTTTACTGGCAAGTCAGAAGTATGGTTAAGGCCCATGTTAAATCACAGTTAAATAATTATTACATCCTTAAAATAAACTTATCTGCAAAAATAAGAATAAAATAATACATCTGTCTCTCTCCTTTTTCTGAACTGCCTGTAGAATTACCTTACATTAAGAAAATTCCAGTTAATTTCCTTCATGTCTTTTCCCCTCTCTCCCTGCCACTCTTCCTCTCTTCCTTCTCTTTTTCTTCCTTCATTTTAATTATTTCTTCCCTTCCCTCCTTCCTTCTCTCTCTCTCTCTGCCTCTCTCTCTCTCTGCTTCTGCCTCTGTCTCTGTCTCTGTCTCTGTCTCTCTGTCTCTCTCTCTCTCTGTTTCTCTCTCTCTCTCTCTCTCTCTCTCTCTCTCTCTCTCTCTCTCTCTCTCTCTCTCTCTCTCTCTCTCTCTCTCTCCCTCCCTCCCTCCCTCCCTCCTTCCCTGTTTCTCTGTCTAGATTACTATGGTCTTTTCAACTATAATGTACCCTCTTGGATAACAGAAACCATATGTTTTCTGTTTCCCTCATTAGAATCAAAAGACATTGATTATATAGTAGATCTTCAAAAAATGCTTGATGATAGGTTGAAGGTTCTCATGATCTTTAGGCTGAAGAAGAAAAGACTTGAAAATGAGGGAATGAATTTTGATAGTTGATGATGTAAAAGAGGCTTTCAGTGTGTGTGTGTGTGTGTGTGTGTGTGTGTGTGTGTGTGTGTGTGTGTGTGTGTATTTTCTTATATTAAGAAAGAAAAAATAGAATGGATAAAATGAAAAGACTAGATTTGGAGTGTGAGATTGTTATTGTTTAGTCATTTCAGTAGTGCCTAATTCTTTTTGACCCAATTTAGGTTTTCTTGGCAAAAATGCTAGTATAATCTGTCATTTCCAGAGGCAAACAGGATTAAATGACTTGTCCAGGATTATACAGGTCCTAAATGAATGAAATCTGATTTGAATCCAGGAAGATGTCTTTCTGACCCAAGGCCTGGTGCTTTATTCACAGTGGACCTAGTTCATTCTAGATTCTGAGTTCATAAATTTAGATATTCATTCTACTATTTATTATCTGTGGGATTCTGTAATACCACTTTTGGGTCTGTATCCCAAAGATGATGAAAGGATAAAGGACTTTGTAATGTTCTGATCATCTCTCAGTTGTAATCCTTCTCTGGGAGGAAGATTCTTTTCTCTTGTGAATCTTTTCCTCTGCTGCCATCCCAACTCAATGTCCCAGTCTAGACTGACTTCAGACTCAATGTTGCCTTCTTTTATCCTCGCAGAGAATGGGCTTATGAGAACTCAGGGGCTTGTGGGAAATACTTCAACCAATGAACTTGCTCCTTTTAAAGGTGTAAACTCCTTTAAATGTGTAAACTCCTTTTCAAAAGTCTAAAGGTGTAAACTCCTTTTAAAAGTTTGAACTAAAGGTGTGAATTCTGAGCTAGAGAATTGTTTAGACAACCTGAGTTATCATCTTGCATTCCTAATAGAACTTGTGTGCAATACTCATGCATATGTATATGCAGATATGTGTATATGTATGTATATGTATATGTGACTATATGTATAAATATAAATATACATTTTCTTTGTGATGACAAAGAAGTAGAAATTAAGGTAATGCCCATTAATGGGGGAATCTGGAGAAGTTGGAGTATGTGAATGTAATGGGATACTATTATGGTACAATAATGATGAACAGGCAGATTTCATAAAAACCTAAAAAGATCTATATGAACTGATGCAAAGTAAAGAGAGCTAACACAGGAAAACATTATACATGGTAAAATTAACTTTCTGCAGTGATCAACTATGAATGACTTAGCTCTTCTCAGCCACATAATGATCCAAGAAAATTCCAAGGAACTTATGATAAAAAAATGTTATCCACAACCAGAGAAAGAGTCTGAACACAGATCAAAGTATACTAGTTTCACTTCCATTTGTGTTTGTGTGTGCGTGTGCATTCCTGTTTTCTTTTATTCTATTTATTTCTTCACAACCTAATATAGAAATATGTTTTACATGCTAGTACATAACCTATATCAAATTGCTTACCATATTAGGGAAGTAAGGGAAAAAGAGGGAGAAAAATTTTGAGCTTAATTTCTTTGAAAGAATGTTTAAAATCATCTTTACATGTAATTTGAAGAAAAAAAAAACTCAATAAGAAGACTTGACTTAAAATCCAGTCTCAGACACTTACTAGCTATATAACTCTGGGTAAATCCTTAACTTCTGTCTGCCTCAGTATCCTAATCCCTAAAATGGAGATGATAACAGCCCTTAGCTTCCAGGATTTTCATGAAGATAAAATAATAGTGATAAAACAGTTTGCAAATATTAAGGCACTGTTCAAATGCTTGCTTTTATTACATAAATATTAGCTATTATTCTCCATGAACAGTCAGGTATATTAAAAATCAAATATTAATTTTATTAAATGAGATAATAGACAAATATAGCATGCAAATATTCTATGTCAATATTCAAAGATTTGAAAACCTTGAAGCTCCATATAAATACTAGCTATCATAAAATTTATTGTTAGCATTATTATTGTTGTTATTGCTATTATTTTTATTGTACTTTTATGGTTGTTGGGAGCATGTCCTGGGCAATGCTTCATGCACTACTCAGGCCTCCTCTAACACTTTGAACTCAGCTAAATTAATATGTTAAGTGAATAAACTGAATAGTTATTGTGAAGCCAGTAAACCAGAGAGATCAAGATCTAATAACCAAAATCAGTAACATTATAAGTCATGAAGAAATCATTGTTTTTGTGCCTATTTGGATCATAATTGGTGGATTGACAGTGTAAGTTCCTTAATTGTGTTTCAAAATAGACTAGTCTTTTAAAAAAGGAGGCAGGTTATTGAGTAGTAATGAGTCATTTTTTTTACTCCTAGAAAGATTGCAGAAGGTAATCAGAAACAGCTGAGACAGACTTAGTTGTAGCATATTCTTCTTTCCTAAACCAAAGAGAAGACATCAAAGAAATAAGGATTTTTTTTGGGGGGAAATGAACCTGCAATATTAAATATAGGTTGAAATCTAAATTGTTTTTGCTTGTTTGTTCTTTGAGCTGGTAGCTTTGTGAGAAAAAAAAATAAAAAGAAAAGAAAAGAAAAGAAAATAAGACTTGAATTGGTGAGAAATGGTCAAAAGGTATTATCCAGAAAATAGCTAAAGAAGATCTTTAGGGCTTTGATTTCATCTGAATATAAAGTGAGACAGAGGGTGAGGAACAGAGAGTAACACCTCTTACATAGAGGCATTTAAAGTAAAACAAGCATGCAAAGAC
This sequence comes from Sminthopsis crassicaudata, assembly GCF_048593235.1. Lineage (NCBI taxonomy): Eukaryota > Metazoa > Chordata > Mammalia > Dasyuromorphia > Dasyuridae > Sminthopsis > Sminthopsis crassicaudata. The sequence continues at coordinate 550,063,725 of NC_133619.1, forward strand.
ACCATAAGATGAATTTTATTTCAAATAGGAGAAAATTCTCTAAGGTAGTGCCAGAGGGCTCTGTTCTATACCTTATACTGATCAGCATTTAATCAATGATTTGGACTTCCGGCCAAGATGGCGGCGTGGAGGCAGACAGCTGCTTGAGCTCCTCCTTTTCTCTCAGAACTTACTTCATGACAAGCCTCTGACTTAATGCTTGACCCAGAAAGAAATCCACAAATAATCACCAAGAGAAGACATCCTTGAAAGTCACCAGAAAAGGTCTGTGTTTGCTCAGGGGAGGGTCAATCAGACTGCGCACAGACTGAGGGCAGGGAAGCCAGAGTGAGACAGGCAGCTCACACAGCTCAGACCAGAGGGGGAGGGGTGTGATCTCTGCCATTTCTGCAAAAAGACTTTTGCCCCAGTGTGGATGCTCCGTCTTGGCAGCAAGCCAGGAGCAGCTGAGAGGGTGTAAACACCTGAGGTGAAGATTAAAACCCCAGAAAGCCAGCGTCTCTCAGAGCCCAGCCACCCCCAACCCCCACCTGGACTGACTCGGTGCGTTCTCAGAGCCTCAGAGCGCAGACTCAGTACAGTCATTGCTGTTCTGTTAGTGGCTCTCTGCTGCCCCAGTCTGTAGAGGAAGCCCATTAATACCATCCAGCCCCATCCCCCGCAAAACAGACCAATTGTTTCTCTTGTCAGTTTGTTTTCTTCCATTCTGCTCTTGACAAAATGAACAAAAAATTCAAAAGGGCTCTAACCATTGACAGCTTCTGTGTGGAGAGGGAGCAGACTTCAAATACTGAGGAGACTAGGAACAGACTGTCCCCAGATGTATCCCCTGGGAGGGATATAAGCTGCTCCTCAATACAAAAGAACCTCATAGAGGAAATCAAAAAGGCTCTCACAAGAGAGCTGGAAGAGAAATGGGAAAAGGAAAGGGAAGCTTGGCAAGAGAGCCTGGAGAAGTCATCCCATGCATTCAAAGACAGAGTGGATAAAGAAATCAAATCATTGAGAAACAAGATTAGTGAGCTGGAAAAGGTAAACAACTCCAAGGAAAACAGGATTAGTGAGCTGGAAAAGGTAAACAACTCCAAGGAAAACAGGATTAGAGAGCTGGAAAAAGAAATCAGCTCTCTAAAAAATAAAATGGATAAAATGGAAAAAAATTCCATAGAAGATAAAAACTCAATTGGACAATTACAAAGAGATATAAAAAAAGTGAGTGAAGAAAATACATCATTGAAAATTAGACTGGAACAAGTAGAAATGAATGACTTAAGGAGAAACCAAGAGGTAGTCAAGCAAAACCAGAGAAATGAAACAATTGAAAAGACTGTCAAGTACCTTACCAGAAAGACAACAGACCTGGAAAACAGATCCAGGAGAGACAATTTGAGAATAATCAGTCTCCCTGAAAAATGGGAGGAAAAAAAGAGCTTGGACACCACTTTCGAGGAAATTATCAAAGAGAACTGCCCAGACATTCTGGAAACAGAGGGTAAAATAGACATTGAAAAAATTCATCAATCACCTACTGAAAGGGACCCTAAAATCAAAACGCCAAGAAATATAGTGGCCAAGTTCAAGAACCATCAGACAAAGGAAAAGATATTGGAAGCTGCTAGAAAAAAGCAATTCAGATATGGAGGATCCACAATAAGGATAACCCAGGATCTAGCAGCGTCCACATTAAAAGAACGAAGGGCCTGGAACATGATATTCCGAAAGGCTAAGGAACTTGGTATGCAGCCAAGAATAACTTACCCAGCAAGAATGAGCATCGTTTTCCAGGGAAGAAGATGGACATTTAATGAAATAAATGAATTCCATCTATTTTTGATGAAAAAACCAGACCTACATAAAAGGTTTGATCTTCAAATACAGAACTCAAGAGATTTCTAAAAAGGTAAAAAGAAATCTTGAGAACTATACTTCTGCAAAAAAAAAAACTATGTAAAGAACATATGTACAATTTGTCTTAGAAACTAGAGGTGGAAAGGAGATTATATCATAAAAAAGTGTAAAGTGGTGGTACTACATCTCATGAAGAGGCAAAGGTAACCTATTATATCTGAGAGAAAGAAAGGAGGGAGATGAACATAGCGTGTATCAATAGACATATTCGATTTATGGTGAAACTTCTTCCACTTCATTGAAAAGTGAAAGGGAAGGAGTAAGCTAAGGGGAAGGGAATACAGAAATTTCAAGGAAAAGGGGTAAAATAAGGGGAGGATCTTTAAGGTGGGGGAGGGATCCTAAAAAGGGAGGGCTGTGAAAAGCAGGTGGTGTTCACCAGTTTGATACTGGGTAGGAGGGTAAAAGGGAGGGAAAGGGGAAAAGCATAACCAGGGGTTAATAGGATGGCAAGCAATATAGAATTAGTCCTTCTAACCATAAATGTGAATGGGGCAAACTGCTTCATAAAGAGGAAGCAGTTAGCAGACTGGATTAAAAGTCAGAATCCTAGTATATGTTGTTTACAGGAAACACACCTGAAACAGGGTGATACATTCAAACTAAAAGTAAAAGGGTGGAGCAAAATCTATTATGCTTCAGGCAAAACCAAAAAAGCAGGAGTAGCCATCCTCATCTCAGATCAAGCAAAAACAAAAATTGATCTAATTAAAAGAGATAAGGAAGGGCATTATATTCTGATAAAAGGCAGCATCAATAATGAAGCAGTATCAATATTAAATATATATGCACCAAGTGGTGCAGCATCTAAATTCTTAAAAGAGAAATTAAGAGAGCTGCAAGAGGAAATAGATAGCAAAACTATAATAGCGGGAGATCTCAACCTTGCACTCTCAGAATTAGATAAATCAAACCACAAAATAAATAAGAAAGAAGTCAAAGAGGTAAGTAGAATACTAGAAAAGTTTGATATGATAGATCTTTGGCGAAAGCTAAATGGAGACAGAAAGGAACATACTTTCTTCTCAGCAGTTCATGGAACCTATACAAAAATTGATCATATACTAGGGCATAAAAATCTCAAAATCAAATGCAGTAAGGCAGAAATAGTAAATGCATCCTTTTCAGACCATAATGCAATCAAAATAACATTTAATAAAAAGCCAGGGGAAAATAGACCAAAAAATAATTGGAAACTTAATAATCTTATACTAAAGAATGATTGGGTAAAACAGCAAATCATAGACATAATAAATAACTTCACCCAAGAAAATGACAATAATGAGACATCATACCAAAATGTGTGGGATATAGCCAAAGCAGTAATAAGGGGAAGTTTTGTATCTCTACAGGCCTACTTGCATAAAATAGAGAAAGAGAGGGCCAACGAATTGGGCTTACAACTAAAATTGCTAGAAAAGGAACAAATTAAAAACCCCCAGACAAACACAAAACTTGAAATTCAAAAAATAAAAGGTGAGATTAATAAAATTGAAAGTAAAAAAACTATTGAATTAATTAATAAAACTAAGAGTTGGTTTTATGAAAAAACCAACAAAATAGACAAACCCTTAGTAAACCTGAATAAAAAAAGGAAAGAGAAAAAGCAAATTGATCGTCTTGAAAATGAAAAGGGTGAACTCACCACTAATGAAGAAGAAATTAGAACAATACTTAGGAGCTACTTTGCTCAACTTTATGCCGATAAATTCGATAACTTAAAGGAAATGGAAGAATACCTTCAAAAATATAGCTTGCCCAGATTAACAGAGGAAGAAGTAAGTAGTCTAAATAGTCCCATCTCAGAAAAAGAAATAGACCAAGCTATTAACCAACTTCCTAAGAAAAAGTCCCCAGGACCAGATGGATTTACAGGTGAATTCTACCAAACATTTAAAGAACAACTAACTCCAATGCTATGTAAACTATTTGAAAAAATAGGGATTGAAGGAGTCCTACCAAATTCCTTCTATGACACAGACATGGTACTGATACCTAAACCAGGTAGATCGAAAACTGAGAAAGAAAACTATAGACCAATTTCCTTAATGAATATTGATGCTAAAATCTTAAATAAGATATTAGCAAATAGACTAAAATCCTTGTGAACAATTGATAGGAAAATTGGTAGTATCACAATTTAGTCATTCAAGAAGGTCACAAAAGCCTAGCAATGCTGTAGGGAACATCTTGATAGAGTCCCCTATGGTGAAGACTTTATTAATAAGCAACAAGAGAATTAGGAAGGGCATAGGTTTGCATGAGCATCAGAAAGGTTTAAGTGCCTTGACCTGGTTTAATAATCTGTTGAATTTTAGTGATTGAAATCAGGCACAGGGCAGGGGCTCAGTGCTAGATTTGCAGGCAGGGGATCTGGGTGTGAATCCTGATTTAAATCACTGTGTGATCTTGGGCAATTCCCTTTATTTTTCTGTAACCTAGTATTCTCATTTGTAAAATGGTTTATAGGAGATCAAGGGTACTTAATCTGTAGTATGCGATTTTAAAAACATGTTAATGATTGCACATCAGTACAAAATGACTTATTTTATAATAATTTCACTTATAATTTTTTGGGATAAAAACAAACAAAATATACTGAGATTGAGTTGAGTTGACTGCAATACACTACCACAAGTGTTGAATTCCACAAGAGCTGTTTTTTGTTTTTGTTTTTGTTTTTTTTTTTTTTTTTTTTTTTTTGGTATCCCCAGCATTTAGCATCTCTCTAAAACATAGAAGGAGCTTAATAAATGCATAGTGATTGATTAATGATATAAAAGAGATTAAGGACATCTGGGCTACATAATCTTTAAATTCTCTTTCAGCTCTAAATTTATGTCCCTATGACCTCAAATCCTCTCAATCCACAACCACAATCCACAACAAAGCTTTTTTTCCTTTATGCTGTATTATTTCTCCAATTCATGTTAGACTAAATAAACAGAAATAATTGATCCAAAGAAAGTGAGATAAAGATCTCCCTGTGCTTTGTCCAGATCAAACTACATATTTTCATTTTGTTCATTTCTGGGTGCTATATTTTAGAAAAGCCAATTATAATTTGGGGCTATTTAATAAATAAGAAATAAGTTAGAAGTTAAAGTTACTGTAAGGAATTAAATTCAACACATATTTATTGTCTGCTGTGTGCAGTATCTTGTGCCAAATCTTGTTGGAAATTTAGTATTTACATATATCCTCTATCTTCTTTGTACTATGTACTAAAGGGGTGGGGGGATGGATGTTCTATAATACAAAGTAATGCACAAAGAGATTCATCAGAATGGTTTAAAAAGTACTTTGAGATATCCATGGAAGAAAAGAGTTGCAAAAAGAAACAACATAGAGGAAGTGGCTTTAAAATTGGGGTTTAAAGGCTGGGAAAATTAGAGTTTCTGCAATTTGGATATTTAGTTGATAGAATGGAGGGTTTTAGCCTGAAGATGTTTTTTTTGTTGTTGTTTTGTTTGTTTCTTATTTTTTTAATGTGTTTTAGCTTGAAAAAAGAGAGATGTAATTATTGTTTTCAAATACAAAATGTTCTGTTTTGTGTCAGACTCGGTCTAAATAACTCTAAAGAGAATTGCAATCAATCAGGAGATGGTACAAATGGACAAATGTCAAAGTCAGCATAAGGAAAACTTCCTATTAGAGTCACCTGGAAAATAAACCTGCCTTAAATGATTGTGAGTTTTCTGTTCCAAAGAGGTGTTTATGGAATGTTGAATGACCATTATTCAGTAATGTATTAGAGAGGATTTAGGTAGACATTTCAGCTCTCACACAAGCCTTTTTGTCTCTTATTCTGAGTGTATTTCATGAGTGGGAGGCAAGCGAAAGTACATATTTAAAGTGGAAATGAGATGAGTAGACATATGAATCCCTTTTTCTACAGGGATTCTGGGCCCTGTACAAAAGACTCATATAGTTACTAAGTTACTTCTGTTCCACACCATTCTGTCATGTGCCCTAATATATTAGGATGTGTTGTCTAGCCCTAAATTGAATGCTTAGAGTCACTGAATTTAGAATTAGAAGGAATTTCATGGACCATCTACTGTATCCTTCTACCCAATGAAGTTATATTTCATAAATCATTCCTGGAAAATGGTTCTTCAAACACTTTGGAATAATGGGGCTGTGACATTTTCAAAATTGTGAATGCAAAAAAAAGTAGTTAGTAGTTAAAAGAAACAGAGTCTATCAGAAGTGGATTTTGAATATTTTTTTTAATTTCCTTAACTAAAATTATCTGCATATAAATGTTGAATACCACCAAGGTGTCAATCAATCTTGTTTTCCAGTTAAATTAGAATAAAATGATAATGAACTCACATTTATCCAGTGCCTTGCTGAGAGTCATAGTAATTAGAATTGGAAAAGACTTATTAGGACATCCAATTTCATTTTTTTCTGCCCTAAAAGGGTTCTTCTTCCCTTTCTTTATTTCTTTGTCTTGTCAAGTTTTAAATGTCTCTAAGGAAAATGCTTCCACAATGTCCTCAGAAGCCTTTTTAACCCTTAGTGAGATTCACCTGAGCATTCTGGAAAATCTCCTCTGCCTCATAATATGTACCAGATAGACTTTTCCATTGTATTTTTGCAAATCCATATTCAGACTTCTTTCTGAATTTACCATAACACTCAATTGTCTATGTCTGACTTTCAACTTGGTTAATCTAGTGAGTTGTGGCATTGTCTGAATTTTATATTCAGTTCACTGAATATTTTTAAGGAATTCATTTTCTTTATATTCAAAGTATTTTTTTCTTGCTTTGCATGTTTTCTGTTGAGTTAGTAATTTCAGCTAATAGATCATGTACTTCATTTTATGTTTGCAATTAATTTAGGAAATTCTCTTACTTCACTGATAGTCCATGATTTCAAGATCATTATTAAATAACTTTCTTCTGCAGGCAAGACTATTTATTAATTTTGTGGGGTTCCAAGTGATTGGTGTTTGATATCTAAGACCTAAGATTCACCAGGAATACTAACTTTCATCTAAATTAGAGGGTAGCAATCTACTTAATAAATTGGTACAAAGCTTATTTCAATTACATAAAGTGCAATAGGGATGGTAAATCATATAGAAAAAATAATTATCACTCAAATAAACCAATGCTCAATCAGTGACCAAGGATTCGACTACCATGTGACAGGAATTGTTCTAAGCAGTGGGATACAAATACAAAGACCAAAATGATCCTTCCTTGCAAGGAACTTGCATTCTACTAGAAAGAATAACATAGGTGAAAAATAGAGGTACAAAAAAATCCGAGGAAAATGCAAGGTAATATCATGACTGGGTGAACTTTGTGAGTCTTCCCGGAAGTATTGATTCCTGAAAGTCAGATAGATAGTTCAAAAACAGGAGTTGAAAGGGTGGGAAGGGGTGTATTTTTTTGTTTGTTTGTTTAATTTTCTTTCAATTAGATGATAAACACTCTGTCCATAAATAATGTGTCTTCTACTTGAATGACAACAAGACCTAGTTGATTCAAGGGCTGAACTTGGAGTCAGAAAGACAGCTTAAAATTCTGATTCATACTCTCATTAGTTGTGTAACTTTGTGAATGTCAGTCTTTCTCAACCTATTTCAACATTTGTAAAATAGGGATAAGTAAAGGAATTAATATATAAAGTATTTGATAAAACAAAAAGTGCTATATAAATTGCAGTTCTCATATTACTTCTTTTTCCTAGCCCATTTCTGGTACCTCTGAATCCTTTAGTTTGAGAAAAAAATCTCAAAGCTAATAAGTGAAAGCCCTTGGCTATACATCTAGGCAATGCTTCTTAGAGTGGTCCTCCCCTATCAGAGAATTTATGACATCAAAACTCTTTTCATAATAATGATGTGGGTTAAGATTCCTTTCTAATTCCCAGCCCCCATCAGATCTGACCTAACGGGCTGTCCCAGCCCCCATTCTAATGATCTGCTCAGGTTTCCCCAACCCCCCACTTAAGCACAAACAGTTCCTTATCAAAAAAACTATTGAATTCTATTCAAATTCTAACCCTGGCTGAAACCAGCCAGGAGCCAACCTGGGACTCCATCCACAGGCCCCTTCACCAAAAGCCCCCCATTATAAAAGAAGGAAACTGGCGTCCACTCTTTGCAGGAGCCCCAAACATGGCATCCTTATGCTGGACATGTCCACCCAGTGACAGCCCTGGCCCTGGAGTCTTTCTACCTGTAACCTTACTTTCAAACCCCAAAATAAACTCTTTTATTAATCTAGGTTTTCAGGTCTGTAAATTCCTTTACAAAGAACTCTTGCGCTGCCACTAGACCTCATTTAACTCCATATCCTTGCACTGAATCCAAAGGGGTTTCAGGAGAGCTCTATTTGACTCCCTGTACCCCAAACCTGCCACTAGACCTCAATTAAACCTAATTTCATTCAGGTACCCCTTACCTAATTCTCATCAGTAATACTATAAAATTTTAATTTCTAATAAAAGAAACACTGATAGATACAATGTACATAGATGTCCTCAATAATTCTTAAGAATATGAAGTGTTACTGAAACCAAAGTCTTTAAGAACTGCTGGTCCTAGGTCCAATTTCTTAAGCTGTGGGTTGTGATCCCATATAGCATTTCAAAACTGAATGTGGGGAGGGGGTCATAAAATTGTGATTTATTGTCACTAAACATTTATATTTTTATTTGTAAAAATTTCTTGGATGAAATTGGTTCATGAGTAAAAAAAAAATAAAAAAAAAAATAAGAAGCCCTGGTGTAAAGTATAAAATGATTCTTGAATTAAGAGGACTTTGGAGGATCTGGGATCTAGTATAAACCCTTCACTTAACAGATAAGAAACTGAGGAGTAGAGAGGTAAAGTTATTTGCCAAAGATCACATAAGTAGCCAGAGAAAATCAGGTTTAAAGGTTTTCTTTCCTCTTGTACCATACTTCCTCCTCAAATCATCTTATATTAATTGTTAAATCAAGCCATTCTGTGTTCTTAATCTCTAAACTTTCCTAATTTCTACTCATATTTCTGTCTTTTAAAATCCTACCCAACTTTCATGGCTCAAATCAAATGCTAAGTCTTTTAGCAAGTCTTCCTGAAGGAAGTATGATTTTCTTCCTCTGAAATCACCTAACTATTCACTTCTGGGATATCACTTCTGGGATTTACATTGTATTATAATTTCCCACAAGCTTCAACTAAATATAGGCTCTTATCTGTGTACTGTTTTGTAATGATGTATTCATAAAACACTTTAATGATTACCAAGTACTTTCTTAGCAATTCTATGAAGTGGTCTAAGTATCATTACCCCCTGGCTATTTTACAGAAGAATAAGTTGGGACTCAAAGAAATTAAATGATTTGCCTGAAGTCATGTAGGTAATAAGATCCTGAGTTAGAATTTGAGCAGTGAGATGTGATGCCAAGTGCCATCTGGTGCTGTCCATCTAACCAGATCTTCTCTATTAATTACTAAAGCTTGTCAAGGACAAATCCCATATATTATTTATTATGGATCTTCCTTAGCATCAAATATGGTCCCTTCCATATAGCACACATCTTTGTTGAACTAAATTATGGTTGTTTGGTGTGTATAATCTCTCTCATTGATGATTTTAAGAACTGCATTGTAAGTAATAATTTTAGACTTTTCAAATTAGCCCATCTTTGCTCACTGAATAACTTTGGACAATATTCAATACTGTTTGATCAGAAAATGCTTCTGGTAATACAAGCCTAGTTCTCTGTAAAGGACTTTAGATACTGTTTTTTTGTTTGTTTGTTTGTTTGTTTGTTTTACTCTGCTGTCTGGTCAAGGGTTCAGAAGGGATGAATGGAGACAGAGAGATCTAAATAGATGGAATAGAAATCATTGCCAATGACTCATTGGTGGAAGGAATAAACAGTGGTTTGGCAAGTGATAGCAGAAACTGAGGGCAGAGGAAAAATAAAATTCACTTGGGAAAAGCAAAATCATGTCATTTCACAATTACATAATTTATGCTCTGTCAGTAGAGCACAAATGGTATGAATCTCAAGATACTTTTTAATGAACCTGAACCATAATATGACTGACTTCCAAACCTTTTTCATTGTTTGGTGATTTATAAAGTATTTGACCTGTGACAATTGAGTCTCTTTGCTTCTACAAGATTTATTGTCATTATCTTTAAAATAAGAACAGCAAATTTGTTCTAACAGCTGCAAAGGACATCACTGAGACTTCACACTACTACTACTACTACAACTACTACTATCACTATCAATACCACTACTACTACCACAATTTGAGTCATAGAAACTTTTTTAGAGTTGTACGATGGATATTATATTTATTTTACAGAGGCAGAAATGGAGAGTCAGGGAATTAAAAGGACTTGCACAAAGTTGTAAAACTAGTAAGAAAGTTTTTGTCTTAGCTCTAATGATCCATATGACCTTAGGCAATTTATTTTTTGTCTCAATAGCTTCATTCATAAAATAATGGGACTGAATCAGATGGCTGCTGATGTCCTTCCCAGCTCTAAATTTGTAACAGTATGACCAAGGCTTAGTCTTCTGAGTTGTAAAACATTACTCTTGCTGCTAACCAGTTCTACAAAATGTAGAGATCCTCTTAACAATTTCTATACTTAAGTTAATCTATAGAGACAGAATCCTCTATTTAACAACTCTGTGGTTATTTTCTCCTAATCATGTACATTTTTTAAAACATAGCCATGTCTGGATTTCTGGGTCATCTGACTTTAATTTTCTATTATCTCTCTCCTCAGTAGCAACAACCATTTAGAATCTCCTGCAATTTTAAAATGAACTATAGACATCAATAAGAACATAGCTTTGATTGTGTAGATGGTGTATAATTAAATCTCTCCTTTGAACTTGCCATTTAGATTTTCTCCCAAACATTTCCTCATTTATTTTTAAATAATAATTCTGATTGAGTAAATGACAATCACTATCCCATAAACCTTATTTGATTTGATTTGCTATTAGTTTCAAGGTTGGACAAAGTCCAAAGAAACTGAAGAGGATTTAATGTGTACATTTCTAGGCCTTCTGCCTTTGCCTCACATCTGAAATATTCTCCAATTCCATTTTTTGCAATCCTTATGCAGTGACCTAATCAACATCTGCTAGGGATGGGAAGGAGAAGAAGAGAAGAGATTTTCAGTGTAAACATCAATTGTGAATAAGTGGCATAATCCTTTTATCCTTAACTTTGCCTGGACTAAATTGATACTTCTTGAAGGTATTAAAACCTTAGCAATCAAAGGCTGTTAGAAACTTAGTGTTACAAGTCTGAAAAGGCACAGGACTAGAGCCACTTGAGTTCCAGCTGTGTCACTAATTTGTTGTGTGGCCTTGGGCAGTCCAGACTGTAAGAGGTATTAGAACCCTGTCTTTTGAGTACCAGGAGAGCCAGGCCTCTGGGGCTCAATTGGCTTCTGTATAAAATGTCAATGATTGCTTCCCTACCTACTTTACAGGAGTTTTCAATCAGCCCACAAATATGTATTAAGTACTTTGTTGTGAGGATAATGGGTGGGAATGGGTTTCTTCTTCATCTTTGTCTTCTTTTTTTTATGTAGAAGGGTTTTGTCCTAATAACAATTATTATAGCTGATGATTGATGCTTCTTCAGTCAGCTGACACTTAAAAATGGAAGAAATTGATTTAGTTGTTATATCTGTTTCCTTTGTTATAGCTGTGCATATATGTGTGCATGCTAAAAAAATCAATCTCTAATACATTCAGTGCGAGCAAAATCACATCACAGTTCATATTTGAAAGATTTAAGGAGGCAGTTGTGGTATAAGGTAGATGAAATAAAGGCTTGTATTCCCTGTTTAAACAGATAGGTGACATCATGTATAGAATGTTGGATTTGGGGCAAGAAACTATGAGTTCTTGTTTTATTCAGTTGCATTCTGTCTTAGCTGAAAGTTTAATTCTGTCTCGGACACTAACTAATTGCATAACTCTGAATAATAACACATCCCCCAGGATTATTATTAAAATGAAATAATATTACAAAGCACTATGAAAATATTAATGCACTACAAAAATACTAGTGATGATGATGATAATGATTAAGAAAAAGAAAATGAAGTAATGAAACTAGCATTTATTAAGTGTCTATCCTATGTCCCAGGCACCATGATAAATATTTTACACAATATCACACATGTTCTTTGAAACTATGCTGACAGGTATGTTTTATTATTATTCTCACTTCAAAGATTTGAAAACAGAGGCAATCAGAGCAAACAGTTAAAAGGCAGTAATTTTCTGGAGTTATATTTGAACTCAAATCTTCCTCATTCTAAAGTTCTGTATATTACAGTGCTATCTACCTGCCTCTATCCAACTTTATGTAACTTGTATAAACTACACAACATACATAAAATGCTTATTCAATCTTAATGTATAATATAAATGTTAGCTATTATTATTCTTGTGGAATATCCATAAGGCAATCATCTATACTCAAAAATTCAATTATTTCTTCTCCAAACTAGTAGTGCTTTTCATTAAAATCAATTTTCAAAACATGTAGTTTTTTTTTTTTTTTTCCTCACTTGTCCAAATCCAATGCAAATTACCATAGAAAGAACTGCTGTAACAGGCAGGTAGTTGGAACAGATGACCTCTGAGATTCTGTGATTTTATTTTTCACTTCAAACAAACTCTCACACATTTGTATCAATATAAATCATGACAGTCTTGGAGGGGTTTTCTCTCTATTTCCTCACTTATTAACACATTTGCTTATCTTTGTTGTGTTTTCTTTTTTGATTACTTTTCTTTTTACCATCTTCTCTCACATGAAACAATTCTCTTCTGTAGTGTTCATTCTTTCTATCAAAAACTTTCCTTTATGTATTTCTTTCACTTGCTGCGGATTCCCAAACCATCAAAACTGGTTCTGGATTGTTTCTACAGCAGAAAAGTGAAATAGAATAAGGCTATTCCCTAATAACTCTCCACTTTATTAGTCAAATATTTGATAGTCATTTTTCACACATGCAGAATTGCATCAACTTAAGAATCAATCTCAGTAAAACAAAGCATAGCTATTAAATGTTTGACCAATCTCAATTTTTGAGTTTTCAATGCAAAAGAAAATGCTACTTTTCATGGCAGCTCATCAACCTTTTGGGTAGTTTTTACATTCTAATGCGACAATGTAAAATATAAAAGGAATTTGAAAAAGGAATATGTATCCCTGTAAATATGTTGGAAAAAGTCAGGAGAGGAAGGAATAGAATGGGAAGGGATGAATTTATGTCTGGTTTAGATACAAGACTCAAAATAGCTTTTAAGAGTAATCAGACAAATAAAAGAGAGGATCTCAGGGGCAAACTGAACTTCCTGAGTAAGAATTCTGGTGCAGAATGTCTGGAGAGTCAGGAACAGAACTAGGAAAGGAATGGTACATAGGAGAACTAAAATATAAGCTTTATGAAAATTCCTAGACAAAAGGATTCAGAAAAAGAGATTTGTCAGTAATGTCAAGTACTACAGTTAGGTAAAGAAAGATGAAGAGTGATTAAAGGATTTCTGGATCTGGTAAAGCAGAAAATCTTTAGGAACTATGAATAAAGGAGTTTCATTGGATTGTTGGTTTTAGGAGTCTAATGGTCACATGTTGAGAAGTAAATGAAATGAGAGGAGGTTAAGGATTCATTTCTATACACACATAACTTTCAGAATTATGTATCCAGTTATGTATCTTTCTAGATATATACCCCTACACCACCCAATTGTCTATTTCGTATTTCATCATGAATGTTTTATAATCATCTCAAGTTTAGTAATGTAATTATTCTTTCATTATATCCTTCCATCTTAAACAAAGGAAAAATCAGAACATAAGCCTTTTATTTCATTCTAACTATCCCATCCTTGTCATGGAATCTGCTGATCACCTTGGATTCACTTTTGATAGCTCATTTCCCATAACTGTAAATAACAAATAAGTTTTTGACCTTATTCTCACAATATTTCTATACTCAAAAGCCATCATCAAATTATAGATTCTTATTAGGAGGCAATTCCCTCCTACTCAGTATCCCTCTCTGTGAAGACTGAGCTAGCACCCTGGATACCTTAGAGTCAGGAGGATTCAGGATAAGCAAAAGTCCTTGATCTTTATTCTTGTTTTTGTTAGGGTTGTAGTCAAGGGAACACCTTCTTTCTCTCTCTCCACAGCCAAAAAGTAATTCTGGCTTGTCTTACTCCACCTCCTGATCCCTCTCACCATTCTCTGTATATACCCACAGATCAAGCCAGCACAGGATAGTGGCTGGGCCATTCTCCAAGCATATGCTAATAGAGTATTGTCCAATTGGTAATTAGCCACTAGTGCTTGGTTATCCAAGTGCATCTGCTCAGTTTCAGCCCTTTACACCTCTCTCTCTTTTTTGACCCTCTAATCTATCCTTTCCAAAATTACTAAAACTATATTTCTTAAACATCTGTTAATGAACTCCCTTTGATTTTTGCCTCTTAAAATGCTCAGCTTTCTTCAAAGCTCAGATAAAGTGCCACTTCTCATGTGAGGCTTTTCTTGGTATTTCCCTCTACCACCTTTCTATCAAACTTGACTAATGTGATATATCTGTAAGTAAATTTGTTGTTTCCCCTGATTATATATGAACTTCTTAGGTCAGGAATTATTTCATTTTTGTCTCTGCATCTCTATCATTTCCATAATGACTGTAGCATATAGTAGGTATTCAATATATAATGATTGGCCTAGACTCTAACTTTAGACTGCAATTGTTAGGCAAGGCATAAAATCTGCTCACAAACTTTTGTTATTATAAGGACATAGCACTTTTTACTCCAGATGTCTGAATTTTAAACAAGGTAAATAAACTATTAATTTCATTTCAAAGATTACTTTAATTAGAGGTAAAACTGAAGATTTTATTTCAAATTTATTATTTCTATTTTGACTTTAAAGGATCTCATCATCATAATGACTTAACTGATGCTGGAGTAAAGTTGTCTTCAGGGGTTTAGGGAGCTATGTGGAATATCATATCCTTCCTGGTTTGAACCAAAATATTTTAAGTACAAGGAGATGTTAAGTACAAAGGTGATATTCTCCAATTTCTTTCACTAGAATCTGATTTTAGATAGGTGATAAAATAGGAAAGAAAAATCATAAAAGGAATGGTTAAATGACCATGAGTAGGAGGGCAAAAAAAGTGTTATAAATGTAATAGAAAAAGCATTAAAAAATAAAGCAAGCTTCCAGAAGCAAACATAGCTTAAAAAATAAAATATTCAAGCAAGGCTTCTCATATAGATAGTCCTTATGAGAGCCTAACCAAAGTATTTCAAAATGTTGCTTCTCAATATTGTTTCTGCTATCTTCCCAGACAACTTCCATCTAAATAGCAACTATTAAAGGATGTTCTTTATAAGATATACTCAGGTCCATGAGATTTGGGCACATGAGGTAACAATTTGACAAATTAATGTTATTCTAGAATTTAAAAGAGTGACCTGAACTGAGGTTTTGCAAAGGAGCTGGAGATAAAATTGCTAAATGCATTCCAATTTAAATTAACTAAGAACTCATAAAAAGAAAAATGGCTAAAAAATTATGTAATTAGTACAGCTCTCCTAAGGAGAGATGTAATTACTGTAATCACGAATCATTTTTTTTTATTCATATCTGTAAATATAGAACAAAAGGAAACTGTCAGACTTTCTTTGCCAGTTTTCCTTCCAGGGAGAAAATATTTTTTGACATGGGTAGCTGTCATAGAAGATTGTCAGTTTTGTTGACGAGGGGAAAGCATTTCAATTTAATTTCTGAAAATCACTTTTCTTAGCAATTTCCATTGATCATTTTCTGAACATGAACTTTTTACTCTTTGTATATTCCCCTGACTATCTTTAGAGAAAGGTTAAAAAAAAAAAAAAAAAAAAAGCATGAGAGAGCATTTGAGCTTCCTCAGAATGGTCCATTCTCATCAAAAAATGTAATATTTTGGTAATGATTGACAAGACTATACACTAGAAGTACCAGCAGTCAAAGGATTCTGATCCCCAGTCCATCTCTGACATTTACTATTTTCTGGCTTTGGGCAGATCACTTAATATATCTATTCATCCTTTTTCCCTCTTTCCTTTGTAAAATAAGAAAATTGAATTAGATGATCTCTGAGGCTCCTTCTTGATCAGTGTATCTGATATTCTCTCAAGAGAAGTAAAACACAAATGACTGCATTGGAAATGGGAATTGTTCCTTCAGGTCTTGACCTAATTTTTAATGATCAACATAATAATCATTATGAATCATATATATAGATAATATAATAACACTTACAAAGTTATTTAAATATGTTATCTCATTTGTTTCTCTTCAGTTGGTGAGAAAGATTGTAAGTTATATGTTAATTAAATAATTAAATAATTAATTAATTAATTAATTAATTATATGAGGTTAATTAATATGAGACCCATTTTGCCATTGGTGAATAAAGTGACCTGTCTGTGGAAACACAATAACCTTAGGAATAAAATTCATGCTTTTTTTAAATGAAAGAGGGATCTATGATCTCTGCAAAACACTGGTCTGTAAAGAAATGTTTTCAGTCTTAAATTGCACTAAACTTGAGTATTTTTCTAATTGGTATTGCCTCAGGAAAGAAGAAAGGAGAAAAAGTGGACAAATTTAGTAGTGTGGGGAAAATTACAGTAGAATGAGAATAGAAGGAAGATTAGTTATCAGTGTTAGATAATCTTACTTTCTTTTAGAAAGCAGTCAGAAAGGAGAGGAAATCCATTTGCTAAGGATTAGCCTTATTATTACCTAAATATATAGCATAGAGTAGAAGAAAAGACAAAGATTTGAAGTCAAGAGATCTGATTTCAGGTTTGATCTGAAATTTATTTGTAAAGTGGGCATACATACACCACAATAATGTGAATTTGGAGGAAATTCTAATAAATTCTGATATGTTATATAAATATGGCCTTTGTGTTAGAAGTGACCACAGAAATCATCAGAACAATTCCCCTCACTTTATAGGTAATGCTTCCTCTTCAGAAGGAAGCCTTATAGTCTCTTCCTAATCTAAGCAATATGTTAAATGATAATTAGAACACTGAGCCTGGAGTCAGGGAGACCTAACTTTAAAAGTAGCCTCTGACACTGACCAACTGTGTGACCCCAGGCAAATCTTTTAACTTCAATCTACCTCTTTTCCCTCAACCTCCTGCCTACAACCAAGCAGTTTGGAGAAAGTATCTGTGCCTATTGCCTATTTCAGAAGAAATGAGTATTACCTGTGATTGTGACTGTATAAATTCAGGTCTGTTGAAGCTTGAGACATCTCCCTCCCCTCCCCTGGCCATTGTTAACAGAAGACAAAAATAATGGATCCTTGTTGGGGGGGGGGGGTGCAGAATAAAAGAGATATAGATTGTTGCTCTGCTTAATGGTGGCTGATGGCAAATAATTATTAACTTTCTCTCTCTTTAGCTGCATAAAACTGACATTTGTTTCTAAATATATTGCTTTATGTTATAAAATGTGTTTTACAGAACTATTTTCATGAACTTCTGTGACTAACTCAAGCATATATATCCTTGTGTTTATTGATTTGGGGTTTAATTCTGGGAATCACACAGTAGACAGAGACATTTCATGATCCAGAGCTGTGATTGTAACCCTAACATCATTGTTAGAGAGATTCTAACTGGAAACATAATCATCAACTATTCATAAATTTCATTATGAAACTCATAAAGAGAGAGTTTTGTTTTTTTTTAATTCTTTTTTTCTCTCCATTCTCTCTTCTATTTTTTCTTCTGGGAAAAAAAATAAAAAATCTGAAAGGAAGAATTCATATTATTCAGTCTCTCATTCCTCCCCATTGTATTATTAACCTAAACTTTTGCTTTATCATAGGTTTCACTAATAACAGGGGTTTCCTTCAAGCTCCATACTAATACCTAGTGTTTCAAATAGATGAAGAAAATGAGTCCCAAAATTATTCTTACTTGCTGGGGTCATACAGCTAATAAGTGCTAAAGAACAAGAATATTCTTGAGTCAAAGAGTAAAGTTTGTTTTTTGTTTTTTGTTTTGTTTTTTTATTCACTATACTATGCTGCCTCTCTCAGTCTTCAGTGGTTTACATGCATACAGTTCTTCCAGGTTTGTAAAGAACTCTGTACACATGTTGTATCATCTGTTTGCCATGGTTTGTCCACAACAGGAAAGAAAAACTGTTAGAAATAAGTTTGTATAGTGAGCATATCTTAGTGTTTTGAAGGAAAAAAAAAAGGTACAGAATTTCAAACACTGCTTTCAAAGATTTCAAAGATTTTATCTTTTGAAATCCTAGATATCTAATTGTAATCTAATTGTGGGCATATTGAGATGGTGACAGATGGATCGACCCAATAAATAAAGGCCAATTAGAGTAAGTACCTGCTTATGGGTAGAGTTTTCTTCTACTGCTACCTTAATAAATGTATAACATGAACAATACAGGATGAAAAATGTAGAGAAATTAATCACCCCAAATGTATTAATGATTAATAATAATAATAATAATAATAATAATAATAATAATAATAATAATACCATGGAATTCTTAAGTAATTCAAAACACTCTGCAGGCAATATTTAAAAAAAATTGATCCCAGGAATAAAACATGTCAATAAAACTTTGTTTTCTTTATCCAACTTTGACTATTTGCGAATTGATTTCAAGAGAACCTTGTTTTGAGGAATAGTTTGTTTATTACAATTTGAAATGCTCATATCTTGACCAATTTTAATACACTGGTTCTCAAATGTCTTCCCCCTTAATAGCATTTTTAATGTAAGGCCTACCCAATGATTTTATATGGTACTTTATCATATGTCAATGCATTAATCAAACAGCTAGATGTATTTTACTTTTTGCCTCTGTATTTGTACATTATTTCAGATAGCATTATCCCCTATGGCAAAAGCATCATTGAGCATGGACAAAAATTGCCCAGGATTGACTTTCCAAATATGGGCTATTTTATCCACATTATCAAAGAGAGGATATCCACACTGCTGACATCATAATTCTATTGGATTATCTACACTGGTTACCTTTTATTAGACTTCAAGCTCTACAATATTAATTTTAATTTGTGGCTCTTAAGTTAGCATTAAAGATCTTCCCAGAGGAAAAAGAAAAAAGAAAAAAGGAAGGAAGAAAGGAAAGAAATGAGAGGTTTAAGAAAAAAAAATAGAAGGAAAGAGGAAAGAAATACAGAAAAAAGGAGAAAGAGAAACACAAACACAGAGAGACAAAAAAAAAAAAAAGAGGAAAAAAAAAAGAAGAAAGCATTACTTGTGTAAAGACAATGCCAGTAGTGTACTTTATTTTAGCCTCCAGAAGTTCATAAAAAAATTGAAAAGTTTGCATGTTTGGTTTGAATAAAACTCTAAACTATAAGTTAGAAGACCTGAGTTCTAGTCCCAACTGTTATTTGCTTCCTTTGCAACTATGAACATATCTTTTCAATTCTCTTAATAACAATTACCGCATCTGTAAGACAAGGCTTATACTACCTCATTCATTAGACAGTTGCAAGAATAATTGAAATAATGGATGTAAAGTATAAGTGCTATACCAATGTTAGTTATTGTTGCTTTAATTTTGAATAGATAACATATTTTTAAACAAATAAGTTGTAGAGAATTTTAAAGCTATCATTCTCATTTCTTTTATACTTATCTGAATGCAAATATGTGTGTACATACATACATATAGAATATATTATTTACATTAAATATGTATATATAGATATATATGTTTATACTCTCATTTGATACAACTTTTATGAGATAAGTAATAAAAGTACTAATTTTTTTTATAAAATTAAAAATTTAGACTCAGGTTAAAGGATTTACCTTGCCAAAGACTTAGCATCAATGTCCTTGATACTGTCAAGCTAATCAAAAGCAGAAATAAATATGGTTTTATCAATGGAAAACTCTAAAGAAAATATATATTTTACCATCTGCTTTTCTGATCAAGAAATACTAGATATTTTATTTAACTTTAGCTAAAATGTCTTCTATGAGTCCTATCCCTCTATTAGATTGTGAACTTCTTGTTTATTATTTGTATTTTTGGTGCTTGTAGCATTTTTTTTTCCATTCCAAGTAACATACAATAAAGTGGCAAAAGATTTCATCTTTAAACCTTTTGGACTTTTCTCCCTTTTCATACTTTTCTCACAATGCAATGATGTACTTGACCTTGAATAGTGCTAAGTTCTGAGTAAATTTAATTTCAAAATATGCTTTACAGTTGGAAAATTACTAAGAAATTATAATCAAGTTAATGTTTTAAATTTTTTTTGAAATTATTTAATCAACGATTGCCATCCTGAAATCACAATTCTGAGGTAAGGTGGCAGTAACCAATATCTGTAGATGATTTTGTTTAGCAGAAAAAAAAAAGAGAAAAAAATTAAAATAGATAAGACAAATCACTGACAGTGGACAGAGGGAACAAAATATGTTTTGCTGGGGGGGGGGGGGGAGGTGAGAGAGGTAAGACAAAGGTTTGGATTGTAAAATCCTTTGTAATTCTCTCCATTGCCCTGAAATTTGCTATCTCCTAAAGCTCAGGTTTAATCAAGGTCAAGGAAAAGCTCATATCCTAATCTGCTATAGCTTATGTTTTCATTGAAGAGCCTAGCTCAAATAGTGATTACTTTTTGAAAGCCTTTGCTGGATAGTCTCAATTTGCACAAGTTTAGAGATTCTATGTTTTGTTCACAGATTTCTGTTTTTGGTGCAATGCCTCTTGGACATTTTCTTCCAATGAATTCAATCAGTTATTATGTGGGAAAGTCAATTGTGGGAAAGAATATATGGAGTCCATATCAATGTTAGTCAGACAACTTCCATTGGACATGTGAGTTGAATGAGAAAATTAATTCACTAACTTCATAGTAGGTAATGGGGGTAAAATGCAAAGAAATAAGACAGCTTTTCTTCTCTCATATATATTATACTTTAATTGCGTGAAGAAGGGATATAAACAATTTCATACATTATTCAATGCTATGATATATAACAATCATAAAATGAAGTGAGAAAATAATATAATAAATGGAAAACAATTATTAGGAAAAGAAGGATCATTTCTGATACCAAATCAGTATGGATACATGGATGAAGAAGTATCCAATCTGGGTTTTGAAAAGATGGATAACATTTTAAAAGGCAAAGATGAGGGAGTGGACTTTTAAAGCAAAGGCACTTATATGAGCAAAAGCACAGAGGGGATCAATAACTGCAGCCATCTTAGCAATTGTGAATAGTCTGAATTGACTGATATATATAACAAAATATAAAGGAAAAATGAGAGATAATTCCCAAAAGATTGAGTGACATAAAATTAGGAAATACTTTGAATGTCAAGGTAAAGAATTTGCATTTGATTAGATTATCACAGGAAGTCTTTGGAGAGTTTGTGTAGAGAAGATATATTATTAAATCTGGACACAATGAATATTAAGTGATTTGAAGCTAGAAGGGAAGGCAAAAAAACAACTAGATGCAGGGGAACTAGAAGACAAATGCAATTGTCAAGCCAGGTGATAATAAGTATATTAGGAAATGAATTATAACTAGCAATTTTGGTGCCTAGGGAAAAGAACCATCATCAAATGGTTACCTGGGGAACCTTTCAAATCAGTCCTGACAAGGAAAAATCAGTCTTAAGTATTCATAGGTTATGACCTTGGAAAAGTATGAGCAGAATGGAACTGAGAATTTATCTGGATTAAATGGTTTTGCCTACTGAATTTTATCATCTAGAAGTAAAATAGTAGGTCTGACCTAATTAAGACTTTCACTACTAAGAATAGAAAACATAGATAGACATCAAAAAGGCAGAGAAAAAATAACACATACTTGAAAACTATTTGGATATGTGAAATAAGTGAGAAGGAATAAGTAAAACTTACACTAAACTTTGAAAAATGAGCAAATGCATAAATGATGATATTACTGACATGAAGCAAAACTAGACGTTTGAATCTTATTGGAACAAAAATGACAAATTTCATTTTGAAAATATTGGGTTTAGGGGCAGCTAGGTGGCACAGTAGACAGAGCACCAGCCTTGAATTCAGGAAGACCCGAGTTCAAATCTGGTCTCAGACATTTAACACTTCCTAGCTGTGTGACCTGGGCAAGTCACTTAACCCCAGCCTCAGGGGGGAAAAAAATATTGGGTTTATGTGCTATTATAACATCTATTTGGAGTAGTCCAGAAAGATAATGATGTAATAGGAATTTCTGTCTCCCTGATCTTTGGAGGGGAAATGAACCTGGCCCCTCCTGGCCTTTGGGAGGAGCCCCATCCTCCTGTTTATAGGGAAAACTCCCAGATGGTAATCTTTACCAACAATTCAATTGGAGATCTTTGCCTGGGGCATAATCACCATCCTTTATTGAGTTGAAAATTAGTCCCTCAAAAATTGCTCCCTAGCTCCAGGCCACAAAAACCCAATATAACCAAAAGCCTATAAACCCATCTCTGCAAAAGATCCTAACAGGATTTTCCCTATTCTTAAAGATATTTCTTCTCAGTATCATAAACCCATTTTAGCCACAAATCTTGCCTTTTGAGATTTCGAATCTTTTTGCAAAATATGGGGCACTGGCCAGGCCATCTCTTGCCCTCATTTCTCACACCTCAACAATAATACTTGGAAATATGGATTTAGATATCAGAATATGGACAACCATGTATATAAAATGAAAAATATAGAGAACCAAAAAATTTATTGGATTAAAAAAATAGCAAATGGGAAAATTAGTTTCTCAAAATATTAAACCTTTGGGAAAGTCTAAAATTAAAAATTAAAAATTGAAATTAAAGACATTTTAAACTTTGAAAATTCTCTCTACATTAAATAATAGAGCATATGCCAATTTCCAAGAATTTCAGGAATAAGCATATATTTTGGTATAAATGATTTATTTTTAAGAGTAATATAAAAAGACTTTTTAAAATGATGTAACTGTGTTGTTAGGGTGTGTGTGTGTGTGTGTGTGTGTGTGTTTGTTTGTGTGTAAGTGTGTTTATTTTCTAATATAAAGGACAGGTTTGGGATGATGTTATAATGCTTTCTCACAAGGTCTCATAAATTAAAATAGTTCTGTTTTGCCTATATATATATATATATATATATATATATATATATATATATATATATAAAATAGAACAGTTATTTGCAGCTAGAAAGCTCAAACATTTTTTACTTTATTTGAACCACACATCATTCTGATGGATAAAAGATACTAACTACTCTGTGGTTCTATTTACCTTCTCATTATCTTTAAAAAAAAAACAAAACAAAACAAAAAAAAAAAAAAAAACGACTTCTTCCTGGTCAATCAACATATTTTATATTCTCTTTTATTTTCCTATTAGGATACAATCTCCTTGAGCCTCTCTCTACTTCTCTCTCTCCCTATTCTTCTCCTTTTTCCTCTCCCTCATCCCTCTTTGTTCCTTTCTGCCTCCCTCCCCCTTCCTCCCTTCCTTCCTTCCCTCTTTCCCTGCTTCCTTCTTTCCTTCCTTCCTTCCTTCCTTCCTTCCCTCCCCTCCCCCCCTCTCTCTTCTCTCTTTGTCTCTCTCTCTGTGTCTCTCTGTGTCTCTCTGTGTCTCTCTCTCTCTCTCTCTCTCTCTCTCTCTCTCTCTCTCTCTCTCTCTCTCTCTCTCATATCTCTCTCTCGACAGTACTCATTATGTGAAAAAATGGACAGGTACTGCATCTTTGATTTCATCTGTATACTTTAATTATGTAGGAGAAATTTCAGTACTGGACACCTGTTGTTCAAAGCTAAAGCTAATTTTCATTCTGATAACTGGACAAACAACAGTGAAAATAGATTAAAATAGATTTCTTAGCTAAGCACAGTTACACTTTTGCAGAATCAAGGCAAATATCTACATCTAATTGGGCCCATGATAATGAATACTAAAATACACAACTAAATTGGTCTTGGTTTTCTTACATCTCTAAAATGGGCACATGATAGTTTCCCATGATTATTATTTGCTTACATGTGTTATTTCCCATCTATTTCTCTCCATGCTTGGCATTGTATATTCTGTATAGTTTGTGTTGGGTCTAGTAAGAAGTTGTTGAAGACAATGAATGAACAAATCAAGAAAATAAAAGTAGATAGACAAAATAAAGAGCACCATTCTGTTTGATATGTTCCCGGCTAATTTCTTATGCTAGTGTTGATTCTGAAGAGGCCACAGCTGCTTTTGAAACTGAAGCATCTGATTAAACTCCACCTTAGATTTTTTTTTCCAACCAGCCTAAATCAGCCAGAAAATTGACAAAATTCCACTTCACTTTCTACTATTTTGTCTAAGGTAAACTAGCACCAAGTGACAATCCAATTATACATAATTAAGCTGTCTTCTTAGTTTTGTTCAAAGCCCCATATATGTCTCTTGTTCTCTTGTAAGATAGGCAATTCAGTTCAACAACCATTTATCAGGCATCTACTGCATTCTGTGCATTCTGGGCACTGTGTTAGGTGTGAGAGAGAGAGAGAAGAGAGAGAGAGAGAGAGAGAGAGAGAGAGAGAGAGAGAGAGAGAGAGAGAGAGAGAGAGAGAGAGAGAGAGAGAGAGAGAGAGAGACAGAGAGAGACAGAGAGAGACAGAGACAGAGAGAGACAGAGAGAGAGAGAGAGACAGAGAGAGAGAGAGACAGAGACAGAGAGAGAGACAGAGAGAGAGATAGAGAGAAAACATAAGTGAGAAAGAAACAGAAACAAAAAAAGATAGAAATGATGGATGAATGGATGAATAGCTAAATATCTATTAATATATCACTATATATCTATATCTATGATATAGATGCCAATAAAGAAAGAGAAGTGTTGTTTATTAAGAAGTATACTTTGAGGAAAGAAAGTATACTAATAAATGAGGAAAGCCTTCCTATAGATGATAATATTTATGCTGCATTTTAACATAGTACCTCCTAAATGGGATCCTTCTCGGTATTCTCATTTTTCTATGCTTCCTCCATTATCTTGGAAAGTACTTTTCATTAGAAATTAGGCATTGACCCATCCATACAAGATAAGATAAGATAAATATGGGTTCATCATATAGACATAAAGAGAGATACTAATAGCAAATTAGAAGAACAAAGAATACCTCTCAGATTTGTGAAGGAAGGAATTTGTGGCTAAAGAAGAACTAGAATACATTATGAAATGCAAAATGGATAATTGTGATTATTAAGTTTTTGTATAAACAAACCAATGCAAACAAGTTTAGGGGAAGCAATAAATTGGGGGAAATGTTTTCACCCAAGGGTTCTGATAAAGGCCTCATTTCTAAAATATATGAAGAATTACCTCAAATTTATAAGAATTCAAACCATTCTCCAACTGATAAATGTTCAAAGGATATGAACAGACAATTTTCAGATGAAGAAATTAAAACCATTTCTAGTCATATGAAAAAATGCTCTAAGTCATTATTGAGTAGGAAAAATGAAAATTCAGACAACTCTAAAATTCTACTATATACCTCTCAGATTGGCTAAGATGACAAGAAAAGAAAATGATGAATGTTGGTGAGGATGTGAGAAAACTAGGACACTAATATATTGTTGGTGGAGTTGTGGACTGACTCAACAATTCTGGAGAGCAATTTGGAACTATATCCTAAGGATTATGAAACTGTATACTCCTTGATCTGGCAGTGTCTCTACTGAGCCTATATCCCAAAAAGGTCATAAAAAAGAGAAAAGGACCCACATATGTGAAAATATTTCTAGCAGTCCGTTGTGTAGTGGCAATAAATTGGAAATTGAGTAGATGCCTATCAGATGGAGAATGTCTGAATAAGTTATGGTATATTACTGTTATGGGATATTATTGTTCTATAAGAAACGATCTGCAGGATGATCTTAGGGCTGAAAAGACTTGCATGAATTGATGCTGGGTGAATTAAGTGGAACTAGGAAAATATTGCATATAGCAACAGCAAGTTTGTATGATGAAGAATTCTGACAGGCATGATTCTTTTCAACAATAGGTGATTCAAGACAATTCTAACAGTCTTGTAATGAAGAGAGCCATCTGTATCCAGAGAGAGGACTGTAAGGATTGAGTCTGGATCACAACATAGTATTTTCATTTTTTTGTTGTTGTTATTTGCTAGCATTTTGTTTTTTTGTTTTTGTTTTTGTTTATTTCATTTTTTCCCCTTTTTGATCTGATTTTTCTTGTGTAGCATGGTGACTGTGGAGACAGGTGTGGAAGACTTGTAAATATTTAACATGCATTAGATTGCCTACATCTAAGGGAGGGCTAGTGGAAAGGGAGGGAAAAATATTTTGAGTACAGGATTTTGGAGGGGTAGATGTTAGGAATTATTATATATAGATTTTGAACATAAAAAGCTTAAATAATTAAAAAATAAAAAAAATCATTCTTTCTGTATATTCTGTAGCTACTTCTTTCCTCTTTCTCTTTGTAATTCCATTTTTCCTGAGATGCAATAGATACTTAATAATATTCTTGTAAGATATTTGGCTTCTTTCGAATTCAAGAAAGCTAAGGATTCTAGATGCCATAGGAGAGGCAGAAATGCATTTCAGGTATAAGTGAGTTCCTATACAAAGGTAAAACAGTGGAAGATTGATTGAATGCAGTGTTAAGGGGTCTGCAAGTGAGTCCATTTGGTTGAAACACAGATAGTATAAAAGAGAATAATATAAAATAAATGTGAAAAAGCTTGGGGAAGGGTGTTTCTGCCTTTAAATGCCAACCCAAGGAGTGTGTGTTTTAAGTTTTGTATATAGAAAGCCACTAAAGCTTTCTAATGAGGTAAACATCACAATAAGACAATTTGGGAAAATTATTTTGGCAGATTTTAGAAATATAGAATAGAGAAAGGAGAGAGTTCATAAAGTAGAACATAAGATCATAAAATCATAGGTTTACAGGTAGAATCAGCCTTAAAATATACCTAAACCAATACCTTCATTTTTACATATAAGGAAACTTAAAATCAAAAGGTTAAGCATTTAGCCTAGGAATACTTACCTTTTATTTAGAGCAGCATTTGAACCAAGTCTCCTAAATCAATTTATCCATTATAGGATACTGTGGAGATACAGTGATAGATGTGATAAATACAGAGGTATAATAGAGATGATATCTGAATTAGGGAGTGAAGAATGAAGAATAAAGGGTAAATTTAAGTTGATAAGTATGATATGACTTAAGTTGATAAGTATGGAAAGATGGTAATTTTCTCAACAGGAATAGGGATGCTTAGATTGGGGAAAATACATTTGATATTAGACATTGAATTTTATATGTCTTTGAAATATCTGGTAAAAAACATCTAGCAAAGAACTGACAGTAAAGAAAAGGAGAAAGATTAGAACTCAATATAAGTATCTGAATTTCAGGTAAACATAGATGATAAAAAAACTATAGGTACGAATGACATTACTAACATTTAGGAGAAGAGAAGAGAACCCATTCCAGAAGCCTCTAATCTTGAGTTTACCAAACTCAGTACTACAGAGCCCCAAAGCTCCCAGGTAAACTTAGAT
This sequence comes from Sminthopsis crassicaudata, assembly GCF_048593235.1. NCBI lineage: Eukaryota > Metazoa > Chordata > Mammalia > Dasyuromorphia > Dasyuridae > Sminthopsis > Sminthopsis crassicaudata. The sequence continues at coordinate 550,091,269 of NC_133619.1, forward strand.
TGATGGCCATGTGATGTATTAAGTTCTTGAGGGAATCTAAGTAACACTGTATATTTGTTAGACACTTTGAAAACTACTAGCTCTTAGTTCAAAATCTGAATATTAGATCAACTCTGAAAACTGTGGCTACTCCAAATATTACAATAATTTAAAACAGTTCTGAAGGGCTCATTAAAAAAAAATTCATTCCCTCTATAGGAAAAGATCTGATGAACTTTGTGTGCAAATTGAAGAGTAATTTTCTTGCTTTATTTTTTATTATATGGCTAAGATGGAAATGCATAAGAGATATTTTGCTTAGCTTGGGAGTGTGGGGTGGAGATAAAGGTGGAGGAAGGAAAAAAATTGGAACTTAAAATTTAAAAAGAAAAGTATGTTTAAAAATAAAAATTAGGAGCAGCTAAGTGGCATAATGGATAGAGCATTGATACTGGAGTCAGGAGGAACTAAATTCAAATATGACCTCAGACATTTGATATGTACTAATTATGTGAACCCAGGGTTGAATTACTTAACCCAATTGCCTCCATCCAAAATTAGATTAAGTAATGAATACATCAGTAATTGATAAACTTATTAACATCCCCCCAAAGAAAACAATAAATGATGTTAAATTCCTTTTTTTGATCTTCTCTAATATTTGAGATAAATATGAATATAAATATAAAATCAATATTTTTCTTATACACTTAACTGCATTAATTATATCTCAAATTTTCTCAACATATCTTTGCATGGTTGAGTTTTTGGCAAATGACATGATAAAAAGATTGATGATTCAGAAACATCAGTATGGAAGAAGGAATGAAAAAATGGTGTCCAAACTTTTTCCAAAGTTTGAGAAGTACCTAAAAGGCACATATATTTCATCAATGACTCATTACATAAGGATGAAATAATATATTTTCAGCAAATTGTTAGTCTTGAAAATGAAAAGGGAGAACTCACCACTAATGAAGAGGAAATTAGAACAATAGTTAGGAGCTACTTTGCTCAACTTTATGCCACATCCAGAAAAGGAACACTGGGAAACGAGTGTAAATTCTCTTCCCAGATTATTTTTACCTTGCGAATACAATCCTTCCTTTGAAACAACAATAAAATTTGGTTCTGCACATATATATTGTACCTAGGATATACTATAAGATATTTAATATGTATGGGAATGCCTGCCATCTAGGGGAGGGGGTGGAGGGAAGGAGGGGAAAAACTCGGAACAGAAGGGAATACAAGGGATAATGTTGTAAAAAGAAAAAAAAATTACCTACACATATGTACTGTCAAAGAAAAGTTATAATTATAAAAATTAATAAAATAATAAAAAAGAAATAATATATTTTCCACTGGATTTATATATATATATATATTTTTTTTCCTTCAAATGGTTTCTACTTAACTGAAACAAACATTATAAAGATATTTGGACATGACTAATAAATGGAAGTAGAGTGTTTGGTGTGTTTGCTCTGACATGGGAGCGCCATGAAAAATATCAATGAGACACTAAGAAGATTTTCAACCAAAAGTTTGGTAGGTGCTGTAGATATGTAGAAAAGTAATCTCTACTATTAAGTAATATTCATTCTACTTATTGAAAACAAAAGGAAAACATTTAATTAATTATGTAATGTATAGGAAATGAATTCAAGCCATTTTTTTTCTAAGAGGATATTATTAACTATTACATGAATCAATAAAGATCTCTTGTAGGATGTGGCAAAAGATGAATTTTGAAGCAAATTAGGGGTACCAAGCAGGCATGATGAGGAAGAACATTGAAAACGTGGAAAACAGACTATGCAAATCATAGAGTTGGGAGATATTGGAAGTAAATCCTCTGCTCATTCAAAGGAAGCAGAAGTAGACCATTTTAACACAAATAATGAGTATATGAGGGGCACTAATGTTTAAATATTCTAAACATATGGATTGAGAATGACTTTAAACAGCTTTAAATATCAAAAACATATAATTGCATTTCAACAAAGAAGCAATAGAAAGTCATTAAAACTTCCTAAGCAGAGGAGAGACATGGGTACATATATCTTAAGATAATTTTAGCATTTGTAAAGTTGATGCTTTGGAGAAAGTAGAGAATTCAGAGAGAACTGTTACAAAGCAATTAAATGAGTTCTGGTGAGAGGTGACAAGATTCTGAAGTATAATAGTTTTCATGTGAAGATAGAAAATAAGATGAATATGAAAGATTATAAGGTGGAATGAATAGATTTCCATAATGAATTCAATATGGAGGAGGTGTTTATAAGAATAGAGATATTAATGAGAATCCAGAGTATCAAACCTAGGTGACAACAAAAAATTGGAAATTTAGGGCAATAGGCAGGTTTAAGGAGAAAGAATATGAGCTTTCTTTTGGAAATAATGAGTTAGTCAATAAATATTTATTAATAAATTTAATTTATTAAATGTTTACTATGTGACAGGCACTGCGCTAAGTGCTGAAACTTCAAAGAAGAGCAAAGATAGACCTTGCTTTCAAGGAGCTTCAAATCTAATGAGAAAAGACTATACAAAAAATAAATGTGAAAAGGGAGGATACCTGTCCTATGCATATGTTGGACAAGTCTAAAGAAGTAAGTATGAAATGGAAGAGAATGAATAGATGTCCTCTTTAAATATAGGTTTTGGGAGGAGTACTCTACTGTCAAGCTTTCATTGAAAGTGAAGAACCTCAAGAGTAAAGTATAGTAAAAACTGTAACATCAAAGTCTGAATTGATCTAGTAAAATGAAGAGGTTTCTGAACCAAGCTGGAGAAATACAAAGGAACATCCTGGTGGGAAATGTAGAATTTGATGTACCTATGGGAAATCCAAGTAGAGACATCTAGCAAGTAGTTGGAGATGCAGAACTCGATGCACAATATTGAGATAACGTTAGACCACAGTGATTTAGGATTCATCTGTGGTGGGAAAAATAGGAACATCAGAGGAATGGAAAAAATGACACAAAAGAGACTTCAAAGCTCCCAGACTTAGATATAGGGGGTAATATGTGTCATATCTTACAAAAGAGCTTCTTATTTTTATTTTTATTTGTCTTTTCTTCTTTAAGACAACCATAGCATCTAGGACATAATGCCATGACAGGCAAGTGAATTAATTGAAATGAAGAATAGCTGTGAAAGTCACCATACTCATTTCTTCTCTAGAGTCATCTGGGCCAGTAGGAAAATATGTCTTAGGATATTTGTAGATTACCCTGGATACAATGGGAGACTTTGGTCTTTTTAAAATAAGATGTTATTCATTTATTTTATTCATTTATTCATTTGGTTTGCAGAGGCAGTTGAAGTTAAGTGACTTGCCCAGGGTCATACAGCTAGGAAATGTTAAGTATCCGAGACCATATTTGAACTCAGGTCCTCCTGACTTCAGGATAGATCCACTGTGCCACCTAGCTGCCCCTAAGTTAAGATTTTTAACAGATTCCTGCTTGTATGAGGCAATGACCAATCAGTGATCAGATCAAATGCTAGAAATATCAAGAAGGATAAAGACTTGGAAAAGATCATTTATTGGGTTTAGAAGTAAGATCATGACCCTTGTAGTAGGGACAGAAACCAAACATTAAGGGGTTGGGAAGTGATTGGAAGATGAGAAAAAAAAAAAGGTAATTAAAGCAGCTAGCTTTTCCTAAAATTTTATATATATATATATATATGATTATAATTATATTATAATATAATATAACATTATATATATATATATATATATATATATATACATATATATATATATATATATATATATATATATATATATATATATATATATATATATATATATATATAATCAAACTTTAGGGATGACTTATAGAAGGTTTAGTGGTGACAATGTCAGAAGTAGACACTATTGTGGAGTGAAGCCAGTAGAAGCCTTTTGGAGAAGGTCAAATGTGAGCTGAGACTTAAAGAAAGCAAGAATGTGAATATAATAAGGAACCTCCTTCCAGTTATTGGGGGATAACCAGTAAAAAATGCAGGAAGTCTGGGAATAGAGTGATACTCATGGAACAGCATAAAAGCTACTGTGGTAGCTTATGGAGAATGTGGAAAGCAGTAAAGGCAGTTAAATTAGGAAGCAACCCAGTGATAAAGTGATTTAAAAGTGAAAGAAATGAATTTTTATTTTATCTTGGAGATTATAACAATGTTATGGAATGTCTTTATTTTTCCCCATTAACTTTAAGGATAAATGTGATACACTTAACAATAGGTAGGCCTTAGTAACAAAGAGACCTGATTTTGATTTCCAGCTTTTATTCTTTATTCTTTTGGCATTTGGGATATCTTTTTTGCCCTAGGGAAATTATTGAACTATTATTTAGTCAATTCTCTCTATATTTTAGAAATGAGGCCTTTATCAGAAACCTTACATATAAAATGTTTTCCCAATTTATTGCTTTTCTTCTAATCTTGTCTGCATTGGTTGTTTGTACAAAAACTTTTTAGCTTAATATAATCAAAATTGTCCATCTTATATTCCATAATGTACTCTAGTTCTTTTTTGGTCACAGATTCCTTCCTTCGTCACAGACCTGAGAAGTAGACTATCCTTTGTTCTTATAATTTGCTTATAATATTACTTTTTATGACTAAATTATGGACCTATTTTGTCCTTGTCTTGGTATAGAGTGTTAGATATAAGTCCATGACTAGTTTCTGCCATACTGATTTCCAATTTTCCCCCAAATTTTTGTCATAGAAAGTTCCCAGAAGCTGGGGTCTTTGGGTTTATTAAACACTAGATTACTATAATCATTGATTATTGAGTCTTGTAAACCTAACCTATTCCACAGATTGATTACCCCTTTCTTAGCCAGTACCCAAATGGTTTTAATGACCACTACTTTATAAAAAGGAACTCATGTTGTAATGTGTAAAAAAGAAAAGAAAACTATATTCGTATAAGCCACAAATGGCTTGTTCCAAAATTCACTATAGTTGAATAGGAAGAGATGTATAATAGAAAAGTAGTCTGAAGGGATGGAGAAAATGAAGTAAATACTTTTTAAAGATGGGAGAAATCTGGCTATGTGTCTCTACTTGCTCTTATCCTAAAGAGATCACAAAAAAATGGAAAAAGACCCATATGTGCAAAAATGTTTTTAGTAGTTCATTTTGTGGTAGCAAAGAATTGAAAATTGAGTAGATGTACATCAATTGAAGAATGGTTGAGTAAGTTGGGTATATGAAGATAATGGAATATATTTATTCTATAAAAATTATGAACAAGGTGATTTTAGAAAGTTCTGGAAAGATATACACAAATTAATGCAGAGTGAAACAAGCAGAATCAGTAATATATTGTACACAGTAATAGCAAGAATATGCAATGATCAACTATGAAAGACTTGCTTCTTAGTGGTTCGATGATCCAAAGCAGAAAATGGCACAGAAAATGCCATTTTGCATCCAAAAAAAGAACTGAAGAAGACCGAATGTAAATCAACACATGCTGTTTTCACTGTTTTGGATTATTTTCCATCTAGGATAGGGGGTCAGGGAAAGAAGGGAAACAAATTTGGAAAACAAAGTTTTGAAAGGTGAATGTTGAAAATTATCTATGCATATGTTTCAGAAATATAAAACTTTAATATAAATTCGATACAACAATAAAACAATATGAGCTCATTGAGTGTTAGGTCTATTGTTTTGCCTTTCTTTGTGTCCTCAACATATAAAACAGCAGTTTATAGTGAGCAATAAATAAATTCTGATTGATTTAAAATGATTTAAAATGATAACTTTTATTCATGTATGTCCAGGCTTTAATTAAACAAGCCCATGCAGTTAGCTAGCATAACTCATGCAATGAATATATATAGACTTACCTTCTATGCATGCTTAGGAATATTGACAATATGTTAGGAATATGTTAATAAACTGCATGTGGTATTTCATTAAACAATTTTTGATACCATGATTACTCAATGGCCATTTCTATTTTTATCTAGGTATACGAATCTTCCCAAAATCAATAATAACAAACTACATGATTGCAAAGTTATAAGGTAGATATCCAAAACCCTGGGTCCCTTTCATTTTTTCTGACATCCTTAAGATCAATTATCACAACTAGTATTATCCCTATTTTACAGATTGAAGAATTTGAGGGTCTAAGTGATTTGCCCATAAGCTGTGGTCACATACTTAGGGAGATTTCAATTCCAAATTTTCTTTGTTCAACAGTCTTCCCACTATGATGTTCTGATAGAATTTCTTCCTTTCAATGACTCTGTAACTTTCACTGGAAAGTTCCATTTCTTCCTTTAAGTCATTAACAAAAAAACTAATTCTTTTTCTCACGCATATATATATATATATATATATATATGTATATATATATATATATATATATGTGTGTGTGTAGACACATATACACATAGACATAAACATATATGTGTATATCTGCATGTGATATATATATGTATGTATGATATATATTTTTATTTATCTATATGTATATATGTATATTTATGCACACACATATATATATATGAGTGTTATGCATGTAAAGAAACATAGAACTATATGTATGTGAGGGTAAGAGAAGATTGTATGGGAACCCACAGTCTCATTGATATGAACCTTTCTTCTACAGATATTCCTTTCTCTTCCACACCTTCTACATTTTAAAGGATTGCTAAAAGCATAAAAAAAGAATATTTATCCCCTGGCCGACAAATTTCCAGTAATGGATGTACTAACAACATTTCATCACAGATTGAAAGTCCATGACTAATGATGATGGTTCTATTATTTTCTTCTTTGTTTTTTGCATTGTTCATTTAAAAATTAACTGGATAGTAAAAGATTTGATTTCTACTCATGTTGACTATGGCATTTCTAACAAAATGATGAAGATAACATAAATACTTCCCTTTCAAAAAAAGAGAAATCTTAAAAGGTAGTTTATAGGCTCCCTGATGTTCTACATAGTGCTTTGTGTCTTATGGATACTCAAAAACACATACCATTGATGATAAAACTGGATGGAGATAGAAAGACACATTCCTGGGATTGTAGAAAATACTAAGTATACCTTCATGTTGCCAGAGAGGACAATGCCACAGAGAATAGCACAGAAAGTAAACATGACATTGTGGGAGAAGAAGCATTGAGAAAGAGCAACAAGAAGCCCCAAGGCATTCTTCAAATTGCTTTGCTGTTTAATTTATTGTCAAAAAAGATTCCTGGATTTCTATCAGTAGAGATCTATTTAGAACAAGCAAATGACATGTGAAAGACAAATATATTCCTTGGTGGCAATATTTAGAGATAGCATTCTCTGGAAGTGGGGGGTGGGTGGGGAATTGATTGAAGCAATATCTTTTGAGTCACTTAAAAGATAAATCATTAAATAGTTTGCTCCTGGGAAGAGACCTCACTTATAAGGAAGAAACCAGAAATCCAGCAGTTGTCAAACTTTGCTCATTTAAAATTCATATAATTCCTGTCACTCTTGTCACTAAGATATAGGATTACAAAGAAATACACTTATCTCAAAAATTCCAGAGTCTATGAAGGAAGAAGAGAGGAGGTAGGGAAATCTTCTATTTGACATCAGCAGGTATTAATATCCAATCCCAACATACACCCACACCCACACTCACATACTCATACACATACATGCATACACACACACACACACACACACCACACACATACATATAGACAGTCACAGACCGGAACAGAGAGATAAAGTAAAACATAAAAATAACAAATCTAACAAAATTTTATTTTATCTAATGGTATGCTCAGATTAAATAAAAAGTTCATTAATATCAGGCCCTGGGAATTTTGAAGAAAAAAAAAAAAAGAAATCAAAATTAGCTGAAATATATCCTGTAATACAGGATGTTTGTAGTCAAAAGACTTAGATTTTAATTATTCTCTGCACTTATTAGCTGCCTTTCCCCAGGCAAGTCATTTAATCTTTGAAAGGTTCAGTCTAGCCATTATTTCAATAATTAGACACCGACTGTATGATATAGTACAACACTAGGTATAGAAAGGTAGCCACAGTTTAAATAAAATTTAGCTCCAGTCCTAATAATGTTAACATTATAGTGGAGAGAAAAGACAAAAAAACTGTTTAGTCTAATACACAATATCTAATGAATTGTTAAGATCTTCAGAGAAGCAAATAAAACAAATTCCTAGGTGAAGTCTAAGATAAATAAAAAATAAATAAATCATTGAGGATAATAACATACAAAATGAGTAATCATAATTCAAGTAAAATAGTGGAAGGAGGTCATTGTAGAGTAGAGCAATTTGACTGGAGGTTGAAATGAGATAAGAATAATTATAAGATATATATCCAGAAAGATAGGAAGCTTTCTATAAGAAGAAGATCTTGATTTTCCAGCAAAGTAGTTTTCAAAAGTTCTCTGATTTTGGTATTATATGTATTATTATACCCATTTTATACAGCAGTATGCTACGAAAGACATAAAGGAAAGACAGAAAATAAAAATCAAACAAAAAATAACAGTCCTTATTAGCAAGTTCTATACAATTTAACAGGGGAAATGAGATATAAATACTTCTATCTCTACCTATATTCAGATATATGTATACAGATAGGCATATATATAAAACCAACATATGTATATACACAATGCATATATACATATGAAGTATATATAAACATATGCATTTATAATATAAATATATGTGAATATGTGAAGCAGAACATATGAAAATACTCTGAAAGAGGAAATCATTGGTGTTAAAGAGGAAAAATAAGAAGCTGAAAGAGGTAGCAAAAACCTGAAGATTAGATTTGAGCTGAGTTTTGAAGGAAGCCAGAGAAACTACACTACAAGGCAGAGATGAATGGAGAAAATATTCCAGTTATGGGAGTGAGCTAATGAAAATGATCTGCAACAATATGTAAGACCTCATATTGTGTGTGTGAAGACTGTTTCAATCAGAGAAAAGTTGTTTGTTTGTTTGTTTGTTTGTTTTTTGGACTCTCTGTTATCCAGGAGATTAGTACATAGAGTTTCTATAAATGAACTGAAGAGTGGCTGTTATAAAATCTAAATGAATCCTTGATATGAGAGTATGCAATATCATACATTCTATAGAAATAGAGTTGAAGTCATATGATTGTACTTGGAGTCATGAAGAGCTTGATTAAAATCCCATTGAGGAAACTTAATAGATGTGCAAACCTGAACACAGTATTCTGGGCTTTGGTTTCCTCTTGAAACCTTAGGTTGTATTTTAGGGCCTCTAAAACCCTTCAAATTTTTAATCTATGATCTTATGAAGTGGCTTAATATAAAGAAAACAATGCTTTTATTTAGTTTACAAAATCATTTCAATGGATGTAAAGTAGTGTGACAGTATAAATGAAGATCAGTATTGAAAGCAGGTGTCTACATTATGAGAGTTAATCAACTCTCAGACAATTGACTTTGGGACTTCTAGGAATGGTTTGCTTGCTTTTCCTGAGCCCTACACCACCTTAAATTGAACTTTGTCAGAAGCAGCACTAGAAGTAAAAGATTTCATAGTATTAGTGACCAAAGGACAAAATGAAACATTGCTAAAGGCTTGGTTAACAAAATTTCAGAATCGCAAAGCTAGAAAGCACTTTGGTTGACTATTTCTACAAATCCACATCTAAAAAAGAAGAAACTCTAGAATACATCTTGAAAGTCACTTGATCTTTGTTTGGATATCTCCAAGGAGATGAACACATTGTGAGTTATAGCTGCCCATCCTTCTTGTACATTGCTCTGCTGAGGAGCTTCTCTATCAAAGTTCTTTTGCTGATGTAAAGAGTGATGGATTTGAAGTCATAGGACTTGAGTTCAAAATTGCATGTTATTACCTGTATGTCATTTAATTTCTGATCTTCAGTCTCCTCATATGTAAAATGATCATTCAATAAATATTTATTAAGATCTCCTATGTGACAGTCAATGTAAGAGGCACTCAGCTTGCTAGGACAAAAAGGACATACTGCCTTATTCACAATAATGAGCTTTCATTCTAATGTGGTTGGGGAGTGCGTTGCAGATTTAGGGTTATGGGGAACTTTGCATTTAAACCTAAGGAAACTGATGTTCAGGAATTCAAGTGATTTGCCCAATGTCATAGGAGGTCATTTTAATCCTAACCTTTCTGACCTCAAATTCTGGAATTTATTTATTGTACTACTCTGCATCTTGGATACTATCTTTTGGCTAGTCTATGAACTTGCCTCTTCAAACATCCCCAAACATTCTTCAATTCAATTTCTCCTTATCTATCTGTTTTTTCTATACTATCCACAAATATCCTGAGGACTAACTTACTCATCTTAAAAACAAACAAAACAAAGCCCCCCCCCAAAAAAAAAAAAACACACTCAAGTACTATTACTACAATTATAACAAATGCTCTATTACTTATTTTTTCTTTTTTTTTTTCAAAAAGTTAAGATAATTCACTTTTGTCTTGTGCAGTTTTCATTTTTGATTTCTTAACATATAACTCTGATAAAAGGCTTTTTAAAAGCCCATTGTGTTTTAAATGGAGCTATTCCATTACATTTTTTTTTCCCTGAGGCTGGGGTTAAGTGACTTGCCCAGGGTCACACATCTAGGAAGTGTTAAATGTCTGAGACCAGATTTGAACTCGGGTCCTCCTGAATTCAGGGCTGGTGCTCTATCCACTGCGCCACCTAGCTGCCCCCCATTATATCTTTAAACCCATATTACCCTTTCTTTCATTTAATGTCTAGTAACAGCTTCCATTGCAAGCCTCTGTAATTTGTTGCTTAGGTTTTGGTGATTTAGAATGAGTGTAAGTATCAACTGGCTTCTATTCTGGACCAAAGCTCTAAGGGTCTTCCTCTCTCAAATTGATATCCCTAGGATAGTAAGATGGTCCATTGCTTGTCCTAATTTTTACCTAGATTTTAGATATTGAGTGGGTGGGGCCTCAGACGAACTGTGATGTGGAAAAGATATTAATTTTGATAGGCCAAGACTATCTACTGTCTTCTGGACCATTGCCAGTTGTCTTGACTTTTGTGTTGCCAACTGGACTCCAATAACTTTGAAGAAAATTTCAAAGTTGATGACTTTGCATAGTTCTGCCTCATTCAAATGCAATTCACAAGCAAGTCAAGACATCAAACTCATAATACCATTGTTGCACTTGAGAAAAATGGACGAAAAACAGTAACAATTTGCCTCCATAACTCTACCTGTCTTTTCATAGTAAAACTCCTACAAACAATCAAACCTACAAATTTATATTATGCCATTTCATCTGGTATATCACTACTTATGCACAATTCTACTACATAACTCCCTTTGTCATTTCATTATTCCACTCACCATAGTAGCTTTTCTAAATATTTATATCTCTCTGCAAATCTTGCATTTTCTTCTCCCCCACTTTTTCAATTGAGAGAGTCTCATATTTTATAGAAAAAAAATAATGGAGAACATTAGTCATTAACTCCTTCTTTTCTCCTTTTTTCTAATCTTCTGTCATCAGGTGTCTTCTATCATATTACACTCCTTCACTCTGTATCACAAGATAAAGTAGTCTTAAATTTCATGAAGAGTAACCCCTCTACTTATTCAAATGATCTAATTCAACACCCTATCTCTTCCACTAGATAACCCCTCTGTCATCCCACTTTTTCATTTCTTTTCAATGTCTTCCTCTCTAATGGCTAATTTTATTTTGGCTAGGGCATGTTTTACTGACATGTCCATGGATCCTATATCTTGAAAAACCTTTATTTGATCTATTTATTCCTCCATTATCAATCAATATATTTTCTAGCTAAACTTCTCAAAAATAATTCCTTATAGATTAGTTCACTTTTTTTTCCCTGTGGCTCTCCTCTTAACAATTAAAATCTGGCTTCTAACCTTATCATTTCACCGAAACTTCTCTTTCCAAAGTTACTAATGGTCTGTTAATTGTTAAACCCAAGAATATTTTCTTAATCCCAATTCTACTTGATAAATCTATAAGCCTTGACACCTTTGATTATTTTCTGTTCCTTGCTACTCTCTTCTTTCTAAATTTTTAAGATACCACTCTCTCTCTCTTGGTTTTCCTCTTATCTATAGGATCATTTCTCTGCCCTCTTGCTTGATGCTCCTCCAGATCATTCTTTCTCATTAAAAAAATTTCTACTCCAATTGATGGTCTCATCAACTTCCATGGATTTAATAAACACATCTCTGCTAATACTTTTCAAATCTGTCTTTCTTTACCCATTCTGCTAATTTTCAGTGTATTTTCAGTGTAACTTCAAACTACCTTCTAGACCTCTCAAATTAGACATGTAGTAGACATCTTTAACTCAACATATCACAAATAGAATTCATTATTTTTTTCACTCAAAATTCTTCAGCATGGGGCAGCTATATGGTGCAATGGATAAAGTTTTTACCTGAAGTTATGAGCACATAAGTTCAAATCTGACCTCAGAGATTTAACACTTAGTAGCTTATCACCCTGTTAAATAACAGTTAAGTGTCACTTAACTTAATTGCCTCACCCAAAAACAAAGCAATAACAACACAAACCTCTTTAGCACTTCTATCTTTCTTATTACTGGAGTGGGAAACAACATGTTCCCAGTCCTTCAGGCTTAAAACCTAGAAGTCATTTTAGATTGCTTACCATCTTTCACTCCCCACATCTAAGCTGTTACCAAGGTCTAATGATTTTATATTTGTAATATCTTTTGAATTCTCATTCTTTACTCTGACATTGCCACCACTCTAGTTGTGCTTCAAGGCTCTTCCCACTGCAATTCATCCTCCATTCAGTAACAAAATTGATTTTCCCATGGGTGGAAACAAGATGGCGGAGAAAAACCAGGAAATGCCTGAACTCTACCTAGTTTTCCTGGGGAACAATGTTAAATCAAGTCTCTGAATGGATTATGGAGTGAAAGAACCTACAAAAAGATAAAGTAAAATAATTGTACAGCTTAATATAATTTAGAAGGACTTCAGAAAAGGTATGTTTCATTTGGGTAAAGGAAGAAGCTCTTAGCCATAGGATAAATGAACAACTAAAGCCTCTCTGCCTTATCTCATTAGGCTATTGATACCTCAGCTAGTTGGGAGACCCCCAGGCCTAGTGCAAAAATCAAACTGCCAGAACAGGAATACCTGACACAAAAGGCAAAACTAGACTATCCCAGGTGTAAGCACTTGAGGTTGTGGTGTAGAAAGGTAGTGATCAGGCACCTGACTCCCAGAACAATAAGCTTGGAACAATATTCAAAGAATAGATCAATTATGTAGGCTAAAAAATGAGTAAAAAACAGGGGGATAAGAAGCCCTAATTATAAAAAAAAAAAAACTTCTATGGTAACAACAACAATAAAAAAAGATCAAAACACAAACTCAAAAAAAGGATAACAATGTAAAAATGTCTACATGGGAAGCTTAAATTAATTGCAAGCTGAAAGAGGCTGGTTGGAAGAGCTTTAAAAAATTAAATAGAAGAAATAGAAGAAACACTGAGAAAAGAAATGATAGTTATACAAGAGAGAATCAACAGCTTAGAAAAGAAAGCACAAAAATAAGCCCATGAAAATATTTTTAAATTCAATTGGCCAAATGAAGGAAAAAATCCATTGAAAAACAACTCTTTAAAAATTAGAATTCAAAACTGAAAAATTATATACAAAAGCTAGGTGAATAAAATTATTCCCTAAAAATTAGAATCAGGGGAGAAAACCTAATGTCTTTATCATGAAAGTCAAACAAAATCAAAAGAATGAAAAAAAATTAAAAATGTAAATTATCTCATTGGCAAAATAACTGATCTGGAAAATAGATACAGGAAAGATAACATAAAAATTATTGAACAACCTGAAAGAAGTCATCAAAAAAGCCCTAGATATCATCTTTCTTGAAATCATCAAGAAAAAATGAGCTAATGCTTTAGAACCAGATGGTAAAATAGTCAGTAAAAGAATTCACCAATCACTTCCTGAAAGAGTCCCAAAATGAAAAATTCAGGGAATGCTGTAGACAAATTCAGTACCTATTAGCACAAGGACAAGACACAGCAGGCAGCTAGAAAGAAACAATTTAAAAATCAAAGAGTCAGTTAGGATTTCACAGGACTTAGTACTTTATACATTCAAATATTGGAGATTTTGGAACATGATATTCCAGAAGACAAAGGAGCAACGAAAAAAAGTAACTAACCAACAAAATTGATCATGATCTTTCAAGGGAAAAAAATCAATATTTAATAACATGGGAGACTTCAAATTTTCCTGATGAAAAGACAAGAGGGGAACACAAAATTACATTTTCAAATACAAGGCTTAAGAAAAGCATAAAAATGTAAACAGAAAATAATAAAACATGTTATTCAATAAGGTTAAATTATTCCTATATAGGAAGATGAGACTAAGATTGCTTGAGAATTAGATCTCTATTTGGACTTCTAAAAGTAATATACATAGGCAGAGTGTGTAGACATAAATTAACTTTTTGTGATGTAAAAAATAAGCAGTGAAAAAATATATTGGGAAAAGAGAAAAGGGAGACAGGATTATATCATATGAGGAGAGATAAAAGATTTCATAGTAGAGTAAAAGATTTCATAGTAGAAGTAAAAGAAGTATAAGTATTACTCTCTGCATTTGGCTCAAAGAGGGAATAGCATACATACACAGTTGAATATATACATTTATTTAAACAGTTAGGAAGTTGGAGAGGTAAGGGAAAGAAAAGTGGGGATAATAGAAGAGAAGGCAAATTGAGAAATGTAGTGGTCAAAAGGAAAATACTGGTAAGGAGCAACAGGGTGAAAGGAGAGAAAAAAGTATGAAAAGGAAGAATACAAAATGGAGGGAAATTCAGAATTAGTCATTGTAACATAAGTGGACAACTGGGTGGATTAAAAACAAGAATTCTGCAAGAAATGCATGTACAGAGAGACACTTGAGCAGAACAGAAGAAGAAGAAGAAGAAGAAGAAGAAGAAGAAGAAGAAGAAGAAGAAGAAGAAGAAGAAGAAGAAGAAGAAGAAGAAGAAGAAGAAGAAGAAGAAGAAGAAGAAGAAGAAGAAGAAGAAAGGAAGGAAGGAAAGAAGGAAGAAAGAAAGAAGGAAGGAAGGAAGGAGGAAGGAGGAAGAAACCAGAAGTAGCAATCCTGATCACAGAAAAAAACAGCAAAATGAGTGAAATGAGCAGAACCAGAAGATCACTATACACTTCAACAACAATACTGTATGAGGATGTATTCTGATGGAAGTGGAAATCTTCAACATAAAGAAGATCCAAATCACTTCCAGTTGATCAATGATGGACAGAAATAACCATACCCAGAGAAGGATCACTGGGAAGCGAATGTAAATTGTTAGCACTACTGTCTATTTACCCAGGTTACTTATACCTTCGGAAGCTAATAATTAATGTGCAACAAGAAAATGGTATTTACACACACATATATTGTATCTAGGTTATATTGTAACACATATAAAATGTATGGGATTACCTGCCATCGGGGGGAGGGAGTGGAGGGAGGGAGGGGATAATTTGGAAAAATGAATAAAAAAATTAAAAAAAGATAAATCTTTCAAATATAAAAAAAAGAAAAGAAAAAAAGAAAAAAAAATAATTAAAATTCTTATGAAAGGAAACCACATCTTGCTAAAGGGCACCATAGACAATGAGTTATTATCAATATTGAACATATATACACCAAGTAGTATAGAATCCAAATTCTTAGAGAAGTTAAGAGAATCACAGGAAGAAATGGATAGCAAAACTGTACTAGTTGGGGACCTCAACCTCCTCTTCTTGGAATTAGAGAAATCTAACCACAAAACAAACAAGAAAGAGGTTAAAGAAGTGAATAAAATTTTAGGGAGAAAAAAAAAGTTAGATATGATAGAACTCTGGAGAAAAATTAATGGGGATAGAAAAATTCTCAGTACCCTGCACTCTGAGCCCTGAACAAAATATATATTAAGAGATAAAAACCTTGCAATCCAATGAAAAAATGTAGAAATATTAAGTGCATTTTTAATAGATGATGAAGTTATAAAAGTTACATGTAATAAAGGGTCACAGAAAGAGATATTAAAAATTAATTGGAAATTAAATAATCTAATCCTCTAGAATGAGTATGCCAAATGACAAATTATAGAACCAATTAATTTTGTCAAAGAGAATGAAAATAATGAGATCATATCCCAAACTTTACTAGATGCAACAAAAGCAGTGCTTGAGTAAAATCTTATATTTCTACATGCTTACATTTAAAAAATGAGCAGATAAATGAATTGAGCATGCAGCAAAAAAAAATGTGGGGGAAAAACAAATTAGAAATCTTTAATAAAATGAAAATCCTGAAAATGTATTTAGCAATAAGTGAAGAAAAATTAACAAAATCAATGCAGCTGAGATTAGCAAGAAATCAGAAAGTTGGGACACAATTTTTACAATTAGTGTTTCTGATATAATACATTTTTTCAAACATAGAAAGAACTTAGTTAAATTTGTAAGAATACAAATCATCCCCCAATTGAAAATTGGTTAAAAAATACAAAAATGCAGTTTTTCAGTTGAAGAAATTAGAGCCATTTATAGTTATATGAAAAAAAATTGATTAGAGAAAAGCCAATTAAGACAGCTCTGAGACACTTATCAGACAGAAATTTGGAACTCAAAATCTTATAAAAATGAATATTGAAAACTATCTTTGCATGTAATTGGGGAAAAACACTATTGAATAGGGAAGTGATTTTTCCCAAAGCACAGGTCTCTCTTTATTTCTTTCTCTTCTGTCTCTCTCTCTCTCTCTCTCTCTCTCTCTCTCTCTCTCTCTCTCTCTCTCTCTCTCTCTCCTCTTTCTCTTTCCACCAAACTTGGCTGGCTCTACATTCATACCTTTCATAACATAGCATGTTCCTAGCTTATCACTCTCTTTAACTGTACTCCTCAAAAGATATTTTTGAGCCCAGTGATACTGGCCTCCTGGATATTCAATTAAGAATATCCTTTCTGTCTATTCCCTGTTAGGAATATTTTCCTTTCTCTACTCTCACTAATAACTTCCTTGGCTTCCTTTAAGTTCCCACTAAAATCCTACTTTTTACAGGAAGCCTTGCACAAATTGTCTTAATTCCAATGCCTTCTCTCTATTAATTATTTCCTATTTATCCTGTATGTAATTTACTTTGGATATATTTGTTTGTATTGTCTTCATTATTCGATTATAAGGACCTTTATCACAGAGGATATCTTTTGCCAGTTTTGGCATTTCCAGCACAATACCTAATTGATTAATTTATCTCCACTTGTTTCTATTTCTTCCCTTACCACAAACTTGTCAGTTGCTCATAAACTACCACATGACTGTAATTATTCTATGGTTCCTAAATATCTAGCCAATTTCCTAAGTTTAATTTCATTTTCTTTGTCCTCTTTCTTAAATTCTCTTCAAAGTTTGATTGTATTGACTATGAACCACTATTGGATACTTTTTTCCTTCTTCAATTTCCATGATACTGTACTTAATTGATTATTCCTCATCTATTCTCAGTCTCTTTTGATAATTCATTATCCTAGTCCCAACCTCTAATGATGAATATTATCCATGTTCCAACTTGGAGTCATTTTGTCTCCAATGAATTTAACTATCTTTTCTATTCAAATGACTTGGGAATTTATATAAACTCTATTCTGAGCATCAACCACCATATCAAAAAAATGATCTCTCTATTTGGATTTCCTATGCCTATTAGTTTAAGAAAAATTAAGCTACTATCTTATGTAAGTCATTATGCTAAATAATGAGAATTGAAAAACAAATTTCATTCTCTATGCTTTTATCCATTCTTATTGCCTAAAAGTAATGTGATATAGTATAAAATAAACTATTCCATGATGGACAGCTTATAAAAATCTAAGACTTACTTTGGCAAAATCAACATGATCAATGTAGCTGGTAACAAAGTGGATAGAGCTCTGGGCCTGAAAGCAAGAAGATTTGAGTTCAAACCTAAAATGGAACACTGTGTGATCCTGGGTAAAGATCACTGAATACTTGAATTTCATAAAGTCTTAAATAGGGATAATAATGATAAATCAGTTCCCAGAATTGTTATGAATTAAAATAATATATTTTAAGGAACTTTCTAAATCTTAATGTGTTATATAAATACTAGTGATGATGATGATGGTGCTGATGAAAATGATAATGATGAAACAAATCTTAGCATCATTAAGACACAATATAGTTAAACTTAATTCATTAAACATTTCTAAATTCTCACCAAAAGAGTAGAAAAATCTTATTGGAACAGGAAGTTAAAAGACTTGTCTAAATTATTTCTAATTCTGGTCCTTGTGTATCACTTCGATCAAGTCATTCATCTTTCTCAGTCTTAGTTTTCTCACTTAATAAAATGAAGTATTTGAATAAGACAATCTTCCTGAGGTTCCTTGTAGCTCTAAAGTCTTCTATGCCAATCAGTCTCTTTTTATGAAAAAAAAATCTAAGCTTATTTTTTAGCTCTTTATTTTTTCCTCAGAGAGAGAAAAAAAAAACAATCAAATGTGATTTTAGGACACATATAAGAGCAAAACTGCCCATCAAGTGGTTACTATTTCCTACAGGCCAACATTGTTCCCTTCACAGGAGGGTTACAGATTCTGAAAGAGTGATGAACTGCCTGTCACCTCTTAGAAGAAAGGTGATGGACTGCAGATGATGAATGAGATCCATACTCTTAGGCAGAACCAATATGTTGCTTTGCTTTGCTTGACTATACATGTTTATTACATGTGGTATGTCAGTGGGTAGTGATAAATATGGAAAACAAAACATCAATAAAACTTCAACCACAGAAAAACAAACAAAAACTAGACAAAAATTAATGAACTAATTATGTAATTGTTAAATTGCATGCACACATATATATATATATATGTCTGTCTATATGTCTTAAGTTGTTAGTTCAAAAATTATTATGAACTCTCTTATTCTTTGTTGTATATTTAAATGGTTGTGTTTAATGGATAGCATTTAATGTTCATTTTATAAGTTCATGTATAGACATGACTAAATATGGATATATAAATTGATCTTAATATGGGTGTAGATATGTATATGCATTTCAAGGAATTAATTTAACCCTCATAAAGAATAAAATTGCTTCCATCTTCTTGAATGGCTTCATATTAATTCTTAGGGGACATATTATTTTATTTTTATATTCTTTGCATCTAGCACATTTAGATTAAATATTATGCCTATATTTGCTGTTCTGCAAAATGGGTATTTAAATGTTTAATGGGATATTCATTTAAATTAGCCATTGTAGATGTCCTCAGAAAGGAGTATCATCTGTGACCAATATTAAAATTTGTTATTAGGTTAAGCTGGCATGATAATTCTAGTCCCTATAAAATCAAAATTAATTCCTACTCTTTAAATTTTTAATTTAATGGAATACTTAAACAGTCAATAATATTTATTAGATGTAGTGTGTCTTATGGTAGTCATGTGGTAGTAAATATTCAAGATTAGACACTCACACTCAAGAAACATAAGGGTTTGGTGTAATTTTTCACCCTTAAAAACACTTTAAAATTGTTATTTTTTATGATCCATCAAAACAGCAAGACTAATGACAATGATATATTCTTCAAGTGTATGTATATTATATTTCACAATATATCCCACAGAGAAGCTCAAGCAGTCTTAGCAATTCAGTAAATGTTTAGAAGGTTTAAATTTAATGACATTTCAAAAAGGATATTACTTGCATATGTGATTATTATATGCTTATGCATGTGATTAACAATTATTAAACTACCCAAACTTCTAATTACACCTAATATTTTTACTTAGCAAATCACGTGATACTTTTTTGCAAAAGAAAATGTTGGTTTTGGCCTTATAGTATTTTTTTTAAACTTGATAAGATCTGAATCATATATTGATATCTACATCATAGATTTAGAACTTTAAGGACCTTTGAATACATGTTATCAAAACTCCTCATTTAAGAAAAGAGCAAACTGAAGTCCAGAGAAGGAAAGTCAATTGATAATCACTTGTGGTGATGAAAGTAAGGTTTAAACCCAAATCCTCTAATTCCAAGTCCAAAGTGCTTTCCAGTTCATCTTTTTTTGCAATCACTATTGATTTACTGATCATCCCCTCTTAGGCACAATACACAATTTAATAGACAGTCTTTATCAATAAATATGGCACATAAAACATCTGACTTCCTGGTACCCAACTTGATGAAGACCTTGTTTTACCAGTCTTTTTAAAAGACCATAATTAAATATTTTACTAATTGGTGGGACAGCTAGAGTTTACATGACAAAGTCAGAGCCTGTAATATTCAATTTTCCATCACATTGAATCAATGGTTTGATACTTCTGGACACGACTAATGATAAAAATGACAAATAATAATACTAATAATAAAATGCATTAATCATTTCAAATCTTATTAAGTCTGTAAGTTATTATTCTTTTTTATTCTAAAGATCCATTTGAACTCTGCTTGAGAACCTCCATTCATTGTTATGATAGATACTCTTTTTTCAATAATTCATGTTTACATGGTAGTTTATAATTTATAACATAGATAACTGGAAATAAAGGTAGCTTTGGATGTGGGTTCAAATCCCACTCTTAAATAAATGCCATCCATGACACTTGAAGCAGTCATCAAATCATTCAAATATATTGGACAAACCTCTGAAAATGTAAATTATAGGTCAGTTGTTCACAAAATTTACCAGTTTTAATATTAATAAAACTACAGGCCTGGTCAATAAAAACAGCCAAAAAGTATATTGTTCATAACACCTGGAAATCAGGTGATGTATTATATTATAAATTTGATTTTGAAGATTATGAAAATGAAGTTTGAGACTGACTTGTCAATAGTCATATAACAAATAAATACCAGAGCCAGGATGAAAATCCAAGCCTTTCTAACTCCATGTGGCTGCTTACTATCAGTAGATCTTTCTATAATATTGTTTTTTTCTTTGTTTCTAATTATATTGTCTCCTCATTTTGTTAATTCTAGTCCTAATCTTATTTTTAATACGATTTTTTCAACTTCAATAATAAATTAATTTTATTCCTATAAAGGTTGAGAAAACAATCTTCCACTAAGAATGCAATTGATTTCACCATAATTTTAGGTCTGAGGATTAATTCTTGGCTTAAGAACCAACGGTAAGTACCAATCATTGGCTTTGCTCCACTACCATCTGTCCTGGCCTTCTTTTGCTACCTCTAGTGCTAATATAGTTTGCTATTTGGCTAGGCAATGATATTAAAAACAACAACAAAACACAAACAAAAAAGCAGTTCCCACTTCAGTAGTCTTTGTAGTACAACTAAATATGGTTAAGATCCAAAATAGAATCATAGGACCTGTGGCCATCACAGTAACTTCCTGGACAAGTTACTTATTAATTCTGGGCCTCAAATTGTTTTTGTCTGTTATATCAAAGAATTGGATTTTATGTTCTATAATGCCCCTTTTAGCTCTAAATTTATATTTTTATGATCTCATGAGATATGCAGGTATCCTATTTCACTTTGAGAAAGCTTGAATTGAGTTTAGTTTTTTTTTTTTTTTTTTTTTAAACCAAACCTAAATCTGCTTCTCCAAAGCATTTGCCCATATCTGCCTTAGGATAAACCAAAATAAAGGCAAGATTGTATTATTCTCCCAAGGGAAAAAATCCTTCAAAAAATTCTTAATACAATGTTTAAACCTTTCATTATCTTTCATTAGATGAAGTAAAATTATGCAATGAATAGATTTTAAAAGATCTGAGATCATGTTTGGATGTACAAATTTACTAGCTATGTGACTCTGGATAAGCCATTCATTCACTGTCTACAGTGATTTTCTCAACTATAAAATGAGGATAATAATAGCACCTCCCTTTCAGAGGTGTGAAAATCAAACCAGATATTTTAAAAGCACTTAGTATAGTGTTTGGCATATTGTGTGTGCTTTAAAAATGTTTCTATTCTTCCATCTCTTTCTTCCTTTCTTCCAACTTTTCCTATTTCCTTCTTTTTTTCCTCCCTCCTTTTCATCCTGATTATCCTATGAGATGTTTTTATACTTTTTTCTAAAATTTGAGGAGGCCAAAAATAAAGCAAAATATTACATAACTCATGTGGTCCATCCAGGGCAAAGAACAGTATGCCCATAACCTCTCTAATCCTACATATTTCCATGAAATTATGGGATAATTTAAATTCTTTAGGAAGCATGAATGAGACTTTTTTCTGATTCTCCCAGTGAGAAGCATTCACATCTTTGAAAAACATAGAAACTGTCCCCTGAATGAACCACTGAAATATTTAACATGTATATGCAGAATCATGTGTTTCATTCAAAGATTCTCAGGAAAGGTGATTGTGAGACACATTTTAATTTAGCAGATTCTTTATATGGGATTTCAGGATTCTAAAAATTTGGATAAGAAACAAAAACATGATTCTCAGAAAGGCTCTATCAGTTTCACCAGAGTGCAACAAGGATTCATAGCACACACACACACACACACACACACACACACACACACACACACACACACAAATGTTAAGAACTTCTGAGCTAGTTAAGGTATTTAGGATAATTAGCATGGAGGAGAAGAGACTTGGCAATTATAAGGTATATATTTTCAAAAATATGGAGACCTGTTATGTAGAAAAAAAAAAAAAAAACATGCAACTTTTTCATGACCCCAAAGGGGAGAATAAGAGCAATCTTTATCTCCATTTTCTCATCTGAAATATGTAGTATTTGGATTAAAAGACTTCTAAGGTCTCTTGCATATCTTCATATATGGTCATATCACCCTTTCTGTTCTCTAGAAATGCTGACAGTTCCCTTTAAAGTCAATTATGGAAAAAATATATAATCATCAAACTTTTTCTTGCATATACTTCCCTTTTTTACTTTTTATGGAGATATGCCTCTCTAGTATTTAAGTATATAGTGTGAGTATTCTCAAATGACAATTTTCATTAACAAAAAACCTTATTTTTAGAAAATACTTTTATATCTATTGGTGAAACTACATAAATTGAATGTCATGACTTCCTCTCTCTCTTCTATGGATATGAATTGTAATTCTTAGGATTACTGTGGAATGGAATCTCTCCATTTGCCATCCTCAGGCTCTGTAAACATTTCTGGGAAAAGGAAGTCTTCCAAGAGCCCCTGAAATCACAGTAGTTGCCTATATTATTCATGAAAAAAGACTTGCTATGTTGTAACTCCTTAGTATCTTAGTAAGGTTCAGAAAAGGATGAAACAAGGTCAAAGATGTGACATTAATACAATTCTGCCTTTGGCTATTTAGAAGGCTTCATATGGGAAAGGAAATAGACTTGTTCTGTTTAGCCCTGGAGGGTAGAACTAGGAAAAGTGGAAGGAAATTGAAGAGACAGATTTCTCATTGATATAAAGAGAAACTTCTTAATAATAAGAACTGTCCAAAAATAGAATGGGTTGCCAGTAAAAGTAGTCTTTTCCAGATCAGTGGAAGTATTTAAAAAGAAATGGATAACTACTTGTAGGGAGGTTCCTATTTATCTTCAGATTCATGATATGCTAATTCATCTAGGGTCATGTACAACCCTGAGTTTCTATGATTCTGAGATGTGATCTAATGTTTCTGGAAATAATAATATTCATGTGGAGCATTGCTGGTTAAATGAATGATGATACTAATAATATTTGTATCATCATCAGCTAATACTTATGTGGTGTTTAATGTGTGCTGAGTATAGTGCAAAGGGCATAAGAATTATTTTTAATTTGATTTTCATAATAGTTCTAAGAGATAGGTATTATTATTTCCTACATTTTAGATATGGAAACTGAGGCAAACAAGGTCAAATGACTTTTCCACAGTGATATAGTTAATATATGACAAGATTTGAACTCATCAGCAAGAGTACCAAAAACTAATGGTTTATATACTACGAAGCAGTATACTACTGAGAAAGACATTTTTTAAAAGATGGTTGATAGAATGATTCAGAATAATAAGGACATTGGGAGAATTGGCAGAGACCCTTATTTATTTTACTTCAACTCAAGGGACTACAAGTAGTTACTTCAAGAAAAGCAGGCAGATCTGATAATGGGGCTTATTTAGAAAAAAGAAACATATTCTTGTTGTAGTGGAGGTGTGGGTATATAATTATGCCTCCTCTTTTCCCCTCTTTCCATTTTTTCACCAAAGAAAATCTTCATTATCTTTTATTCCATTCACAATAGTTAGAAGAATTTTAATGTCTGGGAAATAATAGTGAATTTAAAAAAAATACTAAAACAACTCAGAAAATCTACTATTTACAGAGATCATTGTGCTGAGAAAAGACACTGAGACAGCTAAATGGAATGAATGATTGATAGAGTACCAGAATGGAGTCA
The DNA here is from genome assembly GCF_048593235.1 of Sminthopsis crassicaudata. NCBI lineage: Eukaryota > Metazoa > Chordata > Mammalia > Dasyuromorphia > Dasyuridae > Sminthopsis > Sminthopsis crassicaudata. The sequence goes on from NC_133619.1 coordinate 550,115,742, forward strand.
AAAAAAGTTGAGCTAAAATACTGTCTCAGACACTAGCTATGTGACTTTAGCAAAATTACTCTTCCTCAGTTTCCTCATCTGGTGCCTGGTACAAAGTAACTGCTATACAAATGTTAGGTAAATTTTTGATGTTGAAGATGATTAATGATGATGATGTAAGTAAAATAACCCGAGGAATAGAAAACAATCTAGTTGGCTGGAATATGAAGTTCACAAGAGAATACTCTGCAGCATGAGGAGTTTAGATTAGATGCTGTCCAAGGTCCTTACTATCTCTAAAGTTTATAATACTAAACCTGTATGGTATCAGATAAAATTGAAATTTCCTCCAGCCTCAGGAAAAAAAAAAAAAAAAAAAAAAAGTTTATCATTAACCATACTCAGTCTCAGTTTGATAACAATCTGTGCACTATTAAGTGTACATAGTTGTTGTGAAGACCAAATGAAAAAGAAAAACACTTGCAAAGGGCAGTGTAATTATTGGAGCACTGCAGCAATTGAACTATTGTTACTTACTGACCATTAAAAGCCACCTTTGTGCAATGTATTAGGTTAGATGCTGGATTCTGTTTTTATTTGGAGATTTTTGTTTTTGTTATAGAATGAACACCTGCTAGCTTAACTTATTATTGCTTATATTTCCAGAGAAAATATGTTGCTACCAAGCTTCACTGCTGGGCAGGTTGGCTGGTGAAACAAAAGTTCTTCTATGTCAGTAAATCTAGATAAAATGACAGCCCTAAAAATAGTTTTTACCTATCTTGAGATAATTACAACCCTGGAGAATTAGAAGCTTTAAGTGGTATACACAGCCTCATGCAACCTCCAGGGCATGATTCATCTCAAACTAACCACACCCCTCTCAGGGACCAGCTGGCTAATTGCAAAAATCTTATTATTATATAGGCCACTGAAAAACAAAAGAATAAGAGAAATTAGAAAGAAACATATCATAACTTAATTTTCCTCCTTGTGAAATTATACAGATGGATGGGATTTCAGGGGTCATTCAGTCCAGCCATTCTTTGAAGTCTGAATTTTAAAATCTCAGAATAGGAAGCAGTATTAGTGACTATCTTGTTAAACTTCTAATTAAAGAATGAGTCCCAGGATTTTTGACTTTAAAGGAATTCTTAGATATCATGATAGAGATTCAGAATCGTGTTCCCACTATGATTCTGACTAATCCTCATCCAGTCTCTATTCAAATATCTCTATTCATAGAGGAAATCATCATCTCCTCTGGTGTCCCTTCTATTGGGAGTGTTTCAGTTGAACAACAATATAAGATTTTTGAAAATTTCTAGGTTTGGATCCTCAGTGTCCTGTTTTATTATGCTCTGTGAACAAGTAATTAATATAATATATAATAATTAATGGATAATTAAAAGTAAATGCTTATCTGCCAATAATTGATGGGGATAAAGTACAAAAGCAGAGAGTGTCTTTCCCAGAGTACTTACATGTTAATAATAGGATATATATATATATATATATATATATATATATATATATATATATATATATATATATATATATATATATATATATATATATATATATATATGTATACATATTTGTGTGTGTATGTGTAGAAATGGTCATTTGGTTTCAAAGAAACAGAGATGGTAGTATTTCAAAGGTGGTATTAATTTTATTTATTATTCCACAAATGGAAAGTGGAAGATGAGAGGGTCAATGAGGAGGGCATACATATAGTAAGGAACGTGAGTTGATGACCAATTAGGAGAATGAGGCTCCAGAACAAGATATATAGGGCTGAAAATTATTGTTTTATAGGGCATAATCTCTGTTCCAGCAGTAAGACACTTGATGAGAAGATAACCAAAGATTAAAATGTGTGACTGCATAAATCACCTAATTTTTCTGGTTCTTATTTTATTTACTTATAAAAGAAGGGGACTGGAGTAAATATTCTTTAATAGGTCATTGCCAGCTTTAAATGCTTTGATTTTATTACCTTATATGTAGTACTCCAACTTCTCTTTGTAGATATTCAACAAGTTGAGAGTTTCACATTCTGTTTGGAAAATAAAATCTCCATAGTATTTCATTGCTTAAAGGTTTGAAAGAGAATTAATAAAATGATGCCTTTAGGGAATTGCTAGCTCAGTGGATAGATTTGAAATTTTTTTTTTCCCCCTGGAATCAGGAAAACTAGAGTCTAAATATTGTCTCAAAGGCTTAGAATGGATATTTGACCCAGACGATTAACTAAAATTATGATTACCTAAGTTTTATTAACTGTTTTTTGGAAGGTTAATAGCACCTATATCACAGAATTGTTGTGAATAAAATAAGACTATTTTTTTAAAAAAAAGCACTTAGCAAAATTCTTAGTAGATAATAGGAACTATATAAATGTTAATTCTCCTCTCCTCTTTTGTCGGTCCCAACTGGTGATCTTGGAAATCTTTAAGGTGTGAATTGCCATTGGAAGTGGAATTAACATCACATACTGATTCTAAATGAAACACATTCCAATATTATCTTAGGCTTAGTAAATGGTTATTCAATTTTTCCTTTGATGTTTCTAGAGATGAGAAACTCATAGAAACATTCTATTTTTCAAGAAGATATAATTAGTAAAAGGGTAATTCTTAAAGCCTTCATTTTACTTTAGACCTCTTTTCCTAAATATTCACATGGGAACTATGCAGATCAGACTTACTATTTCCATGACATAGCAGTCATTCAGATATTTAATACTGAATATAAAGTCAAATATGTATATGAAACAAGAATATGGAAGAAAAGAAGGTAGTGTGATCAAGGTGATATAAATTGAAAGTGAGAAGGAAGAGAAGCTAATTCAATAAAACTTTTTTCTAAGTCTTTAATTTGAATTCAAATATGGAACAAATTTCCAAAATCCTTATTAAAACTTCAGCTTTCAATAGCTTACATTCACAGGACAAAATAGTCAATGACTATACTAATCTAATATTTGACAAACCCAAAAACCCCAACTTTGGGATAAGACTTCACTATATGATAAAAACTACTGGGAAAATTGGAAACTAGTATGGCAGAAAGTAGGCATTGACCCACACCTTACACTGTATACCAAAATAAGGTCAAAATGGGTTCATGATTTAGACATAAAGAGTAATATATAAGCAAATTAGAAGATCAAAGGATAACTTATTTCTCATATCTTGGACAAGGAAGGAATTTGTGGCCAAAGAAGATTGGAGTTCATTACTGAACACTAGATAATTTTGGTTATATTAAGTTAAAAAGGTTTTGTTTTGTTTTTGTTTTTGTTTTTGTTTTTAACAAAACTAATGTAGACAAGATTAGAAGCAAAGCAATAAAGTGGGAAAATATTTTTACATTCAGAGATTTTGATGAAGGCCTCATTTCTAAAATATATAGAGAACTGACTCAAATTGAAATGAATTCAAGCCATTCTTCAATTGATAGTCAAGAATATGAACAGACAACTTTCAGATGAAATTGAAACCATTGCTAATCATATGAAAAAGTGCTATAAATCACTATTCATCAGAGAAATGCAAATTAAGACAACTCTAAGATACCACTATACACCTCTCAGATTGTCTAAGATGGCAGGAAAAGATTACAAATGTTGGAGGGGATGTGGGAAAACTGGAACATTACTACATTGTTAGTGAATTTGTGAACTGATCCAACCATTCTGGAGAGTTACTTGCTACTACACCCAAGGGGCTATCCAAATGTGCATATGCTTTGATCTAGCAGTTTTTTTATTGGGCTTATATCACAAAGGGATCTTGAATTAGGGAAAGGGGCATACATGTGCAGAAATGTTTGTGGCAGCTCTTTTTGTAGATGAAAGAAACTGGAAACCAAGTAGATGCCCATTAGTTGGAGATTGGCTGAATAAGTTATGGTGTATGAGTGTTATGGAATATTATTGCTCTATAAGAAATGTACATTTCAGTGTACATGGCAACAAAAAGATTACCTGATGTTCAATTCTGATGGATGTGGCTCTTTTCAACAATGAGATGACTTGGGCCATTCCCAATAATCTAGTAATGAAGAGAGCCATCTACACCTAGAGAGAGGACTGTGGAAACTAAGTATGGATCACAACATAGCATTTTCACTCATTTGGTTGTTATTTACTTGCATTTTATTTTCTTTGTCATTTTTTTTTTCCTTTTTGATCTGATTTTTTTTGTGCAACAAGATAACTGTATAAATATGTATAGATATATTAGATTTAAGATATATATTTTACTTTGTTTAAAAAATTTTGTATTACTTGCCTTCTAGGGGAAGAGGTGGGGGGAAAGGGGAAAAATTAGAAGATAAGGTTTTTCAAGGATCAATGTTGAAAAAAAGTAACCATGAATATATTTTGAAAATAAAAAGCCTTAATAAAAATAATAAAATTTCAGCTTCAAGTTCTGAGACAGAGACTAATGTTTCTTTCATCAGCCTTATTCCAGAGTAACTATATAACTAGGAGTCAAGGACAGATATAGGATCTCCGGATACTGGAAGCGAAGTAACATCTACAAGATCATGCAAAGTTTGTGTCTACTTTATAATTTTACCCTAAAGAAAATAATTTCTAAACTGGTAAGTAAAATGTATACCAATTATGCATTGTCTAATAACATTCATTTTCTTCCAAAGAATAAACTAATATCAAAAGATGTCTGAAATACCTGGATTTTCATTTTCAAATACTTCAGTATATCTTTGAACTTATGGATAGGAGCAGTGAGGATGTTCTTCCCCTAACAAGTATAGTACACCCTTGCTATGGATATTATGCATGGCATCACACATCAGTATTTTGGAGGATGTTAACAAAGAAATGTAAGATATAAAGCCTTTTTTTAGTATTGAAAGCTTAATTAAGTCTGATGTACAGCATCCACGAATAAGAATATCACATTGTATATGTATGTCTGCCTCTGTGTGCCAGATTGAATTGAATGACTCCAATGTTTCAATGTAAATTCAATGTATAGAATTTTATTTTTTTCTTCTCCTTTGAATTATGTAAGGATATGATTTAGAGTCTCATAAAAAGAAAGCATATACTTACAAATTAGTTCAGAAGTCTAGTGATGTCTATAGAAGGGGAAAATAATTATTTTAGACATTTTCTGATACAGGTCTAATTTCTGGGAAAAGATGAGGCTCTTAAAATGGTTGCATCAATAATTCATATTTATATTTCATTTGCCAATTTACCAAATGCATGTAAACTTTAAAGTTTGTACCACAACCTTAACCTTTTTCTTAACCCACTTATTAACCTACAAATCATAATCACATGTTTAGTAAGTATGAGCCTGATCTTGTTAAGCTCTTTACATTACAAATTTTTGATATACATACAGACATACATACACACACATAAAAACACATACCCTCACTGGTATGGTCTTATCGGTAGATTGTGTGTAACAGACTCAATTAAGTTTTCCATCTAAAAAAAAATCTTTACGAAGCATTATATTAAGGACTTCTGCTCAGCATCAATGGGAAATGCAGCAATAAGGAAAATATAGTACTTTACCTGCAAAGAGTTTATAGTTTAACATAATTTAAATTATTGATTATCTCACCTACTCAACTATAACTGCATTTCAGGTTTAGTGGTCTAATAACTCATGCATTTCTATAACAATATAACGCTATTTAAGCTCTACCATTTTCTTGTTTATTATTCAGACTCAAATTGGAGAAGATAGGGGAAACCACCAGACCATATAGATATGATCAAAATAATATCCTTTATTAATATGAAATGGAATTGATGAATAGATTTAAAGGGTTATATCAGACAAAGAGAGTGCCTGAAGAAACTATGACAGAAGGCAGAAAAAAAAATTAAAAACAAAAAGAATATCAGGCAATCAAATCAGAAAACCAATGAAACATATGATTCTTTTAAATGAGCAATGCAAAAAAACAAACAAAAAATTAAAAATCCCAAACCCAAGAAAAACAATATAACAGGAAAGGGCTACTGAATTGCTCAAGAAAAATTAGACATATCAAGAAAAACATTCCATTAAAAAAGATGAAAAATGTTAGGGACTTGACAGAATCAGTAAAAAAAGAGATAGTAACAATATACAGATAACCACTATGGTATCATTACTTATCTGGAGCCAATTATCTTGTAGAACAAAAGAATATTATATTCAATTAAAGGGCCATGGAAAAGACAGACTTAAAAAGCAATGGGAAAATTAAAATAATCTAGTTCTTTTAAAAAATGAATGGGTGAAAACAATAAAGCATAGAATAGAAAAAATGTTAGATGACAAAAATGAAAGTCATCTATAGTCATATAAAATGCTATAAATCACTATTGACTCAAAAAAATTCAAATCAAAACAAACTCTGAGGTATCCTATTAACTAAGATGAAAGGAAAAATATAATGGCAAATGTTGAGAAAGATGTGGGAAAGCTGGGACATTAATGCATTGTTGGTGGAGTTGTAAAATGATACAGCTCTTCTGGAGAGAAATTTGGAAATATGTGCCAGGGGCTATCAAATTGTGCATACCTTTTGACCAGCAGGGTATAATCTGTATGCAAATCATAAAAGAGGAAAAAGGATCCACATGTGCAAAAATGTTTATGGCAGCTCTTTTTTTTTTTTTTTTTTTTTTTTTTTGTGGTTGCAAAGAAACTGGAAAGTGAGTAGATCAGGGGCAGCTAGGTGGTACAGTGGATAGAGCACCAGCCCTGAATTCAGGAGGACCCGAGTTCAAATATGGTCTCAGATACTTAACACTTCCTAGCTGTGTTACCCTGGGAAAGTCACTTAACCCCAGCCTCAGGGGAAAAAAAAAAGAAAGAAAGTAGAGTAGATCCCTAATCAATCAGGGAATGGTTAAATCAGTTATGTTATATGAAAAGTAATGGCATATTTTTGTTGTATGAAAAAATGAAGAATAACTTGCTTTTAAAGAGGCCTGGAAAGATTTACATGAACTGATGCTGACTAAAACAAATAGAATCAGGAAAACACAGTGCACAGCACTGCAAGATTGTACTATGATCAACAATAAAATATTTGGTTCTTCTCAATAGTTCAGTGAGCTAAAGCAAACCCAATTAAATTTTGGTAGAAAATGCCATTTGCATTCAAAAAAGAACTATAAAGAATGAATTTAAATCAGCACGTGCTATGTTCGATTTTTTTTTCTTTTTCTTTTTTTTTCTTTCACATTTTTCTTCTTTTGTTCTGATTTTTCACTACCAAATCATTACAAAAGTAACATATTTAGGGGGCAGACCTAAGATGGCAGAGAATAGACAGATCTTTGACTGAGATTTTCCTGGCTTTCCTCAGAATCGATAGCAGACAAGTCTCTGAATGGGTTTTGGAGTGATAGAACCCACAAATATTTGGAATATAATAAATTTCCAGTAAAATATATTTTGGAAGAATTTCAGAAAAGGTCTATGTTGATCAGAAGCCCAATGCAGCACAGTGAGGTTAGAGAGACCCCTATGTAGAGGGGGAAAGTAGCGGGAGGGCCTTAGCCAAAATATAGCATCATTGGTTACTCTGTAAGCCAGCGGATGAGCAGTCTATCTATGAGACCTTCAATACAATTACAGAAGACAAGCAGTGACACCCTGAACCCCATCAAGAAGCAAGATTTGGCCATATCCACCCAGCACAGGAAGGAAACTGTCCCCTTAACAGACTGGAGCCCCTGTTGTCCTGTATAGGAAGCTGAGGGGACATCTTCCCTTTCTCCTAAGAGAAGACCTCAATCTTTACAAATGAGCAAAAAAGCAAAAAAAGCTCTGCCCATAGAAAGTTATTATGGAGAAAGAGAACAGACCTCAGACCCTGAGGACACTAAAGGCAAACTGTCTCCAGATAAAACCTCAAAGGTGTGATATTGAGTTCATCTTTAACTCAAAATCACTTTTGGAAGAATTAAAAAACTATCTTATAAGACAGTTGGAAGAAAAATGGGGAAAGGAAATGAGAGCTTTGGAAAAGAAAAAAAAAAAAAACAACACAGAAATTGACTGAAGAAAACCAACTCATTCAAAAAGAGATTTGTTGAAATTCAAAAAGAAAACAACCCCTTGAAAAACAGAATGAGTGAAATGGATTAAGAGAACAACTCCCTAAAAATAAAATTCATAAAATGGAAAAAAATGAACAAAACAGCTCATTTAAAAGTTCAACTGATCATATTCAAAGGGAGGTAAAGCAAAAACCTACTGAAGAAAATAATTCACTAAAATTAGACTTGAATAAATGGAAGTCAATGACACATGAAACATCAAGAATCAGTCAAGCAAAACAAACAAACAAAAAAAAAAAAAAGTTTAAAATGAGACAAAGTGGAAAAATGGAAAAAAGCTCATTGAAAAAAAGCTGACCTGGGAAATATATCTAGGAGACAAAACCTAAGAATTATTTTGGACTTCCTGAAAACCATGATGAAAAAAGAACCTAGACAACATTTTTCAGGAAAACATCAAGGAAAACTGTCCTTATATCCTAGAACTAGAGGTTAAAATACCCATTGAAAGAATCCACCAATTATTTCTAAAGAGACCCCAAAATGAAAACTACAAGGAATATTATAGATAAATTCCAGAATCATCAGCTCAAGGAGAAAATATTGCAAGCAGCCAGAAAGAAACAATTTAAATATCGAGGAGCTGCAATCAAGATTACTCAGGACCTAGCAGCTTCCATTTTAAAAGATCAAAGGGCCTGGAATATGACATTACAAAGGGCAAAGGAACTTGGAATATAGTCAAGAATTAACTATCCAGCAAAATTAATCATGATCTTTAGCAAAAAGTGCATTCAATGATACAAGTGAATTTCATTTATATCTGATGAAAAAAGCAGAGCTGAACATAAAATATGATATGCAAAAACAACATAAGAGAAGCATATAAAGGTGAAAAGGAAAGAAATAAGTTTTTTAAGGTTAAAATGGTTACATCACTATATGGAAAGATGATATGTTTAACTCTTGAGAGATGTATCTTTGCTAGGGGCATATTTAGAAGGTATAAATATAATTTGATTTTATTGTGATGAAATAAAAAAGAAATCAGGGGTGGAAAAGAGAGTGTTCTAGAAGAGGACAAAAGTAAAATAAGGTAAATTACATTTAAAAAGATCTATTACAGTTGAATTATTGAAGGGAAGGAAATGAACACTATGTGAAATTTAATGTCTTCAGATTTGGCTCAAATAAAAGAGACAATATCAGTCCTATTTAGTTGTATACAGAAACTTGTCTCACTCTATAAGGAAGTAAGAGGGAAAGGGGAAATGAAAAGAAGAGGCTAAGTAGAAAGGGAAAAGGATAAGAAAGAAGCAGAGAACAATGGTAAGGAGAGAAATGGAGAAAGGAAATAAAAATATAAATTGAAAAATAAGATCGTGAGAAAAATAGTACTTTTAACTGTGAATATGAATGGGATGAACTCTCCCAAAAAACAGAAGCACAAAAATAATTAAAATTAATTAAATTAAAAACCAGAATCTGTTCTTTACAAGAAACACATTTGAAAGAGTATTACATACAGAATAAAGGGGGAAAAACTGGAACATCATCTATTATGTTTCAGCTGAAGTAAAAAAAAAAAAAAAAAAAAATGCAGTCCCAATCTCAGATCAAGCAAAAGCAAAAATAAATCAAATTAAAAGAGACAAGGAAGGAAACTACATTTTACAAGAATACAATAGATAATGATTTAATATTAATACCAAATATTAATATTAATAAAGCTGCAAGAAAAAAAAATGTTAAAACTACATTAGTAGGGGATTTCAATCTTGCTCTATCAAAACTAGAAAAATTGAACCACAAAATAAGCAAGAAAGAAGTTAAGGAGGTATATAGAATTTTAGAAAAGTTAGGTATGATAGACCCTTGAAGAAAATTGAATAGAGACAGAAAGAAATAAACTTTTTTTTTTTCCCCCTTCAGGCAATACATGGAACCTACAGAAAAAACTGACCATGCATTAGGTCAGAGAAGTTTCAAAATCAAAAGAAGAAAGGCAGAAATAGTAAATGCAGCTTTTTTCAGATCAAGACAAAATAAAAACTACATATAATACACAGCCAGAGAAAAACAGATCAAAACTTAATTTGAAACTAAGTAATATAATCCTAAAGAATGAGTGGGTGAAATAACAAATCATAGAAACAAGTAGTAATTTCATCTAAGAGAATGACAATAATGAGACAACATACCAAAATTTATGTGATGCAGCCAAAGCAGTTCTTGAGAGAAATTTATCTCTTAGATGCTTAATTTAATAGAACAGAGAAAGAGAACATCAATGAATAAGGCATACAACAACAACAACAACAACAAAAGCTAGAAAAAGAACAATTAAAACCCCAAATTAAAAAACAACTTTGAAATGCTGAAGAAGAGATTTTAAAAAATCTAATGTAAGAAAACTGTTGAACTAATAAACTAAAAAACTATTGAAATAATAAGACTAAGAGTTGGTTTTATGAAAAAAAAACAACAAAAAGATAAAACTTTAGTTAACTTGATTAGAAAAAGGATTGAGTATAAATTCAATTATCTATGATCTAATAGAATTCTTTAGCCCTGAGGGAAATAGTGCATTTTTTAGTATTCACTGTGTGTTGATTTTTTTTTTTATTTATGCCATCTCAAAATGTGATGCTCTTAGGGGAAACAAATAAAAATATTCTGTATTTGAAAGTTAATATTTATCCAAATTACATAACTAATATTTTGTTAATAGTATGAATACATGTAAATGAACTCAAAGAAAATCAACTAAGATTCTTAGATAAGTATTCTAAAACTATATCTTTTTTGTTGTTAGAAAATAAATGTCAAAATAGATTTAAATAGAATGTACTTTGGACTTAAAAAAAAAAAGAAAAAGGATTGAGGGAAATAAAATTGCTAGTATCAAAAGTGAAAGTGTTGAACTCTCCATCAATGAAGAAGAAATGAGCAATAATTATGAGCTATTTTCCTCAAGTGTATGCCAATAAATCTGATAATCTAAGTGAAATGGAGAAATACTTATAAAAATCCAGATTAACAATTGAGAAAAAAAAATTACTTAATAGTCTGATTTTAGAAAAAGAATTTAAACAAGATATTAGTCAACTCCCTAAAAAAAAATCTCCAGGGTCAGATGGATTTACAAGTATATTCTACACAAAAGGTTTTGCAATTGTCATTGCTGTAAAATTACCTATGCATAACATTTTTGTTGAAAATAAAAAAATAAATAATAGAATTGAAAAAAATAAAACTGCCTTGCACAAAGTAGATATAAGTAAAAAAAAAAAATAAATCTAATATAAAAAAAAACAAGTATATTCCACTAACCATTTAAAGAACAATTAATTCCAATACTCTGCAATACTAGTAGGAAAAATAGAAAAAGGAGTCCTAACAAATAACTTTTAAGACACAGATATGTTAATGAAATCTAAATGAGATAGGGTCAAAAAAGAGAAAGAATATTGTAGATCATTTTTTGTAATGAATATTGATGAAAAATCTTAAATAAAATATTAGGAAAACAATTACAGCTACTTATTATCAGGATAATACACCATAACCAAATAGGATTTATACTAGGTATGCAAGACTGGTTCAATATTAGGAAAACTATTAGCATAATTTATTATATAAATAACCAAACTAATGGAAATAATAAGCTTCTGCCATATTTTGGATTTTTACTTAATGTAGTTTTTATTGCACCCTGATCTGAAATGAATGTATTTACTATTTCTGCCTTTCTCCTTTTGATCTTTTGATTTTGAGGTCTTTATTTCTTAATATATGGTCAATTTTTGTATATGTTCCATTTACTGCAAAGAAGGAAGTGTACTCCTTTCTGTCTCCATTCAGTTCTCTCCAAAGATCTATCATACCAAACTTTTCTAGTGTTCTATTTACATCTTTAACTTCTTTCTTATTTATCCTGTGGTTTGATTTATCTAGTTCTGAGAGTGCAAGGTTGAGATCTCCCACTATTATAGCTTTGTTGTCTATTTCTTCGTTCAGCTCTCTTAACTTCTTTAGGAATTTAGATGCTATACCATTTGGTACATTTATGTTCAGTATTGATATTACTTCATTGTTTAAGATACTCTTTAGCAAGATATAGTTTCATTCCTGATCTCTTTTAATTAGATCAATTTTTGCTTTTACCTGATTTGAGATCAGGATGGCTACCCCTGATTTTTTTTTTTTTTTTTTTTACTTCATCTGAAGAAAAATAGATTCTGATCCAGCCTTTTACCCTTACTCTGTAGGTATCACCCTGCTTTAAATGCATTTTTGTAAACAACATATTGTTTTAATCCAGTTTGCTACCTGCTTCCACTTTATGAGATATTTCACTCCATTCACATTTATGGTTAAAACTACTAATTGTGTATGTCCTGCCATCTTATTATGCCAGATTATACTTTTCTCTTTCATTTTTCCCTTTACCCCTCAACCCAGTATTTAACTTATTGGTACCACTTGCCTCAAGTAGCCCTCTCCCTTTAGAATCCCTCCTTCCTAGTGGTCCTTCCTCTTTCTTATATCTTTCCCCCACTATTTCTGTATTCTCTTCTATTTATCCTACCCCTTCCCTTTTCACTTTTCCTCTCCCACTTTTCAATAAGGTGAGGGAAAATCCTCTGTAAACAAAATACGTCTAATATTTTCTCTTTGAGCCAAGACTACTAATAGTAAGATTCACACAATGATTATCCCCTTTCCTTCTTTCCCTTAGATACAATAGATTTCCTTTGCCTCTTCATGGGATATAATTTCCCTCTTTTTACCTCCACTTTTCCCTTTTTCTGGTACAATCTCCTTTCTCCTTCTAGTTCTTTTATAATATTATAACAGTAAAATTAAATTTTACATGCACTCTCTATGTATACTCAACAGAAATACAGTTCTCAAGAGTTCATTTTACCTTTTTTTATGCTTCTCTTGAGTCCTGCATTTGAATTTGAAGGTGATTTTGTTATTGTTGTTTAGCTCTGATTTTTTCATCAGAAATAAATGAAATTCACCTGTTTCTTTGAATGCCCATTTTCTTCTCTGTAAGAAAATGCTCAGTTTAGCAGGGTAGTTTACTCTTCACTGCATTCCAAGTTCATTTGTCTTTAGGAATATCAGATTCTGACTTCTGGCCTAGATGGTGGAGTGGAGGTAGACAGCTGCTAGAGCTCTACATTTTCTCTCAGGACTTACTTCATGACAAGCCTTGAAGTTAATGCTTAACCTCAAAAGAAACCCACAAATAATACCAACAGAAGACATCCTTAAAATTTGCCATAGAAGGTCTGTGTTTGCTCAGAGGAGAGTCAAACAGACTGGGCACAGAATGAAGGCAGGCAGACAGAACGAGGCAGGCAGCTCACACAACTCGGACCAGAGGGGGGAGTGAAGAAAACCCATCCTTGAAAATTAGACTCAAACAAGTAGAAATGAATGACTCAAGAAGAAACCAAGAGGTAGTCAAGCAAAACCAAAGAAATGAAACAATTGAAAAGAATGTCAAGTACGTTATTAGAAAAACAACAAACCTGGAAAACAGATCCAGGAGAGACAATTTGAGAATAATCGGACTCCCTGAAAAATGTGAGGAAAAAAAGAACTTGGACACTATTTTTGAGAAAAATTATCAAAAAGAACTGCCCAGAAGTTTTGGAAACAGAGGGTAAAATAGACATTGAAAAAATTCATCAATCACCTACTGAAAGGGACCCTAAAATCAAAACGCCTAGAAATAAAGTGGCCAAGTTCAAGAACCATCAGACAAAGGAAAAAATATTGGAAGTTGCTAGAAAAAAAAACAATTCAGATATGGAGGAGCCACAATAAGGATAACCCAGGATCTAGCAGTGTCCACATTAAAAGAACAAAGGGCCTGGAACATGATATTCCCAAAAGGCTAAGGAACTTGGTATGAGCCAAGAATAAGTTACCCAGCAAAAATGAGCATCATTTTCCAGGGAAGAAAATGGACATGCCATCTATTCTTGATGAAAAAACCAGATCTACACAAAATTTTTCATCTTCAAATACAGAACTCAAAAGATTTCTAAAAAGGTAAAAATAAATCTTGAGAACTATATTTCTGCCATAAAGATATGTAAAGAACAAATGTATAATTTGTTCTAGAAACTAGAGTTGAAAAGGAAATTATAACATAAAAAAGTATAAAGTGGTGGTACTACATCTCATGAAGAGGCAAAGGTAACCTATTATATCTGAGAGAAAGAAAGAAAGAAGATGAACATAGTGTGTATCAATAGACATATTCGATTTGTGGTGAAACTTCTTCCACTTCATTGAAAAGTGAGAGGGAAGGAGTAAGCTAAGGCGAAGGGAATACAGAAATTGTGAGGAAAAGGGGTAAAATAAGGGGAGGAATGTTAAGGTGGGGGAGGGATACTAAAAAGGGAAGGCTGTGAAAAGAAAATGGTGTTCACAAGTTTAATACTGAGTAGGGGGGTAAGAGGGAAGGAAAGGAGAAAAGCATAAGCAGGGGTTAACAGGATGGCAAGCAATATAGAATTAGTCACTCTAACCATAAATGTGAATGGGGTAAACTCCCTCATAAAGAGGAAGCAGTTAGCAGACTGGATTAAAAGTCAGAATCCTACTATATGTTGTTTACAGGAAACACACCTGAAACAGGATGATACATTCAAACTAAAAGTAAAAGGGTGGAGCAAAATCTACTATGCTTCAGGCAAAGCCAAAAAAGCAGGGGTAGCCATCCTCATTTCAGATCAAGCAAAAACAAAAATTGATCTAATTAAAAGAGATAAGGAAGGGCATTATATCCTGCTAAAGGGTAGCATCAATAATGAAGCAGTATCAATATTAAACATATATGCACCAAGTGGTGCAGCATCTAAATTCTTAAAAGAGAAATTAAGAGAGCTGCAAGAAGAAATAGACAAAGAAAGAAGTCAAAGAGGTAAATGGAATACTAGAAAAGTTTGATATGATAGATCTTTGGCGAAAGCTAAATGGGGACAGAAAGGAGTATACTTTCTTCTCAGCAGTTAATGGAACCTATACAAAAAATGATCATATACTAGGGCATTAAAAACCTCAAAATCAAATGCAGTAAGGTAGAAATAGTAAATGCATCCTTTTCAGACCACAATGCAATCAAAATTACATTTAATAAAAAGCCCAGGGGAAAATAGACAAAAAAAAATTGGAAACTAAATAATCTTATACTACAGAATGATTAGGTAAAAGAGAAAATCATAGATATAATTAATAACTTCACCCAAGAAAATGACAATAATGAGACATCATACCAAAATGTGTGGGATACAGCCAAAGAAGTAATAAGGGGAAGTTTTATATCTCTACAGGCCTACTTGCATAAAATAGAGAAAGAGAGGGTCAACGAATTGGGCTTACAATTAAAATTGCTAGAAAAAGAACAAATTAAAAAAAACCCCAGACAAACATGAAACTTAAAATTCTAAAAATAAAAGGTGAGATTAATAAAACTGAATAAAACTAAGAGTTGGTTCTATGAAAAAAACCTACAAAATAGACAGACCCATAGTAAATCTGATTTAAAAAAGGAAAGAGAAAAAGCAAATTATTAGTCTTGAAAATGAAAAGGGAAAACTCACTACTAATGAAGAGGAATTTAGAACAATAGTTAGGAGCTACTTTGCTCAACTTTATGCCAATCAATTCGATAATTTAAATGAAATGGAAGAATACCTTCAAAAATATAGCTTCCCCAGATTAACAGAGGAAGACGTAGTCTAAATAGTCCCATCTCAGAAAAAGAAATACAACAAGCTATTAACCAACTCCCTAAGAAAAAATCCCCAGGACCAGATGGATTTACATGTGAATTCTACCAAACATTTAAAGAACAACTAACTCCAATGCTATATAAACTATTTGAAAAAATAGGGATTGAAGAAGTCCTACCAAATTCCTTTTATGACACAGACATGGTACTGTTACCTAAACCAGGTTGATTGAAAACTGAGAAAGAAAACTATAGACCAATCTCCTTAATGAATATTGATGCTAAAATCTTAAATAAGATATTAGCAAAAAGACTTCAGATACTCATCCCCAGGATAATGCACAATGATCAAGTAGGATTTATACCAGGAATTAAACCAGGCTGGTTTAATATTAGGAAAACTATTAGTATAATTGACCATATTAATAGTCAAATTAATAAAAACCATATGATCATCTCAATAGATGCAGAAAAAGCATTTGATAAAATCCAACATCCATTCCTACTGAAAACATTTGAGACTATAGGAATACATGGATTATTCCTTAAAATAATAATGAGCATATATTTAAAATTGTCAGCAAACATCATATGTAATGGTGATAAACTAGAACCTTTCCCTGTAAGATCAGGAGTGAAACAAGGTTGCCCACTATCACCATTACTATTCAATATAGTACTAGAAACTCTAGCCTTGGCAATAAGAGCAGAGAAAAAGATTCAAGGAATTAGAGTAGGAAATGAGGAAATCAAACTATCTAACTCTTTGCAGATGACATGGTGGTATACTTAGAGAACACCAAAGACTCTGCTAAAAAGCTATTAGAAATAATTCAGAACTTTAGCAAAGTTGCAGGATACAAAATAAATCCACATAAATCCTCAGAATTTTTATACATTACCAACACAATCCAACAGCAAGAGATACAAAGAGAAATTCCATTCAAAATAACAGTCGATAGTATAAAATATTTGGCAATATATCTACCAAAGGAAAGTCAGGAATTATATGAGCAAAATTATGAAACACTTGCAAAAAAATAAAATCAGATTTAAATAATTGGAAAGACATTGAGTGCTCTTGGATAGCTCAAGCAAATATAATTAAGATGATAATACTCCCTAAACTAATCTATTTAGTTAGTGCTATACCAATGAGACTCCCAAGAAACTATTTTAATGACCTAGAAAAAATAACAGAATTCATATGGAACAGCAAAAGGTCATGAATATCATGGGAAGTAATGAAAATAAAATTAAACGAAGGTGGTCTAGCTGTACCTGATCTAGAACTATATTATAAAGCAACAGTCACCAAAAACATTTGGTATTGGCTAAGAAATAGACTAGTTGATCAGTGAAAGAGGTTAGGTTCACAGGGCAAGATAGTGAATAAAAATAGCAATCTAGTGTTTGACAAACCCAAAGTTCCCAACTTTTGGGATAAGAATTCATTATTTGACAAAAACTGCTTGGAAAACTGGAAATTAGTATGGAAGAAACTAGGCATGGACCCACATTTAACACCACATAGTAAGATAAGATCAAAATAGGTCCAAGATTTAGGCATAAAGAACGAAATCATAAATAAATTAGAGGAACATAGGATAGTTTACCTCTCAGACTTGTGGCGGAGGAAGGAATTTATGGCCAAAGGAGAACTAGAGACCATTATTGATCACAAAATAGAAAATTTTGATTACAACAAATTAAAAAGTTTCTGCACAAACAAAACTAATTCAAACAAGATTAGAAGGGAAGTAACAAATCGGGAAAACATTTTTACAGTTAAAGGTTCTGATAAAGGCCTCATCTCTAAAACATACAGAGAATTGACTTTAATTTGTAAGAAATCAAGCCATTCTCCAATTGATAAATGGTCAAAGGATATGAACAGACAATTATCAGATGATGAAATTAAAACTTTCCACTCATATGAAAAAGTGTTCCAAATCACTAATGATCAGAGAAATGCAAATTAAGACAACTCTGTGGTATCATTACACACCTGCCAGATTGGCTAAGATGACAGGAACAAATAATGATGAATGTTGGAGGGGCTGTGGGAAAACTGGGACACTGATGCATTGTTGGTGGAGTTGTGAAAGAATCCAACCATTCTGGAGAGCAATCTGGAATTATGCTCAAAAAGTTATCAAAATGTGCATACCCTTTGATCCAGCAGTGCTACTACTCAGCTTATATCCCAAGGAAATACTAAAGAAGGGAAAGGGACCTGTATGTGCCAAAATGTTTGTGACATCCCTTTTTGTAATGGCTAGAAACTGGAAAATGAATGGACGTCCATCAATTGGAAAATGGTTGGGTAAATTATGTTATATGAATGTTATGGAATATTATTGTTTGGTAAGAAATGACCAACAGGAGGAATACAGAGAGGCTTGGAGAGACTTTCATCAACTGATGCTGAGTGAAATGAGGAGAACTAGGTGATCATTATATACTTCAACAATGATAGTGTATGAGGATGTATTCTGATGGAAGTGGATATCTTCAACCCAGAGAAGAGCTAATCCAATTCCAATTGATCAGTGATGGACAGAATCAGCTACATACATAAAAGGAACACTGGGAAATGAGTGTAAACTGTGAGCATTTTTTTTTTGTTTTTCTTCCCAGATTATTTTTATCTTCTGAATACAATTCTTGCTTTGCAACAGCAACAACAACAAAATTCGGTTCTTCACATATATATTGTACCTAGGATATAATATAAGATATTTAATATGTTTGGGAATGCCTGACATTAAGGGGAGGGGTGGAGGGAAGGAGGGGAAAAATTCGGAACAGAAGGGAGTACAAGGGATAATGTTGTTAAAAAAATACCTATGTATATGTATTGTCAAAAAAAAGTTATAATTATAAAAATTAATTTAAAAAAAGGAATATCAAATTTCAAGTCCTTAATTGCTTTAATGTGGCTGATTTTCAGGGTGTCCAATAATCCTTAGATTATCTCTCCTAGATCTTCTATTTTCCCAAGTAGGTATTTAACATTTTTTCCTTTTTTTTTTTTTTTTTTTTGGTTTTGTTGGATTCTTGATGTCTCATCAAGTCATTCATTTACATTTGTTCAGATTTTTAATGAATTATTTTCTACATTTACTTTTTTTTTTACTTCTTTTTTTACTTCTTTACTTCTTTTTACTTTGTCCAATTAAATTTTTAAATGAATTGTTTTGTTCTATGGAATTTTTTTTTTCCATTTCACAATTTTTTCTTCTTCCAATTCACAAATTCTGTTTTCCTGGGAGGTCTTTATCTTTTCCAATTCACATATTCTGCTTTTCAAGGAGTAGTTTTCTTTTTCCAATATATGTTTTAATGAGTTATTTCCTTTTCCAAACCTCTTTCAAAGTTTTCCTTTTCTTTCCCCATTTTTTTTCTAGCTCTCTTTTTAAGATCCTCTTTTAATTTCTTCTAGGAGAGCCTTGTGTGATGGGATACAGGTTATATCACCCTTTGGGGCTTTTAGTCTCCTCAGAGTTTGAGATCTCTTCTTTTTCACTATAGAAGCTATCTATAGTTAGAGCTTGCTTTGCCTTGTTACTCTTCAAAAAAAAAAAAAAAGTTGGTATCTGTTTTTAGGGGATGGAAGTTTTAAGCTTCCTCTACAGGTACCCTCAGTGTTGGCTGCACTGCAATTGATCTGAGTCATTCCCAGTGTTAGATAGGTGTGGCCAGGTCCTTTAAGACTCTGATTCTTTGTGGTTCACTCTTTACCTTTTGTGTTTGTGTTAGATGTATAACTTCTCTGCTGATCTACTGGCTTGCAACCAGGGCAGAGTAGCCAACACTGTGGTAAAGATTCTCTGCAGGGATACCACATCCCACCCCCCAGTTTGCTCAGCGTGCTGCCTCTCTGCCTGCACCTGGCCTCCTCCCATGCCTGTGCCTGATGAAAACAGACATTTTCTGGTGATCTTCAAATTATCTTCTGCTGGTAATTTTCTTCACTCCCAATATTCATGGATTCTACCAGTCAAGCACTATTTCAGAGGCTGAATTTTGTAATTAGTATGAGGGTAGCAGGAAAGCTCAGAAAGAAGAATGTGCCCTTGCTGCTATCTTTGCTCTGCTCCTGAAATTCTTAAATTACTCAAGTAAGCATAGAATATGTTTGAGTTCTTTCTGCAACTAAATGATCTTCTCTAAAAGAATCCAATAAAATGCCTTTGGATGTATTTAAAGGGAGTACATTCCAAATACTTCATGTTCAAATTTATCAATTTTGACCTATATATACACTCAAAGTTCTCTAAATGCTTCCCTATGTTTCATTATATCTTGTATGATGGAGACCTCACATTTTATAATATTATCATTTTCTATAAACAGTGAAATATGTTATGAATGCAAATGTGAGTTATTTTAACAATGATAAATTCCTAGTGAGCGTTCCACTTAACTGGTCTAACCCAGTAGCCAATTCATAATGACATAATTTCATTATGAGCCATACTCCTAGGTTGGTGTACCTCTTTTTCCTTCCCAAATCAGCAGCTCATTTTTATTTTTAACATACAAAATGCTCTTTACCTGAATTTTAATGTGCTTTCCTAGTAAAAGATCATGCCCCTTCTCTTAGCAAATATTTTTTTTCAATTAGTAGCAGAAAAGAAAAAAGAAAGAAAGAAAGAAAGAAAGAAAGAAAAATAACATGCCCTTAACAAACTGCTAGAACAGCTTAACTTATCAAGGGAAATATTTCATTTTGACTTTGGGTGATATACATATAGTGTATAAGATTATATAAAATGCATATATCTTTTATATTATTCAGCCAAGGTAGAGATAACATAGGGATAATCAGCAATTGAACATACATTCAATAAGAATCAAACATGTGCCAAGCACTGTGCTAGGAGTTGTGTGGAGTAAAGATAAATATAACAAAGTCCCATACCTAAGGGTGCTTACTGTGAGTAATATGATAATAGATAGCTCATATTTTTATAAAACTTTAAAGATTACAAAGAAGTACTTTCTCAACAACTAAAGTAATTGCCCTTTTATCCCATCATTTTATAGATGAAGAAATTGAGGTATTGAGAGATGAAAGGCCTTCCCAAGAAGTCATTCAAATAAAATATATTTTTTAGGTTTCACTCCAGCCTGTTTTTATTCTCACCTGATTTCTCACCTGGATGTGCCACTTTGAGATCTCTCTTACTGACATTTTTCACATGAGCTAATGAGCTTATTATTGGGAAAACTTTATGACAATGCAAAAAGTCATCAACTCTTAGTTCTCTATATCTTCACCATCATCTTCTTGTTCTTCTTGTTCTTCTTCTTCTTCTTCTTCTTTTCTAGTAAGAAGGTGAGTCATTAACTCCAAACATCCATATAAGAAGGAAGCTCTGTTCAGATAATTGTTCATTTCTTTGGCACTTCTTGGACTTTTCCATCATACTTTTGTGCCAGGTACCTTCTCTAGTATCCCCTTACTTCCATTTGTATGTTATCTTCTTTTATTATTTCTCTCTTTTGTATGTCTTTCCATGCAACTTCCCTAATACAATACCAATCTCAGAGTAGTTACTTAATACATTTTTTTTATCAACTCATTGATTGTAATGCCATACTCTTTCCTCAAAATCTTACTCCCTCAGTCCCCTACATCAATTATTAGAGGCCAGTAATTCCTTTGGGGCAGTAACAATGTCTTATTTATACATTGTCCTTTCCTCTCTCCCCTGGCAGCTATTACATAGCTTTTAACATCATAAGCATTTAATGTATTTGCTAAATGAATAAATGTCCCGAGTTTCAAGAGATTGAAATTAAAATTATGATAAATAAATAAATGCATCATGAATAAAGGCAATCAAAGTTCTTTTTTTATTAAATCTTTTTATTTTCAAAACATGCAAGGATAAATTTTCACCTATTGTTCCAATTTCTCCCCTTCCCCCATCTCCTCCTAGATGCTAATAAATCAAATATGTGGTAAACATGAAAAAATACCTGTTTAAACCAATAAATGCATATTTATACAATTATCTTGATGGAAATTAAAAGGAAATCAAAAAAAGGAAAAATGAGAAAGAAAACAAAATATGAGCAAACAACAAAAAAATGAAAATGCTATATTTTGACCCACACTCAATTCCCACAGTCTTCTCTCTGGGTGTAAATGGTTCTCTTCATTATAAGATCATTGGAAACAGCCTGAATCATCTCATTGTTGAAAAGAGGCATACCCATCAGAAATCATCATCATCATCATCAATAATCTTATTGTTGCTTTATATAATGCTCTCCAGGTTCTGCTCACTGAATTTAGCATCAGTTCCTGTAATTCTCTCCAAGTCTCTCTGAAAACATGATGCTGATCATTTCTTATAGAACTTATATTCCATAAAATTCATGAACTATAACTTATTCAACCATTTCCCAAGTGATAGCCATCCATTCAGTTTCTGGTATCTTTTGACCACAAAAAGGGCTGACACATATTTGCATATATAGGTCCATTTCCCTCCTTTAAGATTTCTTTGGGATATTAGCCTAGTAGAAACATCGATGGATCATAGGGTATGCACATCTTGGTATCTCTTTGGACATAGTTTGAAATTGCTCTACAAAATGGTAGATCAGTTTCCAACTCCACTAACAATATATTACTGTCCCAGTTTTCCCACATATTCTCCCACATTTGTCATTATTTTTCTTTCATCTTTTCCACTCTAAGAGGTATATAGTGGTACCCCAGAGTTGTCTTAATTTGAATTTCTCTGATCAATAATGATTAAAACACCTTTTCATATGACTAGAAATGGTTTTAACTTCTTCATTTGAAAAGTGTCTTCATGAATGCTGGAGGGAATGTGGGAAAAAATGGAAGACAGATACATTATCCGTGGAAATGTGAATGGATCCAACTATTCTGGAGAACAATTTGGAACCATGCTCAAAAAGTTATCAAACTATGCATATCCTTTGATACAACAGTGTTTCTACTTGACTTATATCCCAAAGAGATCTTAAAGGAGGAAAAGGGACCCACATGTGCACAAATGTTTGTGGCAGCCCTTTTTGTAGTGGCAAGAAATTGGAAACTGAATGGATGCCCATCAATTGCAGAATGGCTGAATACATTATGGTATTTGAATGATATGTAATATTATTGTTCTGTAACAAACAAACAACAGGATGATTTCAGAGAGGCCTGGAGAGGCTTCATGAACTGATGCTAAATGAAATGAGAAGGAGATCATTATACATGACAACAATAAGCCTAGCCAATGGTCAATTCTGATGGATATGGTTCCCTTCAACAATTAAATGATTCAAACCAGTTCCAGTTGTTCAGTGATGAAGGACTGTGGGAACTGAGTGTGGATCACAACATAACATCTTCACTTTTTCTTTTGATGTTTGCATGCATTTTGTTTTCTTTCTCAGGTTTTTTTTTTCTTTTTTCTTTACCTGATTTTTCTTGTGCAGCAAAATAACTATAAATATGTATGTATAGATATTAGATTTAACATATATTTTAACATATTTAACATGTATTAGACTACTTGCCATTTAGGGGAGTGAAGAGGAAGGAAAAACTTGGAACAGAAAGTTTAGCAAGGATCAATGCTGAAGAATTATCCATGTATGTGCTCTGTAAATAAAAAGCTTTAATATTTTTTTATTGTTTATTCATATGCTCTGACCATTTATCACCTGGAGAATAACTTGAATTCTTATAAATTTGAGTCAGTTCTTTATATATTTTAGAAATGAAACCTTTATCAGGCCTCTTTATCAGAACCTTTAAATATAGAAATATTTTCCCAGTTTATTGCTTCCCTTCTAATCTTGTCTACATTAGTTTTGTCTGCAGAAAAAAACCTTTTTATCTTAAAATAATCAAAATTACCTATATTTTGTGTTCAATAATGAAATTCAGTTCTTCTTTGGCCACAGATTCCTTCCTTCTCCAAAATCTGAGAGGTAGATTATCCTTTGTTCTACTAATTTGCTTAGTAGCAATTTAGGCATAAAATTTTATTATGTCTAAATAATAGACATAATTTATGTCTATTATTTAGACATAATATTTTATGTCTAAATCATGAATCCATTTCAACTTATCTTGCTAGTTTCTGCCATACTAATTTCCTCAATTTTCCAGCAGGTTTTGTTGTTGTTGTTGTTGTTGTCATTGTTATTGTTGTTGTTTTTGTTGTGTTGTCAAATAGTGTATTTTTATACCAAAAGCTGGGTCTTTGGGTTTATTAAATACTAGATTACTGTAGTCATTGACTATTTTGTCTTGTGTTTCACTGATCCTATTCCACTGATCATTTACTCTACCACTGCTTTATAATGTAATTCTTGACCTTTTGTTCTTCCAGGTGAACTTTGATATTGGGAATTGTTTCTAATAGGTTTTTAGTTGATTCTCCAGACTTCTCTAAGTATACCACCATGTCATCTGCAAATAGTGATAATTTGGTTTCCTCATTACTTATTATAATTCCTTTAATCTCTTTTTCTTTTTATTGCCAAAGCTAGCATATCTAATATAATATTGCATAGTGATGGTGACTGTGGTCAACCTTGTTTTGCCCCTGATCTTATTGATAATGGTTCTAGTTTGTGTCCATTATACCATGCTTGCTGATGATTTTAAATAGAAGCTACTAATCATTTGAAGGATAACTCCATTTATTCCTATATTCTCTAGTGTTTTAGTAGGAATGGAATTGGATTTTATCAAATACTTTTTTTTTTGCATCTATTGAAATAATCATAGGATTTTTGTTAGTTTGATTTTTGATATTGTCAATTATTCTAATAGTTTTCCTTATACTGAACCAGCCATGCATTCCTGAAATAAATCCTACTTGGTGATAGTGTATTATTCTGGAGATGACTTTCTGTAATCCCTTTGCTAATCTTTCATTTAAGAATTTTGCAGGGGCAAAACCAAGAAAGCAGAGGGAGCCAAGATGGCAGAGAGGACACACATGTCTTTCTAAGCTCTCTTTTATTCTCAAACTAATTTTTACGAAACTCAGCCTTGAAATTAGTGCTTCACTGTCAAAATCCACGAATACTGAGAACACAACACATTACCAAGAGAAGATAATCTTGAAATTTATCAAAAAAGGTCTGTTTTTGCTAGCAGGTAGGGACAGACTCAGACAGGAAGGCAGTGAGAACATGAAAAATAGCTTACACTGAGCAGACCATAATGTGGTCTTCGCCAGCTGAAATCTGTGGGGATAACTGTACCACAGTATTGGTTATTCTGCCCTGGCAGCAAGCCAATAGATTAGCAGAGAAGTTATAAACAAAAGGGTAAAGACCACAAACCCAAAACTCTTGAGTCTCCTGGGACCTGGCCACACCCATCCAGCACCAGGAGAGACTTAGCATGATCTCAGCATGCAACCACTGTTCCCAACACAGATGCTGATCCCAGCAGAGAGGCTGATCTCATCCAATCCATTGCTGTCCCACTGCTGCTTCACTGCTACTTCCTGTAGTATGTTGAGGAAGTTCAGTAACCCCACTTAGCCCCAAAAGTAGACTGCAGCTTTGTTGTTGTTGTTGTTGTTAAAATGAGTAAAAAGGCAAAGCTGGCTCTAACTATAGATAGCTTATGTACAAAAAGAGAGCATGTTTCAAACCTGGAGGAGACTAAAAACAGTTTGTCTCTAGATTAAAATCCAAAGGTGGATATGATCTGGTATTCACCACATAAGGTTTCATAGAATAATTTAAAAGGATCTTAAAACAGACATAGAAGAAAAATGGGAAAAGGAAAAAGAAGCTTTGCAAGAGGGTCTGGAGAAGACATGGAACTCATTAAAAGACAGAGTGAAAAAAGAAATCAACTCCCTGAAAAACAGAATTAGTGAATTGGAAAAAGATAATATCTTCTTAAAAAATAAAATTTGCAAAATGGAAAAACAAAACAACTCATTTAAAAACTCAATTGGACATATACAAAAAGAAATTTTAAAAACTAAACCAAAGTTAGATTCTTACTAAGTGCGAAGTCGGTACTTAACAATTCTCTAGTACACACCTTTGGTTCCAACCTTTAAGGGGAGTTTACCCCTTTGAACTTCTGGGGAGGAGTTTATATGTTTAAGAGGAACAAGTTCATTGTTTGAAGTATTTTTCTCACAAGCCCCTGAGTTATCCCACGCCCATTCTCTGGAAGGATAAAAGAAGCATCATTGAGCCTGGAGAGTTGTAGAGCCTGGGATTGAGTTGAGGCAGCAGTCCCCAAGGACAACTTAGAGATGACTGGACCTTTACATTTTGGTGTCCACAACGTGGGGCAAGGACTTTTGCTTATCCTGAAAAGGACTTATTCTGAGCCCTTCAGAGGAGCTAGCTGGGACCTTGTCATTTTGACGCCCAAACAGGGACCTTCAGACTGACAAGATCCTGATTCCAGTGGAAAAGCCTCCAATCCAGATCTCACTGGAAAAGTCTCTCTGACCCAGAAGTGTGAGTAACAAGGAAACTTTGTTAAACTTTATTTAACCTTGTTAAAGAGCTAAAGTAGAATTTCAGTGAAATGGAGCAAATGCCTTCTGTTCAAGGAAAATGTTTAGAGAGCATTATCAAGGTTATGAAAAGCCAAGGATTGATTATAATTTTGGAGACGATACTGAACTTTTAAAAACTGTGTAGGTCATATGTCCTTGTTTTTCTCTGGATAAAGAATTAGATCTAGATGAAAGGGAATTAGTAGGAAAGCAATTAGGTGAACACTACAATTCCAAATTAAACTCAATTTCCAAAGATACACTTCATACCTATAATTTAATCCAAATGGCTTTAAAAATTGTTATTCTGAAGGAAAAGAAGAAGGAGCAAAATGGGGAGGTGTCAACTAAACTAAGTGAAAAGGATGAATCAGATAACAATGAAGTTAAGTACAATTCTGAGCAACAGGAGCATTTCCCATCTCCTCCCTCAATTAACCCTTCAGGGGTGGAGCAAGAAGGAGGAGGGGAAGAGGCAGAAACACAAACAGAATTGCCTGTGAAGCCTAAGCCTATGACAAGATTAGAAAAGCATTGATTAAGACTAAGAGAGAAGGACAGGATATAAGTGATTTTATACATGCTTATCCTGTGATTGAAGGGACTGACTCTGTAGTTCAAAAAAAGAGAAAATATACACCTTTAGATTTGAATAAAATTAAATATTTGAAAAAAGGTTGTACCCTTTATGGGGCTACATCAGCTTATGTTAAAATATTATTAGATGGTTTGTCTCATGAAGTCCTAACCCCGAATGATTAGAAATCCATAGCAAGGACATGTTTAGAACCTGGACAAAATCTGATGTGGCTTGTGGAGTTTCATGAATTATGTAAGATCCAAGTCAGATGCAATTTGGAAACAGGAGTTAACACACAATTCACTTTTGAGCAATTAGCTGGTGAAGGTCAGTATGGAGAGAATTCAGAACAGATTAAATATACCATGAAAGTGTATGAGCAAATTTCTAAGGCTGCAATAAAAGCTTGGGATTCCCTCCCCAGACAGAAAAATCAGGAGGAGGCAAGTGAGAAAACATCCAGGCAAGATTTATATCTTGCATGTCCACTCACATAGTGGACTTCCAAGTCCTATTTTTGATGGAAATTCAAAGGCAGATAGCCTTTTAACTATGTTAGCCAGTACTCCTTTATTTCAGGAAGCACAAGAATCTCATTCTAAATATCATCAAGCTGCTCGAGCTTTACATTTACAATTTGGAATAACAAGAGACGAAGCTAGGAGCATAGTAAAAATCTTTACAGCTTTTCTTCCTTTCCACACTCCTACACTCCCTCCAGGGAAGAATCCTCATGGTTTAAGACACAATGAAATCTGGCAAATGGATATGACCCACTATAAATCTTTTGGTCATTTGTCTTTTGTCCACATGGTGGTAGATACCTTTTCATGATTCACTTTTGCAGTGCCAACAGCAAAAGAGACAGCCCCAGTGGTCACTGAATTTCTTATCCAAGCATTTGCAATTATGGGTGTGCCACAAGAAATATAAACAGATAATGGACCTGCATATACTTCTAAACATTGTGCACACTTTTGTGCACAGTATAAGATTTTACACATGACTGGCATACCTTTTAATCCACTAGGTCAGGCAATAGTAGAGAGAAGAAACAGAGACATTAAGACACTCCTCCAAAAATAAAAGAAAGGGGGAACCACAGGTAACCCTAGAGAACTTCTAAATTTAGTTTTCTATACCATTAGTTTTCTAATTTTTGACAAAGATGCACTGGCTCCAGCAGATAGGTTTTATAACCCACCAGACGGGCAGTGTGCAGTGCAAGCAGCTCCACTGTCCTTAGATAATCTCCAGGTGATGTGGAGAGACCCAGAAAGTGGCAAATGGAAGGGACCAGATAGGTTAACTGCCTGGGGGAGAGGGTTTGCTCGTATTTCTTCAGATGGAGAAGGAATCAAATGGGTGCCAAAGAGTCATATTTACCTTGTCCATCAGAAAGAGACAGAAAAAGAGAAAAACCTCAAAACAAAGGAGAAAATCTAAGAAACATCTGACACTGAAAGAGCATGGCTAATAAGAAGACTGTTAAAGAACTTTAAAACCAGCGGGAATCATTGGATTTCCTAACACAAGATGAGACTAATAAACAGTAGACTTATGGACATGTATGAATTCTCAATTTATGATTATTTGATCATGTTATTTGTTACATCACTTCTTATGTCTTATGTTACTATGGATTTATGTAATTTATGTAATTATGTGTAATACCTCCCATATTGATGGATTTATGTTTCAAGGCCATTATCAACCTATTTTCTAAATCAAAAGAAAGGGGGAGATGTTAGGATTACAAAGTGATAACTCAAGTTGTCTAAACAATTCTCTAGCTCAGAGTTCACACCTTTAGGAGTTTACACCTTTAGACTTCTGAAAAGGCATTTATACATTTAAAGTTTACACCTTTAAAAGGAGTTCTGAAAAGGAGTTTACACAGCCTTTAAAAGGAGCAAGTTCATTGGATGCAGGAATTCCTACAGGCGCTTGGGAGTTTTCATGGGCCCGTTCTCTGAGAGGATAAAAGAGGGCAGCATTGGGTTTGGAAGGAAAGTCTAGACTGTGAGAAGAACAAGACTTCCCAGGAGAACTTCAGGGAAGCTTGAGGAGATTCAGAGCCAGGATTCAGGAAGAAGAGGATTCAAGATTCTACCTTCGCTCTGGCTGGAGGCTCCCGAAGCCTCTCAAGAAACCTGCACACAGAGAAAAGGATCCACAGAGAAAAGAAATCACCTCCCAGAGAAAGATTACAACTGAGAGACGACAGGACATTACATTTTGGCACCCACAATGTGGGGCAAAGACTTTTGCTTATCCTGACTAGGGCTGATTCTGAGCCCTTCAGAGGGAGCTAGCCCAGACCTGCACAAAAAGGTATAATCTTTTGCTAGAAAAAGAGTTAGGGATAAATTCATAAGGACAGGTTATGTTAAAAAAAAAAAAAAAAAAAAAAAAAAAAAAGCAGAACATGAAGAGGGGAAAACGTTTTAAAAATCTTGTATGTGGTCAAGCACTATGATATTTACTAGAAATATAAATGCAAAAGTGAAACAATTTCTGCCTTCAAGAATCTTACATTCCTTACATTCTATTGGGAGAATGAATGCTTGTCCCTAAGGGAGATTTTGATAAGGGGGATTATAGGTATAGTTATTGAAATGATAGGACAGTATATTGTTATTCCTTTTTTTAGAATTAATGACAGTATTTATTCAAGTGTTCTTCTAAGAGCAAGAAGGGGAAAGCAAACAATACCGTAATCAAGAAAAGTTATGTACAAGTGAACGTGGTAAAAAGTCCAGTTTCTTGGTAGATATATGTGCCACGTGAAAAATTTAATATAATATTATTGATATGTGTATTTATGTATATATGTAAACATGTTTATATGTGCATGTGCATATATACATATTCATTTATGTACATGCACATTTTAAAATGTAACTCCTAGAATTGGATATACTATTTGAGATTCATTCTAAAATTGAAATTTGCTTATTGTATTTTCAGAATGAAAAACCGCAGAAGTCAAAGCTATATATCCATAGCAGTTAAATAATCTCACTCCCTTATTTTTCAGATGAAGAAACTGAGTCTCACAGACATGAAGAAGACTGCCCAGATCACACACAGAGCACCTAGAAATAGGTCTACATACTCATATTTTTCCTCTAAATGGTGAACTCTCATTGATTTTTGTTGTTGTTATTGATGCTACAAGGACTAAGCAACTTTAAGTATAGAGTGAATTTGAACCTAAAAGCATGCTGTCAATGGCTAACACTCAAAAAGGCAGTTTAGCATTGGCAGTTTATCTTTAGATCAATGGATGACAATAAATTCTATTAACCCTTAATAAAAATGGTAGCCTAAAAAAAAAAAAAAAAAAAAAAAAAAAAAAAAAAAAAAAAGGAAAGTACCTAGTATCTGAGAGGCAGTTGTAATTTTTCTAACTTAATTTTGTTCTTTCTCTTGTCTTTTCTTGCCAGGATTATGAGTAACTCTTTTTATTCCCCCCACTTAACTTTGATGCTTGTGAGTTGGGGCTGCAGATGCTATAAAAAAATCTTTTCAATAATATATATTCTCTCAGATAGACAGAACTTTCTTGGTAAAATATATATGAGAACATTCCTTCAAGCGGCCAAGTATGATTCATTTATTACCTGGTTGGCAGAGAATCTTGGGAAATGAGATTGGTCATGTTTCTTCAACAACTACCCCTCATCTCTCCCTCCCATCCTTTCCCTTATTCTGAGAAAAGGACCTTAAATTAATTCTAATGTTTCATGCTACCAGAACTCTTATGGAAATATTCTGAGAAAAGGACCTTAAATTAATTCTAATGTTTCATGCTACAGAATTTTAGGAAATATAGAAGGCTTTCTTTTGTACCTTGTGCAGAATTGCTTCAAAAATAATAATTAAATCAAGTTAACAAGAACAGGTATTGCCATCTCCAATTGTAAAGATGAATAAATTGAAGTCCATAGAGTATTGTGTTGTTTGGCCTATGACCCAAATTATTAGTTGAAATGCCATAATTCCAGGCCACTTCTCCCCTTGCACCAAGTCAGGGACCCCTTCTACTAGGCTATGCTGCTTTTCCATTATTTATAGCTATTATCAAATCTCTCCATGCAGCTCTTCTCTGATGTGGCAGGCATAATTCCAAAAGATTATTCTAGCATTCAGATTCCAACTGACCTTCTGTGCTCATATGTTACAATCAGCAGTTCCACAGTTAACCTTCCATCCAGTAATAAATAATGGAGCCAAAGAAGAACAGGGAACACAAAAGACTATGAGGCTCTACTGAAATACCTTTCAATGTCACAGCACATTTTGGAGATTTTGATTTACTCAGAATGAGAAAAGAATGGCATTTTTCTTCAAAATTATTTTACTTTGATCTTAAAGAGAAAGTACAATTACACACACATATGTATATATATGCAAACACACATATATATGTATATATATATATATATAGAGAGAAAACAAATGAAATAATAGTATTCTTCTTAGATAATGTCTGGCACATCATTGGTATTTAATATTTACAACTGGATTGATATAAGTTTCAGGGAGACTAGTTATAGAGAAGAATGAGAAGATTTTGAAATGTTTCTTATTTTTCATGATTCATAATTGAGTGGTAAAGTATAAGATAATTCAATCTGGAACCAAAGGGAAGTAAAATTCATCACTCATTCTACTATTTACTAGCTATGTGATCATAGATTTAATTTAGTTTCTTTAATCTTCAGTTAAATCTTCCAGTAAGAATATATATATATATAGAATATTATATATAGGCAACTAGGTAACATAGTAGATAAATATCAGTTTGATCCAAGAAGACCTGAGTTTAAATTCCATCTCAGATATTTACTAGCAATATCATAGTAGGAAACATACAGTAGTCACTCAAC
This sequence comes from Sminthopsis crassicaudata, assembly GCF_048593235.1. NCBI lineage: Eukaryota > Metazoa > Chordata > Mammalia > Dasyuromorphia > Dasyuridae > Sminthopsis > Sminthopsis crassicaudata. The sequence goes on from NC_133619.1 coordinate 550,147,543, forward strand.
CTCCCAACCTACCTAAATTTTCTCTTCAGAAAAATGGGGATATCACTGTCTCATCCTGTAAATCCCCTTAGCATTTTAGTCCTTCTCTCCATGGAAAACACAAATACTCCAGTGGCTTACTCCTGGTGAACTGTCTATAAGGAATGCCCCTTGTGTCATTTGTGAGTACCTCTTGAAAACTATTTTTTGGAACAGTATGAGATAGCCTTGATTCCTAACCCAGACCTGCTGTAGACTTCCATATTTTAAAAATTATATTTTACCTTCATTTTCCTTTCATCATCCCCCACACAATCCTCAGTTTCCTTTTGTATATTGCCTTCTCCCTTTAGAATGCAAACTTTTTAAAGATAGAGACTATATTTTTACTTGTATTTTGTATTCCTAGTACTGATAGCACAGTACTTAGCATATAGCAAATACTTTAATAATGCTTGTTTTCTTTACATGTAATTGAACAAATACTATTAAAAATAAAATGCTTGCACCTTCCTTTCTTCCTTCTTCCTATTCTCCCTTCTTTTTCTTTCCTCCTATCCTCCCTTCTTCTATCTTCCTTTTTTCCCTCCTTCCCTGCCTTCCAGGATTATTATAAGCACCAAATGAAATATCACAAATTAAGGGCTATTCACATTTTAAAATCTTATATTAAAACTTTATGATGATGATGGTAATTAATGATCATTAGAATAATATCTTCAGTACTTAATTAGTGGTGCATTATGAAACTCAAATATGACAACTTATTTAAGGCACTTGGAAATATATAAATATCATCTATAATAGCTAATTTTCATAAAAGGTTTAGCAAGTATTTTACATATATTATCTCATTTTATCCTCACAATGCTGTGAATTACATATTACCATTATTCCTTTTTAATATGTGAGGTAACTAAGTCTGAAAAAATTGTGTCTTTTCCAAGTCCCATGGTTAGTAATGGTTTGAATTCATACTTTCTTGGCTCTAAATTTAGGACTCAATGCACTACAGTAAATTGTAATAGTAACTGTTTATAATATCATTCCATCATTATTATAACATCATGTACATCTTACTTAATTCAGTAGAGTTCATATAGGAAAGATCCTAGGAGACATTACTCTTCTGCTTTTAATGTTATGTATATACTTAAGGTTATTCTCATTCTAGCCCAGGTTGAGAAAATGGTTGCCTTTTTTTGATTGATTGGAAGTATTTGGATGGAAGTTTGTTGCTATTATTGTTGTAGTATTTTACTAAGTAAACTCAATGAGTATCATGGTGATTCATGATGCACACTCAAGCTTATTCTTCCACCTGCCTCTTTGGACAGAAGAGAGAGAAACAATAGAAGATAAAAAGGCAACTATAAAACAAAGGAAAGAGAGTTAACAGAGAAAAGGGAAAGTAAATTACAGATAAATGTGTAGTATCACTTTTCCTTTTCCCCTTCCTCCAAGTCAAGTATGTTTTCTATCTACATGAATTCATTATAAAAAGATAAGAAAGCAGGGTGGACAGTAAGAAAAAAAAAATATATATATATATATATGGAAGGAAAAAAAAAGAAGAGGAAGGTGAAAAAGGAAAAAAGGAATGAAAAGTGAGAGAGGAGAAGAATTGAGGAGAAAAGGAAGAAATAAAAAGAAAAGAAGAAAGGAAAATGAGAGAATGCAAAGAAAAGAAAACAACTTATAAATCAAGTTGTTTTCTTAACTATCTGATTCCTATTTTTATTTATTCCAATGACCAGATAAATGGTTAAAGGAGGAAAATCAATAATAACAACAAATGTCTTAAGTTTATTGGCCCCTTTATTTAAGCTAGATTCACACACACACACACACACACATACAAAGTTTCAAAACCAAAATTTACACATCACTGAAAAATAAGCCTCCAAGGAGCTTTTTTCCAATAGACCTATTTTTCTTTCATTTCCTAAACTTTATCATTCATATAAATTATTTCTTAAGCTGCCTTGTAAGAAAATTATTCATAGAATCTGAATTCATGTAGTTGGAATGTTTTAAGAATCATAAAAAGACTCTGTCTTATACCCTACTTTTTATTTTTTTAGTGGTAAAGTGATGGATGAAACCCTTCTAAGAAGAGAAAAAGAGAGTAAACCCTTGAGATTATAAATACGACCTTAGAGAAAACCCTCCAACTTTCCATACAAGAACATTCCATCATATTAAAAAGTTCATTTATTTATTCATTTATTTTTCAATAAACATTTATGCATAACCTCCTGTGTTCAATGCACTGTGCTGAATGCTAGTATGGCACAATGAAAAATAAGACAAAGTCCGCATCCTCAAACAAATAGATTAATCATGAATACAGATAAATATAATTAATTAGAATAATGGCACAGAGGAGTACAAAATGTTAGGAAATTGAACAGAGAGATCATTTTCAGTTTGAGATTTCAAAAGATTTCCTGCAGAAGGTGTCTTTTGAAGTTGATTTTTATAGATTAATACAATGTCAAATGGTAAAGATGATTTGTCAAATTTTTACTTTTAAATTCTTGAGCTATGATGGTCCATCTAAGTTTTTCTCACTAATTGTCACCTTGACAATTTTTCTCTAAGACTGTGCCAACTTTTCTCCATATATACTATATTCATTTGTGAGAGAATAGGAATCAGTTATGCATGGTTGTGACTTATTTGTATATTTATTTTAAAATATATTACTGATATTATTTCATTCTTTTGTGGCTGTTTTGTTAAAGTAAACATAAATTTCTAGATATCAGTACTGAGTTGGCTACTTTTATAAATAGTCATGCATCTATGGGAGCTCTAGATATTGAGTGATGAATAGGAGGATTCTATTTTCCCCAAACAAGATTTCCCTAACACTCCTAATAACATTCACGTTTAATCTCCTAGTAATATGCTTTCTCTGTTGAAATATGTAAGAGGTTAGAGTAAATAAGAATTTGTCCATATAGCTAGGTGAGAGGCCTGAAGCATTATTATGGTATGAGTGCTAGTATGACACAATGAAAAATAAGACAGGATCTGCGTCCTCAAACAAATAGATCAATCACATATAAATATAAACATAATTAATTAGAATAATGACAAAAAGTATAATAACTTATGAAGTACTGTTAAATATTTGTGGTAATAATTATTTACTTTAACTGGTCTGAGATTAATTTTACAGAGAAACTGGAGCTATAACCATCTCTCTTGATTTAGTTGTTCTGTCATTGATTACTTTAACAAATCACCAGCTTTTTATTTCATATTAGAATGAATTTTTGTTTTCTTTTTACTGACCCTGAGAAGTTGTGGATAGCTGAAAAATTTCCTTATCCTCCTTCTCTTTTTCATTATTCTATTAATTCTATTTCGTCTTTATTTTAAACTTCTGAATTGCACTTATTGTCATATCGGAAAAATAAGTATGGACAATTAATATATGATAATATGTAATGATTCATAATGTGTTCATGCTATGTTGGGGAAAACAACAACATTGAATCAGTATTCAAGATAACTTGAATTCTATTCTAGATTTTCCTATGATCTAGCTGTATAACCTTAAAAACTCAGTTAACCATTAAGCACCAACTCTGTCATTAAAAAGCAGAAAGTCAAGTTGATCTTGACTTCTAGCATCCCTACTATTATCTTTTTTAGAGTAGGCAATAGAATATATTGTAAACTGAAAGATAGTGAACTTGGAATTAATGTCACTTCACAAGGATCACTGTTCCCACTATGTCAATCTATAATTACATTTCTCAGCTTCAAGTTCTTCATAAATAAAATGGAGCTAACAACAAATCTATAATCTATTTTATAGAGGTTTTGTTATATTATTTTATGAACTGCAAATGAATTGGTAAATATGAATTATTTCCAGTAGTAGTATCATTAATCAGTTCAATTTAATGAAGGTAGTCTTATAACCTTTGACTATATCTTGGATTTAATTTAAATATTAACTATCTTTGTTTTGCTCTTATTGGGCTAAGATTTTTTTGTTGTCTTGTATGGCAAGTGCAAGAAATGCATAAGTTTTAGAGATCATATCATCCAATACCCTCACTTTATAAAAGAGGAAACTGAAGTTCAAGTATTTTCTTTAAAACCTTTTCACCTCCTCATGTCTTCTATAATTACTTTCCACTAAAATTCCAAATTTTATCAATGGAAATATTTATTACACCAGATAGACAATCAGCAGTTCCAAAATTGAATAGGTTAAAATTAAATACCATCAGACAGGAAACTGCGTGACTTTTTAATGATTTCAAACTGTTCACTGTCATAAAATCCCATATCTTGAGCAATAACACTAATAGCTGACATGCATATAATGCTTTTTATTTGGCATTTTTATATATCTGTTTTTACATATATAATGCCATTCACTCTCCATAATAACTCTCTCAGATAGGTGTTATTATTACAGTATTTTATGGATGAGGAAAATGAAGCGTGAAAAATTAAGTTGCTTGTCCAGAGAACCTCAACTAGGAAGTTTCTCAATCAGGAATTGAATTAAATAACTCCCAGCCTAGCATTCTTTCATCTAACACTTCTACTTGCCCATGGAAATGCCTTCATTTTCTTGATATTACATGGCAATAAATCATTGAAAACCAAAATTCCAAAGGAATTAAATTATAATTTAAATGAAGGAAAACCAAAAATGTGAGTTAAGCATGCTGTATTTTTTGACAAAGATGACAAATATTCTCAAGTAAAAGATATAAAAGTTAGAAATAAATTCTGTTTAACTAGAAAAGTACATAGACCAATTTAGCTAGCCAGCATGGAAGCATATATGCATTGCTGCCATTGCTTGCAATTTAAAAACAAGCAAACAAACAGAGGTAGGTCTTTAAGGACATGGATGAATTATCTTCAGAGAAATCACAAAAAGGCATATCACAGAATGGGAAATTATAGAAAGGTCACAACCTATAGTACTGGAGAGGAAACCATGGATTCATTGAAGTATAGAAGTATCTGGAAATAAGAACTGAAAGGAGAAAGAGAACGAATAGAAGCACAGAGACAGACAGACACAGAAGTTCTCAAATATAGAAAGACAGCTCTTGCTGGAGGAAAAAATTATTCATTTCTTAGAACTTCTCTCTAATGAAAGAAATCATAGCAAGGAGATAAGTAACTAAAAAAAAAATCATTAAGCTACTATTAAATTAAGTAAGTTCTGTCCTAAAGAAAAAAAGGAAAAGATGAAAAAATCCTGAAATCTATACACCAGTAATTACACATAAATTTTATATAAAGAAATTTCAAGAGGACATATGGGTAGAAGATCATTTGTGGCAGCTTTACTATCCTAAACTTAAGTGTCGCATAAAAGCATGCCTTTGTTCTTTCCCTACTAACCTGAAGCCCTGGCATAGGGCACTGATTTTTAAAGGAAAGCCCAAATTAAATTTCCCAAAAGGAAAACAAATTAAAAATTAGTTTTTATTTCTTTGGTAAATATGTATATATATAATCCACATGAACAAAAGCTCTTTTGGCAGATTCTCCATAATTTTACATAGTATAAAGATACTGAGAACAATAGTTTGAGAATCACTGGTCTAGATAATTTATTTCAGTAAGCTATTGTCTCCTTTTAGTTCTCATATACCTCAGGACCATTTACCTAAGGCAAAACAGTTCTCTAATTGGAGACATTTCTGAATCTATATCATCTCTGTTTTGTGAACATTTGGTAACTATTTATGTCCCCAGTGTAAAGTTGGTTCATGACTCTTTAGACAATATTTTCTTTTATGGTTTCAAGAATCCTTCAGGTGTCTCCTCATCCAGAGAATTGCTCTGATAAATCTTTAAATGAATCAGAACTTTGTAGTCTGGATGCGCAATATATCTTATTTATAATATTCATTTTGTAACTTATTTTTTATCTTAATTAATGTAATGAGGCTCAGGTTCTTGAGGCAATGAAAGCCTTATATAAATAAGCACTTCTTACCACCTTTAGTGTTTATTGTGTTATTCACTCTTTAAAGCTTTGGGGAATAGAACTTATATAAGATGCCACAGAAAATAAAACTGTTTTACTACTAATGTATTCATTATAGCATCCCCCAAGGCTTCAAAGAGATCACACTGAGAATACTGAATACAGTCTCAGAACAAGGAGACTGAGAAGAGTTCAATACACTGAAGGTAACACATTGAAAAGTTACAAAGATTGATTTATGAGGGAATGTGAATAAAAAAGTATGTATTGCCAAAGCATAAAACTACTAAATAGCTAAGTGGGAGACCAGAGAGAATATAGGAATGATTTTTTACATATTTGGTAAACACAAACACCAAAGGAGGTAGTAGGAATTTTTGCAGATTGATGCAGGAAGGTAAAAATAGAAGTAATATAATGATATTATGAAATGGAAACTTTAGGTAGATTTTAGAGAAATGGAAGTACTGATTACAGTATGAAAAACTCCCTAAAAGCAGATGTAAGGGAACCCTGTCTGCTTTAATCATGTAAAATTAGCCCACATAAATATATATATATATATATATATATATATATATATATGTATATATATATATATATACATACATATACATATATATATATACATATATATATACACGCACGTGCACACACACACACACACACACACACACTCTTTGGTTTGAAAAAAATATGCACATATACTTTGTAACCTCAGTCATCCCACTCTTTCTTCTGCCATATTTTTGAAACTTGGATTTTCTTTAGAAAAAGAGGTCACTTAGTCCTATCTCCTCACCCCACCTCCTAATCTAACAGTGAAGAAAATCAATTCAGCAGCATTCCTAATAAATGATCGTCCAGCCTATACTTGCATCCTTTCACTAGCTGAAATATCTTATTGTGTTGCTAGATGTTTCTTATTGTTATTGTATTTTTTGTTTGTTTTTATTGCGTGTGTGTTGTGTGTGTGTGTGTATGTGTGTGTGTATTTCTCTTAGGTAAACCCAAGTCAAAACTTCCTCTCTTATGATTTCCTGCCATTCTAATTCTATTTCTGTTTCTTTAGTTCTACTTCTTTAAATACATAAAAACAGAGATTGTGATGCAATCAACTTTTAAAAAATTATCTGATATTGCTTCACCCTCCTTATTTTTCTTGGGATATGCTTTTTTTTTTTTTTTTCCCCCAGCATTCCCTTTTATCTGTAAGGCAGACTGGTGGAGCACTAGATACTACTTGTGCTACTGTTCAATTTTTTCAATGGTGTTTAATTCTTCATGTACCCATTTGGAATTTTCTTAGCAAAGATACTGGACCGGTTTACTATTTCCTTTTTGAAAGCTGAGGGAAACTGTTTTAAGTAACTTGACCAGAGTCACACAGTAAGTGTCAGTCCAGATTTAAAATTACTGAATCCACTGTATTACTTACCTGCCCCCTTACTCCACCTGGTTTCCCATTTCTGCAGCCATTTCCTTTTCCAGCTCATTTTACAGATGAAGAAAATGAGGCAAACAAAGTTAATTTACCAAAGGTCACCTTGCCAGTGTCTGAAATCAGTTTTTAACTCAGGGAAAAGAGTTTTCTTGACTCCAGATAAATATAGATATAGATGTAGATGTAGACATAGATAAATTCCTGGGATAGACACTGTTTTTGATTTGTCTGTTATGCTGTTCTATTCTCAGTACTAAAAGTAGGCTTCTGCAGAGCATATCAGAAGAATTTTTGAACTTAGAAAGAACCTAAGAGACCATTTAATACTACACATAGTTGGAAAGAGGCACTTCTACTACTCTTGACAAACCAAAATATCATATCATATTAACCATTTTTATCTATCTACCTACCTATCTAACAATAATAACAAAAATGTTATTAAACTGACACTTCCAACACGTGTTTTTCCTAATCCATCTTTTGTCAAACTAATTACAGATTCTCATTTTCAGGAGATAGTTGTGATTTACTTCCATGGACAATGAGAAAAGGTACTTCATATTCATTATTGCCTATCGATAATTAGTCATGGATCCAGCCAGTGAAATGAGTATCCACATAGAAAGACCTGGAAAGATTTATACAAAATGATGCTGAGCAAAACAAGTAGAACCAGGAATACAATGTACATAGTAGCAACAACATTCTTCTCAGTGGTTCAGTGGTCCAAATAATTTATTATAGAAAATGCCATCTATATTTAGAGAGAGATCTAGGAGACTGAATATAAACCAGCACTTGCTATGTTCACTTTTTTTTTTCCTTTCATAGTTTTTCCCTTTTGCTCTGATTTTTCTCTCTCAATAAGATTCATAAGAAAACGTGTTTTTTTGTTTTTTGTTTTTAAATGAATGTACATCCATATCCAGGAAAAATAAAACAATAAAAAAGAAATTATATTACCTACTTGGGTAAGTAAATATGAAATATATATGTATATATATATATATGTGTATATATATATATATATATATATATATATATATATATATACATAAATATATTACCACATAAATTCAGGAGGGAGATTGTTAGGATTCTTACAAGGTGCTAAGTCACTGGAATGGATAGAGGCAATAATTATCTAATTTAACATGATTCCTAACAGTTCTCTAGTTCAGTAATGTACTTACTAGAATTCCACAAAATTCACACCTTTAAGAGAGCATACTTTTAAGGAGCTCCCACAAGCCCAGGGAGAACCCAGAAGCCCACTTTTTTGGAGATGGAATTCATTCCAACTTCCACTTTTGTGCTGGCTGGAGATATTGAGAGGACTTCAGAAGATTCAGAGTCAGGATTTAGTCAAGGAGTTTCACAAGTCGGGCAGAACGAAGGAAGACAGAGAAGTGGTGGCAGGCTGTCCTGTGGAGAACACTGATACCAAGATCTAGAAGGCCTCCAGAAAACTAGCTGAGCCCCAAGTAAAGGAGATAAGATTTAGAAAGAGACAGTAAAGGATTTGGACTCCAGACTGCATTTGGAATTATTGAACTGAACTGAAACTAAGGTTGCCTCCAGAAGCTCCCCAAGAAACCTGCTCCCAGAAAATGATTACAATTTAGAAAAGAGAACATCACAGGAGATGTGAAAAAGTATACCTTCATGACACAAGGTAACAAGGAGATTGGCCACAGAGCTTCTAGATGATCTTTAAGATCAATAGATTTGGAGACATAAAAGTCCTCAGGCAAAGGATACTTATTTATAAATCACCTATAACGTACCAGGTCCTGTGCTACAAATATTCTCTCATCTTCATAAAAACTCTACAAGATAAGAACAGTTCTTATTCCAATTTTATAATTTAGGAAGCTGTGACAAATAGAGGAACAGGCCACACAGGTAGTGAGTGGCTGCAGCCAGATTTCAATTCAAGTCTTCTAGACTTGCAGTTCTAGCCAGGTCTATCCACCTGTCAGCTAGACATCATCTATTTTAACCCTTTAATTTAATAGTAAAGTATTGCTTACTCTCAGACATGTACTATCTGTGTGACCCTGGGGAAGTTAAATTACTCCAGTATCCTTGCCAAGCAAATCCACTGGAAGGAGCAGATAGATACTGCAATGGATAGAGCATTAGCCCTGAAGTCAGAAATCAAATCCTGCTTCAGACTAGTAGCTGTGAGAACCTGGGCAAGTTGCTTAACCCCATTTGCTTCCCCGAGACAAACAAACAAGCAAAAAAATTCACCAGACAGTCTTGGCATTAAACACTTGTGAGATCACAAATAGTCTGATATGATCAAATGAATAAAAATCAATATTGCTTGTAGTACTCTGAAACAGTTTCAAAACCAGATCTGAACCCAAGCTCAGTGCTATATAAAAGGCTAAAGAAATTTGACTTATTACTATTGGACATAAAACATAGGAAGTATTATTAAAAATGTCACTTATACTACACGAACTTTGACCATGACATATCAAGCATTTCATATAATGAAAGATCTAACTTTTCAGGAGAAGAATCAGGATAGATAGTATATTTGAATCAGAAATGGTCTTTGATTTCTTGCTCTGCTTTTTCCTAGATGTGTGATACCTTGTAAAAATTTAACTATGATATGCTATCATTTTTTCAGCTATTAAATGAAGACATTGGACTAAGTATTTTTTACCATAACATAAGCCTTAGTTTTTTTTCTTCTGAAAATTGAGAAATGAAAATGATCTGATAGAGATCTGGCCTCATAATGCAAGAGTTTGATCAGTATAAACTCTAGGACTAAATCAGTTCAATTATCAGTGTTCCAGTCAACTAACTCCTTAATGCTCTAAACTGCAGAGATATTGTCTATATGCAATGGTAGAGAAGCAGAAACATCTTACCCAGATGAAGTCAAAGATAAGAACAAAGGTAGAACTTATAAGTATTGCATAATGCTATCAATGCAATAGGAATAAGGCCTGTTATTATTTTAAGACTTTAATGAAGCATTGTACTGATGATTCTACATTGAATATTGCTGTACTTGCTATTATTTAATATTTACTTGTACTTGTGTGTGCTGGAAATACAGTCTTTCTCAATTATTACTAATTTTTAAATAAGGCTTTTGTTCATTCACTGGAGAGAAGGGGAAAAAAGTGCCTTTAAAGGAGCATTGGAGAACCTAGTAAAAAAAAAAAAAAAAAAAAAAAACAATAATTGCCCAAATACTAAATAAATTTGCCACTTTGCTAGACAGCAGCTGGCTTGAGTTGCCTTTTATTTTACTTTCCAGATTAGAAAGAAATGCTGCCAATGTTTTCTCTGTGGTGCAAGAGCTATCCTGGATGGTTTCCCAGAGTGAGAGACACTATTCCTATCCTCAAAGAGGTAAAAAGAACATCCAGTGGGTCATACAATTAGGTCTAAATACTATGCACCTCTCAATTTAGACCATCCCTCTGCACAGAATAGGGTTTTGTCATCATGGAGGTGTATGTTTATGGGGGTAAGTGGTGGGGGTGGATATAAGCTCCAAGCCTCTTCCCTGAATATGAAGAATTTGTTTTAGTTGAATAGAAAGAAAAGAGAATTCTCCAGTGGGATTGAGGAAGCTTGAATTCTAATTATGGCTATTATCATTTTCATAGATTCATAGCTGGCAAGGATCTTACAAGACATATGTTCTTACTCAACATGTTACATTTGAGAATCTGAGGTCTAAACAGGTGAAGTTACATTCCCATGGTCACATATGGGTCCTGTCCTGTCACCATTCAGCTGTCAAATTGATCTTCCTAAAGCAGAGGTTTCACCACATCACCTCAGTATTCAATCAACTCTGCTAAAATTGTGTTACCTGTTGGATGAAACATAAGATCCTCTCTCTGATTTTTAAAGCCCTTTGTAACCTGGCCCTTTCAAATCTATCAAGTATTTTAAATCTTAATCTCCTCATGTGATTTTTGATTCTGTTTGATATTGGTCCCTTGCTATTCTTCACACAAGTTTTTGTTCATGAATTTTAGTCACGCCCAACTCTCCATGACCCCATTGGGGATTTTCCTGGCAAAGACACTAGAATAGATTGCCACTGTTTTTCTGCAGCTCATTTTACAGATGTTGAAATTAAGGTAGTTAAGTGACTTGCCCAGGGTGACACAGCTAGAAGTGTGTGTGTTAGATTTGAACTCAGGAAGAAGTCTTCCTGACTCTAGACCTGGCATTCTATCTATTGTACAACCTACTTGCTCCCACCTCACACAAGACTCATCCTGACTCCAGGCAATTCCATTGGCTTTCCTCCATGCCTGAAATTCTCTCTATCCTCATCCATACTCTGACTTCTTTGGATGTTTTTGAGTTCTATTTAAAATCCCACCTTTTAAGATGCATTTCCTGATTCCATGTAATTTTCCCTATGCTAATTATCTTCAAGTTATCTTTATAAATCTTGTTTATACATATTTATTTCTATAATAGATGGTGAGCTTTTTGAGATCAAGGGTTCTGTGTGTGTGTGTGTGTGTGTGTGTGTTTTTTCTTACTCATTTTGCATACCTAGTACTTACCACAATGAGAGCATATAGTAGCTGATAAATAAATGATTATGGATTTGGCTTTACTTGAGATTACATTCTATTTAAGCTATACATATGCATATAGGACCTTCTCACTCTGTCCTTGATGGCTGGGACAGTAATGCATTTTTGCCTTTTTTGTATCCCCAGAAATTAGCATAGTATATAACACAGTACAAACTCTTAATATATGTTTAATAGCTTTATGAATGAGGGTTCTCTGACAAATCCAGCCTTCTATTCAATACACCATTTTATCTTTCTGTTTTTTGTCTGAAACTTTATGATTCTTGGAAGATTATTTACCCTCTCATTGCTTCAGCTTACTCATTTACAAAATGAAGTCTTTGTAATATATTGATTTTTATCATTTATTAAGTATTTACTGTGTATTGGTCACTGTGCTAGGTGATAGGAGTATAAATTCAGGTTAATTAAAAACAAATTATCTTTATGTGTTTTTCAGGTGTGCTAGCACTAGGATTATAAAAACAAATTCAAGAAAGTGTCCCTGCTTTTAAGGAACTTCTAATACCTACTCAAAAGATATGGTATAGGCCCCGATTTTAAAGAATGTATAATAATAGCACAATGGGGGATCTGACATGTCCCTATAGAAAGGGCCATAGGGAGAAGATTGACAAGTTGGTAACTTTCCACATGGAAGACTCTAAAGACCTGTTTCCAGTACAATTATATTACCCTGGTTGGAAAATTCTTTAGAGATTGGAATAGAAATTTTTTTTTTACATTTTTCTGGTAATCTAACAATGTGCTGAAAAAGAGATTCTTTGATTGGCTGGGAGTTATTTAAAAAGATCTTTGACCTCTTCCTTTTGACTCAGCACTCCTAAGGGGAAGTTGGCTAGTAATAAAGGGAATCAAACCTATGACCTTGAGTTCAAAAAATTCAAATAGCTCCTTAGAGTCCACCATTCTGGCTTTAGGATTTCAAAACACTGATGTTTTGTGGCACAAATATTAACTCTCATAAAAGCTTCTAGGGATACAAAGAATTTTCAAAGTGAGATTTGAGATACTAATGTTTTGGCCAAGAAAACTCCAGAAACAGCATGGTTTGTATATTTTGTATATTTGTTGTATATACTCAACAATTTTTGTCAAATACTGAATTTTTATCCCAGAAGCTGAAGTCTATGAAGTCTTTCGGTTTAATCAAACAATAGATTACTAAGTCACTGACTATTATGTTTTATGAATCTACCTATTCAACTGATCTGCCACTCTATTTCTTTTTGTTGTTCTTGTTGAGGCAATTGGGGTCAAGTGATTTGCCAGGGTCACACAGTTAGGAAGTGTTAAGTGTACAAGGACAGATTTGAACTTGGGTCCTCCTGACTTCAGGGCTGGTTTTCTATCCACTACACCACCTAGCTATTCCTACCATTCTATTTCATAGGTAGTACCAGAGTGTCTTTATGACTGCTGCTTTGTAATTGCATTCCAGGTTTGGTACAGGAAGGTCATCTTATAAGGGCCATTTTTTTTTTTTTTGGTCTTTTTGTGTATTCATAGCATTTAGCTCATTTTTAGGCCCATAATAGGTACTTAATAAGTGTTGATTGATTGGTTAATCTCATGACTTAACCTGTATATTTTTTATACCAAAATCCATCTCCCCCTTTTTCTAAAGATAGATCAATAACTTGTATACCAAACAAGTCATATAGTTCTTGAATCCTGTCTTGGACTCTCAGTGGCTGGGTAACCCAGGACAATTTATTCAACTTCTATTTTCCTCAGTTTCTTCATCTGTTAAATTGAAATAATAATAGCTTCTAACTACCAGGGTTGTTGTGAGATTCTAATGAAATGATATCTTCAAAGCATTTTGTAAACCTAAAAGAACTATATGTGTTAGATATTATTTAGGGAGGGGGGTAACTGATAATAGTAATAGTAGTAGTAGTAGTAATTACTCAACAAATCATCTAGCAGATATTTGGTACTTAGTAAAAGTTTGCTGTTGTTATCACATGGAATTACTGAAAAAATTAATTCCTCTTGTATGTTATGTCTAAAAAATTGAGTCACATCATAAAGTAAAAAATGCAAAGTATTGAAAAACATGGTGAATTTATTTTGATCCAGAGACAAGTGAGTTCCATAGTCTATACTATGAGACTCTTAAAACCTGAGACAAAATCTTAATGCAACCCCCCAAGGGAGATAGTCCTACTTGAATGATATATGCCTGAGGCTACCAGCAGGCCCAATTATGACAATTAAAGTTCAGAGAAAGAGAGGAGCTAAATCAGGAAAAGATTTGTGGTATAGACTTGGATTGAGCCAGAGGAGAGAAGTGGGAAAGTGCCAAGGGATATTTTGTAGGGAGAGAAATAGGATTGGGATTTAGATTGATTCTGTTCTATTACAAATCCATTCACTCTACCCTTACTGGGCTTGCACCTTCAATGCATTAAAATTTTGGACACTGCCACAGCATACTTTCTTGATTCTTTCCTCCCCAATCCCCAGTCCATAGGGGAGAGTTTACCTTCACCCAGGACTCCCCAGATCCCAGCCTCTTTTTGATCCCCTTTTGTATGTTTCTTCTCCCCTTAGAATATAAACTCCCAGAGGGCTGCCATTGTCTCTCTAATTTTTTGTTTGTGTAACCCTAAATCTTAGCAAATTTTGACTTCTATCTGTAGAGCAGATTAAAAAAATTGAGCTCTCATTCATTGTAATTCTGTGCTTAGAAGGATGGTTACAAAAGAGCCTGTGCTTATGACTCCAGTTAGATTCTAACAAAGTGCTAAGGTTGGAACTCCTAGCTGGGAGTGTGGCTCACAAAGTGGCTCCAAGAGTGTTTTAGTACTACACAAGTACTGAGACAAAAGAATAGAATCAAATATGAGTATTATGAGAAAGATAATATATAAATCTAAAAAATTTATGTTTTAACTCTATTTACCAAAAATAAATAAATGATAAATTAAGAAGTATTTAGGGAGGGGTAGGGTAGAACTCTTCCAGTTCCGACTCAAGGAAGATCCCAGAATAATCTCCCACAATACACACACACATACACACACACACTAAAATACACACATTAGCCTTCCCTCCTGGTATCCTTTTATGTATCATCTTCTCTCATTAGAATGTAAAGACTTGAAGGACATGAATATATATATATATATATATATATAAATAAATATATATGTACATACGTAAATATAAATATATATATACATGTATATTGCATATATATATATACATATATATGTATATTTGCACAATTCCTGGCATATAATAACCTTTTAATAAATGTTCCCATTACCAAACTACCTACCTATGTACCTAACAGCCTGCATATATACCTAACTACTTATTCCGTGTCAATTAAAAATTCCCTGAGTTTTCTCAAGTCACAAATGAAGGAATTAGATCAGATCATATGGTTAAAACTAGAAGTTTATCATTCCACTCTGTATTTAAGTGAAAAAGATATTAAATCTAATCTTTTCATTTTGCACAGAAGGAAACTCAGTGAGATAAATTATTTGAGGACAGCCACTAAATGCCACGTGTGAGGTGAGATTCAAACATGAGTCTCCACAACTTTATGTCTAATTGTCTCTATTATATTATGCTGCCTGTCTCTGATACAAGTTACTAGCCCCCAATTATGTATCTTAACTTTGTTTTCCAAAGTAATCTGCTGTAATCTGTTTATTTAGTGCTATACCAATCAGACTCCCAAGAAACTATTTTAGTGACCTAGAAAAAATAACAACAAAGTTCATATGGAAGAATAAAGGGTCGAGAATTTCAAGGGAATTAATGGAAAAAAAAAGTCAGATGAAGGTGATCTAGGTATACCTGATCTAAAGCTATATCATATAGCAGCAGTCACCAAAACCATTTGGTACTGGCTAAGAAATAAACAGGTCGATCAGTGGAACAGATTAGGTACAAAGGACAAAAAAGGGTACAACTATAGCAATCTAGTGTTTGATAAACCCAAAGATACCAACATTAGGGATAAAAATTCATTATTTGAAAAAAACTGTTGGGAAAACTGGAAATTAGTATGGCAGAAATTAGATATGGATCCACACTTAACACCATATACCAAGATAAGATCAAAATGGGTCCATGATTTAGGCATAAAGAATGATATCATAAATAGATTAGAGGAACAGAGGTCTACCTCTCAGACCTGTGAAGGAAGAAGGAATTTATGACTAGAGGAGAACTAGAGATCATTATATATATCACAAAATAGAAGATTTTGATTACATCAAACTAAAAAGTTTCTGTATAAACAATACTAATGCAAACAAGATTAGAAGGGAAGTAACAAATTGGGAAAATATTTTTACAGTTAAAGGTTCTGATAAAGGTCTCATTTACAAAATATATAGAGAATTGATCCTAATTTATAAGAAATCAAACCATTCTCCAATTGATAAATGGTCAAAGGATATGAACAGACAATTCTCAGATGATGAAATTGAAACTATATCCACTCATATGAAAGAGTGTTCCAAATCACTACTGATCAGAGAAATGCAAATTAAGACAACTCTGAGATACCACTACACACCTGTCAGATTGGCTAAGATGACAGGAACAAATAATGATGAATGTTGGAGGGGATGTGGGAAAACTGGGATACGAATACATTATTGGTGGAGTTGTGAAAGAATCCAGCCATTCTGGAGAGCAATTTGGAACTAGGCCCAAAAAGTTACTACTGGGCTTATATCCCAAAGAAATACTAAAGAGCAGAAAGGGACCTGTATGTGCCAAAATGTTTGTGGCAGCTCTTTTTGTTAGCTAGAAACTGGAAGATGAATGGATGTCCATCAATTGGAGAATGGTTGGGCAAATTATGGTATATGAAGGCTATGGAATATTATTGCTCTGTAAGAAATGACCAGCAGGATGAATACAGAGAGGCCTGGAGAGACTTACATCAACTGATGCTGAGTGAAATGAGCAGAACCAGAAGATCACTATACACTTCAGCAACAATACTGTATGAAGATGTATTCTGATGGAAGTGGATATCTTCAACATAAAGAAGATCCAACTCACTTCCAGCTGATCAATGATGGACAGAAACAACTACACCCAGAGAAGGAACACTGGGAAGTGAATGTAAAATATTAACACTACTGTCTATCTACCCAGGTTACTTATACCTTCGGAATCCAATATTTAACGTGCAACAAGAAAATTGGATTTACACACATATATTATATCTAGGTTATACTGTAACACATGTAAAATGTATGGGATTGCCTTTCATCTAGGGGAGGGAGTAGAGGGAGGGAGGGGAAAATCTGGAAAAATGAATACAAGGGATAATGTTATAAAAAAAATTACCCATGTATATATACTGTCCAAAAAATTGTATAATTATAAAATTAATAAAAAAAAACAAAGTAATCTGCTGTCTTACAAGCCTCTGATTTGTGAATAAATTATTTTCATTTTAGAAATGAGGGGATTGAGTGCATGACATCCTGAAGTTGAAGAAAAATGTTCATGGCCTTCCAGTAGAAATTGGAAAAATTCTTTCTAGGCTTCAACAATACACAGGGAGTAAGGCCATTACATACTTGGGCTTTTTTAAAGTGGATGGCTAAAAGGTGTGTGAATAATGAAAATTCAACCTTAGACATCGTGAAAAGCAAAAAACTAAATAAATGGAAGCATTATAGAAAAAGAGAAGCTAAGGCAAAAAAAATCACACTCTATTAGAACTAATCAATGAGTTACTGTGCCATGTACAAGGAATATTACACACTTTTTTTCAGATTGTAAGGAAGACTTTCGTTGGTAAATATCTAAATATTTATGTATGAATAATTTTTGTCCATTGTCTCTGTTCTATTGATGTTCTCAAAGTAACAAATGCTAATTCTTCCAATAAATAAATGTTCTGCTTATTGCAAAGGTGTTCAATACCAGACACTTGGTTTCCAAGCACCAGAGAACAGTATTGCTCCAAATTCTCTGAAGACACAACTAATACAAAATGGTTGAGAAATTGAGGAATTTATATTCATTATAAAGAAGAAAAACTCCCACAAAGCATTGGATTGACTTGGTAAGCAAACTGGGGGAATTTCTGTCTCTCTGTCCATCTTTTTTTCTAGGGTAAGAGATAGGTTAGGTTCAGGGTGTTTGAAGTCAGAAGTGGACTAAGTGGTCATTCTGCATAAATTAGTGTTTTCATGATCAATTCCAAATGGATCAGAAACCGGCTTTTTACAGTTCTGGGCAAAGAAATGCTAGCTCACTCATCTTGAAAAAGGCTCTTGGCTACCTTGCTCTCCTCACCACCAATTCTCCCCAATTTTCATCTTGGCCTTATCTCCTAAACTTCTTTTTGTATAGCTGTAGAGTCAATCAGATCTGGAGGTGAAGGAGTTGGGAGAGATGTGGAAGTCTGACATCCTTGCTTCTTTCTAAACAACACACTTCTTATTTTATATTCTGTGATTCCCCCTTCTCCCAAACACAAAGACCAAAGTTCCTACTCTCCTATGAACACATGGCCTCCCAGAACCACAATTTGGTGTCTTGAGAATTCAAAGAAATCCAATAATTCACTAGACTAGCTAAAGTAGGACAGATTATTAAATTAATCTAAGAGGGAGAGTTTTTAAAGGTTCCCAACCCTTCTCAAGCTTCTGACTACAAAGTAGTGATGATTACTATTTACACAGTACTGAGACATGACAAAGAACTTAATTTAGAAAAGGACAAGGTCATCCATTTCATCCTTTGCTCTCAACAATTGTTTTGACGTCTATCCTAACTCTGTATTCTGATGACTCTTAAAGAGAGTATAACTGGAGAAGGATGACTTTGTACAGCTCTGTCTCAATTAGGTCCAATTCATGTACCAATCAAGACACCCCCCTCGTGATGATTTTCTTTGACGATGAAGATAATTAGCAATAGCTCTAAAGTTTATAATAAGTTGGTCAAAGAAAATCACAGGACTTCCTAGGTATTGTAATTTTCCCAAGTTGTCAAATTTCATAAATACTTAGGTTAAATGACTTACCTAACATCATTCAGCTTGGAAGAAACAGATGGGCAATTTCACACATCTCTCTTCTTATACCCACTCTTTTTTTTTAAATACATTTTTGTTGATATTTTTATCTTATATTTCCTACCTTTCTTCCTTTATTTTTCCTCCTTCCAAGAGAATCTTCATTTATAAAATCAAGAGAAAACTGAAAGAAAAAAAAATCATCACATTGAAAAGAAATCTAATTTTCTATGTAATATTGTCCATGCAATAATTCACATTCCTGTTAAAGAAGAAAGGAGGAAGGAAACCAATATTTATTAAATATCTACTATGTGCAAGCTTTGTGCTATATACTTTAAAAAATTATTTTATCCCATGACAATACTATGACATAAGTGCTTTTATTATCCATATTTTACCATCAAAGAAACTGAGAAAAGCCAAGGGTAGGTGATCAAAGTTGCCCTGCTATTAGGTTTCTCAATCCAGATTTAAAGTTGAGTCTTTCTCTCTCCTGCCTTAGGACTTGGTCCATTGTCCCATTAACCCACCTGGGCAGGACAAGTAACTGACTTCACTTGCCTCTATATCATATGACAATCTCTATTATATGACTGCCAGCCTAATCCTCTTAAGTAATGCAGACCTCCTGATTTCATGTCCGAGCCTCTTTTTCTTCTGTAACATGCTGCTTTGATTTAAAGAAAATGAAATAAAGGAAATCAATGAAAAGCAATGCCTACAAATTTTAAAATGAAATTAGATCCCACAAAGAATGATGGCTTTCTACTTCTAAAGCCTGTGAAAGTGCCTAGAAGTAACCTTTAGAATCAGCACAAATAATCTTGACATTACCTCATCAACTTTGACTTAAGTCGGTTTCCTCCTTCCCTCACCCCCATTCATCAAATCAGTAAGCATTTTTTAACAGCTAGGTGGTTCAGTGGATGAAGCACTGACAGTCAGGAAGACTGATCTTCCTGTGTTCAAATCTGCTCTCAGACACTTACTAGCTGTGTGACCCTGGGCAAGTCATTTAACCCTGTTTACTTCAGTTCTTTATTTGTAAAATGAACTGGAGAAGGAAGTGACAAACCACTCCACCATCTTTGCCTCTCCAAATGGATTCATAGAGTCAATCAGAAAAAGACTTAACAACAACAATGCCCCAATCCTATTTAAAGCACTGAGGGTTTAAACAAAGGTAATTCATCACCTTACCTTAAGGAATTCAGACTCACATAATAGATAAAATGCAAACTACTGTGTACAAAAAAAACAAAAAAAACAAAAAAAAAAAAACTATGCTGGACACAAATCTTAGAGGGAAGAACTAATATAATGTTTCAAATTGTTATAAAACAGAACAGAATTAGTAAATTTACTAATATTGTACCACAGGGCTTCCCACTATTTCTCTTTGCAAATATATCTATCTCTATATATATGATTTTTAGCAACAACAGAGATGGTAGTAGTATACTTGAATGGATGGGGTTTACATGAGCATTGCAGTTAGTTAAGGTGAAAAACAATTACATCTCATTTGCAGTTAAATTTCTGATATAAGTTGTCTTAAGGTCTTTGAGCATAGTACTTGACTTTTTATTTGCATCTCTTCACTTATGACAAATCACTAGTTATCTAAAAATTAGTTTTAATTCTCACCTTAAAATGTAGCACCATAGCCCAACTCATTAATCCAGTAGTAAATGTAATCTTGTTGTTACAGGGTCCAGAAAGACTTCCTTTTTAGGGGTACTATGTAGCCTAAATTTCATTAGCTCTTTTGACCACTATGTTATATTGTTGTCTCATATTGAATTTAAAGTACAATGTTTTCCAAGGGGACTAGACTTTTACACTGAGAATAAGAGTTCAGACTACAAACAACAGAAAGTGCATCAACCTGATGTAGAGCTATAAGGCAGGGGTAGAGAAAGAGTACAGGGAAGGGGGCTCTAACAAGTAAAATGATCTCAAATGGAATGAGTGAAATTGAAAGGAAATGGTTATCATTTACAGATTGTCTTTCAGTAAAGCTATAACAGACAGAACATTTCTATTCAAATAACCCCCGATAGCCCTTTCAAACAGGAAAGCTGTGATTTGTGATCTGCAATTCTAGGTTGTCAAGAATACTCAGGGAAAGTAACTTAATGTCTGTCTCTCTCAGTTTCTTAATCTGTAAAATGGAATTATGAACAACACCTATCGAATTGTTTTTGGGAAGAAAGATAAAGGAAGAAAGGAATTCTACACAAAGATAGTTTTTTCTATGTCTGGAAATAGGATTAGCAATTTATAAATATTATTTTATTTCTCCATTTCACAGTAAAAGAACACTAATGCGGATAGAGATTAAGTGGCTTGTCTAGATCACACAGCTAGTAAATGTTTGAGGCTTGATTTGAACTCAGATCTTTCAGATCTGAATTCATTTTTTTATCTTTTTCATTAAAACTTTCTAATTTTCCAAAGATATGCATTGATAATTTTTCAAGATTAACCCTTGCAAAACCCTGTGTGTATTTCAGTGTCTCCCTTTCTCCTCACCCTATCCCCTAGATAGCAAGTAACTTAATATATGTTAAACATAATAAAAATATATGTTAAGTCCAATATATGCATACATATTTATACAATTATTTTATAGCACAAGAAAAATCAAAGCAAAAAGAAAAAAAAAACATGAGAAAGAAAATAAAATACAAGCAAACAACAACAAAACAAATGAAAATGCTACACTGTGATCCACACTCAGTTTTTATAATCTTCCCTCTGGGTGTAGATGGCTTTTCTTCAACACAAGGTCATTGGAACTCAGACCCAGAATTCTTTCTTCTGGGAAACCTAGCTGCCTCTAGTATCAGATTTTTGTAAACTATTTTTGTTAAGTTGTTTACAGTCATGTCAAACTTCCTATGACCCCATTTGGGGTTTTCTTGACAGAGCTACTAGAGTAATTTGCCTTTTTCTTCTCTGGTTCATTTTATACATGAAGAAACTGAGGCAAAAAGAGTTAAGTGACTCATCCATACTTATTCAAATACTAATAATATGAGGTCAGATTTGAACTCAGGGAGATGAGTCTTTCTTCCTGAATTTAGCTCTAGCATTCTATGTACTGGGCCAAAACCTTCAAGTGCTATATAAATTCTAGCAAGTTTATTATAAAAAAGGAGATTTTTTTTTTTTTACATAATTCTTGGGTTGGCTAAAATCCTTTCTAGCTAAGATTCAGGAGTTTAAATTTGGTCAGAGGTTACAGATAACAATGTCTTTTTGCATCATTCATCTGCCTTCACTTTGCTAAATCAAGAGAAGTAAAGGAAAATGATCACAAAATATTTCAAGAAAAAAGTTCACTGAGGCTCATGCCAGGGGAAATAAGCAAACTGCTCAAGAACTTCTCCGTTGCCTTCTGGATACTGTTAGACAAAACATGGAGACTTTGGGAGAATATAACAGTCTCCTGAATGCCAATGCCATCTCACTTCAGTGACAGCCTCCACCAGGCAGCTGCTCACAAACAGGCGTCAAGTCCTGCATGTCAAAATCGATTGACATTCTATTCTTTAAATGCAAATAAGTGTCTACCGTCATGTGGGCCACAGGTTGAAGAGCCCATATTGTTATGATGAAGCTGTCAAGGCCCATATGTAGAAACTGGCTCTTTTACAAAATGGCAGGCGGCACCTGCTTCTCCCTGAAGAAGCTTGATTCAGGGTTGAAAAAATAATGACGTCTAATAAAGTTAAATATTGAGAGATTTCAGTTTTCCCTTCAATCCTTCAAGGATCTGTGACTTCCTTGCTATGGGTTTCCCTTCCAAAGTGACTCAATCCTTCTCCATAATGATAGATAATTTTTCTTAAGTTACTATGGCCTTTCTGCAACCTTGTAACCAGCTTTCCAGTGATGAGGCTATTCACACTTAGTTAAGCTGGATCAATAAGGATGGGATGGGACTGACATACCCACTTTACATTCTTTAAAGGAAGAGACTAACTGTCTTTTTTTCTGTTCTCCATGCCAAGCACAGTGCATGGCCAAAGAAAATGTTTAATAAAGTGCTTGCAGATTTATTGATTGGTGTCAACAGG
The DNA here is from genome assembly GCF_048593235.1 of Sminthopsis crassicaudata. NCBI lineage: Eukaryota > Metazoa > Chordata > Mammalia > Dasyuromorphia > Dasyuridae > Sminthopsis > Sminthopsis crassicaudata. Next base: position 550,170,656 of record NC_133619.1, read on the forward strand.
CTCATATTCAAATCTTTACTGCATGGTAAAATCTTTCAAAATTAGTTCCCTATTATCTCAGTCCATTAACCCAATGAGTTAGGTATTATTATCTCCATTTTAAAGATAGGAAACAAGAGATCAGAAATGACAAGTAACTTTCCCACTCAGAAATAGACTCTCATTTGGAGCTTAAATCTTCTGACTCTGGATTACTTCCATGTCACCATGAGCCATGATAAGAGGATTTAAGTGATGTTTGAGTTTATTAAAAAAAAAATTAAAAGTTGCTGATTTTTTAAGTCAATGAAACTTTTATTGCAATGCATTTTCAATTATTTTCTATTAACTCCATAAAACAGAATTAAATTAGCATGTTAAATATGTCTATTTTTGATGAATCCATAATTTTTTATTTCTCTCAATAAGCATTACCACCATATAGCCCATTTTTTTCCTTCTGCTTGTAATTATTCATTATTTTCTATAAATCCACTAATACAATGCACTAACAGCCTCCTTGTAGTTCTTTTTAATATTTAATAGGTAATGGGTAGCATTGGAGTAATTGGGAAGTGAATTATGCCATATTACTAGCTTACTTTCTGTTCTGTTCATATATGTCCTTAATAATATGGTGTTTCTAATAGAGTATATGCCTACTTATACTCACCAAATATTTTCCCATTGTCTTTTTAAATATATACAATAGCGATTCTTCTGAGACTGTAATATTCTATGAGTTATAGTCAATATGGAATCCTTGAGACAATAAAGTAAGGGATTAATACTGGACTTGTGATTTCACTAAAACAAGGAACTCCTCTAAAGAGGAAATTCCTTCAACCAATGAATCTAAGTACTTTTTCTTCAACTTACTGTCTTAGAGAATTTCCTAGGACAACTGTTCAAGGCCACATAGCCAGAATGGGTCAGCATTTTTATTCCTATGCCAGACCTCTACCAATTAAATCATGATGCCTCTTGAATCAATTCTCTCCTAGGGAGAATATTTGTAGCAGTGAAGCTTATGATCATAGGAAAAAAAGAATCATATTTCTCGTTTTATCAAACTTTTTTTTTTTATTTAGAAAACATCCACAAAGACAATTTCACTTTTTCACTTTTACAAAATCTTGCAAATTAGGTTGCAATTTTCCCTTCATTTCTCTCTAATGATGTAATCTATGGAGCAAGTAATATAAGGTATGTTAAACATTCACACACACACACACACACACACACACACACACACACACACACACACACACACACACATATATATATATATATATATATATATATATATATATATATATATATATATATTTCCACAAGTATCATGTTGCACAATAAAAAGTCAGCTCAAAAAGGGGAAAAAATGAGAAAGAAAACAAGCAAACCAGAAAAAAAAAAGTGAAAATACTATGTTCTTATCTATATTCAGTCCCCACAGTCCTCTCTCTAGATGCAGATGACACTCTCCATCACAAGACCATTGGAAAAATCATTGTAAAATCTTGAATTCCAATGTTTTCTCCCTTCCTCCCTTCCCTCTCCTCTTCCACAAACAGCAAGCAATTTGATAATAGTTATACATGTCCAATCAATATGCATACTTTTGCTATCAACTATTCAAGATGCCCTAAACAGAAATAGGAAAGCAATAAACACATTGATGGCATCAAAGTAAAGGAAAGAACAGTGAACCTTTGGAAGCTTAATGTTACAAAGTTTTTAAGACCATGTTTGACCCATTAGAAGAGAAATGAAAAGACACTTCTCCCTGAATGTTTGTAAAAGTTGGGTTTTTGATATATGGAAAACTAGATATTACTCATTTTTGCTGTTTTTTTTTTTATTCTTTTCTCATCCATTTCTATTTTATTTTATTTTTTATATTATATATTGGGAAATATATGTGTTATAAAAATGAAACATTTCTAAATATCAATTATATACATCTATATATAATGCACAGTAATATATGTGAATAAATGTATGCATATATATATACACAGATATATATATATATACACATATACATCTATACTTGAAAAAATAGGTGTGTGTGTATACATATATATATATATGTATATATATATATATATATACATATATATATATATATATATATATATATATATATATATATATATATATATATATATGTCTCATTAGTACTCTCTTTCCCTTTGATTGACTAGAGGACAGAATAAAAACTCTGTGACTTCCATCCCAAGTCACCATTTAAAGATAGTTCCCAGACCAGTCAATGCTTAATTTTCTTTTCTTTTTTTTAAAATTAATTTTATAATTATAACATTTTTTGACAGTACGTATGTATAGGTAATTTTTTACAACATTATCCCTTGTACTCCTTCTGTTCCGAATTTTTCCCCTCCTTCCCTCCACCCCCTCCTCTAGATGACAGGCTTTCCCATATATATTAAATATGTTATAGTATATCCTAGGTACAATATATATGTGCAGAACCGAATTTTGTTGTTGTTGTTGCAAAGGAAGAATTGGATTCGGAAGGTAAAAATAACCTGGGGAGAAAAACAAAAAATGCTAACCGTTTACACTCATTTGCCAGTGTTCCTTCTCTGGGTGTAGCTGATTCTGTCCATCATTGATAAATTGGAATTGGATTAGCTCTTCTCTATGTTGAAGATATCCACTTCCATCAGAATACATTCTCATATAGTATTGTTGTTGAGGTGTATAATGATGTCCTAGTTCTGCTCGTTTCACTCAGTATCAGTTGATGTAAGTCTCTCCAAACCTCTCTGTATTCCTCCTTTTGGTCATTTCTTACAGAACAAAAATATTCCATAACATTCATATACCATAATTTACCCAACCATTCTTCAATTGATGGACATCCATTCATTTTCCAGGTTATAGCCACTACGAAAAGAGCTGCCACAAATATTTTGGCACATACAGGTCCCTTTCCCTTCTTTAGTATTTCCCTGGGATATAAGCCCAATAGTAGCACTGCTGGATCAAAAGGTATGCACAGTTTGATAACTTTTTGGGCATAATTCTCCAGAATGGCTGGATTCTTTCACAACTCCACCAACAATGCATTCATGTCCCAATTTTCCCAATCCCCTCCACCATTCATCATCATTTGTTCCTGTCATCTTAGCCAATCTGACAGTTGTGTAGTGATATCTCAGAGTTGTCTTAATTTGCAATACTTAATTTTCAACCAGATTGATTTAATTCCACCCTTCTCAACACTCCCTCCCCTATTCCTTTTAGCTTTTATTTTTCTTCAGATGCTTTTCTTGATTTAGCCTTCAGGAACATCTTAGTTCCCCAGGAATAAGGTCATCATCTTAAGTCATAGCATGATTCAGATTGACTAAGTTTTCATACTTAATATCTTCTCAACTCCCTTAGTTTTCTTTCCCCTCTGGTTCAAGGGCGGGGAGCAGGAGGGCAATAAACCTTAAAAACCTTCCTTTGTAAAAGGTTCAAAACTTTATATGTAAATGTCCACATATAAAGATATATTCTTTCCTAAATATTCAAATTACTAAAAATATACTGTGGAAATTCTTTGGACTATCACTCCTAAACTTTTTTTCACTGCTAATCCCTTTTTATTTAAGAAATGTTTGTGGGACATTGGATATATAGATATGTAAAGCATGCATACCAATCAAATATTTACTGATAATAAATATATATATGCATTGGTAATTTTACAGCATTGACAATTGCCAAACCTTTTGTTCCAATTTTTCCCCTTCAGATGGCAGGTTGATCAATATAGGAGAGTGTTATTTGGGGTATTGTCTGGAGGTTGTTTGCTATTAGTCTCCTTGGGGTTGGAAACCTGCTCTCTTTCTGTATAGAAGCTATCTATTGTTCTCTTAATTTTTTACTCATTTTTTTAAAAGCCTTTAGGATCTGCCTTCATGGCAAGGAGGTTACCACCTTCCTCTGCAGAGCAAGGATGGGTACATGGACAATAGTTGTCCTCTCAATTAGCTGCAAGGAACAGCCGAGCTGCAGGAGAGCTCTCAGAGTGCTCTGGAAAGAGCTCTGCATGAAAGTGATTAGGCCTGGATATCACAAGCCAGGCTGTGTAAGTGCCCTGCAAGGAGCCCTGCTGTGAGCATTAGCGACTGCCTTGGGGCTAAAGGTTAAGCAGCCAAGTATCACTGCCCCCACCAAAGCCCCCTTTATTAGCAGTCACTCTATCCCTCACAGCACAAGAAGTGTCTCTGCCTGGGGAGGGCAGTTGAGCTGGGGAAATTCCACTACCCCAGGCTATGCCCCCCACTGTGCAGATGAGAGGCTGCCCCGGGCTGTGCCCTTGCCGTGCAGGCTTGTGACTGCCCCCCAACAAGATCCCCTTGCTGCAGAATGCCACAAAGAGCTATATTATGGTCTTCACTGAGTCACTTCTGGTCCTGGGTGAGGGCAGTCAGATCCTCTCAGGCTCTAGAGTCCCTCAGAGTACCCTCTACCCTAGGCTCTAATTTCTCTGCTGGTCCACAACTCTGAGTCCAAAGCAAAGCAGTCAGACTAGGGCAGATAGCTCTATGTAAATCTTCCAACCACAGAGGCTGCCCCCACTCCTGATTCTATCCTTGCCCAGCACCGGTCTGTTCCTGCCACTCAGGACAAGCCTTTGCTGGCAATATTCCTGGTTATCTTTGGCTGGTGAGTTTTGTACTTCCGATCTTCATGAAATTTTTGAGGCTGATTTTTAAAAATTGGTAATGAGGGTATGAGAGGAGCTTAGAAAATTGCTTGTGCCTTCTCCACAATCTTGGCTCCATCCTCTTGTTTTAAGTTTTCTTCCACAAAATGACTGATATGGAAATGTTTTACACAGTTACACATGTATAACCTATATGAGATTTGTTACTGTTATAGGGAAAGGACAAGGAAGAGAGAGAAAATTTTAAACTAAATTTAAAAAATGAAAAGTTAAAAATTGAAGTTCTTATGTAATTGGGGAAAATTAAATACTAATTTAAAAAAGAAAATCATATATTTTGCACTATAACTTCTAGAATTTACTGTTAATTTGGACTACATACTATATGTATTATGTGCATATACACATGTACATATATACAGACATATACCGAGACAACACATTTATGTACGTATGTATGTATATGTGCATATACGTACATATATAGGAAGTGAAACAAAGTGGATAAAATGGATAGATACTAACTTGGTATTATACAGAGGACACATTCCTTTTTACTCAACATGCTTGATTCTTAGTTTCCTTCTCTGTGGAAATTAATTAATTAATTAATTAATTAAACCTATAAAAATACTATCTCACATAGTTGCATCTTGTATATCTTAAGATGCTATGTAAATGTCAGAAACTAAAAGGATTGAATATTAGGTTTAGAGTAAGGAAATCTTGAATTTGAATTCTGCTTGAGATATTTACTAGTTGTGTGAATCTTGGGAAATCACTTAATCACTTTCAGCCTCAGTTCCTCATTTGAAAAATGGAAATAATAGAAGTACCTAACATAAGAGTTATTGTAAGGATTATCACCATAAAGTGGTTTGCAAACCAAAAAATTTTATGTAATTAATAGCTATAATCAAAACTGCTTTCCTTTTCTTTCTTTTCTTTCTCCTTACTCTTCTACTCTTCCTCTTCCTTCTCCTCCTCCTCCTTATTTTATTTCTTTATTATTATTGCTAGGATTATTATTTATATAAGTTTAGTATCTCCCATCCCCCCTTGTCCAGTCTTAACTTCTTCAAACTAATCACCTCTAATTTCTTTAAACATTGTTCTTTTCAAATTCTATACATTACATTTCTGGCCTTATAATTACAAGAATTAAGAATGATCAACCAAAAATCAGGCATTTTGTAGGAATTACAAAAGCATCTTGGTTTATGGAAATCTCAACCTTGTAGAATATTAATCATTAGGATTAAGATATATTAGTTCCCAATATCCAATTGTGGATAGATAGACCATATTGGAGTAAATTACTTATAGTCCTCAGCAAGTTATACCACCTTCAGATACATGCTTCACAATAGAAACTGTGTTTATAATATAATGACCAGACTAAAGACCTAGTGGCTTTTCATAGAAAACTGGATTATATATATATATATATATATATATATATATATATATTTTTTTTTTTTTTTTTTTAAATTTTGCCATAGCAACTCATAAAGTTTTAAAAGAAATAACTTCTGGGTTTTGAACAATCCTCCAGGAGGGAGTATTCATAGCAATGAAACCATGAACTTGAAGAGCTAAAGTAGGAAACAGCTGTGCATAATGTTCTAAGAATTCATTTTAGACCATTTGAAGCATCCAATAGAATGTTTAGATTAGCTTCAGGAAGTAGCTTTCATTCCAGCAATATTTCTAGACCAATAAAGGAGATTAAATAAAGGTTATGGATCATTATAGCTTTTTTCTGCTGGAAGAAATACCTACTTGGTGAAAGTGAATGGACTGAAACTCTGGGGCCAGATCCTGAGTGTTTGTTAAGACAGCTTATTTCCAGTCTAGAAACCAGCTCAGACTGGAAAGAGATAAATAAAATAATGTATTAGTTTTCCTATGTACAATGTGAGCAAAGTATTGAATAGGACAAGTAGAGCTTTTCTGAGAGTTTTAAATCCTCTTTTTTAATTTTTGGAATATTAGAGTTATTATAAATCACTCAGGCATGTGAAAAATTATGAAAATAAAATTGTGAAATGGTTTCAATTAAAATAATAACAAAATACTTGGGCTCCCCACTGAGAAACCATTACTGTTATAAGAATTACTATTCAGCATTTAACATTTGAATTGGTCAGGTGACACAGATGAAATTGCTCAAAAACTCAATCAGTTTTGTTGACCTTTCTTATGCAGAAGGAAAAAAGAAAACAAGCATTTACTAAGCACTTACTATATGTAGGGCACTGTGCTAAATGTTGGGTATAAAAGTACAAGCAAAATGAAATATAATCCCTGCCTTCAAGGAACTTACTTTATCATGGGGGAAGACAAATAAAAGAGAGCTAGACTTTACAGGGGTGGAATGGTGGTGGTAACATATATTAAGTACTGTTGTTCATTTAGGATTACATAACAAATTTGTACCAAGACTGAAATTAATAAATTCAGTTTTCCTGACTTAATGTCCAATGTCTGTTCTATTATCTTTTGTAGTTAAATGTAATTATTTCCTATGCTTTGGGGATACTAATTGGAACCTCCTTTAGAGAGAAAAGCACATCACATTTTGTAATAGATCTTACAAAAGGAAAACAATGATTTCTCTGGAGTTTTTGGTTGATTAAATCATTTTCTCTCCTCATTTTCTCTCAGTGTAGTGTACTGCTACATTCTGCTAGAAGTTGAATTTCACAAACCATTTCTGACCAACAAGTCTGAACATGATTTCAGATGATGCTTCTTTTAAAACAACTCAATTCCAGGCTCTTAAATCAGATCAAGTGTTGCTCCATTTCTACCAAGGGATTTCTGAAAGACTAGGTTTTTCCTGACTATACTTCATGCCTACAGATTCAAAAGCTCATTTCTGAGGTTATTGACAGAGTTTCTGTCCAAGCCTAAGCTAACTAAATAATGGACCTGCAAGCCAGTTAAAGATTTTAGTGCCTGATTCTCTGCAAAAGGCTTTCCTAAAAATCCAGAAACAATGAATTTGTGGTGCAGAAAGCCAGTAACTATGCTTAATTTTTGATTCTGCACATAACTGAACCACTTTAAGAATTCTCAGATGCCACTGGATGTATTATTATTCTAATTTTTTTCTTGTATTTATAGAATTAAAATAGAAACAGTATTGGTATTCTTCTATGTACTTCTGTGTTTACTGTTTAATAAACTATTGTGCAGGTAGACAAAATATGTGCTTTTTTCTATTCAAATGACAAGACTAGAATTAAGTTTCTTCAAAAGGCACAATGGAAACATTTTTGGGTGATTTCTAGTATGAATTCTATCCCACCATGATGGGAAAGATATATAGTTAATTTTACATGCCTTTTCCCTATTAGGTTCCTTTATTTTGAGAAAATTTTAGGCCATCTAGACTAAAGGCCAGATCATTCTATATAGGGGAATCTATTTTAAAATGCTCTTTTTAGATTTTTACAGGACACTGATATATAAAGGAGATCATAAACAATAGTTTCTGCCATAGAGATACTCTGGTTATGATGCAATTCATTTGTTGAATTTGTAAGGATATTTTGATTTTTGAACTTGTAATAGTAAGGATTTGATGTCTGATGTATTACGAAGGTGTATGATTCTAGTCACTTAATCAAGTTATTGAGCAGTTATATATTGTAAAAATTCTATCAATGCCTTCCATATCTGAATCAATCATTAATTCCAGCTACCTAAGATTGACCTTGCTATAATTTCTGGCAGCAATGACCTCATTCTATATTTCTATCATAAATCAACATTTTTCTTTAAAGAAAAAACACATGATTGGGCCATTTGTCTGAATCATGTATGGTGAAATATTTATGATTCTGTTCATGTGTCTGTTGCATATATGTATGGTCCATGTTGGTCATTTTTAATTCCACTTTTTGATTGTGCTAGATTCTTACAGTTCAGCCAGAGCTAGACCACTGCAGCACACTTTATTAACTGCTTCCTCAATTCTTATTTATACTGGAGTTTTGAGTCCAGATGAATCTAAATTGTACTTTGAGTTCAAGTTTTTTCTGTGGGCCTATACGTCTAAAACTGTAGACTATACCACTCCCCTTCACAACTGCATTTAGTTTTCACAGTCAGCAGAATAAATATGATTATCTTCACATAATGCATTCTTGGCAGAATAAGGATGGTACAGCATTCTCCCTCATAAACTTATGTGCTTTTCCACATATACACATAAATTTCATTAGTTAGAATGGAACAAAGATAGAGGATATATGTAATGGGACTTAAATATAAGGAAAAAACATGCTGTCAAGGGAACTCATGCCCCCAAGTACAGTATAGTGCCGATATCCTTTCATTTTTTATGGTACCCTATTTCTCTCTCATGGCAAACCATATATGATAGCTAGGCTTAAGCTATCTAGAACTATTCCTGTCAATAGCTCAATTCCGGACTGATAAAGTTAATTATCTCTGGAATTCAGAGTCACTTCTCTTCTAAACTGTCAGTATTCACCCCCTTCAAACAGTTTTCTTATACCACTATGTTTTATGCCTGTGTTTCCTTAAATAGAATATCCCATTTTTAAAAAAGGCTACAAGAGGATTGTCCTATAGTTGGACACCTAATAGAACTCTCTGTTGTAAATTCTGAATTTATTCCTAATCCATAAAGAGATTAACAAGGTTTGAACAATTTACCATTTTGATTAATGCATTAAAAACCACATTATTTTCCTCTTCTGTAATTTCATCAACTGAAGTTTGGGCTAGAAAAGGAAAGGTAATAATTTCCTGTGTTATACCAGTGATAGTTATATCTAATAAGTAAATTAATTCATATCTATTGTCAGCCTTTACTACTACTCTAAAAAAATGTTTGTTTTGTAAGCATTTCTATACATTTAACATGTTAATCATGAGAAATTTATCAATTTTTCAAAGAAATCATTCTTATTATCTCTTTAATATTCACAGATTTTGTAGATCTCAATTAAAAAATCTTACTAAATTGTTGTTGGAGCTGAAAAGAATCAGTGTTTATAGACAAATTGGTGATGAGCATCTCTGAATTTGGGGAGGCTGGTTCTAAGGTGACAGACACTCCATATGTCACCTAGCCTGTATGACAGATAAAAGAAGACTGACAACTTTTCATGAAACATGCAGCTTGGGAACAACTGCTACCTACTGTTGATTCCCCCTGGGTAATCGTTAACATCTGATTATTGCACAGAGGTGGAAAAGGCTCCTGTGTGATTGTGGTAGAATAGTTGTGAAACAACATACAGAACAACAATAATAATGAAATATTGATGATGATTATGGTAATAATGGCTAGCATTTATAAAGTGCTTTAAGATTTGCAAAGAACTTGATGATAATCATCTCCTTTTGTCCTCATAACAAGGATGGGCTTCAGTATAGGTGGGGCACATTTACTATGATTAAAATCAGTTGATAAATATACATTGATAGAGTGCCTACTATGTTCTAGGCCCAGAACAAGTTGTAGCTCAGTTTAACATGTATAGCATATGATAAAAAGGAATAAAAATGCCTCAGGGAGCAACCATTTGGCCCTATTTTCAGTATTTAGGTATAGTCAGGATCAATGAGGTTGATTATTGGAAGGGAGCTTGGCTTGTTTATCCTATGATCCATTGAATGGATTCTGTGATCTCATGGGATAATTTCAGTCCTTGAACAGAAGAAAATACCTATACCAATTCGGAACCTTAGATGGAAAACGTAGACCCAATGTCAAATTCTAAGCTGATAACAGTAATTTCTAAGTTCCCAATATCAGGGGTAAGCTGGTAAATATCTAAAAATTGTCTCTCCTGAGGGAAAAAAAAATTACCCTTAAGATACAGTGTTTTTTTTTAAAAACAGTTTTGATAGTATTTTCCTTTCTCAATTACATATAAATATAGTTTTCAGCATTCATGTAACATTTTGAATTCCATTTATTTTCTCCCTCCTTCCATTATCTCTCTCCCACCCCCATCCAAGACAGCAAGCCATCTGGTATAGGATATTAGTCATGTTTTGGAAAAAAATTTCAGAATAAATAGGAAAAACCACCAGAAAAAAGTAACCAAACAAAAAAAGGTGAAAATAGTATACTTCAATTTACCATAGTTCTCCCTCTGGATGGCGATGTCATTGTCTATTGTAAGTATACTGAATTGTCTTGGATCACAGTATTGCTGAGAAGAGCTATACCTACAATAGTTGGTCATCACATAACCTTGCTATTGTTGTGTACAATGTCCTCCTGGTTATGCTCACATCATTCAACAGTACATGTAAGTCTTTCCAAGCTTTTCTGAAATGGGTTCTGAAATTCCCCAATTGATGGACATCCACTCACTTTAAAATTTTTTGCCACCACAAAAAGAGCTACTACAAACATTTTTACATCTATCTGTCCCTTTCCCTCTTTTATGATCTCCTTGGGATACAGAACTAGTAGTGATACTGCTGGATCAAAGGGTGTAAAGTTTTATAGCCCTTGTCTATAAATAGTTCTTCAGAATGACAGAATCAGTTTACAACTCCATCAACAATGTATTAGTATCCTAGCTTTTCTACATCCTTTGCAACATTTATCATTATTTTTTTCTTACCATTTTCGCCAGTCTGAAAGGTGTAAGGTACCTCAGAGTTGTTTTAATTGTCAATCTTTAATTAACAATGATTTAGAGCATTTTATATGACTATAGATATCTTTAATTTCTTTATCTGAAAATTTTCTATTCATCTTATTTGTCCATTTATCAACTGGGGAATGATTTGGCAAATACACTATTACATTTAATCTGCATACTACTAACATTTTCCTTAATTTAGATAATCAACAAAATCAAAACTATGCTCTAATTTTTAGGTATAAACATTCATATTAAAAATTTAATGAAGGGATCCCTTAGCTGCCGAGCCAATATATACTGGTTTATCCAACATCCCTAGTTTAGTATGAGTTGGTGAAGGACATTCTAAGCTAATATGCTGTGAGACTTCATATCACTTTTTTCTCCCATTAGACAGTGAACCCTTTGAAAGCAGGGACTGTCTTTTACTTTCTTTGTATTTCCAATACTGAACAAACAGAAAGCTTTTAAAAATGCTTATTGAATTAATTTTCACTCCCAACAAGGCATTGGAAGAAAATTTAAGGGAAAATAGTGCTGTTAGTGCTATTAATTATTGCAAATTATAATCACCATTATTATGTGCAGAGAAAGTTGCAGATACATGTGTTATACAATCAAGAAACCTTAGATGAAATTGGCATGAGAATAATGTGCAAGAAGACTTTAAAATCATCATAAATTATAAATAAAGAATATAAAATTACTTGTAAATGAGAACAAAAAGCAAACTCTCTTCAATTTCTATCTGTTGCTAATTAGTGCTACTCTGTGCAAACAATTAGGAAGAGAAAAAAAAAAAGAATCATTTAATTCTTCCAAGTGAAAACTTTTCAAACACTTGAGGATAGCCATCATCACGAAGTTTTCTCTAGAGTTTGCATTACCACTTCATTCACCTGATTCTTATCAATTCAGATATGGTCCTGATTGATCTCATTCTCAGGAACCAAATACCCACTTAAAAACTCAATAATTGTGCTTCTTAGCATAAACATGAAATTACATGCTCTGGCCTATAAAGAATAATGATTATGTTTGGTGATTTCTATCACCAAAACTTGTGTCATCTCAAGAGCTAAAGATTATAAAGTAGATCTATTGTTTTTTAGTGTCCTTGTACTCTCACTAAGAAACTTGCATCTTTTCTGTCCCTATAAATTCCTTGGTTCCTGCTCTGGCTTATTAATTACTTTGTGATCATCACATAAAGTGTCCCATTTTATGGTAGTGTCTACTTGATAAAGAAAGATTAAACAGTATGTCCTCTTGTCTTGATCATGGCCTGAATGATATATATGAAGAGGCAAGATTTTTCTGCTGCTCTAATTTTTCCTGAAGAAATTAGAATTCTTTGTGTATTTTTTGTCTGGTGTGTGTGTGTGTGTGTGTGTGTGTGTGTGTGTCCAAAAACATTAAAGAGAGCAATGTTTGTTTAAGCAAATAAATAAACAACCATCTACTGGTGGATCTGGGTTCAAATAATTCTCAAGATGTTTACTAGCTGCTTTACTACCTGAGCAAGTTATTTAGCTTCTCTATTTTCTTCATCTATAAAGAGGAATAATAATAACATATATCTCTCAAAGTTGTTTGACAAAATGAGATAATATTTATAAAGTGTACTGGAAATATCAAATGATTATATAAATGCTGGCAATGATGATGATGATGATCTAGTGATCTTTTAAATCTGTGAAACCTAAGGGCAAAAGCTTAAATTGTGAAATCACTCTTCCAATCATTTCAAGCAACCAAGGATTAGATCAATAAGAAACTATTTCCCTGATAGCATTAAAATCCTAATAGTTTCTGTGTCCTTGGAAGCAGATAAATTACATTAGATTTGGATTGTTCTACTGTTCTGCAAGTATAATTCAACAGAGGTTCCAGTTATTATTAAATTAATAAAAAAAAAAAGTAATGGAATTATGAATTGATATCCTCCCCAAAGAAAACATTCCACTTAGGAATTTATACTCACTAATGGGTTTAGGATTTCAATTTATCTTCCTTTCAGTTAGATATCATAATTCCCTACCTTTTTTACCTAGATTTTAAAAATGTTTTTAATTTATAATATAGCATAAGTATTACTATAACACAGTAGATTAAAAAAGATAAAACTGCACATGAAACTTCAAATCAATTATACACAACTTTTTATTCTTTCTAAATATGTAATAGTTATCATGTAACTTTAGACACATTATTTCATGAAATTCTATTTTTTCTTATAGTACAAAATTCATCATTTCTTATACACAGTAGTAAATGTCATCATTATATATCACTACTTGTTCAGCTACTCCCCAGTTGACTGGCACCCCTGAAATTTTTAGTTCTTTCTCACCACAAAGGCAACTTTAAAAATATTTTAGAACATATGGATTCTTTTCTTTTTTCCCTACTCACTTTTAAAAAGACTCAGTGCTGGTATTAGTATTATTAAACTTAGTAGTAGTAGCAATAGATATCCCAATTAAATTATTAAAAAATACTGAATTAGAAAAAAATTCACTTGGAAGAGCTAAAAATAAGAATATTAAAGAAATAATAATAATGGGAAGGAAGGAGAATAAGCAATATCATACCTTAAACTACATTATAGGCAGTAACTATCAAAATTATCTGGTATTAGCTAAGAAACAGAAAAGTGGATCAGTGGAACAGAGTAGATATACAATTTGCAATACCAAATGAATATAATAACCTTGTATTTGATAAGTGTGAAGACTTAATTTTTGGTGATAAGAATTAATTATTTAGTAAAAATTGTTAAGAAATGGGAAAGCAATTTAGTGAAAATTGGGCACTAACCAATACCTTAAATCATTTACCACAATAAGGTCAAAATGGATAAATAACCTAGTTATAAAGAGAGCTAAATTTTTTTGAAGGTCATGAATTGAAAATAAAACTTACAGATAGGTAACCAATTTATAAATAAATAAGAGATGAATAGCAGTGTGAGATAGAAAACTAATAATTCTGATTACATTGAATTTTAAAAGTTTGATATAAATAAAACCAATGTAGTCAAGATCATAAGGGAAACAGAAAAATTTTAGATAGAGAGAGAGAGAGAGAAGAGAGAGAGAGAGAGAGAGAGAGAGAGAGAGAGAGAGAGAGAGAGAGAGAGAGAGAGAGAGAAGCAGAGGCAGAAGCAGAGAGAGAGAGAGGCAGAGAGAGAGAGAAGGAAGGAGGGAAGGGAATAAAGAATTAAAATGAAGGAAGAAAAGGAGAAGGAAGAGAGGAAGAGTGGCAGGGAGAGAGGGGAAAAGACATGAAGGAAATTAACTGGAATTTTCTTAATGTAAGGTAATTCTACAGGCAGTTCAGAAAAAGGAGAGAGACAGATGTATTATTTTATTCTTATTTTTGCAGACAAGTTTATTTTAAGGATGTAATAATTACTTAACTGTGATTTAACATGGGCCTTAACCATACTTCTGACTTGCCAGTAAACTCTTTTCTCTCTTAGCTCCAATCACACTAAACAGTAAAAGATGCTACTCTGAGGGAAATAATTAATTTGTGTGAGAAGTTTGTCTGAGTCCTCAAAAAAGATATTTATAGAATGATAGAAAATATGGAAAGAATAATAGAGGCCACATGGTACAACAATCACAATTTGCAGTTCAGGAAATGCAAGTTGGAAGAGAAAAAGCATGTCTCTGAAATTTTTCTTCTAAACTTAATTCATAATCATTCTTTTTGTGAACTCTTCTTTCCCAGTTTATGATCCAACTGACTATACTACAGTTATAACATTCTATTTCACTCTTCTTTGGTACCAGTAATCCTGCTTGACTCCTTAAGTCTGCTTCTGAAAAATTTTAATTTCTTACAAAAAGCAGAACAGATCTCTCAGATTCAGCTAAGATGATAGGAAAAGATATGATGGAAAGCGTTATCTGTATCTAGAAAAAAGGATTGTGGGCACTGAATGCAGATCACCACATAGTATTTTCACTTTTTTGTTGTTGCTTGCTTGCTTTTATTTTCTTTCTGATTTTTTTCCTTTTGATCTTATTTTTCTTGTGCAGCATGATAAATGTGGAAATATGTATAGAAGGATTGTACATGTTTAATATATATTAGTTTATTTGATGTCTAGGGGAGGGGGAAGGGAAGAGAAATAAATTTGGAACACAAGATTTGCAAGGATAAAGGATGAACATAGAAAATTATCTTTCATTGTATTTTGCAAAATAAAAAGTTATTATTATTATTGTTAAAAAGCAGACCAGAAATGAGTTTTTACCCAAAGCTGTGCTGTTTTATTCCTTTCTGAGAGAGAGAGGCAGTTTTTTAAAATATTTTATGTCATATATATATATATATATATGTATATATATATATACATATATATATATATATATATATAATTTTGTGAAATTTGTAAGAATTCATGTCATTTCTCAATTCACAAATTGTCACCAGATCAAAACATAGCTTTCTTAAGAAAAAAATTAAAACAATTTTTAGTTATATGAAAAATGCTCTAAATTATTATTGCTTAGAAATGAAAATTAAAACAACGTTGAAATATCATTTTATATTCATCACAATACTTAAAATAATTAAAGGGAAAAGCAACAAATATTGAAGGGGATGTGGAAAAGTGGGCACATTAATTCAGTATTGGCCCCTTTCCCTCTCTGTTCCAATATGGCAAGATAGATTTCTATGCCTAAATTGAGGGTATAAATTAATCCCTCCTTGAGCCAATTCTGAAGAGAGTAAGTTCATCAGTTCCATCCACCATCCCCATTTTCTTCTCTAGTATAGCATTTCTTTAGGGACCAAGAATTCCACAGCAGAGTCAAGATGGCAAATAAAGTCAGGAAGCTGCTCTAGCTTTCCTAGTTTCCCTCAAAAACCACATGAAACCAAGCATCTGAATAAAGTCTGAGGGAATAAAACCACTCTCCAGCTCAAGATACAAGAAACTTCAGTAAAGGTCAATCTCATTGGGATGAAAAAGGTATTCAGCCTAGGTCAGATAGACTCTGGGAAAGCTGGTGAGAGGGTCTCAATTACAGTAAGTCAGAAGCTAAGACCTTCAGTTCTGACTTAGTAGAGGAGCAAATCAGAAGGCAAACTCTGGTCCAAGCTGTTTCCTGAATAGAGTAGGCAAAGCTATCCCCTTCAAACACAAGGGACCCCAGTGCTCAAAGTCAAGATTCAGAAGCTTGGGACAGTCCCATCTTTAACCCAGGAGCAGAGCTCCACCTTAAAATTAAAAAAAAAAAAAAAAAAAAAAAAAGGAAATACCTACAGAAAAGGGAAAATGAGCAAGAACCTTGGCCATAAAAAGTTACTATTGTAACAGGATAGAATACACTCAAATAAGGACAGAATGTCCACAGAAGAAAGCTCAAAGAGTGATATAAATTTTGGATCTCAAGCCCAAAGAGGCTTCTTTGAAATGCTCATAAAAGACTTAAAAAGGCAAATAAGAGAGGTAGAAGAAAAAATGAGAAAATAAATAAGAGGTATAATATAAGTCAATAGTTTGGAAAAGAAAGGGAAAAACATTGTCTGAAGAAAACTGTTCTTTAAAAGTAAAACAAACCAGATGGAAAAAATGATACAAAGAAAAACTGGGGAAAAAAAATCACACATTAAACATTAGAACAGGATAATGGAAGCTAATGACTTTGTGAGACAGTGAGAATCAGCCAAATTATAAAAAATGAAAAAATGGAAGAAAATGTGAAATAACTTATTGACAAAATAGTTGACCTGGAAAGTAGACCCAGAAGAGACAATTTAAAAATTATTTCTTTGGCTGAAGGGCATGACTAAAAAAATAGTCTGGATTGCATTCTACAAGAGGTCATTAGGGAAAACTGCCTCAATATTCTAGAAACAGAAGGGAAAATACTCCTTGAAAGAATCCATTAATCATCTCTGGAAAGGGATATTAGAAGGAAATGCCCAAGGAACATTATATAATATAAACAAATTCAAAATTAAACAGAAAATTTAATCTACAAATACATGACTCAAGAGAACCATAAAAAGGTAAACAAAAGATAAGGTGATTGGTGGAAGGAATTGAAACAAACACCACTACGAAAAGGGAGAGGGATGCTTGGAGATAATGTAGTGGGTGGGGAGAGTAAACAACAAAAAAACTTAGTAAGAGAAAGGAGAAGAGTGATAGAAGATAAGATGGTAGATGGGGTGCGTTAAAAAAAAAAAAAAAAAAAAACAAAAAAAAACTAAGAATAGATGGAAAGAGAAAAAAAAAGTATATATAGGGGAGAAAATAGGATGCAGGGAAATACAGAGTTGGCAATCATAACTCTTACTGTGAATAGGATGAACTTTTCCATAAAATGAAAGAAAATAGCAGAGTGGATTTAAAAAAAACAGTGTCCTGGAGGGTAGAGCCAAGATGGTAGAGAGTAGACATTTCTCTATCTGAACTCCTCCTGGTATTCCTCAGATCAATACCAGATAAAGTTTTTGAGCTGGTTTTGGAGTGATAGAACTTATGAATATTTAGAATACAACAAATTTCCTGAAGAAGCTACTTAGGAATAACTTCAGAAAAGGTTTGTTTCAATGAGGCAGGAGGAGAGGATTCTGAGCCCAGGCATAGCACAGGGATCCCAGGATAGGGAGCCAGGATGTAACCCTGTCTGCCCACTGGGGAATCCACCACAAGGCTCTTAGGCTACTCTGTCCTGGTTACAAACTAGTGGTTCAGCATATTAGCTGTGAGACACTCAAAGCAAATATAAAAAACAAATTGTGAGCCTCTTAAGCCCGGAAAAACACATGACCTGGCCATGCCTACCCAGCACCAGAAGTCAGTCAGCAGCACCAACTCCAGAGTGAGCTAAAGTAGCTGTAACTCCATTTGCCTTAAGAGCATATCTGAACCTATAAAAAATAAGCAAAAAAGCAAAAAGAACTCTGACCATAGTTTTATGGAGAAAGAGAAGAACAGACTTCAAACACTGAGAATCCCAAAGATAAATTGTCTCCAGATAAAGCCTGAAAGGATGATATAAGCTGGTTCCTACTTCACATGCCTCTCTTGGAATAATTTTAAAAATATATTTTAAAAAGAGAAGAAAAATGGGGAAAGGAAATGAAATCTTTGCAAGAAGATTTGGAAAAGGAAAAACAAAAATTATATGAAGAAAATGCCTTAACATAGATTTGATGAAATTGAAAAGGCATATAACTCCTTACAAAATAGATATAAAAAAGAAACCAATTCATTTAAAACAAAATCTGTGAAATAAGAAAAAAATGCAACTAACAAAAGACCTCATTTAAAAGTTCAATTAGCCAAATGCAAAGGAGATAAAATAGCCAATAGATGAAAATAATTCACTAAAAATTAGAACTGAATGAATGCAAGTGAATGACTCATTGAGATGTCAAGAATCAGTCAAACAAAACTAATTAAATGAAAAAATAGAAGAAAATGTAAAATACCTCATTGGAAAAACAACTGACCTAGAAAATAGATCTAGGAGAGACAATTTAAGAATTACTGGACTTTCTGAAAACCATGATGAAAATAAGAGCATAAACATCATCATTCAGGAAATTAATGAGGAATACTGCCTGGATGTTCTAGAATTAAAGGGTAAAATATCTATTGAAAGAATTCACCAATCACCCCCTGAAAGAGACCCCAAAATGAAAACTCCAAAGAACATCGTAGCTAAATTTCAGAATCATCAAATCAAGGAGAAAATATTGCAAGCAGCTAGAAAGAAAACAAAAATTTCAAATATCATATACCATAATTTACCCAACCATTCTCCAATTGATGGGCATTCACATAGTTTCAAGTTTCTGGCCACCACAAAGAGGTCTACCACAAACATTCTTGCACATACAAGTCCCTTTCCCTTCTTTAAGATCTCTTTGGGATACAAACGCAATAGCAATGCTGCTGGATCAAAGGGTATGCACAGTTTGATAACTTTTTGGGCATAGTTCCAGATTGCTCTCCAGAATGGCTGGATTCTTTCACAACTACACCAACAATGTATTAGTGTCCCAGTTTTCACACATCCCCTCCAACATTCATCATTATTTGTTCCGGTCATCTTAGCCAATCTGACAGGTGTGTAGTGGTATCTCAGAGTGGTCTTAATTTGCATTTCTCTGATCAGTAGTGATTTGGAACACTCTTTCATATGAGTGGATATAGTTTCAATTTCATCATCTGAGAATTGTCTGTTCATATCCTTTGACCATTTATCAATTGGAGAATGGTTTGATTTCTTATAAATTAGGGTCAGTTCTCTATATATTTTGGAAATGAGACCTTTGTCAGAACCTTTAACTGTAAAAATATTTTCCCAATTTGTTACTTTCCTTCTAATCTTGTTTACATTAGTTTTGTTTGTACAGAAACTTTTTAGTTTGATGTAATCAAAATCTTCTATTTTGTGATCAATAATGATCTCTAGTTCTCCTCTGGTCATAAATTCCTTCCTCCTCCACAGGTCTGAGAGGTAGACTATTCTCTGTTCCTCTAATCTATTTATTATCTCATTGTTTATGCCTAAATCATGGACCCATTTTGATCTTATCTTGGTATATGGTGTTAAGTGTGGATCCATATCTAATTTCTGCCATACTAATTTCCAGTTTTCCCAACAGTTAAATTCAAATATCAAGGAGCCACAATCAAGATTTCCCAGACCTAGCAGCTTCTACTCTAAAAGATCAAAGGAATTTGATATTCCAAAAGGCAAAGAGATTTGGATTGCAGCCAAAAATCATCTGTATAGCAAAAGTGAGCATCATTTTTCAGGGGAAAAGATGAACATTCAATGAAACAAGTCAATTTTATTCATTTCTGATAATTAAAGACCAGAGCAGAAATTTTGATATTCAAATACAGAATGCAAGAGGAACATAAAAAGGAAAATAAGAAATAAAAATAACTTGCTTTTAAAAGTCAAAAAGTTTATATCTCTATATTGGAAAATGGTATGTTTAACTCTTAAAATCTGTATCTCTGTTATGGATATACTTAGATGGTGCAGGTATAATTTGATTTTATTTTGATGATATACAAAATAAACTAGAAGAGGAAAGATGATTCTATTGCAAGAAGTGGAAAAATGGAATGAAAACTGGGTAAATTACATCACATGGAGAGGCCGAAAAGATCTATTACAACTTTCAGATGGGGGTGGACATTGTATAAATCTTTCATCAGATGTTGCTCAAAGTAAAACAATAAGACATATTTAGCTTCAAAGAAAAGTTTTTCACTGAATAGGAGGGGAAATAGGAGGGGAAAAGGAGAAAGGAAAGTGGGAGGCTAATAGAAGGGAGAATAGAAGTAGAAGGGGAAAAAATATAAGAAAGGGGAAGGGTCTGCAAAGAGCTGTTTGCTCTGGGTAGCAAAATGCTGGGTAGGAGTAAAAGAAAACTTGGGGTAAGTAAAATGTCAGGAAATGCAGAATTCTCCATTTTAACTATGAATGGGATGAACTCTCCTATAAAATGGCAGCAGATAGCATACTTTAAAAGCCAGAATCCTACAATATGCTGTTTACAAGAAATACATTTAAAACAGAGTGATACATTTAGCGTAAAGATAAAACACTGGAGCAGAATCTATTATGCTTCAGGTGACGATCCTGATCCCAGATCAAACAAAAGCAAAAATAGATCCAATAGAAAGAAATAAGGAAGGAAACTATATCTTGCTAAAGGTTACCATAAATAATAAAGTAATATCAAAGAGAAACAGATATGCACAAAGTGGTATAGCATCCAAATTTGTAGAGAAGTTAAGAAAGTTGTAAGAAGAAATAGACAATAAAACTATACTACTAGGGATTTCAGCTTTACTCTCTCTGAACTAAATAAATCAAATCACAAAATAAAAACAAAAGAATGTAAGGAAGTAAATAGAATTTTAGAACAGTTAGGTATGATAGACCTTTGGAGAAAACTGAATGGATACAGGAAAACACTTTTTTTTGGTAGTACATGGAAGTTATACAAAAATTAATCATACAACAGGACATAAAACCTCAAAATTAAATTCAGAAAGGCAGAAATAATAAACACTTTTTTTTTCAGATCATGATGCAATGAAAATTACATGCAATAAAAGGCCAGGGGAAAATAGACCAAAAATTAATTGGAAACTAAATAATCCAATTCTAAGAATGGGTGAAACAACAAATCATAGACACAATTGATAATTTGATCCAAGTGAATGACAATAATGAGACAACACTGCAAAATTTGTAAGATGCAGCCAAAGCAGTTATTAGGGAAAATATTATATCTCTAGATGCTTACTTGCATAAAATAGAAAAAGAGATCAATAAATTGAGGTTGCAACTAAAAAAGCTAGGAAAAAGAACAAATTAAAATCCTCCAATTAAATACCAAATTTGAAATTCTGAAAATAAAAGGGAAGATTAATAAAATTGAAAGTTAGACAACTTTTGAATTAATAAATAAAACTATGAGTTGATTTTATGAAGAAAAAAAATAATAATAAATCAATCTTTAGTTAATCTGTTTTAAAAAAGAAAAGAGGAAAACCAGATTGTTAGTCTCAAAAATGAAAAGGGAGAACTTTCCACTAATAAAGAGAAAATTAAAGAGATAATTAGGGGCTATTTTGCACAACTACATATCAATACATTTGAAAATCTAAGTGAAATTTAAAAAATATCTACAAAAATTACTTAAATAATTTTAGAAAAAGAAATAGAATAAGCTATTAATCAACTCACTAAGGAAAAAAAAAAATCTTCAAGGCCAGTTGGATTTACATGTGAATTCTACCAGACATTTAAAGAACAATTAATTCCAATGCTATGCAAACTATTGGGGGGGGGGGGAGACAAGGAAAAAAGGAGTTCTACCAAATTCTTTTTATGACACTATGACAGAGGCGCTGATACCTAAATCAGGTAGGATCAAACAAAGAAAGAAAATTATACACCAATTTCCCTAATGTAAAAATTTTAAAATACAATATTAGCAAATAGATTACCAAAAGTTATCCTCTGGATAATACACAATGATCAAGTAGGATTTATACTAGCAATGCAGGGCTGGGGCAATATTAGGAAAACCATTAGCATAATTGACTATATCAATAATCAAACTAACAAAAATCATTTGATTATCTCAATAAATATAGAAAAAAAAAACATTTGATAAAATATAATATCCATTCCTATTAAAAATCTTAGAGGATATGTGAATAAATGGAGTTTTCCTTCAAATGATCAAGTAGCATCTATCTAAAACTATCAACAAATATCATATGTAATGGGGACAAACTATATCCACTTCCAGTAAGATCAGGGATGAAACAAGGTTGACTATCACCATTACTATTCAATTTTATATTATAAAGTTAGTTTTGGCAATAAGAGAAGAAAAAGAGATTAAAGGAATTAGAATAGGTAATGAGGAAACTACATTATCATTCTTTGCAGATGATATGATGGTATACTTAGAGAATCACCTAAAAAAAACTACTAGAAATAATTCACAACTTTAGCAAAGCTGCAGGATACAAAATAAATCCATAAAAATCATTAGCATTTTTATATATTACCAATGAAGCCTAGCAACAAAAAATTCCAAGAGAAATTCCATCTAAAATAATATTGGTAATATAAAATATTTGGGAGTCTATCACCTGAGGCAAAGTCAGGAACTGTATAAACAGAACTATGAAACACTTCCCAAACAAATAAAGTCATATCTATTCAATTGGAAACATAGCAAATATTTGTGGGTAGGCTGAGGGGATATTTAAAAAATGACAATTGTACCTAAATTAATCTATTTATTCAGTGCCATACCAAACTCCCAAGAAATTATTTTATAGATCTAGAAAATGACAAAGTTCATCTGGAAGAACAAAAAGTCAAGAATTTCAAGGGAATTAATGAAAAAAAAAATGCTGATGAAGGTGGCCTAGCTATGCCAGATGTAAAACTATATTATAAAGCAGCAGTCATCAAAACCATAAGATAAGAAAATATCTGAATAAGAAAAGTAGTTGATCAGTGGAAGAGGTTAGGTTAACAGGACAGAATAGTTAATTACTATTGTAAGCTAATGTTTGACAATACACAAAGACCTCAGCTTTTGAGATAAGAACTTAATATTTGACAAAAACTGCTGGGAAAAAATGAAAATTAATGTGGCAGAAACTAGGCATTAATCCACATCTAACTTCATACCAAAATAAAGTCAAAATAGGTTCATGATCTAGACATGAAGAATGATATAATAAGCAAATCAGAAGAACAAAGGATTGTTTATCTCTCAGATCTGTGGAGAAGGAAGTAATTTGTCACTAAAGAAGAATTGGAATACATTATTGAATGCAAAACAGATAATTTTTATTATATTGAGTTAAAAAGGCTTTGTATAAACAAAACTAATGCAGACAAGATTAGAAGGGAAGCAATAAAGTGGAAAAACAATTTTAGATTCAAAGGGTTCTGATAAAGGCCTCATTTTAAAAATATAGAGAGAATTGACTCAACTTTATGAGAATTCAAGTTATTCTCATATTGGTAAAAAGTCAAATGATATGAACAACTTTCAGATGACAATTTCTAGTCATAAGAAAAGTACTCTAAATCACTATTAATTAGAGAAATCAAATAACTCTGAAATACCACTACACACCTCTCAGATTGGCTAAGATGATAACAATGAATATTGGAGGGGATGTGGGAAAACTGGGACATTAATACATTGTTGGTGGAGTTGTGAACTGATCCAATTATTCTGGAGAGCAATTTAGGACTATGCCCAAAGAGCTATCAAAATGTGCATAACTTCTGATCCAGCAGTGTTTTTACTAGGCTTATATGCCAAAAAGATCATAAAGGAGAGAAAGGGTCCCACATGTGCAAAAATGTTTGTGGAATCTCTTTTTGTGGTGGCAAAAAAAACCTGGAAACTGAGTGGATGCTCATCAATTGGAAAATGACTAAATAAATAATGGCATATGAAGGTTATGGATTATTAACTTTCTAAAAGAAACAATCAGCAGAATAACTTTAGAGAGGCCTGGAGAGACTTACATGAATTGATCCTAAGAGAAATGAGCAGAACTAAGAGGTTATCAATGCAGATAAGATTATAAGGGAAACAGTAAACTAAGAAAGCATTTTTACAGTCAAAGGTTCAGATAAAGGCCTCATTTCCAAAATATATAGAGAACTGACTCTACTATATAAGAAATCAAGCCAATCTCCAATTGATAAATGGTCAAAGGATATGAACAAACAATTCTCAGATAAAGAAATTGAAACTATTTCTAGTCATATGAAAAGATGCTCCAAATCATTAATAATCAGAGAAATGCAAATTAAGACAACTCTGAGATACCACTACACACCTGTCAGATTGGCTAGAATGACAGAGAAAGGTAATGCAGAATGTTGGAGGGGATGTGGGAAAACAGGGACCCTGATAGATTGTTGGTGGAACTGCGAATACATCCATCCATTCTGGAGAGCAATTTGGAACTATGCTCAAAAAGTTATCAAACTGTGCATACCCTTTGATCCAGCAGCGTTGCTATTGGGTTTGTATCCCAAAGAGATCTTAAAGAAGGAAAAGGGACCTGTATGTGCAAGAATGTTTGTGGTAGACCTCTTTGTGGTGGCCAGAAACTTGAAACTATGTGAATGCCCATCAATTGGAGATTGGCTAAATAAATTGTGGTATATGAATATAATGGAATATTAGTGTTCTGTAAGAAATGACCAACAGGAAGATTTCAGAAAGATCTGGAGAGACTCACATGAAGTGATGCTGAGTGAAATGAGCAGGACCAGGAGATCATTATATACTTCAACAACAATACTGTATGATGAGCAATTCTGATGGACTTGGCCCTCTCCAACAATGAGATGAACCAAATCAGTTCCAATAGAGCAGTAATGAACTGAGATACACTCAGCAAAAGAACTCTGGGAGATGACTATGAACCACTACATAGAATTTCCAATCCCTCTAATTTTGTCCGTCTGCATTTTGGATTTCCTTCACAGGCTAATTGTACACTATTTCAAAGTCCGATTATTTTTGTTCAGCAAAACAACTGTTTGATCACTTATACATATATTGTATTTAATTTATACTCTAACATATTTAACATGTATTGGTCAACCTGCCATCTGGGGGGGGGGGAAGGAGGGGAAAAAATTGGAACAAATGGTTTGGCAATTGTCAATGTTGTAAAATTACCTATGCAAATATCTGGTAAATAAAAACTATTATTTAAAAAAAAACTAAGAGATTATAATTTATGGCAAAACAAGATTATGTGGTGATCAATTCTGATGGACATGGATCTTGTCAACAATGAGGTGATTCAGATCACTTCTAATGGTCTTGTGTTGAAGAAAGCCATCTGCACCCATAGAGAGGACAGTGGGAACTGAATGTGCACCACAATATAATATTTCACTCTTCTTGTTGTTTGCTTTTATTTTGTTTTCTTTCTCATTTTTTTCTTTTTTTGATCTAATTTGTCTGGTATGGCATGATATTTGTGGCATGATATTTGTGGTTTTGTAGCAATAAATGTTGAAAATGATCTATGTATATTTTTAAATAAAAAGTGCAATAAAAATAACAAAATTAAAAAAAAAAACTGAATCTTACAATATATTGTTTATAAGAAACACATCTGACAAAGAGAGACATGTACCGAATAAAGGAAAAAGGCTAGAACAATTAAGCTTCAGCTGATTAAAAAAAAAAAAAAAAAAAAAAAAGAGTGGCAATTCTTATCTCAGATATAGCAAAAGAAAAAAAATCTAATTAAGAAAGTTAAGGAGGGAAAGTACATCTTGATAAATAGTAATGTAAATAATGAAGTAATAACAACACTAAATGAGTATTACCAAGTAGTAGAATAGGCTAATTAGCAGAGAAGACATTGAGCCTGTTACAGGAAGAAATAGATAGTAAAACTAATCTAGGAGATGACTTAAACCTAGGCATCAGGATCAGACAAATCTAACCACAAAATAAACAAAAAACAACTAGGGAATTCAATAATAAAGAAAATCTAGATATGATTGACCTCAGGAGAAAATTGAATAGTGAAAGAAAAGAATTCACCTTTTTCTCAGCGTACATGACATTTACACAAAAATTCACCATGTACTTATTGGGGCATAACAACCTCACAATAAAATGAAAAAAGTAGGTGTATTAAATACTTCCTTTTCAGATCACAATAAAAATTATATTCAATAAAGTTCCAGGGAAAGATAGACTAAAACCCAATTCAATTCTAAAGAAGATGTGAGTCAAACAACAAATCACAGGAACAATACACAATTTCATTTAAGAAAATGAAAGCAAGACAATATACCAATATGCCAAATAGTTACATAAATATAATAGAGAAAGAAATAATTAGGCATGTAACTTAAAATTCTGGTGGTGGGGAGGAACAAATTAAAATACTCAATTAAACCAAATTCAAAATTTTAAAAATCAAAGGAGAGATTAGCAAAATAGACACTAAGAAAATTATTCAACTAATAAACAAAACTAAGATTTGGTTTCATTTAAAACTAACAAATTAGATAAATATTTTATTAATTTGATCAGAAAAAGAAAGAAAAAAACCAAATCACCAGAATAAAAAATGAAAAGGATGAAAATGAAAAAAAGAAATTAAAGTAATAGTTAGGAACTATTTTGCCCGATTCTATAGCAATAAGTTTGGCAATCTAAAGAACTAGAGAATATTATGAAAGGCAAAATGGGCAACTTTGATTACATTAAATTAAAAAAGGTTTTGCACAAACAAAATCAACAGAAACAAGATTAAAAGAGAAGTACAAAGTTGGGGAAAAATCCTTATGGCCAGTATTTCTGATAAAGATCTAATTTCTAAGATATATAAAGAACTTTGTCAGATTTATAAGAATACAAGTCATTCCCCAATTGATAATGGTCAAAGAATATGAACAAAAATTTTCAGATTATGAAATTAATTTATAGTTTATAGTGACATGAAAAAATGTTCTTAACTATTGATTAATGAAATGAAAATTAAAACAATTCTGAGTACTATCTCACATCTCTAGTTTGGCTAAAATGACAGGAAAAGATAATGATAAAAGTTGGAGAGAAGTGGGAAAACTGGGACACTAATGTATTGTTGGTGGAAATGTGACATGATCCATCCATTCTGGAGAGTAATGTGGTACTATGCCTAAAGGGCTTTAGAACTGTGTATATACTTTGAAGCAGCAGAGCCATTACTTGGTCTGTATCCCAAGGAAATCATAAAGGAGAAAAAAGAACCCATGTGTGCAAAAATGTTTGTAGCAGTTGTTTTTGTGGTAGCAAAGAATTAGAGAATAGTGCATCAAAGCAGCTAGATGGTGCAGTGGATAGAGCACCAGCCCTGAAGTCATGAGGATGTGAGTTCAAAAATAACCTCAGGCACTAAACACTGCCTAGCTATATAACCCTGGACAATTCACTTAACTCCAAGTGCCTCAGTTTAAAAAAATAAAAATAAAAAATTAGTGGATGCCCATTAGTTGGGGAATGGCTGAACAAATTGTGATAAATGAAGGTTCTATAAAAAATGATGAACAAGCTTATTAGAAAAGCCTAAAAAGATTTATATGAACTGATGCTGAGCAAAACAAGCAGAACTAGGAATACATTGTATACAATAACAGCAAAAATGTGTGATGATCAACTTTGAAAGAGTTGATTCTTCTCAGTGGTTCAGTGATCTTAAAGCATCACAATAGACTTCAGACAGAAAATGCCATCTGCAACCATAAAAAGAACTAAGGTGACTGAATGTAAATAAACATTGTTACGTTCACTTCCTTTTTTCAGTTTTTTAATAATCTCTCCCAATTATGATTTTTCTCTCTCAACATGTTTTATAAAGAAATTTAAAAATAAATAAACGTAACATATAAGCAAAATTCACTATTGGTGGGACTATGAACTTATACAATCATTTTGGAGAGCAATCTGGAATTATTAAACTGCCTATATTCTTTGATACATTGATATTTAACATGAGAGCAATTACTATAATTTTATATCCTTTCCATGCATTTTCCCAGCAATATAATAAAAATGAAAATAATTACATTTACAATACCATTTAAGGTTAACAAAATACTTTACAAATATCACATCATTCCATATTATATATATATATATATGTATATATATATGTGTGTGTGTGTGTATATATATATATATATATATATATATATATATATATATATATATATTTTTAAGTACATTAGTACATTTTTAAATGGATGGCTATTTTTCTTGTGACATGGTAATCCATATACAAAGAACTTGAAGTCGGGAAACATTATTCTTGATTTATTAAAAGATTTTCTAAAACAGTATATATTTAAACAGTTACTATAGTGTCTGAAGCTACAAAAAAAGCCTTTATGAAGGTGAGTCTATTAAGAGTTTATATTTTAAATGTGATTCTTAAAAAACAAACAAACAAACAAAAAACATCATTAGGGGATTTGTTGTTACAATATGTTTATGTAAGTTGATTTGTTTTCTTAAATTTTCTATTGTGCATTGCTGTTTTCCTTTAGTTGTCTGCAGGTTAAGATTGTAATCAAAAATGTCTTCATATCTGTTAAAGAAGGGAGAATTCAGATGCAGGTCTTTGAGAATCCTTTTACCAGGAATGAAAAACACTTCTGAGGCAACTCCCATGTGTCCCATTCAGGAACTTTTTGCCTTACAAGTCATATCAATCTTGGAATCCGGCATTCCTTATTCTAGTAAGATACTTTCACTTCCTTTTCCCTGAGATTCTCTAGAACAGGCTCAAGACTGAAGGGAGGAAATAAACATAGTTACTTCACTTGCCAGGGGGAAATAAAAATAGTGACTTCTAAGAGCTACAAACTGGCTCTGCTATCAATTCTCATTTGATCCCTACACTTTTTATCTCTTTTGCTTGCTATTTGTTATTATGCTACCCTACCAGGCTGGAACCATTAAAAGGAAAAGAGTAACTGATTTGGGAAGAGAAGGCCTAGTCTTAATCCACCCTGTTTTACTTGTTGTCTGTTTTACTTTTAGAAAATCATTTCACTTCTCTGGTCCCCAGAGTCCTCATCTGTTAAAAAAAAAAAAAAAAAAGGAATGGGAAGTAGAGGTGGTAGATTAAATTATCTCTGAAATCTCTTATACTTATTATACAACTGTGTTCCTCTGAATTTAGCCTTTCATCTTCAGATTACAAGAGGTATTTTATACCTTTTGTATGTGCTTCTCATGATTTATTTTATATTATTATCAGCTATGTATAAGCCATTACCCTCTGCTGCAAAGATCTCAGAATCTAAGAATAATACAAAACTTCCTATGTACTAACTCTTTGTCCAATCTAGTATGACTATACCTAGAGCAGGACTCATGATGTGGGGTGACTGAACATGATTCATAATATTTATTACACAGACTATCTTGGTACAGACTATTATATTTTTAGTACTAATAAATTAGTCACTCATGAAACATTTAGTAATTCCCTAGTATGTATCGGGTACTGGGGATAATTGAACCAGTCTGTCCTCTAAGGATCGTACAGCTTACACTAAGTTCTACCCCCAATCTCATTATAAATGTGACTGCCATATTATCTTCCTCTTTCTAGAGACGGCCCTGTGAATTAAGTCCCATGGTCTGATATCTTCAAATAGAGCAATAATTTGATCAGTGTAGGAGCGGAAATAAATTCCCTCATAAATATGTGTAGAATTCAAACTTACATAAACATGCATCAGGAGGGTTTTCTTTTATTTAGTCCCTTATTACAGGTGCAGCGTGCTCATCTACACTGTCAACTTTAGGTATAAGATTAGTTGGAAGGTTTATTACTTCAAATTATAACTTTTGATGAGATGCTAAATTCTCCCTTATAATTATTGCCACCAAGTAGTAATCCAGCACTGCACATTGAATCCCGACCCTTCTTTTCATGTGTGATTTACTGAAGTGAGTCAGATAAACAACATTGAGTGCTGTTAGTGTTAAAGGTTCATTGGTTTCTATTTATTCCTGAATACTCTGTTACTTAAAGAGCCCAATTAAATATAATGGGTTAAAGTATTAAAAAAATCTTTTTGATTACCACTATTTACTCAGTGAGATACTGATTAAAGCTTGAGACACAGACAGATCTATTCTGGGAGAGTAGGTGGTAAAAGAGTTGAGCTGCAGTTTACGTAAACTTTTTACTTTATATATGGCCATGTCTTTAAAAGAGAGAAAGTGGAACACATTGCATCCCTTTTTTTTTTTTTTTTTTTTTTTTTTCCAGATAGGCTTACATATAGGCAAAGGTGATGTTTCTCTAAAAGTGGAAATTTTCATGATGATCTTAATGGTCATTTCCTTGCAACAAAAATTTGGCCTGTATAGCTCTGGGACTTGGTTTCTTTTTTCTGAAGAATGAGAGGCTTAGATTACAGAAAAACAACATTTAAATGAACGTGGTATAGTGGAGAGAAAATTGTCCGTGGAATTAAAAAGATATGGATTCATAGAACAGTCATTGATATTGGCTGTGTGGACATCTAGAAATTATTTATTTTTTCAATGACATATTTTCCAAAGATTTTTTTCCCAAAAAATAACCTCTGCAAATTAGGTATTGCAAATATTGCTTTCCCTGCTATGGAAATTAGGAAATTTTCAATTGAAAAGTTTAATTCACTTCCCTAACATTATATATCTAGCAAATGTCTGAAGCAAGACACAAATTCAGGTCTCCTGAATCGAGATCCAGCCTTATTTTTACTTTGTTATATTATTAATGAGATCTTTAAGGTCATTTGCCTCTAGAAAATCTTTTTTTTTTTTAAATTTCAAGTTACAAAGTTTTTTCCAACTTCAATATTCTTAGTGCTGTTTTAATATCTTATGTTTTAAGATGCCCTCAAGTTCTATATAATAAGCTTCTATAAGATAATGGCCCACATTGATTTTTTTTCTTACAGGTGTTATTTTCTTCTTACCAGTGTTATATCAGTATGAATGAGCATTATTTTAACAGTTCATCATCTATTTATATGGATCTTTCTTTCATATGTCATCACTTACAGACTCATCTATACCTTCAAATTTTTGCTTTTCTTATTCAGGCTATTTTATGGATCCTTCATAAAATCTAGTCATATGGAGCTAGCCACAGAACCTGTGGTTGTATTCTAGATCCTTTGACCAGAGAGTCAAATATCTAGACTTAGAGAAAGCTAAGATGCTTGAGATCCATCCCTCAAAGAAACAACATTCAAGGGGAGGAAGTTAGAATATGAGTAATAAAGAAAATAAGGGAGTAGAAAGATAAAATACCAAAAAATTGTGTGATCCTGGATAAATAACTTCGCTTTTGCCAACCTCAGTTTGTTCATTTATCAAATGAGGATGTTAGTAATATGTAACTCCCAAGTTGTCATAAAGTTAAATATCTTAGAGAACTATCTTGTTTTTTGTTGTTCAGTCTTTCATTCATGTTTTTGTGACCCTACTTGGGGTTTTCTTGGGAAAGATATCAGAATGGTTTCCTTCTCCAACTCATTTTATAAAGGAGGAAACTGAGGAAGAATGAAGCAACTTGTCCAAGGTCATATAACCAGTAAGTGTCTGAGACTGAATTTGCATTCAGGCCTTCCAGACACCAGGTCCAACACTCTATACACCACTTCACCTAGCAGTCCACAAAAGATATGTAGGTTATTATTATTATTAATTAATTAATTATTATACCCTTGATAATCTTATTAAAAGTATAATTAGTAATAATGACCTTAGGGTTTAATGTCTATGTGTACCCATGCAGCATTTAGGCTGTCTCTCTCATCCTTTATTGTTGCTATATAATAAACATAGTTTTTCAATTATACAGTGCCTTGATGGCAATCCTTGTGACACTCCCCTTTACATTGATTGCCAAAGCAAATATTTGATGACAATCTTGGCTCTTAGCCTTTTGGATGGATCACAAGTTAAATTCTTCAGAAATATTGGTTTCTCATGCTTCAAAACTCTAGTGGAATATTTGGGTTTTAAAAAAGATGGATATTCTGATGAGTTATATATAGTTTGTGATCACTGCAAGTATTTAACTATGATGAGAAAAAAGAAGGAAGGAAACAGGGGTAGATCAAGTACCTGCTATGTGCTATGTACTATATTTAAGTGCTTTACAAATATCTCATTTGATCTCCACAGTAATTCTATTGTTATCTCCATTTTGTACTTGAAAAAACTGAGCTGCAGTGACTTGCCTATACACTAGTACTAAATATTTGATCATCAATGTCCTAAATAATGGCAACTAGATGATGGATAGAGTGCCAGGTCTGAAGTTAGGAAGACATCTTTTCTGAATTCAAAGCTGGTATCAGATACTTATTAGTTGTGACTGGACAAATCACTTAACCCTGTTTGCCTTAGTTTCCTTATCTGCAAAATGAAATGGAGAAGGAAATTCCAAGGCAACCTCAAATTGGATCATAAAGAATTGAACACAATTGAAACAAGTTCTAGATTAAAATCGGTTTTACTCTAACAATAACAACATAAAGTCAGTAGAAATCCTTTGATCTTGGTATAATCACCTTCTAACAGTCCTGCCTTGGTTAGTTGTGCCCTAAGTTGTTAACAATAATATGGCCTTACAAGACTGAAACATTTCAATAACAACAACAAAAAAGTATTACCAGATCACCACAAAATCTCAAAAGAATGAAGAAAGGCCTTGAATTTGTATGGATCCTTTACAGAAAATTCACTAAATGGACAAACAATCAAAATCCAAGAATAGATCTCCAATAGGAAAAGAGGTGCTTATAGTAATCAGATTACATATCTGTTCAAATAACCATTTACTATTACTGTTTTTAGCATTAAAAATAACAGTGACAATGATGCAATGATAATAGTAACCAATCAGGATGATTGCAAAATCTGTTTTCTGGTTAAGAGTTTTAAGCAATTAGATGGAACAAAGAAAAACTTAAGGAATCAGAGCTTTGAGATACAGAGAGGAGTCTGGAGATAATTCTATTTTTGTAGAAACTGTGAAGGGTCTGAAATGAGTGTGTGTTTCTGTTACAACTTAACACAAAGGAATAAGGCATTAATTTAACAACATCACTGGATGGAAACCGCTGTCTCCACTTTATTATACTTAAGTAAGGCTGTCATAGAAACCACTACACAATCTAGAGGAGTCCTTTCTATGTTGCATTACCATTCAATGTTGTGTTCTGTTCCTTGGCCATTACACTAAGTAGTTAGTGCCCTGGTTTTTCCCCCCTGAGGGGCCAAGTCCACTGTTTCTTACCAATCCTCTCTAATAAAAGGGAATGGAAATTTAACCACCTGAGCCTCTCTGTGCAGAATTTGAGCTTTTTCAAAGTCTAATATAACAGGGTTGTGTGAGTGAGGCTAAATGAGGGGTCCTTTGCATACACACAATAAAAACAGAATAGAGGAATAGGTGGTTGAATTACAACCATCTTTTATTAGAGGTCTTTGCTAAAGAGAAATGAATTTGGCAGAAAATTCATACTTTAGTAACACGACAACTACAGAATGCAACATCTGCAAGGCATATAGAAATGAATTTTTCTTTTTTCATGAAGATAATTGAGGAACTTATTCATAAGAGGCAGAACGGATTGCCTTAGGTGAGAGGGGGGGAAAGTACCACCTGCCTACTGAATATATGCCTCTCTTGGGTGAGATCATTATTTCCTAAAAGACTGCACCCGATTCCCTTAGTCCTTTAGTCTTTGATACTTCATGCACCTGCCTGGGGTTTCCTAAGTAAATGGATTCCTCTAGTCTTTCAAGCCTAGAAAAACAACACAACAAACAAATAACCTTTTCTTAATCCAAATAGTCCACACTAATAATAGCTGGCATTTGTGAGATGCTTTAAGGATTGCAAAGTGCTTTATACATATTCTAACTTTAGCCTTAGTGTAACCCTCTGAAATGGGGGGTATAGACATTATAATTCACAGATGAAAACAAAACAAAACAAAACAAAAAATAATTCTCAGAAGGATTAAATTGTTCGTGGTTATATATTGAATGTATCAGAAAAGGTATGGGAACACATGTTTTC
Organism: Sminthopsis crassicaudata; assembly: GCF_048593235.1. Classification (NCBI taxonomy): domain Eukaryota; kingdom Metazoa; phylum Chordata; class Mammalia; order Dasyuromorphia; family Dasyuridae; genus Sminthopsis; species Sminthopsis crassicaudata. The sequence continues at coordinate 550,205,151 of NC_133619.1, forward strand.
TTTTCTCCAAGACCTGTAGCAAGTTATTGAGTGCCTATTATGTGCTGGTCTTCATTTTTTATTCAATCATGTCCACCTTTTTGTTTGTTAAAAACACTGGAGTAGCTTGCCATTTCCTTCTCCAATTCAATTTACAGATGATCAAACTGAGGTAAACAGGGGGGAAAAATACTTTTTCCAGGGTCATATAGCTAGTAAGTGTTTAGATTTGAATTCAGGAAGAGGAGTTTCTTTACTTCCAGGCCTGGAATTCTAATCACTATAACATCTATATTCCTTACTATGTGCTGGGTACTGTGCTAAGTGTTGGAGATGTAATAGAGATATAAAGAAAGGCAAAAGACTGTCCCAGTCTCATAGGAGAAGCAGCCATTGGATTTGGTAGTTAAGAGATCATTAACTTTGGACAAAGCAATTTCTAATGAATGATAGGGTTAGCATTCTCTCTAATAAATAAATGACCATATTACAGAAGACACAGAAATATTCTTTTATTTTTGCCCCTCCAAATATATTTAATTCAATTCAAATATTTAAAATAGGAGAAAAATATATCAAATAAAATAACAATAGTAATTCATTTCATGTAGTCTTTACTGATTTAATGAGACTTCTTCATAGTGGCACACTGAAATAACAATGATAATAACAACAAAACAATAATAATCATAATATAAACATTTAGATAATGTAATATAATACTTTATATAATTTCATAACTTTTGCAGAGATTTTTACTTTTTTTCATTCAAGAGTCAATATATATTTATTAGATACCTCCTATTCTAGGCACTAAAGTCTGTGGATATAAATACAGATACAAAATAAAAAAAAAAAAAGAAAGAAAAAGAAATATAATTCCTGCCTTCAGTGAACATATAATCTAATTGGAGAAGGCAACAAACAAAATAAAATGAGTGAATGAGGGAGAAGGTAGAGTGGGGAGGTCCAAAATAAGTGGAAACAGTATTTCAGCAATCAGGTGGGACGTGAGATGTCTGACGAGATATGTCTCCTATCTCCCTATCTTACCTGGAAGTTGAGGAGGACATGGCTCCACTATCTAAACAGAGGAACATAGACTACTGATAAGTAGGTAGGAGTACCAAAGCTGAATCAATTTTGCTAGATGACAATATGGTAAAAATCAATGAATCATTAAAATAACCCAAGGGTATTTACAGATGAGGAAACTGAGACTGAGGTAAATGAAGTGATTCATTTAAGGGAGCACTGCTCTCAGGTAGAATTTGAACTCAGACCTCCATATTCCAAAGTGTTTTATTTTTGGTACCACTTAGCTATGCTCTATTATTATCCATTTTTAAAAATTAGGAAATTAAGATTTATGGAAGTAAATCAATTTGTTTATGATCTGTACACAGAGTTAGTGATGGGATCCACAGATATCCTAGACTAGTTTTGGACCCTTCTATTCATCAAAATAATCTATTTAGTAAATATCTGCTTTGTTTTCTTCTTCTTGCAGGGAATACAAAGACAAAAACAGCTCTTGACCTATAGGAGTCTTCCTTATATTGAGAGATATACAGGATAAGCACAAAGAAATTTTTCGAAATTAACATATTTAGTTGAAAGAAGAAAGGCTATTATGGGGAAGATAGAATAAGTTCTGTTTGCTTTTGTTTAGAAGGAAGAAAAGAGAATTCCACTTTTGTTCTCCTCTCCGCACAAAACCTTTTAGGATTCTTGAAATCTAGAATTATGGGATGAGGCCTCAGAGGCTATTTAGTATTCACCTTCCCCACTTATGGACAAGAAAATTGATACTTTGAGAAGTTATGACTCGCCCACTGTAACACAGCTAGTATGTTTCAGAAATGGGATTTAAACGAAGTTTTTTTTTTTCTTTCTGACCCCAGGGCATCATTCTTTTCTATATTCCTTAGATTCTTAGAATCTAAGAAAATTCCAATTTTGTGATATTTTATAATACCATATTTAACTTTGATTTATTGCTGTGTGTATGTATAATTTTCAAAGTAGAATATAAGCTTCTTGATATAAGGGATTATTTCCTATGAGATTTCATATTTAGCATCTAGAAAAAAAGCATCTGACACACAGGATTTGGGGATCAGGACTATACCTGAGTCTTCATTAGAGACCTCCCATCAAGGAAATCTTTTATAAATTTCAGATTGGGCAATGTAATATAATAATTTACATAATTCCATAAAATTTACAAAGTTTTAACACTTTTTTTTTTCATTCAAGAGCCATAGTACCATTGTACTAAAGGCTGTGGATATAAATATAGATACAAAAAAAAAAAAAGGAAGTGGCAATCACTGCTCTCAAGGAACATATAATATAATTGGAGAATACAACAAACAAAATAAAATGAGCAGATGGGGAAGCAGGTATGATAGAGATGTCGAAAATGAGTGGAAACAGCTGCAATTTGAAAAGTATAATCTTGGAGGATTCTTAGCTTTATTATATATCATGGACTCTGGGAAATTTGGTAAAGCCTATAGACATACTTAGAATAATGTAAATGAAAAGGATGCTAAATTCAAATTAGAAGTGAGTGCAAATAAAGATTATTTTTTTCTCATCTGAGTTCATGGACTCTCTTAAGTTTCTCAAGATACTGCTTTGATGAACCTCAGGTTAAGACTATCTGCTTAAAGTGTGAGCTAAAACTGAGAGTTATAGGACTTGCCCAGAGTCACATAACCACTGAAATTGAAACTAGATGTTATTGGCTTGAAGGCCAGTTCTCTAACCTTTATTCCAAACTGCCTGGAACATAATAGGATCATAAATTATTGAATTAATGAATAAATGAAATTGTTTTGTTGTTTAGTTATTTTCAGTTGTATCTAATTCTTTGTGTTCCCATTTGAGGCTTTCTTGGCAATGATACTGGAGTAAGTTACCATTTTCTTCTGTTCATTTGATAGAGGCAAGTTCAGCTCAATGTAAAGAAAGCCTTCCTAACATTATTGTTCTATGGGAAATGATTAGGAAAAGCCCTCCATAAAAGCCCTCAAGCAAAGTAAAATGTACAGTATACAAAATAATAGCAATTCTGGGATGGTAATCTGTAAATGATTTAGATATTCTTAGCAGTACAATGATCCATGACTACCCTGAAGAATTTATGATGAAAAATCCTATCTATACACAGACAAGGAACTGATTGTATCTGAATATAGATAGAAGAATACTCTCTCTCCCTTTAAAATTTTATTTTACTTTATTTTTCTTGAGGTTTTTTTTTGTCGTTTTGTTGTTTTTTTTTTGTTTTGTTTTGTTTTGTTTTGTTTTGCTTTTTGTGGTTGTTTTTTTTTAGGGACAGAAAGCTATTTTTTTTTTTTTCACCATGACTTTTATGGAAAGGTTTATGGAAAGAAGGAAGGAAGACTGGAAGGAAGGAAGGAAGGAAGGAAGGAAGGAAGGAAGGAAGGAAGGAAGGAAGGAAGGAAGGAAGGAAGGAAGGGAAGAAGGAAACCTTTCTAGCAACCTACCCACAAAAAAAAAAAAAAAAAAAAAATAGGTTTACTGAAGAGAAGGGCTTTGGACCTCAATGGAAGTGTTAAGAACATAGCTAGAAGGCTTCTTGTTGAGTATATTTTAAAGGAGAATCCAATTCAGAAATGGATTTGCTTCTGGAGTATCTTCTAATTTATATTCTCTGATATTGATCTTTATTGATTATGTGAATTAATGACATTTCTCTACCAAAGAAATCCTCTATTCCCTCATCTAAACTTCATGTTCATCCTGAGTCCTCAATTTCTTTGCTAGCATATACTCTGTTATTATTATTATTAATTTTTTAAGCTGGAATATGTCCATGCATGGGCCTTGTAATGCATTATAAATGTTGCCTGAGAGCCTGTCTAGAACGATTCATCTCCAGAGGGCTGGTGAGACTGCTACGATAATCCGGACAGAGAAGCTAATGAAGGCCACCTCCTAAGATGAAGAAGGGTTACTATCTGGGTGGGCAAAAGCAATATTTTCGGTAGTGAAACCACAGATGTCTTGGTGTTTTTCTAGGAAAAGGGAGAAAGCTTTGAAAAAATCCAGTGAATTTTCTCGAGGCTTCTGCTAAAAATAAAAATGCAAGAAAACTCTCCTCTATTTAATTTTGTTAAGCCCTAATTTGTGATGCTTATTATATTTTACTCTAACTCAGGAGAAATTGTTTAAATTGACCTTAATGCTTGATTCCTCTTCTCTCCAGTTCTGATTTGAGTTGTGCTCAGTCAATCACAAGTTTCATGAAACTTCAAGTAGGCTTCCATATTTTGGTGGAGAGGAAAAAATATTGCTTCTTTCAATTGAGTTCCCAGGATAACTGAAATGTTTACCTATTGCAGAGATGGTTACAAAACAGAATGTTTGGATTTAAGTCATCCTTCCTCTAAGCCTCTAATAGATGTTTTCCAGATGTAATCATCACAAAAGGAGACCACCTACACTGTCTCCTACTAAAGAGCATTCTGAATTTTGAGATAGCCATTTACTCACTCATTTACTGGATGAGCCCATTTTTTTTTTGTTTTGTTTTGTTTTTGTTTTGTTTGTTGTTGTTGTTGTTGTTGTTGTTGTTGTTGTTTTGTTTTTATTCTTTTTTCTTTTTTTGGCAGGGAGAGGTAAAGCATAGGATTTGGAGTCAAAAGCCCAGAGATTTGGTTCAAGCTTTACCAATCTCCAACTATATCCAGTCTCTATATCTCTCTGATCTGTTTCCTCATATGTAAAACATAGTTCATATAGTTTCTAGGATTAAGATGAAATAAATAATAAAAAGCATTTTGTGACCATACATCTTTATATAAATTCTGCTCCTATTCTTAGCATTATAAATGAAATTTGCTGGGTAAAGGAGTCAAGGTATTAACTATTGTTATTATCCTTCCTACTAAATTCAGATAGGCATTTCAGATAGGACTTTCAGATAGGAATGTGGGCTAGTATGCTCATTTTTCATTAGTAGTAGTCAACCCATGGTAACTTAAAAATCTCAGAACCTACCAATAATAGCTTATAGGCTCATACAGATAAATACAGAAAAATGAGACTTGTAAAGGAGTTCTCTTCAAGGCAAATTTCCCTTGGCCCTTAGTCCAGATTACTTAATTAGAAGGAAATATAAAGACTCAAAATACAAGGAAACAGGGACTTTATTACCAAACTTTATAGGGTTAGAGTTAATAGTGCCAAATGGATACTAGTGTGATCTCTCTAGAATTCCCTTCCTTAGAGTTACTATCCCCAACTAAATTTCCATGAAATGGGAAAAAACACAAAGTTCTAGAATAAACACAGAATAGTTTGTGTTAGATGTGATAAATACAACTATATGGAGGGGAGTAAAGCAAAGATGGTGGAAAGAAGACATGACTTTGACTGAGTTCTTGGTTTCTCTCAAAATCACTACATGAAATTTCTGAATGGATTTTGGAGTGACAGAAAGCACAAATATTTGGAGAGTACCAAATTTCCAACAGATTATATCTTAGAAAGACTTCAGGAGTGGTCTGTGTCATTTGGGATGGGCCAGGGGGAGTGACGCAACTGAGTGAAGGTGCAGCACTGGGAGGCCCATAGAGGAGAGGTCCTGCACAGGACACATAATAGGAGGCTCTTAGCAAAACTACAGCAGTGTTGGCCACTCTGTTTTGATTCATTCATTTTTTCCATTTATTTTGGTTTTGTTTGATTGATTACAGCCTCAATATGAACCACTACTAAAATGGATCAGCTTTGTTTAAGAGACTAATTAAATAGGCAATTGTGTGATAAAGTCTACCTCTTTGACCTGACATTCAAGGCCCACTATAATCTACTTCTAATTTATTTTCTAGCTTTATCTACCATTCATACCTTCCATCTAGTCTCCTCTATGTAACCAGACTTTTAGTCATTTTCTGCATTTTATTGTTCCTATGCCTACAGGCATATGTACAATTCATATGCAACTTCCAGGCACACTATTCCCCATATCTGAAATTTTCTGTTAATGAGAGATGAAGTTTATTCAATAATGGGCAAGATAAGTATCGATATGTTATAAGATATAACAAAAAATATTTACTAATATGAAAATAAATGAATGAGAGAATCAAAGTATTTGGATGAGGATAAATGAAAACAAAAATTGAGGCAATAATACATTTAGGCATATTCTATAGGTTAAGTGCACAGAAAGAGGAATTTTAGAAGTAGGTTAGAAAACTTATATGAAGGCATCATATAAGAAGGAAGAGATGTCATCTAATGAGGCAGCTGTGTGATCTCCATATCTGTTCAAAATCAAAGTGGTTAAACAGTCCTTAAATTGCTATGATAATTACTGAATTCTTTAAAACATACAAAAAATACTAAGAACTAAAAATTGTGGGGATGTCCATTGATTGGGGAATGACTGAACAAGTTGTATATGACTGTGATGGAACAGTGTGCTATAAGAAACCATGAGCTCAAAAATATTAGAAAAACATGGATATACTAGCTTGAAATAATAAAGAATGAAATGAGTAGAACCAAGAGAATATTGTACACAGTAAATGCAATATTATTTTAAGAACAACTCTGAGATACTAACTCATTATTACTATTACAAGTACCCAAATTAACTACAAAGAATGAAGGATGATGCTATCTGCATCCACAGAAAGAAATGATAAATAGAAGCATGTACAGAATGATTTTGCGTACAAATATACATTTGTATCTAAAGATAGTCATCTCTAAGGTAGGGATAGTGGGGGGGGAAGAGGAAAGAAATTTAAATGACACATTATATATTTATAAGCAATAGCAAGGTATACATAATAGATTCATGGTTTCATGTACAAGCATGATTTTAGCATATTATTTTATGGAAATGCTTGTTTTTATTCCATAAATTAAACATAAGATATATAATTAAAACCATACAGAAAAATAAAATTATTGTCATTTTTAAGTCGATGGTGATCAGAGATAACTAATAAGTTGATAAAATATGAAGAAAAGAAATGTTGAAAATGACATGGTCTGATATGTTTACATAGATTTGAGGGAAATAATTTCAAATAGTTAAGAAGAGATCTAAGTATGGACTACAATTTAAATTTTACCCAGTAAATCCAGTGTATGACTGATGAAAAATTGGTTAAAGTATGAAATCATAGGCACACAAATGCAAATAAATTCATTCATGAAGGAAAAAGAATATATGACACAAAATAATATAGTAATGTAAATATACTAAGCCAATTCACTAAAATGATTAAAAAAAGACATGTGGAAAGGCAAGCAAGAAAAAGTAATAGGATAAATCTCAACAAATAATTTTGTGTTCTGAGATTAATATTAAAAGATTAAGCTAAGTGTTACAATGAATTCTAATGAAAGCAAAATAAAATTTTAGTTTGATTTTGGGTCAAGGGAAAAAAAATCAGTGGAAGGAAAGGACTTGTATGGGTGGGATAAAGATAATGGGTGATGCACAGAGTGCAGGATTATTTAGTTCTTATTTTGCTTCATTATCCCTACCAAAGAAATAATTTTTAGATAGAAGAGTATTAAACAAAGGACATTATTAAACTCTTCAAGAATTGTTGAAATGATGTTGCAGTTCATTTGATTTTTATTTCTTAACCATATAACTTATAAAGATCATCAAAGGGGGAAAAGGAAAGGAAGCTATAATCTGTGTCATTGGAAGGAGGCCTCACAATAACAAGATCAAAGATTCAAAAACTACTAATAAGTAATTTCTTCAATGTCAACAAAATGTTTTAACATGTAATTGGAGAAAAATAAAATATTTTAAAATTAAAAAAAAAAAAACAAGAAAAATAAATCTCTGACCACAAACAAGAAAAAGAACCTTTCCCTGAAGGGAGGTAGAGTAATTATTTTGTAGAAAAGGTACTATATGAATAATCAGGAGACCTGAGTTCAAACCTCTCTACTTTATATTAGTAATATAAATTTCTTTCTTTTTAATTATCTCCAGTATAAAATGAAGGTTTATACTGCAGGGTCACTGAGATTCTATCTAATTCTAAAGATCTACAATTTTCCTGACACATGTGGAACAGGCTTTTTTTAGCCTAGAAGAATTAGAATTAGATTAGATTAAGAAAGCTGTCTCTAGATATTTGAAAAATTTTCATGTTATAGAGACATCATCCATATTCTGCTTAGTCCCAAAGACTATGACTGGAAGCAATTAATAGAAAATGTAAAATTATAGAAAGATGAAATTAGGCTGAATGGAAGTGGGGGAATATATATAAAACATGTTAAGTGCCATCTACTGTATTGATCACTTTACAAGTATTGTTTCATTTGATTCTCACAATTCTGGGAGGTAGGTGCTATTATCATCTCCCTTGTATAGTCAAATAAATATAGACAGAATTTAAGTGAGCTACTAAGTTCTTGAGGTCAAATTTAAATTCAGGTCTTCTTGATTCCAGGCTCAGCACTTTGATCACTTCTGCTCCTAACTGCCAAGAGAAGCAAAGAAACAAACGCCATAACATTAGAGCTGTCCAAAAGTAAAACTATCTGGCTTGGAAGTTAATGAGGGTGCTCCCTTTCACTATAAGTCTCCATGCCAAAGAAGTGAATCTAACTCTGTGTCTTATTTTCTTCATCCATAAAAGAGATATAATCATTCTTACACTATCTTTCTCACATTGATGTTAGGATAATGCTTTGTAAATCAATCTCAATTAGCTAATTAGTCAACACATCTTTATTAAAAGTCATTTAAGTGCCAGGCCCTGGGCTAGCAGCTCTGATCTGTATATAGAGTTCCTACACTGAGATCTTACAACAAAAAAGATTGACTGAAGAGTGGACTCCTTTTTTGGAAAAGCATAGGGTGGATTTTCCCAACAATCTCTTCCCACTTCTGAGATTGTGTGCTTCTGTAATAGTCTCATGGTTTTCTGCTCTTATTGTCACTTTTTCCAAAAGAAGGTAGCTCTGATCTTCCTTTCTTAAACTAAACCATTTTAGTAGTGGTTCATTTTGAGGTTGTAATCAATTCCTCCCTTCTAGGCTTCTTTTCTAATTCAAGATTTATTTTCTCTGTTTCTGTGTGTCCTTGTTTCTGTCTCTCCCTCTCTGTCTCTGACTGTGTCTCTTTTGTAATTTTATTTTCCCAACCGTCACATTGGTGACATCTCTGTCAACTAACTTCCTTTAATTGTTAATTGGAATGAAACTGAAGTGGAGGTTATTAGCTGCATGCTAAATGAGGATTGGCGGGTTCTCCTTTCTAATATGACTGGAGCACTTTTAAGAGTGCTGATTCTCTCCACAGTACTGTGACAGTTATTCTAGTTGGAAACATTCTGTTCATGTGCTCAGAATTTCTTTCTTTCTTTCTTTCTTTCTTTCTTTCTTTCTTTCTTCTTTCTTTCTTTCTTTCTTTCTTTCTTTCTTTCTTTCTTTCTTTCTTTCTTTCTTTCTTTCTTTCTTTCTTTCTTTCTTTCTTTCTTTCTTTCTTTCTTTCTTTCTTTCTTTCTTTCTTTCTTTCTTTCTTTCTTTCTTTCTTTCTTTCTTTCTTTCTTTCTTTCTTTCTTTCTTCCTTCCTTCCTTCCTTCCTTCCTTCCTTCCTTCCTTCCTTCCTTCCTTCCTTCCTTCCTTCCTTCCTTCCTTCCTTCCTTCCTTCCTTCCTTCCTTTCTTCTTCTTTCTTTCTTTCTTTCTTTCTTTCTTTCTTTCTTTCTTTCTTTCTTTCTTTCTTTCTTCTTTCTTTCTTTCTTTCTTTCTTTTCTTTCTTTCTTTCTTTCTTTCTTTCTTTCTTTCTTTCTTTCTTTCTTTCTTCTTCTTCCTTCCTTCCTTCCTTCCTTCCTTTTTCTTTTTCTTTCTTTCTTTCTTCTTCCTTCCTTCCTTCCTTCCTTCCTTCCTTTCTTTCTTTTTTTCTCTTTCTTTCTTTCTTTCTTTCTTTCTTTCTTTCTTTCTTTCTTTCTTTCTTTCTTTCTTTCTTTCTTTCTTTCTTTCTTTCTTTCTTCTTTTCTTTCTTTCTTTCTTTCTTTCTTCTTCTTCCTTCCTTCCTTCCTTCCTTCCTTCCTTCCTTCCTTCCTTTCTTCCTTCCTTCCTTCCTTCCTTTCTTTCTTTTTTTTCTCTTTCTTTCTTTCTTTTCTTTCTTTCTTTCTTTCTTTCTTTCTTTCTTTCTTTCTTTCTTTCTTTTCTTTCTTTCTTTCTTTCTTTCTTTCTTTCTTTCTTTCTTTCTTTTTTTAATGTCTCTCCATAAAGACATTTGCTAGAAAGAAGATAATGCTCTTCTAAATTCTTTTATCATTTTATAGTGGGAAAAGATCTGGAAGAGGAGTCAGGAAACTTGTGTTATGGTCCTTGCTCTTCCAGTCATTTACTGTCTGACTTTTGGTAACTCACCTCACAACAATTGCAACCAGTTATTTCTCTGAGCCTCAGTTTCCTCATCTATAAAATGGGTATTGTGTTATTTGAATTACTTTTTTCAAATGCATATTATGATTAGAGAGTTGCCTTTCCAGGAAACTCAGTTTCTTCCTCATATTCATTATATAGGGTGAAGGGGGTAAGGGAGAATGAAAAAAAAAAAAAAGGAAAATGAAAAATGATGGAGAAGTTATGAAAAAAATTGTCACATTAATGTATGATTGGTACAGCTGTGAATTCATATAACCATTCTGGAAAAAACAATTTTCAATTATGCCTCCAAAGTCAGGAAGCTGTACATTTCCTTTCAACCAGTAAAGTTATTAGTTGGCTAATTCACTATGAAGATCATCTTATTCACTAAGAATAATAAAACAAAATGGAAAGGAATATATAAGCATAGAAATATATAGTTCAAACATGTTCCCTAGTTTCAAAGACCTAGGAAATATCTAACCATATTATGGTATATTAAAATAATGGAATATTATTATGCCACATTGTAGGAATAAAAATGCTTATTTGTTACAATATTTTTTTTTCTTATTTTTTCAGTGGTGTGGTGAGAGATAGAGAATAGACCTATTCTAACAAAAATAAAATAAATAATTATCAACCAAATAAAATAAAGTAAATGATAAATCAATAAATCAACAAATATTTATTAAGTGGCTACAAGTCCTTCCCTGTTCCAATTCATCTACCACTGAGTTATCAAAATGATTGTCTTAAAGAGCAGGTCTAATCATATTATCCTTCTATGTATCCTGTCACCATCAATCAAATTCCCTGGTTCCCCATTGCATCCAAAACAAACAAACAAACAAACAAACAAAAAAACATACCCTTTGTTGGAAATTCAAAGCCTTTTTAAAGCTATGTCTACTATTCTCTTACCTTATGACCTACTACATGTTCCTTGATGCAGTGACTATGGTATCCTTGCTAGTATTCAAAGAAGACAATCTATCTCTCAAATCCAGCATTTTCTCTGATTGTTACCAGTCCTGCAATGTTTCTCAACCTCATTCCTACCTCTTGGTGCCTTGGCTTCCTTCAACTCCTACCAAATATTCAACGTTCTCAGGAAGTTTCCCCCTTAATTCTTGTCCTCCTCTGTTGTTTCCCAGGTCTTATATTTGCTATTTATATTCTAACTTTCTCTATTTAAAGTGCCTGTTCAGCATAGATATTCTGTATCTTTTTATTCTTAAATTTTATCTATTTTGTCTCTAGGTTTAAAGATACAGTTATATGTTCTCTATCTTCCATATTCTATAGGTTTGTTTTGTTTTTTTTTTCTCTTTAAGATAATTTTATGCTCTGTGTTCCAAATTTCCTAAGCTTTCAATGATCCTCTGAAATGATATATAAGGAAAGGAACCTGATCTGAATACATATAAATCCCAAGAGCTTTTTGTTGCAATCTTAAGCAAGCATAATGCATAGTCAAACCTCCTAATGTGAAAAGGTATTTAAATAGCTGAGGGTCACAAATCAATTTACTGTAAAATAGTTTTGTGTTTTTAATGGAAAGAAGTAAAATCCTCCCAAAAGCAGGTAGGAGGCAAATGTGTATTTGTGCATGTATATACATACATACATACATACACATAAATGTCTGTGTATATATATACATATCTATATACATATATATGATATATATATACACACTATTTCTTGTGCTTTTGTGCTGCCTTGTCTGTTCTCACACCAATCTCATGCCATGTCTTAACTGTTCTCTCTCTCTCTTCAAACTCTGTACAACCTTAAAATCTAGAAGAAATCCCTCTTTCATGAGATATGTTCTCTCCTTCCTCTAAATTTATATCATGTATCATCTAAATTCATTGTCCAATTAGTTGGGAAATTGTTTCTATTCAGGTAGAACTGTATATTCATTCATTTTATATTACATTACCTAATTCTATTCTCACCATAACCCAGTGAGAAGTGTATCACAAGTATTAGCCAAACTTATCACAATAGAAGAAATGGAGGTCAGAGATTTACTATCAGGAGCATTTGTCAGAGATGTTACAAAGGATTGCAAAGGAGATTTATACCCAGATGTCAGTTGGACTAAATGCCTCCTGTGGACCCTTCCAACATGGGCAAGTCTATTTTTATCTATATAAGGTTATGGCTTTTCCAGTTCCATCTGAATTCAGGAGCAAAACTGATTAAGTCTCATCTATAGTACTTTGAGTCTACTGAGATTGTCATTCCCCAAACAAAAGGAAACTTCATCCCACTTTCTACCTAAAGACTCTCTTCAGAAGTATCTGAGCAATTCTGTAAGAAGATGCCTCTGCTGATTCATTTTGATGCTGGAGATTAAGCTGAGAGAGCTCTGTAGGAGAGATCTGGGAGGTGATAAGATTGGCCAGTATTGATTTTAGCTTTGCCATGTAGGTTCAGTCAGCATTGACTCAGTGGGCAATAAAGAACAGGCAGACTTGAAACATCTGAAACACTTCCAGACAACAAGCTCTCATGCAGCCCAGATATCCACCTCCTGTTTCTCCTGAAAGTGCTGGTTGTTACTCATGAGCCTGGCACATCAACAAAGAAACACACAAAAGACACCAGTTCATAAAATGAGAGAATGTTAAACCTGGAAACGAATCAAAGATGGCATTTTGGCCTGCCCCAGAGAACAGGAACATACTTCCATTCAAGAAGCCTGGATGGCAATGTCTGGTCTATGCCAAATCCCAGAGTATATTTCTGGATGAAAGCCCAGCTCAAGTCCTCCTCCCTCATGCCTAGATTAATGTAACTGCCTCTTTGCTATTTTCTCTGCTTCCAGGTTCTCCTCCTTCCAATACATCCAGGACACCCTGCTGCCAGATTAATCTTCTAAAATTCCACTTTCATCTTGTTACTTACTGCTCAAAATTGACTGTGAATCCTAAAAGTTATCTACCATGGTAGTTCAAGTAAATCTGACCAGTATACCTATTCAAACTTCTCTCTGTCTCCTCCTTCTCCTCCTCCTTTATTTTTCTTCTTCTCCCTCTTCCTCTTCCTCTTCCTCCTCCTCCTCCTCTTCCTCTTCCTCCTCCTCCTCCTCCTCCTCTTCTTCTCTCTGTCTCTCTCTGTGCCTCTGTCTTTCTCTTTGTGTTTCTGTCTCTTTATCTTATCTCTCTGGTACTTCTGTCTCTGTCTCTCTAGTCTGTTTATATATATCTCTGTTTCTCTGATTTGTTTGTCTCTTACTGTCTCTGTTTCTGTCTCTCTGTGTCAATTTCTATCATTCTCTCTCTCTGTCTCTGTCTCTCTCTGTCTCTCTCTTTCTCCTTGTCTCTTTGGTCTGTCTATCTGTCTGTCTCTTTCTCTCTCTCTTTTTCTTTCTTCTCTCCCTGACCCTTGTTTTGCCTTCGCAGTTTGTTCCCTGTTTGAATGTATGGTCAGGGACCATAGAATGTTCTATATTCTCTTTTAATTTTACTAGTTTCTTTTAAAATTTGCCTCAAATCCCATCTTATGCATTAGGGTTTCTCCTTTCTTCCCTTCATCTACTAACTTTGCTCTGAAATTTCATTCAATCTTCTCTGTTCTTATTACATATATTATGTCCTTATTAGAGTATGAGTTCTTTAAGAACAAAGGATTGTGCTGTGGTCACTTTTTGTATCTCCAACATTTAGCACAGAACTTGACATATAGTCATAATAAATGCTTGTTGACCAACTTTCCTCATAACGTATGTAGAATATGTTTTAATATCCCCATTCATAGATGAGGAACTGTACACATATAAAATAACTCAGTCAGTATCATATACTTGGTACATGTCAGGACCAAGATTCAAATTCAGACTTCCTATTTATGTGGCCAGTATTCTTCAAATAAACTCTCATCTCCACTCATAAAGTTCCTGAGATGGAAAATATGGTCAAAATGATATGATAAAAGAAAGAGTGGAATTCTGACTGCACTGATATTTCACTAATTTCAGAACAAATTTCTGCCAGTGTGAAAGCTAGTAATGATGGGTACAAAAGTATTCTTGTAGGGATGCTCTTAGAGAATAATGAGATGCTAAAGTAGTAAAATATAGGGAGACAACGATCAGCTTACATGGGAAACATTAAGTGTTTTGTTTCCTCTGCTCCTTTTTTTGAAGTTTTTCCCATTGAAAAGTTCCTTCTTCAATACCCCCTCCAATATCCAAATATCGCTAGTCTGGCTGGGAAAAGGCAAGAGGCTAGTACTAATTTGCATGGCCATAACTCATTATCCTGGTGAGCAGACAGAAGCAATTTACAATTAGCTTTAAGCAATTATGCAACATCTTCATAAATGATTTGCCCAAGCACTAACCCAACAGCTGGATGACAATCACTGTTAAGGGACAATGAGGCCTCATTGGGAAGAAAAGAAGTAATACAGTGTTGTTCCTTATGGGATCCTGTCATGGCTATCTGGTTGAGTATCCAAGGGCTGATTTTGAAGTGTAGATAATACAGGACCCTGCCTGGCATCTAATCTTTCTCCCTTTATGTACTGGCATTTGGACTCTTGCTTTGATTATATGCCAGCTGAGGAACATCAATGGAGCATCCCCTCTGTGCAATTTTCTAAGTTATACCCTAGAGATACAATTTAGACAAGTTATGCTCCCTCTCTTGTAGGGATATAATGGATAGAATGATGGGCCTTGAATCTGACAAAGCTGAACTTGAATCGTGCCTCAGACACTTATTAGTTATATAAACCTGGGCAGGTCACTGAATCTCTGCCGCCCCCAGTTTACTCACCTATTAAAATGAGGGAAATAAGAGCATCTACCTCATAGGGCTGTGGCAAGGCCTAAATGAGATAAAAGGATTTTTATATATTAAAGTAGAGGTGTTAAATTTTAACCTAATTAAGACCATACTCAGAATTGTTGTGGAAGGTGTGTTTTATCTTAAAACACTATATAAATGCTAGGTATAATAATATATTATTATATATTTTTATAATTATTATTATATTGCTTATAGTAGTTACTAGTTGGTACAGTAGATAAGAGTATATAGGAAAATCAAGTAGATCTTAGTTCAAATGTGGCTTCAAGACAGCTATTAGCTAAGTAAGCCTGGGTATGTCACTTAACTCTATTTGCCTCAATTTCTTCATCTGTAAAATGAGTTGGAGAAGAAAATGGCAAACACTCCAGTATCTTTGCCAAGAAAACTCCAAATGTGGTCAGAGAGAATCAGATGTAACTGAACAACAAAATAATATTTATAATACTAATTATTATAATTGTCATAAGTAATAGTAATAGTAGTTGTAGTAGGATCATTATTGTAGGAATTTATAGTACCTAGCCATTACTTCACCTCTGCCAAAGAGAGTGTAGACATATGTCACTGTGTAGGTCAAAATTTTCAGTAGTTCTTTAGGGCCTATCAGATGTAGTCTGTGATTTCTTAGTCCTGTCTTTTACAAATCTAGCTCAAACTCAGATTTCCAGCTTTATTTCCCACAACTAACTACCTTTCCTCAATCCCCCTTAATTCTGATCCTCTGTTAATTATTTCCTATTCTTGTTCTTAGCCTGCTTTGTATATATTGTTTTCATCAGACTGGAAACTCCTTAGGGGTTATGGCTGTCCTTTCCCACTTTTTTTTATTCTCAGAGCTTCACACAATGCTTGGGAGGTAATAGGTGCTTAATAATTGATAAATTCATTAAATCAGTTCAATTGAGGTAATTTATTGTAATGGATAAGAATAAACTAGGATTTAAACTCCCCACCCTCATTCCTATTCCCTGCCTCTACCCTCCTACACACATACTAGCTATATGACTATTGACAAGTGACTTAAACCTTTCTCTCTAATCAGTTCTGTCATATGTAAAATGCCTCAATACTTTTAGATCCTTATCATCTCTAAAGCAAGATTTTTTTATCCCATTATCATTTTCTACAAAGCTTCTACTTTTACTCCTTTCTGCATTTGCTTATTATGTCTCTTCTTCTTTAATTTCTCCTCCCACAGGATCCCTTCATAGCTATATATCTTATCTTTATCCTTCAAGGAACAGCTCCAAAGTAACTCTCTCCAAGAAACCTTTACTGATTCACATTTGCAGTGTTTTATCAATGTATTCTCATACTACTACCTACTCTTAGGTCCCTAGATAGCATAGATTTTATTTTATTTTTCTTTGAGGAGATCTCTAGCCTCTGGTAAAGATCAATGAACATAATCTTCACTTAATCAATATTATTTGAATGAATTAATGAATGAATAAAAAGATAAAAAAGTTTAAAATATTGTGCTTTTTTTTTCTTTTTAGCATATGCTGCTATGCTATTTATCATATCTGCAAACATTTAGCAGCTAGCATTTATAAAGCAATTTAATATTTGCCTGATCTATATATTACCATTCATAAGTTATATTATGACCCTTACAAAAGCATTGTGAGATAGGTGGTACTATTATTTTCATTTTACATATGAAGGAAACAAGAAAAGGGAGTTCACGTGACTTTCTAAGATGTCTGAGGAAGCATTCAGACTCAGACTTTCCTAAATATGTTTGGCTATACTCCAGGAACCTCCTATGCTTGTTAATAATTATTTATTATATTAAAATATAGATTCCTTTAAAAATAATAGCTTTTGGAAAATTATAGGTTCTTTTAGAAAATATGGACTATTTTGAAAAGCTAAACATTAACTAATATTTGCAAATATATATAATTATCTAAATTATCTAAAAATATATGTTAAAAATGTCATATAATATATAATACATATAATTTAAATACTTTTTTGCTTTGTGCTCCCAGGATACAGCACAATTTCTAGTACTTAGACACATATTTGATAAATGTTAGCTAATAGTTGATTTATTGAAATTATATTAAGAAGAAGATTAATAATATTTAAAGAAAAAAACTTGGAAAAATCAGATATTTCACTTAACACACTTTAATTTATATTGGCTGCTCTCCTTACCTATCTTTAGACTTTAGTAAAATGGTCTTTTTAACTCGGAATGAAAATGTGTATCTCTACCCAAATTCATGGCTGATTCTCAAGTATGGCTTTTAGCAATGTTACAGATTAGTTGTTCATCACCATAGGTAATGCAACACATTTAAAATACTGAAATAATGGTCTCTGTCCCAATTTTCTTACTTTAGGTCCTCTTCTGATGCTGAACACAGCCATATGGAACAGTGGAGGGTGCCAGGCACTGAGTCAAGAATTCAGCCTCATATTCAGCCTCAGATATTCACTGGTTGTGTGATCACAAATAAGTCACTTAACTTATGTCTTCCTCTGTTTCCTCATCCAAAAAATAAATATAGTAGTAATACCTACCTACCAGGAAAATATGTAATAAATATAATATATTTACATATAAAAATATAATAATATTTGTAAAGTGCTTGTTTCAAAGCTAACTTTGCTAGCTAAATGAGTGTTATTTTCCCACTGCCTTTCCAAGCACAGTAAAATTTAAAATTTTGATACTGTAATGCAGGACTTCTTAATCTACTTCTGCTTATGACCACTCTTCACAAGAAAGTTTTACAGAACCGTAGGCATAAATGTATATAAAATAGGTGTATAAGTCAAACATTTACTGATTGAAAAAGTAATAATTTTGTGTCCTCCCCAATCATAAATTATGTAACCTCATATAGGGTCATGACCCACATTTTAAGAATTATTCTATATGAATTAATAATTTATTCTCATTATTCTATACAAGATAATAATTTACCTATTCAGAAAATGATTTTCTTTTTTTTTTTTTTAATTTTGCTCTGCTTACCAACATTTTGCTTCATTCTGATCAAAATTTTGAATCTGCATGCAACATTTATTCCTTAAATACTAAAGTCTTTTTACTTTTTAGGAAGAATACTATTAGGCTTCCAACTTGATTCCACATTTGTTTCTGACTCAATCTATTCTAAAAAAAAAAAAAAAAGCTTCTAGTTGTAATTCAAGCTTACCATAATAGACCTTAACAAATACACTTAAAGAGGTCACTGTAATAGTTTTAAATACAGATATAAAGAGTACCTCATTCAAAAATAGACAAATCCTTTTCAGATCCCCAACTCCTACTCTATGGATTATTTATAACAGCTGTTATTTCTCTTTTAACCACTTCACTGGACTGTCTCCAGATGTGCATTCATTGCCCTTACCAGCTAGATGCAAATTTCTCTCAAAAAAAGTTAACTCTTCATTAGAATGCAAATGGGTTATAGAGAAATGGAAATCAGAATTCTGGGAATAGATCTAGATGTGTGAATTTGAATCTGGGGAGTGTTGATACTCTACTTGTTTTGGAATGGCACTTAAAATTTTAGAGTTAACATGGCTTGATAATACATGTGTGGCTTTGTTATAAAAGGTTATGTAGGCCAAGTATCAAAATGGATTTCATATCCATAAAGAAAATGGAATTTTAAAATATGCCAGTTAAACTGTTAAAGGATTTATAATTAAGAACTCTACATGGATATTCCCAAAGCTTTTTCTTTTCCACTCAGAAATATACAATACTTATGATATAGGCATAAACATATACACATAGAAAAACACTATTTTTGTGTGCTATCATTTAATCTACACAACAACCTTTGGGGATAGGTGCTATTATTATTCTCATTTTATAAGTGAAGAAACTGAAATAGAAGTTCAATAATTTCTCAGGGTCACCCAGCTAGGAATGAGTGTCTGAGGCAGAATTTGAAATCAGGTCTTCTATTTTCCATGTTTAGTCACTAGGGCACTTAGCTTTCTGAAGTGTATAAATTGTTTCTCTGGAGAATTTTTTGCTTTTCTCTTCTGATTTTCTGAATGATGACTTCTTCTCTCAGAGCAATATTTCAAAGGAAACCCAATCCCCTGACTTTCACTTCAATTCCTCCTTTCCAGAAATCTCTTCCATACCCTTAATAACAGCCTTACTAATATTGCCAAGAGTGCGCATATATCTTTCCCCCCTTTCCAGTTCTGGACCCATAAACCATGATCAAAATAAATTGGCCATTATTTTTACATTTCCAAATCTAAGAACTGGTGAAATTAGAGTATAACAAAACAATCAATCAATCAATAAACATTTATTAATTAGGCAATATACTAAGTTCTAAGACTATAAAAAGAGACAAAAAATGCTTTTAGCCTCAATAACTTGCAATCTAATGGAGGAGAAAAGATACAAACAGATATATACAAAACACTATAAACAGGATACATAAGAAGTAAATAACAGAGGGAAGGTTCAGGAATTAAGAGGAATTGAAGAAGTTTTCTTGTAGAAGATTAGGATTTTACTTGGGACTTAAAGGAAATCCCAGAGGTTAATAGGTGGGGCCGAGGAGGGACAGTGTTCCATGAATTGGGATTGGCCAGAGAAGGCATGGAGCAGAGAGATGGAAAATCTTGTTCAATAATCAGGAATCCAATTTCACGACACTGAAGATTACATGAAAGTAAGGTATATAAGAACACTGGAAAAATAAAAAGGGGCAAGATGATGAAGAATTTTGAATAAACCAAGCATTTGGTTCTTGCTTCTAGAGGCAAGAGAAAGCCTGTTGAGTTTATTGGTTGGGAGGAAATATGAATAAGTGACACAATAATATCTGTGTCTTAGGAAAATTATTTTAGTGATTGAATGGAAGATGGATTCGAATAGGTAAGAGTTGAGGCAAGCAGGTATACTAATAGGATATTGACATAATTTAATCTATATGCAGGATGAATCTTTAAAAAGCAGAGAAAAGACATGAGGTTAAAAAGAGTTAGGCAAAAGTTTCTGTATAACTTGAAATTTTTAGTTGGGACTTAAAAAAAAAAAAAAAAAACTAAGAAAGTCAGTAGGTAGAGTTGAGGAGGAAATGCATTCCAAGCATGGGGAGAGTCAGAAAAAAAAAAAAAAAAATCTTAGATTAAGAACTGGAAGATCTTATTCATGAAATAGCACAGAAGCCAGTGCCACTAGATGGAAGAGTACCTATTTGGAAGTAAAGTATAAAAAAATGAACAGATAGAAGTGGGTTAAATTATGATGGATTTTGGATGTTGAGCATAGAATTTTAAATTTCATTTAGGGAATCACTGGAATTTGATGAATAGGAAATTACCATTGGGAGACCTAGATTTTGAAGAAAAATCACTTTGGTGGTTGAATGGAAGATGATTTAGAGAAGAAGATAATTGAGGCAGGTAGACTTATTAGTAGTTAATTGTAATATTTTAGGCATGAAGAAAAAGGGCCTGTATTAGAGTGATGGCAATGAAGAAGAGGAGAAAGAAATGTATTTGAGAGACATTGTAAAAGTAAAATTGACAGGACTTGGTGACAGATTGGTTGAATTTGAGAGGCATGGGGAGAACTCAAGAATGATTCCTAGGTTGTAATCATGAGGATTTGGGAAGTGTTTTTCTCTATAGTCACAGGAAAGGTATGGGTGGAAGGGGAGGGTTTCAAAGGAAATATAATGAGTTTTGTTTTGGAAGTGTTTATTTTAAAAATGTCAACTAGAACTCCAGTTTGAGATGTCTAAAAGGAAGGTAGAGATGTGAGATTAGAAGTTAGAGATATTGGGACAGAAAAAGTAAATTTGAGAATCATTATACTAGAAGTGGTAATTAAATTTGGGATAGGTGATGAGATCAGTAAGTGTAATATAAAGGGAAAAGAGGACAAAGAGCAGAATCCTGAGGGTATAATCTATTGTTAGAGGAAATGATCTAGAGAAGGTTTCAGCAAAGAAAACAATGATGGAGCCAACCAGTAGGTAGAAGGAAAATCATATTCCAAAAACCTAGACAGAAGGGAGTATCAAGGAGGAGAGAGCGATCCACAGTGTCACAGTTTGCAGAGTTCAAAAAGAATAAGAACTGAGAAAAGGTCATTGGTTTGGCAACTAAGAACTTTGGGAGAGAGAGCAGTTTCAGTGCAATGATAAGGATGAAAGGCAAATTGTAATAGCATAAGAATATATTGAGAAGAGAGAAGATGAAATCACCTATTATACATAGCCTTTTTAAGGATTTTAGTTACAAAGAACAGGACAAATATAGGAAAGTAGTAGGAAAGAAGAATCAGATATGGAGTTTGTAAAAAAAGATGAAAACATTTGGAAAACTTGATGCAAAAAAATGGGATAGTGAGTTGATAAAGCAACAACAAAAACACATATAAATACATATATATTGTTAAGGATCTATTTTAGCACATTACATCTTCATCTAAATTGGTACTTTCTACTTTCCACTTATTTGAATGGGGAGTTCTAGCCAACAAATTTTATTTTAAGTTTATCTAAAACATTGAAAAATTTTCTACTGTAATAATACTTACTTTTAATCTTTGATTTTAATTATTTGTCCATTTAAAAAAAAAATTCTCTTAATGTTTGTGACACCATCCACAGTTTCAGAAATCCAAAAAATGTGCATTAGGCTTCTTAAATCATTTATTTTTGAGATGTCTGACTTGGGGCCTTAATTAAGCAAACTCATTAATTAAAATATATAGACTAACTTAAGCTTATTATCTATACTGCCCTTCTCCCCCTAAGGCTACTGATAATATATATATTTTTTTCCTTCAAGAACTACAATAAGTATTGGCATTAGCATTTAAAAGGACTTTTAAATCACTATCTACCATTCTAACCTTGTGTTTTCTGGCTTTTTCCCATTTATTCTAACTAAACCAAACTATTCTGTTATCCTAACAATCCTGTAATCTTCTGTTTTGATACTTTTTACCATGCCTTATGCATTATACTTGCCATGCCTTATATATTAAACAGTTTCTCTTTCTCTCTTCTCCTAATGAGTTCCTACCCATTTTTAAAACTCAACTGAACTCCCCTATCTTTTGCAAAATCTCCCTATTCTATAAGTTCATAGGAAGGGTCTACCAGAAGCATCACATAGCATTTTGTTTGAGATGATGAATACAGCATGTAATTAATAAGTGTCTTTGGTTGATTTTGAACCCTGTTCTTCCTGATTCTAGGCACAACATTCTGTTCACTTTAGAACCTTTTTTAATCTCCACAGATCCTGGTAAACCTCGTTGCTTGGTACTGGAGATGTTGTACACATTTTTAACTTCAGCAAAGTGTGTTTCAAAGAAATGAAGTATCATGTCCTTAGTCATATAACTCAAGCGACTAAGCAACAGTTCCCTTTTGAAAATAATTAGATGATCTCCTTTACTGCAGTTAATGTTTTATATCTGTCACTTCACTTCTTTGACATGTTTCCCGTGATTCTAAGAGCCAATATTCCTAGTCAATATTATAATAAAAAAGATAATTGTTTAGCAAGCATGAACCTTTCCTTCTGAAAGTGAATGCACTGCTATTTCTGGCTAACATTCATAAGAAAAGAATGCTAATTGTCTATCCTTAGGGATATATGTTTGAGCTCATCTATTGAGCCATCAGCAGGAACCACAGTAAGGGGAGACTGGTTTAGAAAGTAGGGAGATCTGATGCAGCTCAACATTCTCCTCCTTTCATACTATGCCAAGATGTATAGCTGCATTTGTTGAATAGGGAACATTTCCTCTTGCAAAGGCTATTAAAAATAATCATGCTGGTTTCCTATTCTTTTCTTTCAAGTTATCCCTGCCATTTCTCCAGAATACATTAATACCTCAAAGTAGGCAGGAAGGTTTGTAGAGTGCTAAAATGGCCAAGATTAAAGAAGGTTTGAGGTACTAGCAATCGACTCTCCTATAAGAAATTCCCTCTATTTCTTTGTAAAAATTCTTATTATTGAGTTACTTGGCTTAAAAGCCTTTACACCCATCATGGCCTGATGTTGCCTAAGGATGCCCCAAACTAAAGATTCTTATTCTTTGAGAGAGAACAGTGGATTGCTTTTCTTAGTGAATCCTGATGGAGAGGTTACAAGCCTTTGAAAGTAACCAGAGGATTGAAAATGATAGCCAAACCTTTCCCCATTTGAGTAGAAGTTGTATGCTGAGTCAAGTATATAATCAATTCTCTTTTCCAAGGTAATTTTTTTTCTTAGAGGACTTAATATAAATCCTCTAAGAAATACTACTTTCCCTTGAGAAGAGGTGGTGAGACAAAAGGGATGGAGTATCTTTCAGGTTCATTTGTCAGCATTGAATAATTTTTCCTTCACCATTTTCTGATCTTTGCAATACTAGTAAAATCAGGTACTTTATTCATTATTATTCAAATTAAGACAATTTAATTAGTTCATTTTTTAGTTTCCTTTAAGGCAGTTTCATTAATTGCTCTAATTATTTGGGCTTAACCAATCCTTAAAAAAAAAAAAAAAGAAAAAGAAAAAGAAAAGAAAAAGAAAATTTTATTGATTTCAATTAATGTTACTTATGTGACCACTCTCAAATATCTTGGTCAGATTAATTGTATGATGATTTATCTTGATAATAGGAGATGATGAAAAGAAATCTCTAATTCAACTTCTCTAAAGGCAGCCAGATGTTATGTAAAAAACTTCTGGGAGGTTGAGGCAAAATGGCACAGTACAAGCAATAACTTAGCAAAAATTCTCTCAACATTTCACTCTAATTTTAAAAATGAAGCCCCAATTATGTGCTGTAATGTCAGAGCCAGCAAAAAGGTTGGGGTGAGACATTTTTCTAGTTCAAGACAACTTGAGAGATCAATAGAAGAGGTCTGTGATGGTGGGATGGGGGTCAATTTGAATTACACATAGTCTAGTACAATACCAATGTGGTCCTTAGAGTCAGCCTACATAAAAACAGCATTTTGGGGAGGTCTCAATCCAGAGTTGGTAAAAGCATTAAATTGAAAATTCAATGGAATTGAAAATTAGAAAAAAGATTTCAAGAGATACTTTGCTGGCACTAGGCACAAGACTCTGTTAAATTGCTTATATGCAGTATCAGGTTACACTTTCAGGGCAAAGAGGAACACTATTGTATTTAGCTACCAGGGAGCATGGGCCCCGTTTCCATTTCCAAGTTGTAGAAAAATACTTGTATTTACTCATAAGGGAGCAAAGGTCCTGGTCTCAGGTGCCAATACAGAAAGAAGGACAAGTATGGCAGTAGACTTAGTCAAAGTTTCAGGACTGAGAGGAATACCAATGCTTATGCTACAATATATTAAGTTCTTAGTTGGAATTAGAGCACAAGCCAGGAAAAAAATGATCATACTTCTCCACATCAACATCAACAATGTACAACTCCCTCCTTCTCTCCCCGCCTCTCTCCCCCTGCCCCAGAATAATCTCTGAAAACAGCAAAAATAAATAGCTAAATAAATAAATAACTTGAAGCTTAGGACAATATCCTCTCCAGCCTAGAAACAGAGCTCAACTTTAAAATCAAGTTAAAAATCAAGAAATAGGCAGAAAAGAATAAGAAAATAACAATGGAAACAAATATAACAAGAGTTCCTGACCATAAAAATCTTCTATGGTGACTGGGAAGATCAAAATGGAACTCAGAAGACTTTGATATCAAAACAGCCATAAGAAAACCACAAAGGAAAAAAAAAAAAATGAATGGAAATTACAGGCCCAAAGAGAATTTCTCTAAGAGCTCAAAATGAATTTTTAAAGTCAAATAAAAGTTACAAAGAAACGAATGGGAAACAAAATAAGATTAATAAAAGAAAATTATGTAAAGAGAGTCAATAGCTTGGTACGAAGCAAAATTGCTGAAGAAAACACCTTAAAAACTATGATTTATCAAATGCAAAAAAGTACAAAAATTCACTGAATAAAATATTCAAATATCAAATATTAAATCTCATTGTCTAAGTGGAAATTAATGACTCCATGAGATTCTAAGAAACACACAAAAAAACTCAAAATAAAAAGAGGATGAAAATATCTTATCACAAAATAATTTTTCAAGAAAATAAATCAAAGATAGATAATCTAATAATTTGTGGACTGAAATTATTTGACTTTAAAACATCATCTAAAAAGTCCTAAAATCTTACCTAGAACTCAAAAGTCTTAAAAACAAATGTGTGTGTGCATATATATATATATATATAAAATTTTGAATGTAATTGGGGGAAAATAAAATTAAAAATTAATTTTAAAATTTTTAAAAAATATATTTAAAAAGTAAAAAAAAATCCTAAAATCTCTCATCAAGAAAATATTAAAAAATACTGCTCTGATACTCAAGAGCCAGAGGTAAACTAGAAACTGAAAACATGTACTGATCATCTCTTGAAAGAAATCCCCAAATAAAAACTCCCCAGAAATTACAACCATATTTCAGAAGTCCCAAGTCAAGGAGAAAATTTCAAGAATCCAGAAAGATAAAATTCAAATATAATAGAACCAAAGAGAAGATCACACAATATTTAACAGCTTTCTCAATAAAGAAGTGTGAGTTGGGGGCAGAGCCAGGTACAGTGTAAACAAATCTTTGTCTAAGCTCTCTTCCTGAGTTCCCTCAGATCACTACTAGATCAAGGTCTAAATGGGTTTTGGAAAGAATCCACAAATATTTGGAATGTAACAAATTTACAACAGAAAATCTTTTGGAAGAACTTCAGAAAAGGTCTGTCTCAATCAGGCAGTAGGATGAGTTGCTGGCCAGCTCATTAACAATGGAAATGCAGTGCAGAAAGACCTAGGACTGAGAGGCTTCCCTGAAATGGGGTAATCTAGTGGGAGACTAATAGCCGAAATAACAGCAGCATTTGTTACTCTGTCCTAGTTCAGCAGTCAGTGGATCACAGATTAACTATGTAACTACAAAAGGCAAATAGTGTGCTCTTGAACCAAAGCATAATGCAGAATTTGGCCTCACCCAACTAGCACAGGGAGGAAACCATCAGAACCATCCCCAGGACATCATTAAGGGTCTGGTGCCCATAGAGGAAGCTTGGGACAATTTCCCCTTTGCCTTAAGAGCAGACCTCAACTTTTAAAAATGAGCAAAAAACAAAAAGGGCTTTTATGGAGAGGGAGAAAAACAGACTTGAAACTCTGAGGACACCAAAGGCAAAACATCTCCAGATGAAGTCTCAAAGAGTGATATAAATTGGCCTCCATCTCACAAAGTTCTCCTGGAAGAATTTTAAAAAGATCATAAAGAAGGATTAGGGGAAAAAAAAAATGGGGAAAGAAAATGAGATCTCAGGAAAAGAAACACAAAATTATCTGAAGAAAATCACTCTTAAAGGACAGTTTTGGTAAAATGGAAAACAAACTCAACTCTTTGAATAATAGAATTTCTGAAATCAAAAAAAAAAAAAAAAATCCAATGAACAAAACAATTCATTTAAAAGTTCAATTGAGGGGGTGGAGCCAAGATGGCGGAGAAAACACAAGTGACTTTCTGAACCTTTCTTATACCCTTACTACTAATTATTAAATTCAGCCTCAAAAATAGTGTTTGACTGGTAAAATTCACGTAGATTGGAAGTGCAACAATTTACCAGCCCAAGATAATCTGGAAGATTGCCAGAAAAGGTTTGTCCTGAGCAGGAGAAGCAGACTAGTGGAAGCAGGGATAGAACCAGAGGCTAGCATATTGAGCAGACCAGGAAGGGGTGGCCTCCATGGTTAGAAAATTTACAGAAAGGACTCTCCTCTATAGGCTGACTGCTTTGCTTTGGTTGCAAAGCCATAGACCAGCAGAGAAATTAAAGCCAAAGGTAGAGAGTACTCTTAAAAAAACGCCACAACCTAACAGATCTGGCTATAACCAATCAGAAGTGACTCAGCACAGACCATAACACAGCTGTGCAGTGGCATTCTGCAGCACAAGCTCTAGCGGGGCAGTCACAAATGTGCATGGCAGGGGGGACTCAGTTCAGGGCAGCTTCTAATCTGCATAGTGAGGGGCTCAGCCTGGGGCAGTAGAACTTTTGCAGTACAACTATACTCCTCTGGGCAGAAACACTACTGGTACCATGCTGGGCTATTTGCTGGGCAACTTTTAATACCCACAGTGGGCTTTAGCCTGGGACAGTGACACTTTTGTTGCTCAGCTCTAGCCCCAGGGCAGTCACTAATCCACAAAGCAGGGCTCTTCACTGGTTACTTCTGCAGCTCCCAGCTCTTTGCAGCCCATTTACAAGACAGCTACTGTCCATATATCTATCTCTGCTCTGCAGAGGAAGCTGGTAACTCCTTGCCCTTAAAGCAGATCCCAAAGGCTTATATACTTCTACAACAATACTATACCATGATCAATTCTGAGGGACATGGCCACCAATAGAGCAGCTACACCCAGTAAAAGAACTCTGTGAGATGACTATGAACCACTACATAGAATTCCCAATCCCTCTATTTTTGTCTGCCTGCATTTTTTATTTCCTTCATAGGTTAATTATACACTATTTCAAAGTCCAATTCTTTTTGTACAGCAAAATAACTGTAGGGACATGTATACATATATTGTATTTAACTTATACTCTAACATATTTAACATGTATTGGTCAACCTGCCATCTGGGGGAGAGGTGGAGAGAAGGAGGGGAAAAGTTGGAACAAAAGGTTTTATAATTGTCAATGCTGAAAAATTACTCATGCATATATCTTGTAAATAAAAAGCTATAATAAAAAAAGAAATATTTGTTGAACAAAAAATAAAGTTTAATTGACCAAGTACAAAAGGAGATAAACAGCTAACTGAAGAAAATAATTCACTAAAAATTAGAATTGAACAAATGTAAAGAAATGACAAAAGATATCAAGAATTAGTCAAACAAAGCCAAAAATTGAAAAAAAAAAATGGAAGAGTATGTGAAATACTTCATCAGAAAAACAACTAATATGGAAAACAGATCCTGGAGAGACAATCTAAGAATTGTTGGATTCCCTGTAAACCACAATTAAAAAAAGAAAAAAAAAAAAAAAAAAAAAAAAAAAGCCTAGACAGTATATTTCAAGAAATCATCAAGAAAAACTCCTTTCAGGTCTTAGAACCCAGAGGATAAAATAGCCATTAAAAGAATCCACTGATTACCACCTGAAAGAGACCTCAAAAGAAACATTCCAAGTAATATTGTAGTTAAATTCCAGAATTATCAGAACAATGAGAAAATACTGCAAGCAGCCAGAAAGAAACAATTCATATATTTAGGATCCACAATCAAGATTTCTCAGAACCCAGCAGCTTCTTCTTTTAAGGATTAAAGGGCCTGGAAATCCTGAAGGCAAAAGAACTTGTATTGCAACCAAGAATCAACTATTCAGCAAAATTAAGCATTATCTTTCAGGGAAAAAAAAGATGGACATTCAAGGAAACAGATAATTTTAATTTGTTTTTCATGAAAAGAACAGAGTTGAATAGAAAATTTGATCTCTAAATGAATAACTCAAGAAAAGTATAAAAAAGATAAAGAGGGAAGGGGAAAAAAACACTATGCTTTTTAAACATAAAAATGTTTATATGCCTATAGGGGAAGATGACATATTTAACTCTTGAGAATTGTATATTTCTTAGGGCTATAATTAGAGAATATAGGCATAATTTGATTTTACTGTGATGATATAAAAAAGAAACTAGGGGTGGAGAAGAGATTTTACTGGAAAAAGAGGAAAGGGGAGGTAAAAATAGAGTAAACTGACATCACATGAAGAGACAAAAAAGACCTATTACAAATAGAAAAAGAATGGAGAGGGATGAACATTGTGTGAATGTGAATCTAAATGGATTTGGCTCAAAGAGAGAATATCAGATATATTTAATTCAATATTGACACTTGTCTCATCTTATATGGAAGTAAAAGGAGAAAAGGGAAAGGAAATAGAGATAAAAAAGAGAGAACAGAAGTAGAAGGGAAAAAAGGGATAAGAAAGGAGGGACAGAATATAAAAGGGAAGAGCAGATTGAAGAAGATGGAGGTCAGAAGGAAAATATTGGTGAGTGGGGAAAGAGGGAAAGAGAAACATATAACTTGGAGAAAATAAGATGGCAGGAAATAGTGAATTTTATCTGTGAATCTGAATAGCATGAATTCTTCCATAAAATGGAAACAAATAGCAGACTGGATCAAAAGCCAGAATCCAACAGTATGCTGTTTACAAGAAATACATTTAAAGCAGAATGATACATACAGAATAAAGACAAAAGACTAGAGCAGAATATATTATGCTTCAGTTAAAGTAAAAGAAGATCAGTGAATTGGTTATGCAACTAAAAAAGCTAGGGGAAAAAAAAAATAACCCCTCCCAATTAAATACCAAATTTGAATTTCTGAAAATAAAAGGGGAGATTAATAGAATAAAAGTAAAAAAAAAAAAATTATTGAACTAATAAACAAACAGTTGGCTTCATAAAAACAAAACAACAAAATAGATAAACCTTAATTTGATTAGAAAAGGGAAAGAAGGAAATCAAATTGTTAGTATCAAAAATGAAAATGGTGAACTTTCTACTAATGAAGAAGAAATAAGAGCAATAATTAGAAGCTATTTTGCCCAATCGTATGCAAAAGAAAATCAGTCTACATAAAATGAATAAATATTTACACAAATATAGATTTCCCAGACTAACAAAAGAATTAGTTACTTACATAAATGATTAATTTATTAAACAAATTACTTAAATAGTCCTATTTTAGGAAAAAAAATTTGAACAAGCTAGTAATCAACTCCTTAAGAAAAAATCTCCAGGGTCAGATGGATTTACATGGGAATTCCACTAAACATTTAAAGAATAATCAATTCCAACACTCTGAAAACTATTTGGAAAAATAGGAAAAGGAAGAGTCCTACCAAATATATTTTATGACACAGATATGGTATTAATACCTAAACCAGGTAGGATCAAAACAGAGAATGAAAATTATAGAACAATTTCTCTAATGAATATTGATGCAAAAATCTTAAATGAAATATTAGCAAAGAGATTACAACAAATGATTACCAGATAATTCATCATGACCAAATAGCATTTATCCCAGGAATGTAGGGTTGGATTCAATATTAAGAAAATTATTATTATAATTGAGTATATCAATAACCAAATTAACAAAAATCATATAATGATCTCAATAAATGCAGAAAAAGCATTTAACAAAACCTAACATCCATTCCTATTAAAAAATACTAGAAATCATAGAAATTAATGGAGTTTACCTAGCATCTATCTGGAACCATCAGGAAGCATGATAGGTAATGGGGATAAACTAGAACTATTCCCAATAACATCAGGGTGAAATATGGCTGCCCACTATCACCATTAGTATACAATATTGTATTAGAAATGTTAGCTTTGGCAATGAGAGAAGAAAAAGAGATTAAAGGAATTAGAGTAGTTAGTAATAAGGAAACCAAATTACTGCAATTTGCAGTTGATATGATAGTATACTTAGATAGTATACTAAAGAATAAACTAAAAAACTAATAGAAACAATTCACAACCTTAGCAAAGCTGCAAGATACAAAAAAAAAAAAAAAAAAAAAATTCCACATAAAGCATGGGCATTTCTATATGTTACCAAAAAAATTCAGCAGTAAGAGATACAAAGAGAAATTCCATTTAGCATTATTGTAGATAATACAAATATTTCAGAATCTGTGAAGACAAAGTCAGGAACTATATGAACACAATTACAAAGCACTTTACACACAAATAAAATTAGATCTAATCAAATGGAAGAATATCAAGTGCTCATGGATAGGCCCAAGCTAATATAATAAAAATGGCAATTGTACTTAAATTAATCTACTTATTCAGTGCCATACCAATCAAAATTCCAAAAAAAAAAAAATATTTTACAGAGATTCAAAAACAATAACAAAGTTCATCTGGAAGAACTAAAGGTCAAGAATTTTAAGGGAATTCATGAAAAAAATGCAAATTACTGTGGCTTAACTGTACCAGACTTAAAACTATATTATAAGGTAGTAGTCATCAAAATTATTGGTTCTGGCTAAGAAATAGAAGAACTGACCAGTGGAATAGGTTAAATTCCCCAGACACAATAATCAATGATTATAGTAATCTAATGTTTGGTAAACCCCAAAACCCCATCTTCTAGGATAAGAACTCACTATTTGACAAAAACTACTGGGAAAATTGGTAGTTAGTATGGCAGAAACTATGCATTGATCCACATCAAACACCCTATACCAAAATAAGATCTAAATGGGTTCATGATTTAGACATAAAGCAAATTAGAAGAACAAAGGATAGTTTACCTCTCATATCTGTGGAGAAAGGAGGAATTTGTGGCCAAAGAAGAACCAGAGTAAATTATGGAATGCAAAATGAATAATTTGATTATATTAAGTTAAACAAAAGCAAAGCAGACAATGTTAGAAGGAAAGAAGTAAATTGGGGAAAACATTTTCCTGCAAAGGCCTCATTTGTAAAGTATATAGAGAATTGATTTAAATTTATAATACAAGCCATTCTCCAATTGATAAGTGGTAAAAAGAATAAACAGATGAAGATATATTTCAGATGAAAGAATTAAAATCATCTGTAGCTTTAAGAAAAAATGCTCTAAATCACTATTGGTGAGACAAATATAAATTATGACAACTCTGAGATAACACTACACACCTCTCAGACTGGCTAAAATGATAGGAAAAGATAATGATAAATGTTGAAGGGGATGTGGCAAAACTGGGACATTGATACATTATTGGTGATATTGTAAACAGATCCAATCATTCTGGAGAGCAGTTTGGAACTATGTTCAAAAAGTTATCAAAATGTTCATACCCTTTGATCCAGCAGTGTTTCTACTGGGCTTATATCTCAAAGAGATCTTTAAAAAAGGGAAAGGGATCCATGTGTGCAAAAATGTTTATGGCAGCCCTTTTTGTAATGGCTAGAAACTGGAAATTGAATGGATGCCCATCAATTGGAGAATGACTAAATAAATTGTGGTATATGAATATTATGGAATATTATTGTTCTGTAACAAAAGACCAGTAATGATGAATACAGAGAAACTTGGGGAGACTTACATGAACTGATGCTAAGTGAAATGCTTAGAACTAGGAGATCTTTATACATTTCAACAATAATACTATATGATGATCCCTTCTGAGGGACGTGACTCTCTTCGGCACTGAGATGATCCAAACCAGTTGTAATTGTTCAGTAATGAAGAGAATCAGCTACACCCAGAGAGAAAATATGGGAAATGAATGTGGACCACACATATAGCAATTCCACTCTTTCTGTTATTGTTATTGTGTTATTTTGTTTTCCTTCTCAGTTTTTTTTTTTACTTTCTTTCTAGATCTGATCTTTCTTATGCAGCAAGATAACTGTCTAAATATATATGCATATATTGTATTTTACATATACTTTAACATATTTAACATTTATTGGTCTACCTGCCATCTAAGGAAAGGGATCAGAGGAAGGAGGGGAAAAAAGTTGGAATAGAAGGTTTTGCAAGGGTCAATGTTGAAAAATTACCCATACATATAATTTTTCAATAAAAAGCTAAAATAATAATTTTTAAAAAGACAACTCTGAGCTACTACTTCACACCTCTCAGATGTGACAAGAAAAGATAATGATGAATGTTGGAAAGGCTGTGGGAAAACTGGGACACTAATGCATTGTTGGTGGAGCTGTGAACTGATCCAACCATTTTGGAAAGCAATGTCAGGACCAGACATATTCATAAGTAACTTTTACCACACATTAAAAGAACAATTATAAATTATTTTAAAAAACTACACAAACAATTTAGAAAAATAGGCAAAGAATCCTACCAATTTCCTTTTGTGATACAAATCTGGTGCTGACACTAAAACCAGGAGGAGTAAAACAGATCAATTTCCTAAATAAATGTTGATATAAAAATTGTAGGAAGGTACATCAAATTAATACAGAAATTATACAGTGTGACAAAGTTTTATTTATGTCAAAAAAGCTGGACTCCTGCAATATCAGAAAACCTATTAGCATAACTGATCATATCAGTAACAAAACCAACAAAAACAATATGATTATCTCAATAGATGAAATATATTTTTTTACAAAAATCAATATTCATTGCTATTAAAAGCATAGAAAGCATAGAAATAAATGTGATTTCTCTTAAATAATAAGTAGTGATTTAAAACTATCAAAAAACATTATCTATGAAGAGGATAAACTAGAATCCTTCCCAATAAGATCAGGAATGAAGCAAGGACTCTTATTATCACCACTCTTATTGAATTAGAAATGTTAGCCTTAGCAATAATATAAGAAAAACAATGAATTTAAGGATTTACAATACACAACTGAGAAAAAAAATATCGCTCATTGCAGATCATATTATGATACACTTAGAATCAGCTAACAAACTAATTAAAACAATTAACAACATTAGTAAAATTGCATGATTTAAAATAAACACATAAAAATTTAAAAATAAAACAAAAATAATTTTAAAAATTAAAAAAATAAACACACAGAAATCATCAGCACTTACATATTTCCCATAAAATACAGCAGAAGAAATAAAGAAAAATACTCCATTTAAAATAACCATAGACAATAAATATACTTGGGAGTCTACCTGCCAAAACAAACCCAAAAACTATATAAACACAATTAAAAAAAAAACCTTTTTCTCCTAAATAAAAAGAGATAAAACAACTGGAAAAAATATTAATTGCTTGTGAAGATGAGTCTATATAATAAAAATAACAATTCTATGTAGATTAATTCAGTACTATACCAAACTCCCAATTACTTTACAGATTGTAAAAAATAATAAAATTCATCTGAAATACAAATCAAGAATAATAAGTCAATCAATAAAAAATGTGACATGGCCTAAGAGTGCCAGATTTCACACTGTTACAAAGCAGTAATCATGAAAACAGGCTGATACTGGGTAAGAAATAGAGTGAATACATAGAATTCCCAATCCTTCTATTTTTGTCCACTTGCATTTTTGATTTCCTTCACAGGCTAATTGTATAATATTTCAAAGTCTGATTATTTTTGTACAGCAAAATAACTGTATGGACATGTACATATATATATATATATATATATATATATATATATATATATATATATATATATATATATATATATATATATATATAGTATTTAACTTATACTTTAACATATTTAACATGTATTGGTCAACCTGCCATCTGGGGGAAAGGGTGGGAAAAGTTGGAACAAAAGGTTTTGCAATTGTCAATGCTGAAAACTGCCCATGCACGTAGCTTGTAAATAAAAAGCTATAATAAAAAATAAAGAAAAGAAATAGAGTCGAATAAGTTATATGCACAACACACAATTGTAAATTCCTATGGAAATCTAAGGCTTGAGAAATCCAAGCATCTAAGCTTTTGGGGTGAAGGAGGACTGGAAAGGAGGGAATGACAAAAATTGCTGGTAAAACTGAAAAAAAAATAATAGGTTGGAATTGTTCATCTTGTAGATCAACATCTCATACCATATATCAAGAGGAGGTCAAAATGAATACATGATTAAACATAAAAGCTGATATCACAAGCAACATAAGAGAACGTGAAAATTTGATCTCTCTATGCATAAGGAAGAATTTATGACTATATAAGGTTGAGTCAATCATGGGAAGTATAGTACATTACATTAAATATTTTGATTATATTAAATTTTAAAGATTTTAATCAAATAAATCTAATGTAGCCAACATTAGATGGAAAGTAGGAGGATGGAGGTGGGAAGATTTTTATAGCAAGTTTCTCTGATGAATATATAGAAATATATGTCTAGAAATTTATCAAATTATAATAATATAAGTCACTTCCAAAATGAAAAATTGTCAAAAGAGATGAACAATTATCAGAAAAAGAAAAATCAAAACCATGTGTAGTCATTTGAAATATGCTCTAAATCACTTGATTAGACAAATGCAAAATAAAACAATTCTGAGGTATTATCTCATACCTAATATGACAGAAAAGAAAAACGACCATTGTTGAAGATGTAGAAAAATTGAATCATTGATGTTTTCTTGGTTGTTTATTAATTGACCCAATTTATTCTGGAGAGTAATTTGGAACTATCCTGAAAGGTCTATACTATCCTTTGATCCAGAAATAGCACTACTTTTGTATCTCAAAGAGATCAAACCAAAAAAAAAAAAAAATAAATAAATAAATAAATAAAAGCACTTATATTTACAAAAATATTGTTTAGCAGATTACAAAGAATTGGAAATTGAGGGAATGTCCATCAATTGGGAATTGGCTGAATAAGTTATGGTACAATGGAATACTATTATGATATAAGAACTGATTGGAAAGGTAGTTTCAAGTAAATTGGGGCAAATTTTTATGAACTCATGAAAAGTGAAGTGAGCAGAACCAAGAAAATATTGTACACAGTAACAGTGATACTATATAATAATTAACTATAAATGACTTAGCTATTTTGATTAATAAAATGATCCACAATAATTTGGAAGGACTTAAGATGAAAACTATTTTCCACTTCCAGAAAAAGAACTGGAATCTAAGTATGTTAAAGCATTCTCTCTTTCTCCTTTTTTTCTTTTCTTTTTCTTTCTTCTTTCCTTTCTTTTACTTTAATATGACTATTATAGAGATATGTTTTTCAAAAGTTCACATGTAATTGAAATCACATTTCTTGTCTCCTTAGTGAGTGCTGAATGTAGAATCAGAAATAAGTTAATTCGATTCTAACCTTAGACATTTACTAAATATGACCTGGACAAGTCACTTAATAGCTTTATACCTTAGTTTCTTCAAGCTTAAATGGGATAACAATAGCACCTATCTCAGAGGATTATTGTGAGGATCAAATAATTTTATATTTTAAAATTCTCAGAACAGTTCCTGGCACACAATAGTCATTTAATACATTATTTTTCTGTAACCCTTCCTCCCCCCCTTCCCTTCCTCAAAGCTTCGACAATACCTTAACCCAAGATCTTCAAGTCTTTCTCTGAAGGCATCAAAAAAAGGAACTCACTTCCTCTATAAGGAGCTAGCCCATTCCACTTACATGGTCTTAGTTATTACATACTCTTTTGTTCACATTTACTTGAAATTTGTTTCTTTTAATTCTTCATCCATTGGTCAAAATTCTTAATATTTTTGCCCGTTTTTTTGTTTGTTTGTTTTTTGGCTGTCAAGACTGATTTTTAGTTTGGGAACCATTTCCTAGGATGAGATCAGGATCTTTCCTTGTCTCTGTGTCCATCTGTGTGTGTGTGTGTGTGTGTGTGTGTGTGTGAGATTTAGAGGATTTTTATTTATCTTTGAGGGACACTGAATATTCAATGGAAGACTATACAATTTATAGCTTATATAGGTGGATCCTACAAGGAGATGTTATGGGCCAGAACTTGAAACAAGGTACCAAGTGGAATTGAGGAGACAAGTGGTTAAATCTAGTTTAGCACTGATTTAATCTTACAACAAATAATGGTTTCCTAGTGATATAATGATTGATGTATTCTCAGTGTACAGCATATAAGCAAGAAGCTCTCAGAGCCAAAGAGGACAAGCCCACTAAAGAATAAGCTCACTCTTGGAGGCAGAGACAGATTCATTCCATCTTCCATCTTTCTTTGTGGCTGGAGACTAAGCACAAACCCTTGGGAGTCCGGGACATTCAGAAGTCAGAGAAGACAAGTCCACTAGAAGCTCATTCAGAGGAAGCTAGAGGCAGAAGTTGGCAGAGGCAAAGGACTAAAGGCAGGAACTCTCAGAACCAAGGAGAGAGATAGGCCTCTAAAAAAGCTGACTGGACCCCAGGAAGGAGACAAGACTTAAAAGGAAATAATAAAGGATTTGAACTTTAATCCCTGGCTGCACTTGGGAATTACTCTGAACTGAAACTAAAGCTGCCTCCATAAGCCCTCCAAGAAACCTGATCCCAGAGAACATTATATTTTAGAGGAGAACATTATATACATACATATGTGTGAGTATATAACTTTAATACTTTCCATAAAGGATCCTTGGATTTATAAGTATATACATACTTATATGTGTGTGTGTGTGTGTATATATATATATATATATATATATACACACACACACACACATATAAGTATATATACTTATATTTATCATGCAGAGGTTGTGAGATTACTATGAGATTGAGGGATAGAGGAATGAGAATATTCCCAACATTCAGTATGAATAGATTCAAGCAAAGATATAGCAAAGATACAGTGTAGAACATGTACTTATATGTATACTTAAAAGTATATAGAGACTATATACTAAAGAACTGGCATTTTAAAGAGAAACTAATAAGTCCAAATTCATTTAGGGAATAAAAAGTAGAACTATTCTATGTAGCTCTTATAAAATGGTTAGACATTTAAGATATAGAAAATATAAACTATAGAATCTGCTACTGAATATTCAATGTTTCTCAAAGATAAATAAAAAATATTCTAAATATTCCACGAAATTGGTCATCTATCTGGTTCTTAATGATTTCTAATTATTCAAATTAGAATGTTTCCCTTTATAAGCTCTATGCATTTTTACAGAACAACTTCATTAGTATAAGGAGTGGAAAAATCAACTTCAGAACAATCAGAGTATAGGCTTTGATTAAGAACTCGGGTCTTTATAATGTACTGCAAGCTCAATATGATTCTTTCATATGATATAATATCCAAAACAAATAAGCAACTAACCAAAGAAACAAAGAAATTTATTTAACCTTGGGCTAGATTTTTTAAAAATAGGGAGATAATAGTTTTACTATCCTCAGACTTCATCAGTTCTCATATATGTATTGTATTCAATTCAGATTACAATTGTTTAAAAAGCACAGCAATAACCTAGGGATTGTCTAGATAATAGAAACTGAGATAATGCATGATTAAGTCCAAGGACTCTGAAGGTTAATTGGGAATTGGGTATGTTTAGCCTAGGAAAGAAAAGACTTATAGGGAGGGGGTAGGTAATTGTCTAAGTATTTGAAGGGCTGTGATATAAAGAAAAGATTAGAATTACTCTGTTTGCCCTAGAAGGTAAACCCAAGAGCAATTCCAAAAGAGAATTGAATGGAAGCCTTAAAACATTAACAAAATGTTATGCTATATCTAAGAAGAAAAAAGATTGGAGGAATGAAGTAAGGCTCCACAAAGGAGACAGCATGGGATTCAGTTCTTAAAAGATAGATATGTATTTATCATGCAGAGGTTGTGAGATTACTAAGAGATTAAGGGTTGAAGATTGCAGAATATTCCCAGCATACAGTATGAAAAGATTCAAGGAAAGGTACAGTAGAGATAAGTGTAGAACATGTACAAATGACAGAATGTAAGTTAGTTTAGCTAGAGAATAACATATATGGTTAAGAGGAATGATATATAAGGCTGGATGGTAAATTAGGGATGAACTCTTTAATCATCAGATCAAAAATTTCAATTTTTTTTTTGCAGCAAGCCAAATTGGTGTTCAATTTTTCCTGATTTTGAAACAATCACATTGACTTTCTTTATAACAACAGCATAGGATGGAAATTTCAATTATTAAAAAAAAAAAGTATATGGAAGGAAGAGACTTCATATAAAAACGGTATATCTTAAAGACTCTTCTTTGAGTAGTAATATAATTTCAACTTTCTAATAGATGGGAAAAGTCAATAGTTAACTATTCCATGCTAAATTTTGGTCTATGTGATAATAATCTTTCTCTTTTAAAAATGTACTAAAAATACAGTGTTATTCTGAACCATCAAAGGCTGTTAATTAGAAATCATGAATAAAAGACATTTTATATGTCAAGCATTAGCAAAGAAAATTCCTAGTCAGAGGTGTTTATATTCTAAAAAAGTCTCTTCTGCGGCTACTGGGTATATGCTATAAAAACATCTGGATAAAAAGAGAAGAACTAAAGTCCATCAACTGAATGTTTGCTCTGTGTGACAACAAACATCCAGATGTTTCCAATAGCTCAGCCATTTTTGACATTGTGCAAGCATAGTTTGCATAATGGAAAGAACTATCCACTGAGATTTTAAAGTAGCAATAATCTTTTAAATTTACATGATAATACTGGGAATTTTTATAGTAACTCTCTTTGAGATGTTAAAAGTGTTTTGCATGAATCACAGATTTCTTTTGAGATTGGATGAAGAAAGAGCACTACAGATTTTGCAAATCAACTGTCTCAGAGAGTCTTATTCTTTCACAATTATAACAAAGGACATAGAATCAAAAATGGAATGCTCTGACTTCCATATCAGGTCTTGTTTGTATATTGAACTGCTACTTTTAGAGAACACATAAATGAAAGTATAAGATAGATCATCAAATATCACTTTTGAATTTTTAAATTTTTAAATAGGTTGTATTATTTATAAGATCAATTTCAAATGAAAAGCTTAAAAATAGGAAATTCTTGATCTGCCCCAGGAAGCAACTTTTATATCATCATGGATTGTTAAAGAAGATATATATATATATATTTTTTTCTTTTGACCAATAATTTTTTTTAATTAAAGCTTTTTATGTACAAAACATATGCATGGATAATTTTTCTTTTTCTTTTTTTTATTTTTTAAAATAGTTTTTATTTACCAGATATATGCATGGGTAATTTTACAACATTGACAATTGCCAAATCTTTTGTTCTAATTTTTCCCCTCCTTCGCCCACCCTTTCCCCCAGATGGCAGGTTGACCAATACATGTTAAATATGTTAAAGTATAAATTAAATACAATATATGTATACATGTCCAAACAGTTGTTTTGCTGTACAAAAAGAATCGGAATTTGAAATAGTGTACAGTTAGCCTGTGAAGGAAATCCAAAATGTAGGCAGACAAAAATAGAGGGATTGGGAATTCTATGTAGTGGTTCATAGTCATCTCACAGAGTTCTTTCACTGGGTATAGCTAGTTCAGTTCATTACTGCTCTATTGGAACTGATTTGGTTC
Source organism: Sminthopsis crassicaudata (assembly GCF_048593235.1). Classification (NCBI taxonomy): domain Eukaryota; kingdom Metazoa; phylum Chordata; class Mammalia; order Dasyuromorphia; family Dasyuridae; genus Sminthopsis; species Sminthopsis crassicaudata. Next base: position 550,245,402 of record NC_133619.1, read on the forward strand.
ATCTCATTGTTGAAAACGGCCACATCCATCAGAATTGATCATTATATAGTATTGTTGTTGAAGTATATAATGATCTTCTGGTCCTACTCATTTCACTCAGCAAGAAAATATATATTTTAAAGCAGAGAAAATTTAGATGTAGATGGACCCTTAGATTTCATATATATTTTAAGCTCCCTATTTGACAAATTAGGAACTTAAGACACAGAGAAGTGAAATGGCCCAAGATGATGTGGCTAATAAGAAATAGTATTGGGACTTAATGCAATTGGATAATTTGATTTAAATTGGTAATGACAATAAAATAATTTTCAATAACTTACTGTGGACTTAGAATGAATATATGTGATTAAATTATATCTGTGACACTTTCCATCTCTGTGATCCTTGGCAAGTCATATGCCATATTTTTTCTCTGAGCCTGGAAAAAATTCCCCAGAGTTAACATCCCAAAGAGGTTATAAAAAAGGGGAAAGGATCCACGTGTGCAAAATTGTTTGTGGCAGTCTTTTTTGTGTGGCAAGAAACTGGAACCTGAGTGGATGCCTTTCAGTTGGAGTATGGCTGAATAAGTTATGATATATGAATGTTATGGAATATTATTGTTCAATAAGAAATAATCAACAAAATGATTTCAGAGTCTTGGAGAGACTTATATGGACTGAGGCTAAATAAAGTGAGTAGAATCAGAACATTGTTCAAGCAACAGCAAGATCATATGATGATAAATTTTGATATACATGTATCTTTCTAGCAGCGAGGTAATTCAGACCAGTTCCAATGGTCTTGTGATGAAGACAGTCATCTGCACCCAGAGAGAGAACTGTGGGGAGTGAGTATGGATCACAACATAGTATTTTCACATTTTTTGTTATTTGCTTGCATTTTGTTTTTTTTTCTCATTTTTTTTTCCTTTTTGATCTTATTTTTCTTGTGCAACATAATTGTGAAAATATGTATAGAAGAATCACACATGTTTAACGCATATTGGATTACTTGCTGTCTAAGGGCAGAGGTGGAAGGAAGGGAGAGAAAAATTTGGAACATAAGGTTTTGTAAGGCAGAATGCTGAAAATTATTTATGCATATGTTTTGAAAATAAAAACCTTTAATAAAAAAAGAAAACATTTCTCAGAAACCATTTACTAAACTATGGGCTGATTGCAATCTGCACTGGTGCAAGGAGTTTATATATTGAAAAAATGAGTTCCTTCATGTGGTTGCAATAAAGACAACAACAACATTGATAAACTAATGTGTATTGTACTAAAAGTCTACAAGTATTTTAAATATCTGTATCTATCTGACTATATATATCTAATTTCTATAATTTAATTTCTAATAATTCTAATAGATTGTTCCTTTCAAATGATAGAAATAATAATTAATAATATTCATATCACACAAAATTACAAAGTTCTTTATAAATGATCACCCACTTAACCTTTACAACAATTGTATGAGTTAGATGAGGAAACTGAAGTTGAAAGCAGGTGTGTCTGTACTGGATCCCATATTTAGGAAGCAGTAGTCTCAATAAGAATTTTAATTTAAAATTTACTGGCTTTATCCACTGTGCACCTAGTTATCTATCTATCATACATTTTAGTCTCTTTTTTCCTTTCATAAATGAGATAAAATGAGAAATATTCACATATAGATATATGTTCCCTTGATATTTAGATCTGGATTCTTGTTCCAATTAACTTATATATATTCTCCATTTGGCCTTCATCAGACCAAAAGCAGGAACATATTAAAATATAGGTCTAGGTAGCAATATTTATATATCCCAGTTGAAATTAAACACTTAATCAATAAATGTGTATTGAGAACCTATGAAATTCAAGGTCTAATTCTGGTTATCACTGGTGTGAAGCAGACTGTATAAGTTAACTTTACTGATGCAGTTTCCCTACATGTAGAACCTAAAGAATATGAATGGCCATTCTGTGATTGGTTCAATTGTCTAACCATGTATTAAAAAGGAAACTCTTAGTAAAAGAAGCATTCAAAAAGGTCATTGGCTTCATTAGCTCTTGGAGGATCTCTGTGATTCTTTAACTAGCGATGTCTGGTTAAAGACTACATTATAAGGAGAAAATCACATTAGCTTCCTCCTGGTATGAGGCAGTATAGGTCAGAAATAAGGCCTTTTCTATTTTAGGTGAAGGGAATGGATCTTTTCTCTGAATTTGTGAGTTTTCAATTTCTAGAATGTTTCTTGAAATTTTGGCATCCTAATGTCGGGGCTGCAAAGCAAGTGTAGTAACATTACATGACCTGAAGAGCAAGAAGAGATCTTTAGGAGTGACCTTAGAGATGCTAGCAAAACTTGGGACAAAAACTATTCTAAGTAGACATCCAACATCTGATCAAAAACATGGTAGAAACAAAACTATGCAAGAACTGAACTGGGTTAAATGCCTATTCTCCCCAACAGAGACCAAGATGCTAAAAAGGAGAATCCCTTACCCTCCCTCAAGTATTTGAAGATATGTCTTTGAATTAAATATCTCTTTGTAAAAGTCATCCAATTTTAAATTATTAAATATTTATTGACCTCCTTAATAATAAGTAGAAAACTTTTAGAGTTATCCATTGTAACCCTTGAATTTCACTTGTAGTGTATTGGCTTTGGGAGGAAAGGATCGAACTATGTCAATGAATTAGAGAAGATGCTCTTATTCAAAGTAGGCATTTCATTGAACATGAGAATTCACTGTTATCAGAACTCCTGGTTAGGAAATGCAGTACACCTTTTCTCTAATGAATGGTCTCAGAGAGTCGCCTAGAGAACTAGAGATTAAATGACCAAATATGTCCAGAGCCAAACAGAAAATAAGTTTTAGAGCAGAGCTTGAAACTAGAATGACCTTTCTTTCTCCCTCCCTCTTTCCTTTCCTCTGTTCCTTCCTTCCTTCCTCCTTCCCTCCCTCCCTTCCTTCCTTCCTTCTTGCTTTTTCCTCCTTCCTTTCTTTCTTTCTATCTCTTTCCATTTAGATATTCTGAATCTCAGCATGTTCTTGCTGTTGTTATATACAACAGGAATAATAGTGTATGTTTCAAAATTTATTAAAACAACAACTAAATGGAAAATTGGGGATTAGGGTATTCTTTTCTATTCTTGTCTTTATACATTTGGTATCTAGTAGAGTGCTTTGAACATGCTAAGCATATTATAAATGACTTTTAACTTGAAAAGTTCAATCAATAACCATGTATAGATGCTATGTTGAGTACTATGTATGAAAAAAAAAAAAGTTTCTAAAAATTGTTCTTTCCATCAAGGAATGTATAGTCTAGTGAATAAACTAAAGCAATTACTCTAATAAATAATACACCAAAATGGTTTAGAGCCTTGTTATTAACATGATTAAACCAGGATATTTTTTTGGATTTAGATTTTTCACTAGGATATTTTTCATGCATCTTTACAGAGCATGTATGCTCATCTGAATGATTTCAGTCACAATGCCTTTCCCTTTTCATCTGTTGACAAATTACCATTCCCACTGATACTACTAGAGAAAAATATTTTTTCCCAATATTCCACAAACATACAGTGATTTCTCCCTCTGAATCTTCTTATAAACAATTTTCAAGACTTCAAATTCAGTTATCATTAATATTATAGAAACAAGAATGGTATTTTTCAAAATCTGCACGATAAATGTAAAACATATAAATATACATACCTATTCCATGTCTGCAAAGGTATATTCCATATATAGTCATCTAAGTCAAATGACAGTGTATATATAGATAGCATGCTTAAAAGGACATGGGGAGTTTTCTCCTAAATGCTAAGAATGAGCTTCACTTACATTTCTAATCATAGCAATTCATCTTGAAAAGGGTTTGAAGGATCAGAGATGTAGGGCCAAATTGGTGAAGAGGAGCCAGGAAGTTGTCTGAATTCTCCTGTTTTCTTTAGAAATAACACTAAATCAAGCCTGAAAACACATTTTGGAGTGATAGAATCTAAAAAAGATAGAATGAAACAATTTTTCAGTGCAAAATAATTGAGAAGAACTTTAGGAAAGGATTCACTTGGATAAAAAGTGTCTAGACAAGGTAGTGGGAGGTTCTTAGTCACAACACAGATCAGCAATAAGATCCCTCTCTTCTGGTTCAGAAAGTGACTGGCACAACAGACCAGCTGTGGGGCCTCCAGAACCAGCACAAAAGGCAAACTAGGAGACCCAGAACTCTGGCACAACAGGAAATATTTGGCTGGACAACCCCAGCACCTGAGGCATGGGAAGTCAGTGGCAAGGTCCCTGGAATACAGCAAAAGAAACTTGAGACAGTATTCCCTCTGCTAGGAACAAAGCACAACCTTAAAAATGAGCAAACAAAAAAAGAGTCCAGACCATGCTACTATGGTGACAGGAAAGATCAAAATACAAACTTAAAAGGAGACAACAATGTCAAAATACCTGCATGTGAAGCCTCAAAGGGAAATATAAATTGATCTCAAGCCCAAAATGTCCTTTTGGAAGAACTCAAAAAGGGTTTTAAAAATCAAGTGCGAGAGGTAGAAGAACTGGGGAAAGAGTTATGCAGGTGAATTATGAAAAAGAAAAATAAGAGCAATATCTTAGAAAAGAAAGCACAAAAATTGAAGAAAACAATTACTTTAGAAGTAGAATTGAACAAATGGAAAAGGAGGTAAAAATCTGATTGAATAAAATTCCTTTAACATTATAATTGGTAAAGTAGAAGCTAATGTTTCTCTGAGACATTTAAGAATAAGTCAAACAAAATGAAAATAAAAAAAATAGAAATAAAATGTAAAATACTTCTTTGGGGTGGGGGGGGAACTGATACAGGAAAGATAATTTAAGAATTATATTGTACCTGAATGTCATGATCAAAACAAAAAGCCTAGATAACATCTTTCAAGAAAGCAAGGAAAACTCTAATAATATTATAGAACCAGAGGGTAACATACTCATTGAAATATCCACCAATTGGGGTTGTGAAATGATCTAACTATAATGGAGAATATTCAGGAACTATGCCCAAAAGGCTATAAAACTCTGTATACCCTTTGACAAAGCAGTGTTATTTCTGGGTTTGTATTCCAAGGAAATTATAAAGGGGGGAAAAGGACTCACATGTGCAAAACTGTTCGTAGCAATTCTTTTTGTGGTAATAAAAAATAGGAGAAGGAGTGGATGCCCATTAATTGGGAAATGGCTGAACAAGTTGTGGTACCTGAAAATAATGGAATATTATTGTTCTATTAAAAAATGATGGACAAGCTGTTTATAGAAAGGCCTGCAAAGATTTCCATGAACTGATGCTGAATAAAACAAGCAGAACCAGGAATTCATCCTAAACAATAATAGTAAGAATCAGTTAGGATAATTAGTTAGGAAAGGTTTGATTTTCATTGGTTCAGCTATCCAAAGCAATCCCAATAGACTTGGACAAAAATGCAATGTGCATCTAAAAAATTAACTAAGGAGACTCAATATAAATCAACATGTGCTGTGTTATTTTTTTTTCCTCTACCATAACTTTTTCCCTTTTGCTTTGAGTTTTCTCTCTAACATGATTTATAAAGTAATTTATATTAAAAATAAATAAACTTACTACAATAAAAAAAGAAATAATCCACTAACCACTTCCTGTGAGAGATTACAAAATGAAAACTCTAAGGTATATAGGAGCCAAAATCCAGATTATCAGATCAAAGAGAAAATACTTCAAGCAGCCAGAAACACTTTAAAAGTCAAGGAATTTCAGACAGAATTACATAAGATTTAGCAGTTTCTAAATGAAGGAGCAAAGGGTTTGGAATATAATATTTGAGAATGCAAAATAAATTGGTTAACAACAAAGAATCAACTACTTAGCAAAGTTAAACATAATCTTTCAGAAAAAAAAAAGATGGACATTCTATGAAACAGGAGACTTTCAAACTTTCTAGATGAAAAGATCAGAGTTAAAATTAGATCTTCAAATGCAAGTCTCATGAGAAGCAGAAAAGTATAAATGGGGAAAAACATTCAACAAGACTAAACTGTTTATATCCCTGCATGGGGAGATAATACCTGTAACTCTTTTTTTTTTTTTTTTTTTTTTTTACTGGATTTTTTTTATTAAAACTTTTAATTTTTAAAACATATGAATAGTTAATTTTCAACATTCACCCTTACAAAACCTTGTGTTCCAATGTTTTTTACTTCTTTCCCCCCAACCCCTCCTTAGAGGGTAAGTAATCCAATACATGTTAAATACATGCATTTCTTTTATACATATTCCTGCAATTATGCTGCACAAAAAAAGTCATATTAAAAGGGGGGGGGGAAATTAGAAAGAAAACAAAATGCAAAGTATACTGAAGAAAACAACTACTTTTTTTATAACTTTTAAATTTTCCAAATACATGTAAAGATAGTTTTCAACATTTACCTTTGCAAAACCTTGTGTTCTAAATTTGTTCCATCTTCTTGCCCACCCTTAACATAGATATAAATCAATATAGGTTAAACATGTGCTAAACAAATTTCCATATTTTGCATGCTGTGCAAGAAAAATCACATCAAAAGGTGAAAGAAAAAATTGTAGTCCAATGTAATCCAAATAACTAGAAGGCATTGCTAAGAGAGATCCTGTTTGCTCTTTTATAACGAGAGATTTGGCTAAAGAGGCCTGTGGGTGGAGTCCCCCAGTTGACTCAGATCTGGTTGGGGGTTGTGAGAGCCTGATATCCTATTGGAATTCAAAAGGATGCTTTTGACCAGGATTTGTGAATCAAAGGTCCTAGCTTCCTGAACTGATAATGCATCAGCCAGGAGGGGCTGGGAACCAGAAAGGAATAAATCAATCTGAAAGGACAAGTTTCTTAAAGGGAGCACAACCCATATCAAAATGAAAAGAACAGTATCTGTTACAAACGGTTATATGAGGAAAACACTTTCCAAAAAAAACAAGTCTTATAGGAATAGAAAATAATATTTAGAATATTTAGAGCAGGTGATGTCACTGACATATATCTGAGAAAATTTTCACAGACTGACACTTGGCAATAGTTTTATACAATTCAACATATTTCATGTCCACCACCATGGCTGAGGGAAGTCAAAAGATACTAACTTTCACAAACTTGGGAATTGGAGGTGAATGTGTGTGTGTGTGTGTGTGTGTGTGTGTGTGTGTGTGTGTGTGTGTCTAGGGGGTGGAGAGCAGAGAGAGCTAGAATCAACAAACTGTGGTTAAGACCAAGAATTGTAGAAAAAGCACAAAGGCAAGAAAATTGTAAGTCATTATAAGTGTGACCATCAAGATATTGAATGAGATGAGGTGAGATCTCTCAAGACAGGTGTGAAAATCGAGTAAAGCTTCATCTACTTCAGAGTTTGAGTAGGCCTGAAGGACTCTGAAGATTTGAGTCAAGGGCACACTTAAGTCCCCTTCCTTCTATCCTCCCATGACATCATTTTCTCCCTATTTCAATCAAATATGGGCAACTATGTACTTATTGGTCAACTTCAATTTCTTGGGTAGTTTTTGAGTTTAGAATGTAAGATTCTCAGCCAATGAGGATGAGGGTCAGTGGTGGGAGGGGCTATTTGCCTTAGGGATTAAAAGTGTTAACCCTGCCCCAGAAGGTGCTTCCTCCCTTCCATTGTCTGCTCAAGGGGTGGGAGGCCCTTTTCCCAAGAACATATAATAAACTTTGCTTTGCTTCAGCTTTTTTTTTTTTTTTTTTTATTAAATGGTGACCCCTCACCATTTCTGTACCAGACAATATGAAGAGCCACAAGAAATTATGGATTAAAAAATGTCAAAGGCATAGTTATGTTGGAACTCTGATTTTGTTCTTGGAAGCTTGTACTTTTAATATAGTTTTATTATATTGGTGGACCATGTCCCTTCTTGTTTCCTAAGTGAGGCAATCTACAGAATTACTTGTAACCATGGGGACTGAGGCAGGGGTGAAGAGCAGCAAAATAAGTAGTGATGGCTCATTTCCTTTTAAGTTATTTATTTTCTGGAACTTGAGATACTAGATTTTTAGTATTTTTCCATTTTTTTTTTTTTGTTACACAAAACTTCATTGTAGTGATTAGGCCAGTATGATACAGTACCATCCAGACTGAACACTAAAGCAAAGACATGTTTTTATTTATTTATTTGGAACTTGGGTGGGGGGGTGGGGGTAGTTAGGGATGGGAAAGAACATCTGGTGTTTAGAATTACAAAAAAAATACTCTCTTTAGAAAAGGTTTGGGGAAAACAAACAAACCAGCATCCTTTCCTCTATGAATATCTCTTAACTACTGAAACAAAAGAGTAGTTTTCAGATAAGCCAGACAATTACTAAGAAACATCTGAATCAGTCAACTGCATAATGAATGTGAAAGAAACCACCATAACAATGTTAGACAGATGTCTCATTGACCACACCATCAGCCTTCAAAGTGAAAGTATTCCTTAGCTTTTTAGATGTATTTACATTTACACAAACAAAAGGATACTCTTATATAATTTGTATGTAAACAAATATATCTATGTATATCTATACATATGCATTATGTGTACATTCAAACTGATATCATATATATGTATATGTATGAATTTATATATGTATGTATTTATATGGATGGAGCTAGGTGGCTCTGTGGATAGTTTGATGGGACTAGAATCTTCCTGAGTTCAAATGTGACCTCAGACATTTACCAAATGTATGACTCTGTGCAAGTCCCTAAATCCTGCTTGTCTCAGTTTCTCCTTCTGTAAAATGAGTTGAAGAAGGAATAGTAAACCAGTCCAGTATCTTTGCCAAGAAAACTCCAAATGGGCTTAGGAAGAGTCAAACATGACTGAAACAACTGAATAATATCACCAACAACATTATACATACACATAGAATTTCTTCATATGTCTCTATGTACAAACACATGTACATTACAAGAAAATTAACTTTACTATTGTTAATATCAAATGAAATAGTCCCTTCTCTCTCAAAACACTGTGACCAAGAGAGAAGTCCTTCCCTCTAAAATATAATAGTAAATCTATGTATCATAAATTCGTTTCAGTTAGTTGGATAAGATCCTACCCTAGGTTTCTACTCTGGGAACTTTAGCTCAATTTATATTGTAAACAGGCTAATCATAGTTACTAAGAGTGTCCTTGCCTCCTTTTTAAGGCTTGGGACACTCAGGATCTTGAAGGGGTAAAAAACAAACAAAATGAAGTAGATTTTCTTTTCTTGCAGTTTTTGCCATGGGTAGCATATAACTTTTGTCCCCCATTTTTCTTGCCATGTATAAAAAGCTTTCTTTAGGTTTTCTTGGTGGACATCCATGTATAGGTAACCCAAGTTCATAGCATTCTTTGTCTAAATTATGGATTTCTTTTCTCCTCTCCTATATTTGATTTATTTTAGGACTATCACACATATATACATGCAGATAAATAGACAGACAGACAGACAGACAGACAGACAGATAGATAGATAGATAGATAGATAGATAGATAGATAGATAGATGGATAGACTACTTAGTATAGTCCCAACATTCCAGCATCACATGAATATTGATGCCTAGAATTCTTTCTAAGTGGAGTATTATTTTATACAAGGAAAGTTTTAGTAGAGGACTGGAGAAGAGTAAAATCTGAATGTATGTGTTTGTGTGTGAATAGATAGATAGATAGATAGATAGATAGATAGATAGATAGATAGCTGAAAAGATACACAGCAGACAGACTCTTTAGTATAGCCCCAACATAGCTACCTCAAAGTCTCTTCAAGTGGAGGATTATTTTATGTAAGGAGAGTTTTAGTAGAGGATTGGAGGAGAGTTATATTTGAATTTGTGTGTGTGTGTGTGTGTGTGTGTGTGTGTGTGTGTGTGTGTATAGAAAAATAGGTAGGTAGATAGATAAATTGATAAATATCTATTTAGATAGATAGCTAGATGAATGATAAATAGAAATGGGAGTTAGATGGTAGATGGATAGATGATAAATAAGCATATATAATATTAAAGGCAGTTCCAAAAAAAAAAAAAAAGTTAATGTAAACACACATTTTTAAAGCATTTGTTCAGTGTAGAGATGAGATTCAGGCAGCAGTAAGGCACAGAGCATACAGAACTAATTTACCTCAGTCAGGAAATGCTGTTTTCAATTCTCTACTGACACATGCTACCCAAGTGACCACTAATAAGTCATTAACTTCTTATTGTTTCAAGTGAATCTATAAAACTCTAAGTTAAAAGTATAGGTGATGATTAATATTAGCAAAAGAAGTTTATCTTATTGGATATTAAATCACTGAAATTTTAGTGGTATAAAGTGTCAAGTTAGTAAGCTTGAGATATAAAAACAATACTTGATCTGCCTTTACAGAGTCTATTCAGAGACTTCAACATTATACAAATAGTAATAATATAAAATTGACATGGAACAATAACCTTTAAGTTCTATTTATAAAAGATAATACTGAAACACAATTTAAATAAATCATATATGTGGAATTTGTTAACTTTGTTACTTGTGATTAGCAATTGTGTTTTGTCCCTTCTTTTTCTTTTCAAGCTTTGTAAAAAAGAATAAATTTTACAGGAATTATTTCCATGGTTCAAATCCTTGATATTTTCTTATTTTGGTGGAATTTTACTTGGAATGTAAGTCCTTCCATATTCACAGTTTCGTTCATAAATTAGGTTCTGATTTTTCATGATTCTTCTCTATGTTAACACAATGAATCTATTTGGTTGGTGTAGCACAAAGAATCTCTCGCTTCTAGCATTCTTCTCAGAGGTAGTTTTAGTTTCTTTTCATATTTGATAGTTTCCTTTTAATTAAGGTCTGGAGGAATAAAAAAGACCTTTAGAAACTAATTAACTCTTCCCAAGCACAATCCCAACACTTCAAGGTACCAACAATAAATGATGCTGCTCATAGTATCCTCAAAAAGACAAGAGAGGTATTCAGTGAGGAAAGGTTAAATGGGGTTAAGGTTAGCATTAGAATTTTTTAAATGATCCAAAAAGCTCTTAAAGCAATTTGCCATGAATCTATTGTAAATGAAAGACATCAATCTAATTTTTATGATCCAAAATGCAAATTCCTCCATAAAATATCCAGTAATGCAGTCAGTTGAAAGTCCCCTCCCCCTCCTCTTTTTGGCAAAATACCTGCTCATCTTATTTGATTTTATTTGTTCATGGAATAGGTTTAAAAATCTTTGAAGATAAGTATTCTATATTATTTCTTTGTATCTCCTCTAGGGTCTGGCATAGTACATTATATAAATAGATGCTTACAAATGCTTGTTAAATGGATGAAAGAACCTTTAAAATTCATTTATTGTTATTGCGGAAATGAATAAAAAAAAAAACACGATCTGGTACTGACCAAGAAATAGAATATTAGATCAGTGGAAGAGATTAGGTACACAATACACAATAATAAATAATCATAGTGATCCAGTGTTTAAGAAACCTAAAGTCCAAACTTTCGGGATGGAAAAAAAATCACCACTTGAGATAAGTGCAGAAAAAAAAAATATGAAAACAGTTTAGAAGAAAGTAGATATACACTAACATCTCATATATAACAAAATAAGGTCAAAATGGATAAATAATTTAAATATAAAAGATGGTAGCAGAAGTAAATTAGGAGATCATGACAATATGGATATGTTGATTACATAAAATTAAAGAGCCTTAGGCAGCTAGGTGGCATAGTAGATAGAGCACCAGTTTTGAATTCAGGAGGCCCTGAGTTCAAATCTAGCCTCAGATACTTTACACTTCCTAGCTGTGTGACCTTGGGCTATTCACTTAATACCAATTGCCTCAGCCAAAAAAAAAAAAAAAAAAATTAAAAATCCTTTGCATAAAAAAAAAACTAATATAGCCAAAATTAGAGGAAAAATATGAAAGTGGGACAAATGTAAAGGTAAATTTCTTTGATAAAGACTTCATTTCTTAATTATATATAAAACTGAACCAAATGTATATATATATATTTTTAATAGAGAGATTTTCCAGTTGATAAATGCTGACCAGGCAATTTTCAGAAGAAGAAATCAAAGTAATCAATATTCACGTGAAAAAAGATCCTAAATCACTTCTGAATAGAGAAATGCAAATTTTAACTCTCTGAGATACCACTTAATTCTTATTAGATTGAATAATATGCCAGAAAAGGAAAATGACAAATGCTGAAGGAACGAGAAAAATAATAGGATACTAATGCATTTCTGGTAGAGATCTAAACTAACATCTCACACTAAATAGAAAGACAAGTTCACAATAGATATGTAATTTATATATGAAGAGTTTAATCATGAACAAATCAAAAGAGCAAGCATCAGGCCTATAGATAGGGGAAATATTCATGACCAAATAAGAGACCGAGATTTAATAAAAAGGAAAATGCATAATTCTGATTACATAAAACTTAAAAGTTTGTATAAACTTTTGGCAAAAAAAAAAAAAAAAAAAACCTTGCATCAACAATATGCGACAAAAGAGTACACTTAAAGGACTATAAAACTGTGTATATCATTTGACCTGAAAGTCTCACTAATATGGCTATTTCCTAAAAAGAAAAAAAAAATAAAAGGAATATATCAGAGAAAAGAACCTATTTGTACTAAAATATTCATAGAATTTCTTTTCAGAATGACAAAGAATTAGAAAGTGATAAAGTGTCCATCAATTAAGATTGGTAAACAGTTTGTGATAAATGGAATATCACTGTACTATAATAAATGATGAGCAGAATGATCCCAAGAGAAGAAATTGATGATGTCTGAATATAGATTGAAGCATACTTTTTAGGGAAGTTTAATTTTTCTTGAGAGGTTTTTGTTTTTTTTTTTTTTTTGGTTTATTTTACAACATGACTATAAAGTAAATGTTTTATGTGACTTCACATGCAAAACATAAAGCAAATTACTTGCCTTTATAATGAGGGAGGGTAGCAAAGAAAGCAAGAGAATTTGGAGGGCAGCTAGATGGAACAGTGATTAGAATACCATCCTTGAAATCAGGAAAACCTGAGTCCAAATCTGGTCTCAGACACGTAACACTTCCTAGCTGTATGACCCTGGGTAAGTCACTTAACCCCATTGGCTCAGCCAAAAAAAAAAAAAAAAAAAAAAAAAAAAAAGTAAAGAAAAAAAGAAAGAAAGAGAATTTGGAATTCATTTTTTAAATGAATATTTAAAATGTTTTATATGTAAATGAGGATAAATAAAATACTATATAAATTTTTAAAAAAGAGGGGGTAGGACAATTACCTTTTGAAAAAGTTATTAGCAATGTAAATGCAAGTCTACTTTTATATGTCAATCAGAATTAAAATCCCTCATTAAAATGTGATTTCTAATTAAAACCATTTCTAATCACATGAAAAGGTGCTCTAAATTACTACTGATCAGAGGTTCGAAAAAAATTTTTGGGTTTTTTTTTTTGTATATTAGTATTTTTTAAAATATAATTTAATTTTTATTTTATTTTATAATTATAACTTTTTTTTTTGACAGTACATATGCATGGGTAATTTTTTACAACATTATCCCTTGCTCTTACTTCTATTCAGATTTTTTCCCTTCCTCCCCCAACCCCCTCTCCCAGATGGCAGGCAGTCTTATACATGTTAAATATATTACAGTATATTCTAGATACAATATATGAGTGTAGAACAAAATTTTTTGTTGCACAGGAAGAATTGGATTCAGAAGGTAAAAATAACAGTTTACACTCATTTCCCAGTGTTCCTTTTCTGGATATTCTGATTCTGTCCATCATTAATCAATTGGAATTGGATTAGCTCTTCTCTATGTTGAAGATATCCACTTCCATCAGCATACATCCTCATACATTATTATTGTTGAAGTGTATAATGATCTGGTTCTGCTCGTTTCACTTAGCATCAGTTGATATAAGTCTCTCCAAGCCTCTCTGTATTTCTCCTGTTGGTCATTTCTTACAGAACAATAATATTCCATAACATTCATATACCATAATTTACCCAACCATTCTCCAATTGATGGACATCCATTCATCCTCCAGCTTCTAGCCACTATGAAAAGGGCTGCCACAAAAATTTTGGCACATACAGGTCCCTTTCCCTTCTTTAGTATTTCCTTGGGATATAAGCCCAGTAATAGTATGGCTGGGTCAAAGGGTATGCACATTTTGACAACTTTTTGGGCATAATTCCAGATTACTCTCCAGAATGGTTGGATTCTTTCACAACTCCACCAACAATGCATCAGTGTCCCAGTTTTCCCACATCCCCTCCAACATTCACCGTTATTTGTTCCTGTCATCTTAGCCAATCTGACAGGTGTGTAATGATACCACAGAGTTGTCTTAATTTGCATTTCTCTGATCAATAGTGATTTGGAACACTCTTTCATATGAGTGGAAATAGTTTTAATTTCATCATCTGAAAATTGTCTGTTCATATCCTTTGACCATTTATCGATTGGAGAATGGCTTGATTTCTTATAAATTAAAGTCAATTCTCTGTATATTTTGGAGATGAGGCCTTTATCAGAACCTTTAACTGTAAAAATTTTTTCCCAATTTGTTACTTCCCTTCTAATCTTGTTTGCATTAGTTTTGTTTGTGCAGAAACTTTTTAATTTGGTGTAATCAAAATGTTCTATTTTGTGATCAATAATGGTCTCTAGTTCTCCCTTGGACACAAACTCCTTCCTTCTCTACAAGTCTGAGAGGTAATCCATCCCATGTTCCTCCAATTTATTTATGATTTTGTTCTTTATGCCTAAATCTTGGACCCATTTTGATCTAATCTTAGTATGTGGTGTTAAATGTGGGTCCATGCCTAGTTTCTGCCATACTAATTTCCAGTTTTCCCAGCAGTTTTTGTCAAATAATTAATTCTTATCCCAAAATTTGGGATCTTTGGATTTGTCAAAAATTAGATTGCTATTTTTATTCACTATCTTGCCTTATGAACCTAACCTATGCCACTGATCAACTAGTCTATTTCTTAGCCAATACCAAATGGTTTTGGTGACTGTTGCTTTATAATATAGCTTTAAATCAGGTACACTTAGACCACCTTCCTCTGACTTTTTTTTCATTAGTTCCCTTGCAATTCTCGACCTTTTATTTTTCCAAATGAATTTTGTTGTTATTTTTTCTAGGTCATTAAAATAGTTTCTTGGGAGTCTGATTGGTATAGCATTAAATAAATAGATTAGTTTGGGGAGTATTGTCATCTTTATGATATTCGCTCAGTCTATCCAAGAGCACTTAATGTCTTTCCAATTATTTAAATCTGACTTTATTTTTGTGGCAAGTGTTTTGTAATTTTGCTCATATAATTCCTGACTCTCCTTTGGTAGATATATTCCCAAATATTTTATACTATCGACTGTTATTTTGAATGGAATTTCTCTTTGTATCTCTTGCTGTTGGATTGTTTTGGTAATGTACAAAAATGCTGAGGATTTATGTGGATTTATCTTGTATCCTTCAACTTTGCTAAAATTCTGAATTATTTCTAATAGATTTTTAGCAGAGTCTTTGGGGTTCTCTAAGTATACCATCATGTCATCTGCAAAGAGTGATAATTTGATTTCCTCATTTCCTACTCTAATTCCTTGAATCTCATTCTCGGCTCTTATTGCCGAGGCTAGAGTTTCTAGTACTATATTGAATAGTAATGGTGATAATGGGCAACCTTGTTTCACTTCTGATCTTACAGGGAAAGGTTCTAGTTTATCACCATTACATATGATGTTTAGTGAAGGTTTTAAATATATGCTCTTTATTATTTTAAGTAATAGTCCATTTATTCCTCTACTCTCAAGCGTTTTTAGTAGGAATGGATGTTGGATTTTATCAAATGCTTTTTCTGCATCTATTGAGATGATCATATGGTTTTTATTCATTTGATTATTAATATGGTAAATTATACTAATAATTTTCCTAATATTAAACTAGCCCTGCATTCCTGGTATAAATCCCACTTAGTCATAGTGTATTATGCTGGGGATGATTTTCTGAAGTCTATTTGCTAATATCTTATTTAAGATTTTAGCATCAATATTCATTAAGGAAATTGGTCTATAGTTTTCTTTTTCAGTTTTCGATCTACCTGGTTTAGGTATCAGTACCATGTCTGTGTCATAGAAGGAATTTGGTAGGACTCCTTCAATCCCTATTTTTTCAAATAGTTTACATAGCTTTGGAGTTAGTTGTTCTTTAAATTTTTGGTAGAATTCACCTGTAAATCCATCTGGTCCTGGGGATTTTTTCCTGGGGAGTTGATTAATAGCTTGTTCTATTTCTTTTTCTGAGATGGGGCTATTTAGACTACTTACTTCTTCGTCTGTTAATCTGGGCAAGCTATATTTTTGAAGGTATTCTTCCATTTCATTTAAGTTATTGAATTTATCGGCATAAAGTTGAGCAAAGTAGCTCCTAACTATTGTTCTAATTTCCTCTTCACTAGTGGTGAGTTCACCCTTTTCATTTTCAAGACTAACAATTTGCTTTTTCTCTTTCCTTTTTATAATCAGGTTTACTAAGGGTTTGTCTATTTTGTTGTTTTTTTCATAAAACCAACTCTTAGTTTTATTAATTAAGTCAATAGTTTTTTTTTTTTTTTTTTTTTTTTTTTTTTTTACTTTCAATTTTATTAATCTCACCATTTTGTGTTTGTCTGGGGGTTTTTAATTTGTTCCTTTTCTAGCAATTTTAGTTTTAAGCCCAATTCGTTGGCCCTCTCTTTCTTTATTTTATGCAAGTAGGCCTGTAGAGATATAAAAATTCCCCTTATTACTTCTTTGGCTGTATCCCACACATTTTGGTATGATGTCTCATTATTGTCATTTTCTTGGGTGAAGTTATTAATTATGTCTATGATTTGCTGTTTTAACCAATCATTCTTTAGTATAAGATTATTTAGTTTCCAATTATTTTTTGGTCTATTTTCCCCTGGCTTTTTATTAAATGTAATTTTGATTGCATTATGGTCTGAAAAGGATGCATTTATTATTTCTGCCTTACTGCATTTGATTTTGAGGTTTTTATGCCCTAGTATAGGATCAATTTTTGTATAGGTTCCATGAACTGCTGAGAAGAAAGTATACTCCTTTCTGTCTCCATTTAGCTTTCGCCAAAGATCTGTCATATCGAACTTTTCTAGTATTCTATTTACCTCTTTGACTTCTTTCTTATTTATTTTGTGGTTTGATTTATCTAATTCTGAGAGTGCAAGGTTGAGATCTCCCGCTATTATAGTTTTGCTATCTATTTCCTCTTGCAGCTCTCTTAATTTCTCTTTTAAGAATTTAGATGCTGCACCACTTGGTGCATATATATTTAATATTGATACTGCTTCATTATTGATGCTGCCCTTTAGCAGGATATAATGCCCTACCTTATCTCTTTTAATTAGATCAATTTTTGTTTTTGCTTGATCTGAGATGAGGATGGCTACTCCTGCTTTTTTGGTTTTGCCTGAAGCATAATAGATTCTGCTCCACCCTTTTACTTTTAGTTTGAATGTCTCACCCTATTTCAGGTGTGTTTCCTATAAACAATATATAGTAGGATTCTGACTTTTAATCCAGTCTGCTAACTGCTTCCTCTTTATGAGGCAGTTTGCCCCATTCACATTTATGGTTAAAATGACTAATTCTATATTGCTTACCATCCTATAACCTCTGCTTATGCTTTTCCCCTTTCCTTCCCTCTTACCCCCCTACCCAGTATTAAACTGGTGAACCCCACTTGCTTTTCACAGCCCTCCCTTTTTAGGATCCCTCCCCCACCTTAAAGATCCTCCCCTTATTTTACCCCTTTTCCTTGAAATTTCTGTATTCCCTTCCCCTTAGCTTACTCCTTCCCTTTCACTTTTCAATGAAGTGGAAGAAGTTTCACCATAAATCGAATATGTCTATTGATACACGCTATGTTCATCTCCCTCCTTTCTTTCTCTCAGATATAATAGGTTACCTTTGCCTCTTCATGATATGTAGTACCACCACTTTACACTTTTTTATGATATAATTTCCTTTCCACCTCTAGTTTCTAAGACAAATTGTACATATGTTCTTTACATATTTTTTTGGCAGAAGTATAGTTCTCAAGATTTCTTTTTACCTTTTTAGAAATCTCTTGAGTTCTGTATTTGAAGATAAAACCTTTTATATAGGTCTGTTTTTTTCAGCAAAAATAGATGGAATTCATTTATTTCGTTAAATGTCTATCTTCTTCCCTGGAAAACGATGCTCATTCTTGCTGGGTAAATTATTCTTGGCTGCATACCAAGTTCCTTAGCCTTTCGGAATATCATGTTCCAGGCCCTGCGTTCTTTTAATTTGGACGCTGCTAGATCCTGGGTTATCCTTATTGTGGATCCTCCATATCTGAATTGCTTTTTTCTAGCAGCTTCCAATATCTTTTCCTTTGTCTGATGGTTCTTGAACTTGGCCACTCTATTTCTTGGCGTTTTGATTTTAGGGTCCCTTTTAGTAGGTGATCGATGAATTTTTTCAATGTCTATTTTACCCTCTGTTTCCAGAATGTCTGGGCAGTTCTCTTTGATAATTTCCTTGAAAGTAGTGTACAAGCTCTTTTTTTCCTCACATTTTTCAGGGAGTCCGATTATTCTCAAATTGTCTCTCCTGGATCTGTTTTCCAGGTCTGTTGTCTTTCTAGTAAGGTACTTGACATTCTTTTCAATTGTTTCATTTCTCTGGTTTTGCTTGACTACCTCTTGGTTTTTCTTTGAGTCATTCATTTCTATTTGTTCCAGTCTAATTTTCAATGATGTATTTTCTTCACTCACTTTTTTTATATCTCTTTGTAATTGTCTAATTGAGTTTTTATCTTCTATGGAATTTTTTTCCATTTTATCCATTTTATTTTTTAGAGAGCTGTTTTCTTTTTCCAGCTCACTAATCCTGTTTTCCTTGGAGTTGTTTACCTTTTCCAGCTCACTAATCTTGTTTCTCAATGATTTGATTTCTTTATCCACTCTGTCTTTGAATGCATGGGATGACTTCTCGAGGCTCTCTTACCAAGCTTCCCTTTCCTTTTCCCATTTCTCTTCCAGCTCTCTTGTGACAGAAGTTCGAAAATTAAGACAACTCTAAGATACCACTATACACCTCTTAGATTGGCTAAGGTGACAGGAAAAGATAATGACAAATGTTGGAGGAGATGTGGGAAAACTGGGACACTGATACATTGTTAGTGGAACTCTGAACTGATCCAACCATTCTGGAGAATAATTTGGAACAATGCCCAAAGAGTTATCAAACTGTGCATACCCTTTGATCCTGCAGTTTTTCTCCTGGGCTTATATATCCCAAAGAAATCTTAAAGGAGGGAAAGGGACCTGTATGTGCAAAAATGTTTGTGACAGCCCTTTTTGTAGTGGCTAAAAACTGGAAAATGAATGGGTGCCCATCAATTGGAGAATGGCTGAATAAGTTATGGTATATGAATGTTATGGAATATTATTTTTCTGTAAGAAATGACCAGCAGGATGAATACAGAGAGGCTTGGAGAGACTTACATCAACAGATGCTGAGTGAAATGAGCAGAACCAGAATATCATTGTACATGGCAACATCAATATTATAGGATGATCAATAATGAATGTGTCTCTTTCCAACAATGAGATGATTGAGGCCAGTTCCAATGATCTTGTGATGAAGAGTCACACCCAGAGAGAACACTGAAAACTAAGTGTGGATCATAACATAACATTCTCACTCTTTTTGTTATTGTTTGTTTGCATTTTTTCTTACTCATTTTCTTTTCTTTTTGATCTGGTTTTTCTTGTGTAGTAAGATAATTGCATAAATATCTTTACACATATTTTATTTAACATATATTTTAACATATATAACATATATTGGATCGTTTGCCATCTAGGGAAGGGGGAGGGGGGAAAGGAGGAGAAAATCTGAAATGCAAAATTATGCAAGGGTCAATGTTGAAAAATTATCTGTACATATGTTTTAAAAATTAAAATGAAATAAAATGTGATTTTGATGAGGAGTCAACCAAAAGTACACTAAACTAGAACCTAGGATTCCTCATTTTAAATGTACACCATACCACTGGTTTGCCGTGTGTCTTTTATTTAGTCATTTTCTCTTTCTAGGACTCATTTTCCTCACTTATATGATGAGAAGATTGAACTCACTGGTCACCAAAGTCTCTTCTAGATCTAATAATCTAAGTTGTTAATTATTTTCTTTTTTTTCCCCAGGATCCAGTATAGTGATATTACATATATATATATATATATGCTAGATTGTACTACTTCTTCACTTCTTCTTTGAAGTCCTAATTTTCTTCCAAAGACAATTTAGGTATCATTTTCTACAAGAGACCTGCCATAATTCTTCTTTAGCCCAGTTGTTAGTATCTCTGTTTTCCCATACCTATAAAATGTAGACATTCTTGAGGAAAGGACTATTTCTTTCTTAAAGTTTGATTATCTCCCCCCTCATATTCATTAGTGAATATATTCTTTATTCTCTCCCCTATCTAGCAAAGCTTTCATTTTTGTTGTCATTGTATCACTAGTATTTGGCATATAACAGCTACTTAAACAAGGCTTGTTTAAAGAATAAAAACTCAGTAGACACTAGGTGTTAGGATTACTAGGTGATTACTCAGGTTGTCTGGACAATTACAAGGTGAGAACTCAGGTTGACTTGATAGAAGGAGCAAGTTCATTGGCTGAAGTGGTTATTCCCAGAAGCCCTTGCATTATCCCAAGCCCATTCTCTGGGAGGATAAAAGAGACAACATTGGGCCTGGAGAGCAGATTGGACTGGAGAAGGACAAGAGTTAAAGAGGAGAAGACTCTGCACTACATCTGGCTTGACGCAGCTCTCTGCAGGAAGGGAAGTCACTTCTCTGGACAAGAGTTAACAGCAACTGCCTGGAGACAACGGTTCACTACAGGAAGAAGAATCTGTCTGAGAGATTTGAGTTAACACAGCAGATCTCTTCCCAGAGAGCGATCCGGCAGCTTCTGGAGACGACAGCTCACTACAACTAGGCAAGTCTTAAATTCCTTGTCTATAAAATGAGCTACAGAAGGAAATAGCAAATCACTCCAGTATCTCTGCCACGAAAACCCCAAATGGGCTCACATAGAGTTGGACTTGATTAAGTAATTCAACAACAAAAACATACACTAGGCATTTAATAAATGTTTACCAAATTAACAAATAGATCAATTAGCAGTTACTTATGACATATAGCAGTTTTGATCATCTAATTTTCATCACTCTAAAACCTTAGATATATCTGAGAGTCTCTTTTCTTCTTCATATATTCTCTTCTCATAATGTTATCATGCACCTGACCCAGGAGATCAGGATTTTTATTTCTAAATTAAACATGAACATAAAAATACACATACAAATGTACATATATATATATATATATATATATATATATATATATATATATATATATATATATATATATTTACACACACATCACATTTTTTATTTGGAAATTTTTTTCACAGTATATATGCATGAGTAATTTTTTTTTATAATATTATCCCTTGTATTCATTTTTCCAAATTATCCCCCCCCTCCCTCCATTTCCTCCCCCCGATGACAGGCAATCCCATACATTTTACAACACATATACTTTCTTCAGTATTATATTAATTTTGTTAGTTTTATATCTCAAAAATACTTCTGTTTATAATAAAAAATAAGGAAATTGAGAACAAAGATCATCTCTGTTTTGAGAAATCAGTATAAAAGTGTTCTATAGATATGTCCACAAAATTAAGAAAATTCAAGGAATTTGTTCTCCACCCCCACTCCCCACAAATTACACTGAATATATTATTTGATGAAATCTTATATGAAAATTTAGATGAGCAACACAAGTTGGGGAGGTGTGGCTAGGGTACAATCTGCATCAGTGAAGACAGCCGTCACATCAATGAGATCATGAATCCACTTGAGTACTAAGTTGTTTCGAGAGTTTAACAGGATACCTTGTACCTAACAAGCATAGAGCAGATGATTGCTGCTTTTGCATTATTTAATTCAATCAAAATCATGATATGTGCCATTTTTTTCTTTTTGTTTTCTCTTTTTTCTCTCTCTCTCTCTCTCTTTTTTTTTTTTTTTTGCTAACATTTGTTAAAACATTTTCTTCCCCTAAAAGCATAAGTTCTTCAGTATTACTTGATTACTTGCAAGGTCGTTACACTCAATATCTTCAGTCTTAACTTGTTTAGATAACTTGCTTTAAAAAATAACAATCATAAGAATAAATCACTTATGAGAGAATATCCTAAATCTATAGTACTCTACATTCTAAGTATTTTTATTTATTTTATTATTTCTTTCTATTACTATTCTCAATTATTCTACAGACATTTTGATAGCAAATTAATATGTCAATTTTTCAAATCTTAAATATAAGAGTAATATCAAATTAGATGAAATAAACCAAATGGGAGTTCAGTAGAATGATCTAGTCATCAAAGAGACAGAAAGAATATTTCATTTATTTTATCTACTTGATCTCAAGGGAGACAGAATAAATAGTGGGAAAAGACTTGGTCTTGGATTCAGTTTCAAGTACTACTAAGTAATATTATGTCCTGAGATAAAATGTTTAATATGTTTTCAACTTAAGATCTTCCTTAAAGTGAGAATAGCAATACTAGTCCTGCCTAGATGAGTTAAAGTTAAAGGATGTACATAGATTTTACAATTTGCAAGACCATCTACACAAACATGCAAGACCTCTATATGCAAAGCACTGTTAAGTATAAAGACAAATAAGTCATTGACTTCATGGAATATGAAGAAAGATAATGATGTTTCATCAATTATGTGTTCATTTTTGCCTCTCTTACATTTTTTTCTTTTTCTCTTAGGCTCTTGATATATTTCCTTCTGTTCTTTTCTCTCTCCTCCTTTTCCTTTTCTTTCTTCTTCTCCTTTCCAACCTTTACTCCTCCTTTCCCTTCCCTCCACCCTCTCGCTGTCTCTTTGTCTCTGTTTTCTCTGTCTCTTTTTTCTGTCTCTGTCTCTGTCTCTCTGTCTTTCTTTGCTCCCTGCCCTCCTTCCTATCCAATAATTCCCTCCCTCTCACAGCACACACATACACATATGTGTGTGTGCACTTGATGTATTTCTTTTGTATCTGAACTCTTGATTGCATTGAGAAAGATAATTCCTTTTGAAGAAATTCCATCCACCAAAACAAACCTACAATTATTCTGCAATTCACAGTCCAATGCATTTCAAGGTTAAGTGACTTTCCCAAGGCCAGTACATATCAGAGACAAACTTTGAAACCCAATATTTCTGATCTTGTTCTTAATTTGTGTTGCCAAGATGTCAATGTAATATTTTATCATTAAATGGAAAGATTAACCCTTATTTCTTATAGACCGTAGGTAGGTGATGAATTACTTATTCAAGCTTTAAAGATCTGAATATTTTTTTTAAAAACTCTTAAAAATCAGTTTCACAAGGATATATATATATATATATATATATATATATATATATATATATATACATATATATATATATATATATAAACATAGTAATTTCACATATTAACTACATTTTAAGATGGGAGTGATCTTAGAAATAATCTCTAATTTTTCAATTTTCTTATGAGGAAAACAAGGCCCATTGGAAGGAAAACATTTGATACATTGGTGGTTTTGAAATTTCATTACACTGTTTTCCCTTCATCAATATGGATTATCATATATCTATGACTTTTTACCTTTTCTGATTTTTGATGATGCTGTCTTTCTACAAAGTGCTTATTATATATAGGGTCACCTTTAGAAATAGGCACCTTCTCATTTTTAGGATTATTGGGGTACTGACACAAACCTGGGATGCCCAACTTTTATTTTTAATTTGAGCATCCTACATCCATTTATGTGTATTTATACACACAATAATATTGTTTATGCTTTCATGTTATTCTACTATAAAATTATTTATCAAAAATATAACCATCCTTTTGCCTACAATGTTAAATTAATCTTATATTTGTTTATTGTACCTTCATGATCATCCAAAAATAAATCATATTTTGTAGTGCTACAATCTACCTCAGCAAGCACTGATTAATGGATCTGGTTTATTTTGTTACCAATAAAACAATGGATCACATCACTATTTGATATTTAACTGAAAAAAATGTAAGTATTATAAGATCCTATTGTGCTTATTTTTGTTGCTTATAAAAAAAGACCTTTTTATTTATTAAAATGAAATGCTACATTGAATGGAATTAGGGGAAAAAAGTGTAATCATAATAGTTCAAGATTCCTTGGAAGATATTATAACAAAAGTAACACAAGTGAACAACTCCCTGATGATAGACAAGGCATAAAAAAGGAAATATTTGTTTCCAAGATATTCATCATTGGGATAGAGGAAAGAAGAAAGAAAAGAAGGAAGAAAAGAAAGAAAAAAGGAAGGAATTGTACTAGATTTCTTAGATTGGGGACAAACATTAGAGAAGAGGAATCAATTGGTCAGAGTTAAAGAGGATCATGAAACTTTGCTGGATTGTCTTCAAGAAATTTCGAAAACTTATTTACTAACTAAGCTTCCAAAGAAAGTACATACAAACATACATACATACATGTGTTTAATGCCATCAGTCTATTTATATTTTGATATGACAGAAAGACATGGAATACAAATGTGTCTGAAGAAATAAACATACATATTAAATAGAGAAAAAGGCAAAGACCTATGATCTGCTGTGGAGTGAGCTATATCATGAAATAATTAGGAATTGAAAAAAAAATCAAGGGTAAATGATGTGTTCAAGGAATAGGACAATAAAAGAGAAGATGGACTGGCTACTCAGAGAAAACAAGCAATACCAAGCAACCAGAATGCTTTACTGATACTCCAGAGATTGTAGGAGAAAGACAAAAAAGCTTCAGGCATAGTAGATTGTATCCTCTCTGGTGAATATACTAAAAGACAAAGACAGAAATCACAGGCTACGGGGTAGGTATTGAATGGATTGCATTCTTGAAGATCTATGTTATCATGTAGGTATTACCTACTGAAGTATTTATTGATTACTATAGTTTGGAATTGCATCCCAGCAAAGATTCTAGTATCATAAGAAATTTAAAAAAAAACTGTTATATTTAGATAATATAAAACTTTTTACTTGTTCTCCTTCCTTATACTTATTTATGTCCATAATATGCTTAGTGGTAAACAGATTCATGTATATTCTATTATATACATTCTGTTATGTAAGATCTTTAAGGAAAATGATTGGTTCATTTTTTTTTTTCTGTATCCCTAGAAGTTATAGGAAGATTTTGAACAATTAAGTATTTAACATATATGTCTGTTGAAGTGAGTTGCTTACTTTAGCTTTTGAACTATTGTTTCCCTGCCTTCGTGTGTGTGTGTGTGTGTGTGTGTGTGTGTGTGTGTGTGTGTGTGTGAACAATGGAATGGTACCAGATTTGAATAGAATGTTCTGCTCAACATCTTCTTAACTTGTCTTCCTGTTTTCAGTGTCACAGCTGTCAAAATAATATTCTTAATGCATTGTTATGACATCACTCCCTGGCTTAGCAATCACCAGTGACTTTTTATTGCCTCTAGGATAAATTGCAAATTCCTCAATCTGCCCTCAACCTGTCTTTTCAGTCTTATTTTTTATGATCTTCCTTTATGAACTCTACATTTCTGTCAGACTACTTTATTGGAAGTTCCACAAGCTCAACATTAGAGATCTTCATGCATTTACACAGACTCCCCCCTAAGCATGTCATATATTCTCTTCTTGTGTATAACTCTTAATATTTGTAGCTTCTTTCAAGACTTATTTGAATGGAATTGAAGGTTTTCCCAACCATTGCCATCCCAACCTGCTCTCTGTCCTCAAATTTTATATATTCACACACATATAAGTAAATATAATTTAATTATAATATAATTAGGTTGAGCTCCTTCTTTCCTTCCTTCCTTCCTTCTTTCCTTCCTTCCTTCCTTCCTTCCTT
Source organism: Sminthopsis crassicaudata (assembly GCF_048593235.1). Lineage (NCBI taxonomy): Eukaryota > Metazoa > Chordata > Mammalia > Dasyuromorphia > Dasyuridae > Sminthopsis > Sminthopsis crassicaudata. The sequence goes on from NC_133619.1 coordinate 550,271,446, forward strand.
CCTTCCTTCCTTCCTTCCTTCCTTCCTTCCTTCCTTCCTTCCTTCCTTCCTTCCTTCCTTCCTTCCTTCCTACCTTCCTTCCTTCCTTCCTTTCTTCCTTCCTTCCTACCTTCCTTTTAGCCTGCCTCCTGTTTTGCCTTCTCCTTCCTTCTACAAATGAAGAAATTTACCCCATAAACTTGTATTTAAAAATAGAAAGAATTAACATTCTTGTTTTTGAGATATTTGGATTTTTTTCTAACGAGTAGTTTACTAATCTCTCTGTAATATTGCTTTGAGTATGAAAATCTTCTCTTGGCTTCACTTTTCACTCTTTGATTAAATCTACCATGCTACAGAAATATCTTTCATGGAATCTCACTCCATCCCCAGACTTCTCACATTGTAAATAGACTCCACCTCTGCAGCTTCTTTCTATTTATTTTGTATCCTAATATTCCACATTCCAAGATGCTTTTCAACTCTGACATTTCATATTCTAAGTTTATTTTCAGGACAAATTTTCCAATCTTCCAATTCTGACTTTTTTTTTCTAAATTTTATTTCTTCTAACATTTTTTATCTTAAAATAATGTCTGGCTCTGACTTTCTATGGTGCTAAAAAACAGTTTGATTGGTTGACTGGCTTACTTGCATCACTCTGAACTTTAGGCCATCTGAAAAATCGGGTCTGAAAATCAACCACTTCCTGTGGGATTCTATTATCCTCTAATAATAGATCTCACCTTTTTATTTTCCTTTATAATTATTTTCCATGGCAGAAAGTGAATGTTCCATTATGCGAGTTTTTTTTTTTTTGTTTGTTTGTTTGCTTTTTTTTAGATTAGGGAATAAGTTTCAAAAGGGACTTTCCCAAAATCATACAGTTAGTAAATGAAAAGTTTAAAATAAGAATGTACCTTTTTCTTCACTTCATTCTGTGATTTTTTTCCCATTATGCTACACTGTCTAAATAACTACAATAAGATCAGAAATCTGCTCTAATAGCGGAAGAGTATTGGAATCTCTATTCTACCCTTTTGGATCACATCCTGCTTCCTCATAAACCTAATTCTGAATTCAATAAGTTAGGAAGTAAATATCAGATTTGAGTTGCCTTTACTGTCATTGATAACACTCAGCTCTGCAATCACACTCCCCAACAGGTAATAAAAACAGAGTCAAGCCAAAAGCTAAATGAGCTGAGCTGTAATGAAGCATAATTAGACATGAACATCTTGTTCCATTACATGCAAGAACAAGAAAATCAGAGGCAACCCCCATGGTTTGGAGTAAAAAACAAGCCAGATAACAAAAAGACTCTTTACTGAACAAACATTTTAAGAGTCAGTTCTACACCTTTTCTAAAAACAAAGCTGGATAGTCTGGCACTGAGCTAAGTATTTTACAATGATTATTTCATTTGATCTTCACAGGAACACTGGGAGTTGTTATTACTATAATACTGGGAGTCTTTATTAGTCTCATTTGGTAGTTGAGGAAATTGAGGCAAATAGGTATTAAGTGACTTTCTTAGGTTTACATAACTAATAAGTTTCTGGAGCCACATTTGAACTCAACTGTTTCAGACTCCAGGCATAGATCTCTTTTCAAGGTACTTGTCACTTTATTTTTAGAATAAAATAAATCAGTACCTTAACCAACTAATATTTTTGATCATTTTATCTAAATTCAGTCTCTTTCCTCAAGGAGATTAAGCAGTATAGCTAGTAATTCCACAGTGTTTTAAGTTTTACAAAGGATTTTCCTGAAAATAACCCTGAGAGGGAATGAGAGAATTATCTCCATTTTACCACTTTTGAAATTGAGACTCAAAGATGAGTACTAAGAACTCACTATTTTATACTGTTTTACAAATCATGGGAAAATTTTATGAAACACTTTCAGGTAAGTAATGAAAGCATTAAGACAGATGTAGTCACTCTGAGAATTGAACAGACTGGCCTAAATTTTCATGGCTAGTAAATTTCTGAGGCAGGATTTGTACTCATCCCTTTGGTCCAATTTCCAGTAGTATTACATCTTGCTAGCTCCCTTTTAGAATGCTTTTCAATTACAACAGCTTTTTCTCATTGTCTTACCCTTAGGGAGAGAGTTGCAGAATTACTGTCCTCATTTCATGATCAAGGAAAAAGAGATTCAGAAAGTTTAAGTAATTTTGTCCAAGATGAAATAGTTTTTAAGAGCAAATCTCAGGGCATAAATGGCCTTGGGATCAGAAAACCTGGATTCCAGCTCTGACTTCCTATTTAAAGAATAAGTAGATGGGTACTTTTTTGGGGGATGGGAGACAGAATGAACTGAAGGTGAGAGGAAAGACAGTATTTCCTGTCTCAGAAATATCATCATAGAGCACTCTATTTCACTATATTTATGATTTATAAAATAACAAAAAAACTCATGACCATAGTGCTTTAAGATTTATAAAACACTTTCAACAACTCTGGGAAATATATAGTACAATTATTGTTATTCTGTTCTACAGACAAGGAAACTGCCCCATTGAGAATTTAAGCAACTTGGCCAGAGTCAGAAAATGCTAAGCTTGACATTAGGACTTCTGACATCATTAAACAAATGTCTTTTTTCACATGTAAATGCTAGCTTTGCAAATTTTCTTGCAGAATATATTGCATCCTATTCTACTGTTGTGATAAAAGAGTGTATATAATTCTGTTAGAATATGAAATTTCATTGGTTTCATTGACACTAATTCACATTTTCTCCTGATGTAGACCAAAGCTATGTTTGGAGTACATACCCATCTCCTTATACTGAAAATAACTCTGCCAGGAATGATATTAGCCTGCAGTATACACTTTGATCATCTTCTAAATTGAGGGTTCTTATAAAGTTTTTGTATCATGGACCCCTTTGGCAGTCTAGTGAAACTTATACAATTTATCACATAACAGTCTTTAAATGCATAAAGTACATCAAATTACAAAGGAAACTAGTTACACTGAAATATGGTTGTCAATTTTAAAAAATATATATTTTAAAGAGACATTATTATAAGTTGTAAAAGAATGAATGATACCAAGTAAGAAAGAGTAGACCTTGTCAGTGCTGTACTACTGCTCAAGAGATTATTTCATATGTTTTGGGGGATAGTCCTGGAGCTTTTACATAACCATAACACTGAAACTTCAACCTCATATCTTTCCCTCCTCTCCCCCAGTACATTTGCTAAGTAGATATACCGCCATGTCACCATATTCTGTTTTTGATTTGGTTATTTCCTACCTTTGTTCCAGGAAAGCAATGCTCCTGAGGAAGATTGTGTTAAAATGTTTATGTAGAATATATTTTACCAAGGAGTTCCACATGTGTAATATACACTGATTGATCCTACTGTTTCCTATTTGTGAATACATTATCTTTTGTCCCTAAGTCTTAAGTTCTGATTTAAGAGAGATGTGACTTGTTTTTAGTATAATGAGGAGTCTTTTTCCTCCGAGGTGGTAGTCTATTGTTTTGCCTTTGCAGAGTTGGAAAGATATGGGAGTGAAATTTAAAATAACAATAGTAGATTGGAAAATGGACTCAGGTTAATAGAATAATGACTGGTATTTATTTACATAGCACTTGAAGATTTTCAAAGCACCTTACTTACATTATCTTGTTTGAACCTCATATTAACTCATTGTTAGGTACTAGAGTCAATTCAACAAGAATTGATGAAACTCTTTCTGTATGCATTGTACATGCTAGGAATATATAAAAAGGCCAACAACAATGGCAGAGGAGGAAAAAAAGAACCATTTCTGCTCTCAAGGAGCTTAAAATATCAGGAAGCAAATGTGAATAACTATGTACAAACATGATAAATAAAGGATGAACTAGAGAGAATTACAGAGGATCAAGGGAAAACTTGTGGAAGATGAAATGTTAGCTGGAACTTGAAGGAATGAAAAAATTCATGAGTCAGAGATGAAAAGAGAATTTTAGGCATAACGGACAGTCAGTGAAAATGGGAAATCAGATGCAGAGAAATTAATCGCCCTGATTCTAAGGAGAATATTCCATCTACTGTATCATCTACATCACACTGTCTATCATGCTATACTTTGTGAAAGACTATATTTCAGAAAATATAACAAGTACCATAACATAATAATAACAACAACAATAATTATATGCATGCATGTTTATATTTGTTACATGTACACATATACAATAATTATTAGTGGAACAATGTATGTGTGCATGTATACATATATGTATATGTACACATATATACATATACACATGTGTTTATGTGCACGTGCATATACATAGATACATAGATAAATAGATGATAGAAAGATAAATGTAGCTATGGCAATTAAAGTGAAAATTTAAATTTGTATTAGAAATATATCCTTTTTGAGCCCAAGGTCTATTTCCTTTTGTCTATACATTCTCACCACTTAGCACTGACTAGAGCAAAATTGAAACTTAAATATTTGTTAAGCAGAATTGATTCCAACTCATATAATACCTATGAGATATGCTTAATCCTTGAAAAGTTAAAGGAACTACTTAAGATCACAGAGATAGTAAGAAATAAAGCCACCATTTGAGCCCAGGATTTCAAATCTCAAACTAATGTTCTTTTCACTTTGCCATAGTAAAACACATGCTAACTTCTCAACACCAGCACTGGCTTACTGATATGTGTCCCAATCAGCATTCAGCATGGTTAAAGGAAAGTCAAGACACAATATCTTGTATTTTCTTCATTTTCATGAGAAAAGTCATCATAATGGATACTAATGAGACAACTAAACTATTGAAATATAGAAATCACAGCATTAGAATTTACCCAAATTTTTAACTGAGTCCATCAAGAAAAGAGCTTGTTTCAATCACATCAAATGGATACTTCATGACTCCAGAATTTGTTACAGGATAAATTGCTCTATGCTCTTATAGGCAAAATCAAGGTTCGACCAAAAATTTAGATTAGCTGGAGGAAGCCACCTTTGAAGATCTACACAGAATAGATTTACTTAACAGTTTCAAATTGTCACCTCATGAAATAGAAACTTAAATCTAAATCCCTTATGAATTAGCCAGTCTGATAATAACTTCCTTCATTCTTACCATTCCTAGGGAAAAAGAAATCTCTGGTGTTTTGATATAAAATTTTATACCTTTAAAATGTTGATTTAGCTCAAGAGTTGTAACTGGTGGCTTAGCTTCTGTGCTCTCTCTGGGGCTAACATTGTTAAAAAAAACATAGAACCAATATTTTTTTTTTATTCATTTTTCCAAATTATCCCCTCCCTCCCTCCACTCCCTCCCCCCGATTACAGGTAATCCCATACATTTTACATGTGTTACAATATAACCTAGATACAATATATGTGTGTAAATACCATTTTCTTGTTGCACATTAATTATTAGCTTCCGAAGGTATAAGTAACCTGGGTAGATAGACAGTAGTGCTAACAATTTACATTCGCTTCCCAGTGTTCCTTCTCTGGGTGTAGTTATTTCTGTCCATCATTGATCAACTGGAAGTGAGTTGGATCTTCTTTATGTTGAAGATTTCCACTTCCATCAGAATACATCTTCATACAGTATTGTTGTTGAAGTGTATAGTGATCTTCTGATTCTGCTCATTTCACTCAGCATCAGTTGATGTAAGTCTCTCCAGGCCTTTCTGAATTCATCCTGCTGGTCATTTCTTACAGAGCAATAATATTCCATAACCTTCATATACCACAATTTACCCAACCATTCTCCAATTGATGGACATCCATTCAACTTCCAGTTTCTAGCTACAACAAAAAGAGCTGCCACAAACATTTTGGCACATACAGGTCCCTTTCCCTTCTTTAGTATTTCTTTGGGATATAAGCCCAGTAGTAACACTGCTAGATCAAAGAGTATGCACAGTTTGATAACTTGTTGGGCATAATTTCAGATTGCTCTCCAGAATGGCTGGATTCTTTCACACTCCACCAACAATGCATCAGTGTCCCAGTTTTCCCACATCCCCTCCAACATTCATCGTTATTTGTTCCTGTCATTTTAGCCAATCTGACAGGTGTGTAGTGGTATCTCAGAGTTGTCTTAATTTGCATTTCTCTGATCAGTAGTGATTTGGAACACTCTTTCATAAGAGTGGAAATAGTTTCAATTTCATCATCTGAGAATTGTCTGTTCATATCCCTTGACCATTTATCAATTGGAGAATGAGAACCAATATTTTTTAAAGACCCATTTCATGTAAACTGAATTAGAGTCATGTTATGTTGTCAGAGCTTATTGAAAAGTAACTTTGACTGTGCCAATGTGTAATGTTGAAGGATTTGGCTTTTAAGTTGGTATTTTTTTAAAGCATTCATAATTTTCTTTTGTTATCTTTATGTAAAGACATACACTCATCTAAAATGAGTGGAAGTCATCATAATGGATACTACTAAGACAACTAAACATTGAAATATAGAAATCACAGCATTAGCATTTATCCAAAATTTTTATTTATTATATATTATTATAATTATAATTATATATATATAGATAGATAGATAATAAATCTAATTATTATTAATAATAGTTAACATGTATATTTTGTTTTATATTAATCAAAGTGCTCTGAATGTGTTAACAGATTTGATCAACTACTTCCCCTTCTTTTGGATAGGTATCACTGTGAGTGTTACCTTAAATTTTTTTAGTTCTATGAAATTCCTTTTGTATAGATAAATAATAATGTGAATTTTTAATTATTTTTTTCAGGAGCTATAAGGCTGAAGATGATCAATTGTAGATTTAGAACTAGAAGGAACCTCAGAGATCAGCTAGTTTATCCCCCTCATCATCACTAGCAGCCATTAACATAATCATTATTAAATCATTATCATTATTAAAATTATTATCTACTTTGCATTTATATAGCATTTTCAGTTTTTCAATATATTAATATATTATTCAGTTATTCAATATATTAAATTATTTTTCTTTCCCCAAGTCAGGTCACCCCAGAGACTTTAGGAATAAAAGACCATTTTGTTATCTTCTTATGCAATATTTTTCATGTTTAACAATTCCTTTCCATGACTATCTTTACCATGTCCAGTACCATGTGCAGACTTCCTTTGGAATTTTGCAACATCTGCACAATTGGTGTTCTTGATCACTTGTCCCCTATTATCAGTTCATTCTCATTATTAAACATCACTGAAGCGAGGCTTAGGTGACTAGTTGTTTGCATTGTGGTAGGAGAAATTCTGTGGTTCCATTAGCTGAAACTAAAAGGAATATCAGATTGAAATGTATAAGGAACAGTACAAGTATAAATTCTCATGATATAGTCTACAAAATCAAGAATATTGAAAGTGTGTAGGTGTTTAAAGAAACTGATGAAATTGAATAAGATATTCATTGATAACCTCATATTATTGGATGACATTTAAAACAATGCTGATAGTGAGGATAAATAATTTAATGCAGCTAACAAATAGGCCAGGATGAGTTGTGGCAATTTTTTGGTGGGAGGGGACTAAAAAAACAAAAAAAAAAAAAATACAAAAAAGATTGTTTTAGCCATATTCATGACAAGAAGATCAAAGAATGGACAGATCCTTGTTTGGTATAATGGATGATCAATCAATCAACCAATAAGCATTTATTAAATGCCCCTTGTGTGCCAATAATTTCCCAGCTATTAATGGATATAAATGTAACAAAGAAACAATCTTATTTTTAAGTTTCTTACAGTCTCTCTATGATTACAGAAAGAAGGTCAAAATTAATTAACTCCTATTTTTATTCTGTTTTCTCTACCAAAGATAATGATTTTCAAATGATAATAAGTAGGGGATATAAAGCTAAGAGGAAGGAATAAGAGAAGAATATACATCAAGAATTTAACACAGTACTTTGGAATATTTGGTTCTTAATACATTCTAGTTAACTGATTAACTGTTTGAATATCCTACCTACAAAGAAACAAAAAGATCAATAAAGTTGTGAAATATATCTTCTAAAGATTCTTTCTTACATAGATCTGTGTATGGGGAGAAATATTTCCAATTGCATATTTTGTAATAAAAGAGAAAAGAGGAAATACACATAAAAGGAATAATATGAGAAATTAAAATTTTTTGTATTGAGATTGGGTACTGGTTAGCTGAAGATGATTTTTATCTGAATCTGTTTGCAAATCCATAATTATATCCTTGTACATTTTTAGTAATGGAAAATATTTCTCTGTGGAGTTGTATTCAGTTAAAGGATTAATTAGATTAAAAGAGTCTAAGATTAATTTATTGAGATAAAAAACTGTGATTTTGGTGTATATAAAAGAGTCTTATAATCATGTTGCTTTTCTAAGGAAATTAATTATATCTCATCGGTAATGTATAAAATATCTATTCAGCTTATTGAATCTATTGAGAACAAAAATCTTTTGGGGTACAATCATATTTATTGAACAAAGGCAAATGTTCTATTGTACAATTAAAATTAAATATGTATAACTGATATGAGATGCTTACCAATTATTCTCTTTACAAAGTTGTAGCAGATGTTGTGAATAAATGTTGCTTATGTAATGGATCAAATATTTAATCACAATTTATAGACTAAATTGAGCATTTCTTAACCCTGCTAGTAAATATATTAATTATCATTTGTATCATGAGAATCAGTGCAACATACTGATTAAATAACTACAAGTAATGCCTGAGTTCAAATGCTGCCTTTGACATATACTGGCAATGTGACCCTGCAGAAATCACTTAAACTTTCAGTGCTTTATTCCATTCATTAAGAAAAGATACTAAGATGCATTGTTAAAGTAGAGTTCCTTGTCTAGAATTTCCTATGCCAATTATCTGATATATAGGCCTTTCCCTATTTTTTCTTACTACTAGTAGTAGTAGTATCATTTTTATTATCATTAATAATAATAATACCATATTCATAAACTATATTCTAGCTATCTATTCTTGTGACAATTTTTCCTTAATTAGAAATCCTTTGAGGCAGCTATGTAACCCAGTAGATAGAGCACCAGACCTGGATTCAAGATGACCTGAAATTAAATCTGGCCTTAGACACTTACTAGGTCTGTGACCCAAGCAAATCACTTAATCCTGTTTCTCTTAGTTTTATCATCTTTAAAACAAGTTGGAAAAGGAAATGGTAAACCATTCTAGTGGATTTGTCATGAAAACCCCAAAACAGGGTCATGAAGAGTGAAACTTGGTGAAACAAGAACAAAAACTACATAAACTCTTTGAGGTATGAGGTCATACTATATATAAACTTTTCATCTCTTCAATGGATATAGTAAGGATTTAATAAGTCATTGCTGTACTGTTTTATATGCCTCTACCTCAGTTCAATAAGTAAAACAGTAACCTCCCCCTAAAAAGTTAATAGTTGTTGTATAAGAACTAAATATGAATAGGATTATTCTATGCAAAAAGTAATTCCTAAATGTAATTGTGCATCAATGCTATTTAAAATTAAATTGAATTATTTAAACATAATAGAGAATCTCATTATTAAAAACATATCAATAGGAAAACATATCAATAGGAAATATTATCAAGTGAATAATCTCCCTCACCCTACCTCATATCTAAATTATAAAATATTTTCTTGGCATAAGATACAGTTTTACTGGCAATATCCTATTAATCATGTGTACCCAGGAGATTGGCTACCACATGCCTAGGTTACTACAACCCAACTAGGCTCATGTTTTGAGCCTGAAGTTTGTGGGTAATCATTGCAAGTCAATTAATTCACCAACCTATCCATCAAGAAGTATTTATTAGTTCCATACTAGAGGTATGCACAATGGTAGATGCTGGGGATACAAGAGCAAAGAATGAAACCACATCTATTCACAAAGAGCTTATATTCAGAAGGGAGAGAGGAATCAATATAAAAATAATTAGAATATATAATATATATTCCTATATATTTAGGTTGTAATTATTTATGTGCATATATATATATATATATATATATATATATATATATATATATATGCACAAACATATACATATATATGTATAGTATTATATATATATTATTATTATTATTACTACACAATCTGGGTTTGGAAACATATGCCAATATTTCCTGTCTCACAGTAGGTTGTGAATGGTGGGTTGTTTGAGCTCAAGATTTCTGAACTACAGTAGGAATATAACTATTTGAATGTTTGTGCTAAGCTTCACATCAATATGATAAATCCTTTAGAGCCTTAGGACAGCAGGATGCCTAAGAAATGAAAAAAACAACCCAGCTAAGAAATGAAGTCTAAACTTCAATACCTAGTATTATTAGGATTGGACCTATAAGTGATTGTTATGCTTCTAGCTGGGATGAAATAGGAAGAATCAGTTTTCAAAACTAAACAAATAACAAATAAACAATTAAATGAATGAATAAAAATGAGTAAATGAACAAATAATTTTAAATCACGATATCTCATAATGTGTTATTTTTACAGACTTACATAAAATGATGAGTGAAGTGAGCAGAACCAGGAGAACAGTATATACTGTAACAGCAAGATTATATGATGATCAACTGTAATGGACTTGGCTCTTTTCAACAGTGAGGTGATTCAAGGTACTTCCTAGAGACTTGTGATAGAAAGAGTCGTCCTCATCTAAAGAGAAAACTATGGAAAATGAATGTAGATCAAATGTAGCATTTTCAACTTTTTTGTTGTTATTGTTGCTTGCTTGTTTTTTGCTTATTTGTTTGTTTATTTGTTGTATTTTTAACCATTTTTGATTTGATTTTTCTTGTGCAGCATGACCAATATGGAAATATGGTTAAAAGAATTACACATGTTTAACTTAAATGCCAATTGCGTTTTATGTGAGAGAAAAGGAGAAAAATTTGGAACACATGGTTATGCAAAGTTGAAAACTATATGCTTATATCTGGAAAAATAAAATACTATGTAAATTGTATATTATTTTCAATAAGGATTATTATTATTATCACTACTATCATAACAATAATAAGAGATAATAATATAATTATCCCACATTTATATTCCACCATATTTTTTGTAAAGCTCTTCCTTCACATCAAAGAACTGAGTTCTTTGTAACTGAGTTACAATTCTTGAACTGAAACTATACAACAATTGTCTTAGGCAAAAACAGACAATGTGATTCAGGTAGTAGGCTCAGAAATTCACCAAGTACTTCTCCATTCTTCATTAATCACATGTGCATGCACTATCAGAACACATAGAAAAAGGATTTCATGAAGTGATAGTGCAAGTCCTTATAAAAATCTGCCCTTTATACTTTTTTTCTGTCAGCGTTTTCTGTGATGAGGCTAGGTGTCATTCTAATCAGCTTTACCTGGAACCATTCTTCCTTTTCACTTCCTTTGACTCCAAACCCCAAAGACTTATCATAATATAAAGAGAGAACATTCCTGAAATTCTTTAATGTCACATGCCCATTAAGGTTATTTATATCACCTTGTTCCTTTGGGTAATCCAACTTCCCTTTACTTTTCTCTTAATAATAGGTAATCTCTTTTTTCATCTCAATCTATTCCCTTTGCTTCAAGACTCAAATGAAATTTTGCTTTTTAAAGGGACCCTTTCCCTAACCCTCATAACTATACTGCTTTCCCTTTTTTTTATTATTTTAAATTTATGCTTTATGTCTTGTTTGAACTCTTGTTCAAACAAGTTCTCTATGACTTTTTCACTCCAACTCATCTTTGTTTCTCTTGGCCAAGTCTTTCTGCCCTAGTTCCAGAGAACCAGAAATCAACTGCAAGAACGTTAGAACATCAATTTGCTGCTACGAATGGGTAGAAATTAAAGGGAAGAACAAGAGGGAAAGAAAACAACAGTGAACAAGTTTCACAAATTCTCTTTAGTAATAAAATTTGTTACTTTTTATTGGCACTCAATATTGTCCAGTGTTACTGATCACTTTCACCCTACCATTTCTGATGATACCAGAGCAAAATTGGCCCTGGTTTTTAGTGACACACTCCTTTTATGGACAAGGAAATCAATACTGAGAATAGTTAAATGTTTTGTCTAAGGACACATAACCAGGACACATCGAACCACGACCTGAATTTGGCTGGAAGTTCAGGAAAATCTGCCATCTCTTTAATCTGGCATATTTTTTCCATCATGGGATAGTTTGCTAAGACAGAGACACATATTCAAACCTAGCTCTTGACCATGAATTATGATGATGAGCAATTCATTTAATCCCTTTGAGCCTTAGACAACAGTCTAAAACTTATCTACTAAAGTATAATTATTGTGTGACCTATATTTTAGTAACCTAAAATGCTTCCAAGATGTTTAGCTTCCTGATAATTTTGAAAATAATTTATGTTGAGCCAAGATGACTGAGTAAAGGAAGGAACTCATCTAATTTCTCCCCCTAATCACTCCAAATTCCTTTAAATAATGAATCTAAATAAATTTTAGAATATCAGAACACTCAAAAAAAGACAGAATAGAACATTTTCTAGCCCAAGGCAACTTAGAAGTTCCCAGGGAAAGATCTTTGACATTAGGGTGAATTCAGCTTGCAGTCCTGGTGCAGACCACACCAGCCTAGCCTCAGGACTCAATCCCAGACCATTGTGTCAGTGCAATGAGACTTCTGATTCAGCAACACTGCTGGAGCCTTTTGGACTTCTTGGTCCTATAAAATCAAGAAGGACTCAGAAGGTCAGCTCAAAGGGTTTGTGGCACTAGGGTGAAGTCTAGTATGGCCATGGCCTCAACCCCAAGATCTGAGCCTCAGTATAGCAAAAACATTGTTCTTCAGCACACTAGATTTTATAGCAACAGTGGAGTAAGGACACTTTTAACAACTTCAGGACAGAAAAGAGTGCTTGTGGCCAGATCCCTAGAAAAATCTTGGAAAACAGCTGAAACCTCTGAAGCTTAGGGCAGTGCACCCTCCACTCTGAAAACAAAACTCTACATTAAGAAAAAGTTAAAAGTCAAGCAATAGGCCAGGAAAAAATAAAAAAAAAAAAAAAAAGATTCTGACCATTAAAAATTACTATGGTGACAACAAAGATTAAGTCACACACTCAGAAAATGATAATAAAGTCAAATAGACTATATCCAAAGTGTTCAAGAAAAATAAGAAATGCGTTCAGGCCATGAAAGAGCTCAAAAGGGATTTTGAAAATCAAGTAAGAGAGATAGAAGAAAATTTAGGAAAAGAATTGAAAGTGGGGCAAAAGTAAATACAAAAAGCTAATGAGGAAAAACATTCTTTAAAAAGCAAAATTGACCAATTGGAAAAGGAGGTACAAAAGCTCACCGAGTAAAATAATTCCTTAAAAATTAGAATTGAGCAAACGGAAACTAATGACGTTATGAGAAATCAAGATACAATAAAGCAAAACCAAAAAGTGAAAAAATAAAATAATCTGAAATATCTCATTGGGAAAACAACTGACATGAAAAATAGATCCAAGAGAGATAATATAAAAAACATTGCTTTATCTAAAAGTCATGATGAAAAAAAAAAAAAAAAGAGTCTGGACATCTTTCAAGAAATTATCTAGGAAAATTGTCCTATTTTCTAGAACCAGAGGGTATAAGTAAAAACTGAAAGAATCTATTGATTATTTCATGAAAGAGATCCCTAAATGAAAACTCCCAAGAATATTAGAGCCAAATTCTAGAACTCCTGGGTCAAGGAGAAAATATTGCAAGCATCCAGAAAGAAATAGTTTAAGTGTAGTGGAGCCGCAGTCAACATAATACAAGATTGATCAGCTTTTACATTAAAGGATTGGAGGATTTGTAATATGATATTCCAGAAAGCAATAGAGTTGGAATTAAAACCAAGAATCACTTACCCAGAAAAACTGAGTATAATTTCAGGGAAAAAATTGTTCAGTAAATGAAGAAAGATTTTCAAGCATTTATGATGAAAAGACCAGAGTTGAATGGAAAATTTGATTTTCTAATACAGAACTCTGGAGAAACATAAGGAGGTAAATAGGGAAGTGATATGATAAGGGATTTATAAACTTATGAATAGGTGATCTGTTTACTTTACTACATGGAAGGATGATATTTGTAACTCATTAGAACTTTGTCATTATTAGGGCAGTAAGTAGGAATTTAAACAAAGGGAACAGATGTGAGTTGAATACGAAGTGATGCCTTTTTTTTTTAATGATTAGATTAAGGGGTGGGAAGATACTGGGAGAAATGGAAAGGGGGAAGTGGAATAATGCATATGATCTTCCATTAAAAAAAAAAAAAAAGACAAGAAAAAGTAAAAAAAGGAAGAAGGGAAGCAGAGAGTAAGTGAGTGAACCTTAACGCTCATCAGAATTGGTTCCAAGAGGAAATAACGTACATACTCAATATGGGTATAGAAATTTATCTTACCCTGCAGAAAAACAGAAGGGGAATGGGTTACAGGAAGAGAAGAAGGTGGTAAAAGAGAGGGCATATTGGGGGAGGAAGGGGTCAGTAGCAAAACATTTTTGAAAATGGACAGGGTTGGGGCAGCAGAGCAGTAAGTAGATAAAGCACCAAGCCCTGAAGTCAGTAGGATGTGAGTTCAAATCTAGTCTCAGACACTTAACACTTCCTAGCTATATGACCCTAGACAAGTCACTTAACCCCAACTGCATCAGAAAAAAAAAAAAAAAAAAAAAAAAAAAAAAAAAGGGACAGGATGAAAGGAGAGAGAAACTGAATGGGGGGGATACACTTAGTAATAGTAACGGTAAAAAAAATTTTTTTGAAGCAGGTTTCTCTGGTAAAGCATCCTTTCTCAAACATAGAGGGAGCTTAGTCAAATTTATAAAGTAAATACATAAACAAACAAGAGTTGTGCTCTGATTTATAAATGATCAAAAGCTATGATCTGTGCCCAAAGGGCTATAAGTTCATGTTTGACCAAATAATACTACTACTAGTCATGAATATCAAAAGTGATTAAAAAAAAAGGAAAATTATTTTATGTATAAAAATATTCATAGCAATTCTCTTCTGGGGCAAAACAAATTGAAAATTGAGGGGATACGCATTAATTGGAAGTGCCTCAATAAATTATGATATGTTTGTGATGGAATAGTATTGTTCTGTGGGAAATGATGAGCAGGATGCTCTCAGTAAAAATAAAATTAAAAAAAAAAAAAAAAAAAACACTTAGAAAATCCTCCATGAACTCAAACAAAGTGAAATGTACTGTATACCAAATGATAGCAATGTTTTGAGATGACTAGCTGTAAATGACTGCAACTCTCAGTAATAATCATCCATGATTATTATGAAGGATCAATGATGAAAAATCCCATCCCTATACAGAGAAGAAACTGATTGTGTCTGAAAACAGATTGAAGCACTCTACTTTTTGTCTCTCTCTCTCTCTCTCTCTCTCTCTCTCTCTCTCTCTCTCTCTCTCTCTCTCTCTCTCTCTCTCTCTCTCTCTCTCATCTTAATTTTTCTTAAGGGTTTTTATTTTTACTAGGATGAATGATCTGATTTGTTTCACAACTTGACTATTCTAGGATGTATAATATAACATGTACTTCTTAATTGTGAATAGAGATAAGTGAGAGAGCATAGAACTCAAAACTTTTAAAAACAAGTGTAGTTTTTGTTTGTTTTTTGAATGTAGCTGAGAAAATAAATAAATTTTAAAAAGAAATTAAATCATCCATTGATCACACATTTGTGAATAATATTTATTGTTTTGTAGTTTAAAATTTTATAAGTGAATGTAGTGTTGTTTTGTAGTGTTGTTAATAAGTAAATAAAAATAAAAATAAATGTTTAAACTTTGGTAAGGGCTAAACTAGTAACTTTCGTTTTTTAGCTGAAATGGGGCAAATTCTAAGAAAATAGTCCCCACCCACCCACCCCAAGGGAAATATGCAGAATGCATAGTTAGTTTAATAAAAAAGCGAAGTGTGTTGGTAACTTGGAAGCAGATCATTGGACTCTTAACTATATTAGAGTGCACTTCTTTGTGGGTCTCTAAGGAAGAAAAATTAGAGCAAGATATGTGGGAACTAGTGGGAGAGCAATTAATTGAATATTATGAAGCTATGGGTCCTGATTCAATTCCTGAAGAAACATGTCTTATGTACAACATAATACAATAGGCTTTAAAGAATCTCACAAGTTCTAAAAAAAAAAAAAAAAAAAAAAAAAAAAAGAAGAAGAAAATTTTACGGATTACAGCCAGACAAGAAAGTGTGAGGAGAAAAGAGGAAGGGAGGGGGGAAATGGTACTGACAAAGCAGTTGAAAAGCATGAAGAATTGTACAAGAAAGGAGTTAAGTACAGAACTGATGAACTTAAGGGGTGTATGCTTCTCACTTTCACAGCTCAGTTACATCTGGGCATTCCCCATCTACTCATTGTGGGTGGAGAGAGGAAGAGGAGGGGGAAGGGCAGTGACACCATCTTCACCACCCTTGCAGCAGGTTTGTCCACCTATGGACAAGATAACAAAAGGAACTAGTTAAAGCTAAAAAAGAAGGACAGGATATATCTGATTTAAAAATAGAAATATACCCTGTGATGAAAAAGTTTGACTTTTCAGGTCAGGAAAAAAGAAAATACACTCCATTTAATTTGGATATTATCAAAGATTTGAAAAAGGCTTGCCCTCTTTATGGATCTACATTGTCATATGTTAAGATGTTATTAGAGAATTTGTCTTTTGAAGTTTTAACCCCTAATGATTGGAAATCATATACCACAACTTATTCAGCCATTCTCCAATTAATGGGCATCCACTCAGTTTCCAGTTTCTGGCCACTACAAAGAGGGCTGCCACAAACATTCTTTAAGATCTCTTTGGAATATAAGCCCAGTAATAACACTGCTGGGTCAAAGGGTATGCACAGTTTGATAACTTTTTGAGCATAGTTCTAAAGTGCTCTCCAGAATGGCTGGATGTATTCACAATTCCACCAACAATGTATCAGTGTCCCTGTTTTCCCACATCCCCTCCAACATTCTGCATTATCTTTGCCTGTCATTCTAGCCAATCTGACAGGTGGGTAGTGGTATCTCAGAATTGTCTTAATTTGCATTTATCTGATTAATAATGACTTGGAACATCTTTTCATATAGCTAGAAATAGTTTTTTAATTTCTTCATCTGAGAATTGTCTGTTCATATCCTTTGACCAATTATCAATTGGAGAATGGTTTGACTTCTTATAAATTAGAGTCAATTCTCTATATATTTTGGAAATGAGGCCTTTATCAGAACCTTTGACTATAAAAATGTTTTCCCAGTTTATTGTTTCCCTTCTAATCTTGTTTGCATTAGTTCTGTTTGTACAAAAACTTTTCAATTTGATATAATCAAAATTTTCTACTTTGTGATCAATAATGACCTCTAATTCTTCTTTGGACATAAATTCATTTCTCTTCCACAGGTCTGAGAGGTAAACTATCCTATGTTTCTCTAATTTATTTATAATTTCACTCTTTTTGCCTATGTCATGAACCCATTTTGACCTGACCTTGGTGTTCAGTGTTAAGTGTGGGTCAGTGCCCATAATTTTTTTTTTTTTTTGATAAAGATTCATTTGCTTTTACAGATATCTTTTATAACCCACCAGAAAGGCAGTGTCCAGTGAGAGCAGCTCCACTATCTTTAGATAATTGCCAGTGATGTGAAGAGATCCAGAAAGTGGTGAATGGAAGGGACCATATAGGTTAACTGCTCGGGGGGAGAGGGTTTGCTTGTATCTCTACATATGGAGGAATCAGATGGGTGCCAATAAGCCATATTCACTTTGTCCATTGGAGAGATATGGAGCAGACTCTTGAAATGAAGGAGAAAACCCAAGAAACATCAGGTGGTTCCATCTCTGACAAAATGTGCCACTGAAAAAGTATGGCTGTTAACCCAATGTATATGAAAATTGTTGATAAGACTGCTACAGGACTTCAAAACCTGCAGGAATCATGGGATTCCCTGACACATGAAGTATGGACAATAGATTAGTGTTGGACTATCTCTAGGAGTTATAGACATGTATAATTCCTCGTTCTGATTCATGTTGTTTGTTACATGACTATTAGCCTAAGTTATATTACTATGTGCTTGTGGAATACCTCTCATGCTTGGATTTATTTATACCTGTTTGAAGTAAGACCCTTCATACCAGAGGAAACCTGCTAACAATATCTGGTTTGGCATTCTCATCTTCCTGAGAAGTCAGGGAGGGTGTGACCACCTGTGTTCTAAAACAAAAGAAAGCAGGAAATGTAGAAGGCCATAACTCTGGAGAAGTATACTTGAAACAAGGTGTTAACTCAGTGGAATTGATGATATAATGGTTCTCTAGTTCACATATATATTTAGTACTTGGCATGGTGATATAATGGTTCTCTAAGTTCACACATAATCAGTATGCTGTAATGATGTAGTTACAATAAGGTATATAAGGGCTAAGAAGGACTGGAAGATAGACATTCTATCTTTGACCAGCTTCATGGTGGCTGTCCTGCCTCCTGCACTAAGATAAATACTGGGCCAGAATAAAGAATCTAGACTCTATTCTAGACTCTATTCTTGTCCATTCTCGTGGTGTCTATCCTACTGAGACCAAGGCCCTTCCAAAGGATCTCCAGAAAGCTAGCCCGAACATTTACACATATACACCACACAACTTCCTCACTGATTTTCCCCAGTTAATCAACAGTCACTTGGGACATCATTGGAGGGAAGAGATACATGGCAACCATAATCAAATCTATGCAATCTCTTCAGTGTCTTTCTTAGTAACTTGTCCCATTAATCTCTTTCAACTGTACTGTGAAGCTTACAACATATGGTGTAGTTTGACAACCACACATAGAATATGTCACAGCATTGATCCCTGGCTTGTCCTAGGTACATTTTCTTGAATTTGTCTTTGATCCATAGTTTCAGAACTTACAGGTATTATTAACAGAGCCTATCAATATTGTAACCTGCAAACATTAATATTCAAAGTCATTTATAACATTGTTCCAGCCTTATCTCATATTATTCTTTTTCATATACTACATGTTCAAACCAAACTGAATAATTTACACACCTCTTTTCTATTTATTCCCAATTCCATGACTATATATACCTCATTCCCTACAGTTGCAATGATTTCTCATTCCTTTGCCTTCTCTACTTAGCTGCTTTCAAGATTTCCTCACTCTATGTGAACAACCCAAGCACTTTGCTAACTTTATGTCTTTTCTAGCCTGCAGCTAAAATTAATACACTCTATGGTGATCTGTTCCAGGTACTTCCTTAGGTACTTTCACATTACAATTTACATTACAGTCAATTGAATACCAGTTTTATTTTATTTTTTTCTTGCTGAATTGCAATCTCACAGGAATTATTTAAAAATTATTTTGAATTCCTCCTCTCCCCCAAAACAAGAACAAAAATAAAATATAAAAGGTCCTCTGTTAATTGTTGTTAAAGAAATGAATGGCTAACTTGGAAAAAAATGAAATAAACAGCTATGCTATAACAATTAACTTATAATCAGCATTGTTCTGGATACCATATCATCATTGTCACAGCTTTCTAGGGATTTTTAAATATTTTATAATTTATATAGTTTGAAAAATCTTGAAAGGGAGTGTATTACAAAGACTTACTTGAAGTAGCAAGGTTTCTAACCATCCTGTTAAATTCAGAATTCTTTGCTTTCTCTCCGCAGTCTTTTTCTTTCCCCTTGTAAATGAGTTAAGTGATTATCTTTGAAATTCAGCATGTTTTATATGCATATCAATGAGATGGATGAATATAGTGGTAATTGTCATAATGGGTTTTCCTTCTTTGCTTATTCTTGTTTATCACTCCAAAAGGAATGAACTGTCATTAAATCAACTTTACATTTAACAAGCAGGTTAACATATTTTGTTCTCGCCTCCCTTCTTCCCCATTGAAATTCCCCAGACTACTATCACATTCTCTTCACAGCTTCCTCACCTGACACTAATCTTTCCCTTCCAAGTCTTAGCTTAAATTAGAAAGGGATCTTGGAGACCCTCAGGTCCAAACTTTTTCCACTTACAGATGAGACCACTGGGACACAGAGAAATGAAGTTATCAAAGGTTAACCAGACAAGTATCTGGCAGGGTCAGAGATCTTGAGTTTTTGCAGTCTTAATTCAATGTATCCTGTAATGTTCTCCTTGGTTCAGTTTTATTGGGGTATCTAGGAATAGCCTTCACTTCGGTTCAGTAATCACCACAAGTGCAGCCAGCCAGGTTTTAAAGTCCAAATCCTTTATTGTCTCTTTCAAAGGCTTGTCTCCTTTCCTGGGTCCTGGTTAGCTTTCTTAAAGGCCTAGCTCTTTTCTTAGTTCTGAGAGCTTGAGCTCTTGCCTCCTTCTCTATCCTCTGAATCTCTCAGAATCGAAAAGTTTGTGCTTCTGCCGTCCAGCCACCACAAAGGTGGAGAATGGAATGAATCTGTCTCAGCCTCAGAGATATTCTAGTGTGCTTGTCTTTTCTGGCTCTGAGAACTTGTAGTGCATACTCAGGTTCCTGGCCTTTTACTAAGGTGAAATTATGATCATTTCATTAACAGATTAAACTATGGGTCACTATTATTAAAGTCATATCTTCTTCTAGGAAAAAAAAAACCTTCAGTTTTTTGTTTTGTTTTGCTTTAAGTAGCTATATCCTTAATTGTTGTTCTTGAAGAGAACCATGACATCAGGGAGGTGATGCCATGATATGCAAGTGAATTGAATTTAAGAGAGGGAGGGCTGTGCAAGATCACCTGTCTCACTTTCCCCTCTAGAGCCATCTGAATCCAGTGGCAAGATATAGATCTGGATAACTGGAAGTGGCTGTGAATGCAGTAGGGTACTCTACTTTTTTTAAACTAAGGTCTTCAACTGGTCTTTGTTTGACTGAGCATACTCATTCAGTGATTAAAATTAAGTAGCAATTGAGGCAAAGAATGACCTTTTTCACAATATCCTCTTTATATGACTGATTAAACCACTGAGAAGTTGAGTGGCTTTCCTTGGGTCATACACTTTATTACTGATTCCAGTGCACTTAAAGATCCATGAAAAGTGCTCTGTCTACTATTAACAGGCCTAGTGACAATAATGATTTGCTCAGAAGTAGTATAAAAGAATATCATGAAGGATATCTATGATATCATAGAAAGAATGAAAAAAAATGAAACTGGGTTCAAATGCTTGCTTTGCATATTTGTAACAATGGGTAAATTTTGTAATCTCTCTGGGACTCATTTCTTTCATTTGGATAATAAATGGATTAGTCTCAGGGATATCCAAAGTTCTTCTAATCTCTAAGTAGTGATCTTAAATAAAAGAGGTAGCTCTTGTAGCAGATTCTCTTGTAGAGAAAATAGCGATAGATTGATTGAATACTGCCCTTGAATCCATAGATTAAGAACAAGAGGGAGGTCTGAGTACAAATATTACATGGAGTAAAAGCATCCTGAGTGAGAAGGTATCAAAGGCTTTCGGTTTAATCATTGATGGGAAGGCTCTAATAAAAATTAAAGACTCATCAAAGTAAACCCTGAAATTATCACAAATACAGGCAGTGGTAACCTCCTTCATAGATAAAGACGGATAGCACTGAGACAATGTCCATCCTCATTTTAGACATGAAACTATTACTAGAGCAGTGTAAAATCAAATGAGCTTTATCACACACACACACACACACACACACACACACAGATATTACAGAGTAGGTTTGGAACCCTCTACACATACTTCTCCATAGTTTTTATTACATTCATGCTTGGTCTTGTCTCTGATGCTTCTGATAATTACAAATCTTTCAGCACTCGGTGTTCTGTTAGCAATTCTAATGTTTTGTTAGGGTATATATACACATAAATGTGTATATATACCATGAGTTCCTGGGTCCCAGTAAGCCAACAAACACTTATTAAGGATCTACAATGTACCAGATCTTGGGGATACAAAGAAAAACAAAAGCAGTACTTATTCTTTTTTTGGGGGGGGCAGGAATTTTTTTATTAAATTTTTTTTTCAAAACATATGCATAGATAATTCTGTAACATTAGTCCTTGCAAAACCTTGTGTTCCAATTTCCCCCTTTCTCTCATCTCCCTCCTCTAAAAAGCAAGTAATCCCATATATGTGAAACATAGTACAAATATATGTTAAATCCAACATATGCATATATATTTATACAATTGTCATGTCACACAAGAAAAATCAAATCAAAAAAGAAAAGAAAATGATGAAGAAAATAAAATGGGACTCAAACAACAATAAAAAGAATGAGAATGAGAACAGCTAGGTGGTGCAGTGGATAGAGCACCAGTCCTGAAGTCAGGAGGCCTACGTTCAGATGTGGCCTCAGACACTTAACATTTCCTAACTGGGTGAGCCTTAACCCCAATTGCCTCAGGAATAAAAAAAAAAAAAAGTGAGAATGCTATGTTGTCAACCATACTCAGTTTCCACAGTCCTCTCTCTGCATGTAGATAGTTCTTCTGATCACAAGACTATTGGAACTTGTCTGAATCATCTCATTGTTGAAGACAGCCACAGCCATCAGAATTAGTCATTGTATAGTCTTATTGCTGTGTACAACATTCTTTTGCTTATGCTCATTTCACTCAGCATCAGTTCATATAAGTTTCTCCAGGCCTTTCTGAAGTCATCCTGCTGATCATTTCTTACAGAGAAATAACATTCCTCAAAATTCATATGTCATAATTTATTTAGTCATTCTCCAATTGATGGGCATTCACTCAGTTTCCAGTTTCTAGCCACTATAAAAAGGGCTGCCACAAAAATTTTTGCACATGTGGGTCCCTTTCCCTCCTTTAAGATTTCTTTCACATATAATCCCAGTTAGGAATACTGCTGGGTCAAAGGGTATCCACAGTTTGATAACTCTTTGAGCATAGTTCCAAATCGCTCTCCAGAATGGCTGGATGTATTCACAATTCCACCAACAATGTATCAGTGTCACAGTTTTCCCACATCTCCTCCTATATTTGTCATTATTTGTTCCTGTCATTTTAGCCAATCTGAGAGGTGTGTAGTAGTACCTCAGAGTTGTCTTAATTTGCATTTCTCTGATCAATAATGCTTTAGAGCACCTTTGTCTATGACTGAAGATGGTTTCAATTTCTTTATCTGAAAATTGTCTGTTCTTATCAATTGGAGAATGGCTTAAATTTTCATAAATTTGAATCAATTCCCTATATATTTTAGAAATGAGTTCTTTATCAGAACCTTTTGAATGTAAAAAAATGTTTTCCCAGTTTCTTGCTTCCCTTCTAATCTTGTCTGCATTAGTTTTGTTTATACAAAAACTTTTTTAACTTAATATGATCAAAATTATCTATTTTTTGATCAATAATAGTCTCTAATTCTTCTTTGGTCCTAAATTCCTTCCTCCTCCACAGTTCTGAGAGGTAAACTATCCTATGTTCTAATTTATCTATAATTTCATTTTTTATGTCTAGATCACAGCAGGGTTCTTCCTCTGGGCATTTCCTTTGCTCAGCCTGTGCTAATCAGGTCTGAATCACTTCAGGTGGGGAACTCTTTCCCAGAGCACTCCCTTACCTCACTGCTCTTTGTAGTTATCAAACTGTGCATACCCTTTGACCCAGCAGTGTTACTACTGGGCTTATATTCCCAAGAGATCTTTTTTTTTTTTTTTTTTTTTTTTTTTGCTCTTCAATCATCCCAAACTGCCTAAAGCATCGATTTTTTTTGTATAGTAAATTTATTGATTTTTAATACACATGGCCTTATGAATCATGTTGGGAGAGACAAATCAGAGCAAAAGGGAAAAACCATGGAAGAGATGGAAGAGATTAAAAAAAGAGAGAAGTAAATATAGCATGCATTGATTTATATTCAAACTCTGTTTTGTTTTATTTTGTTTTTTCTTGATATAGATGGCATTTTCTGTCGAAAGTCTTTTGGTATTGCATTGGATCACAGAGCCACTGAAAAAATCAAGTTTTTCATAGCTGATCATCTTGTAAAGATGTAGTTCTCTTCTTTTTCTCTTTTAATATGATCTATTTTTACTTTTGCTTTAATTGAAATCAGAATTGCTATCTCTACTTTTTTTTTTTTTTTTAACTTCAGGGGAAGCATAATAAATTCTATTTCTGCCTTTTACCTTTACTCTATATGTGTTTCTTTGCTTCAAATGTGTTTCTTGTAAACAACATTTTGTATGATACTATTTTTTTAATCTACTCTGCTATTTGCTTTCATTTTATGGGAATAGTTATCTCATTCATATTCACACTTATAATTACTAGTTCTGTATTTCCCTCCATTCCTAATTTTTTCCCTATATATACTTTTGTTCTCTTTTTTCACCCTTTTTTTAGTTGTGTTTTTATTCCCCATGCGACCTACTACCTATCACCCTCCTTCTACTTTTAGTAGTGTTTTTTTTTTTTTAAACCCACTTCATCTACTACATTATCCTCTATCATCCCTTTCGCCCTTTTCTGATCTTTTATCCTAATGTTTCTGCCATTCCTTCTATTCTGCCCTCACCCTATTCCTTACTCTTTCTCCTCCTACTTCTTTATAGGGTTAGATACATTTCTATATCCAAATGAATGATTCCGGTATTTCCTCTTACAGTCAAACTGCTGAGATCAGGCTTCAGACAATGTTCATCCCCCTCCTTTCTTTTTCCTAATTATAATAAGTCTTTGAGCCTCTTGGTGTGAACTAATTGTTCTATTGGTCTCACCTTTCCTCTTTTTCCAGTACAGACTTTTTCCATCCCTTAATGTCTTTTTCTTTGATATCATCACATCAAAGTTCTTTCACAACCACATCCTCAGAACATGTAATATTCCCCCTATGTGCCTCAGGGACAGATACAATTCTTAAAAGATAAGGACATAGTTTTTTCATCTAAAGATGTAAACAGCTTAATCTTTAAATAACATATATATTTCCCCCTGTTTACCTTTTTATGCTTCTCTTGAGTCCTGTGTTTGTAAAGTTTCTTTTTAGTTCTGTTTTATTCAATAGTAATCATTAAAAGTCTCTTACTTCATTGAAGATGGATCACTTCCCTTGAAAGATGATGCTGAATCTAACTGACTAATTAATTCTTGTTTTTGTTGTTGTTGTTGTTGTTGTTGTTTGTATGTTTGTTTTTTAACCCTCGTTCCTTTGCTAAATCCTGGGTAATCATGACTATTGCTCTTTGATGTTTGAATTTTTTTTTCTGATATCTTGCAGTATTTTTTCCTTGACATTATAATTTTAAGTTTCACAACAATGTTTCTTGGGATTTTCTTTGTGGGAATCTCTTTCCAAAAGAGATAATTGGATTCTTTAAATGAGTATTTCTCCCTTTGTTTCTAAAATAGTGGGGCAGTTTTCCTTAATGATCTCTTGTAGAATGCTATCCAAGCTCTTTTTATGGTCATGGCTTTCAGATAGGCCAATAATTTTTAAATTGTCTCTTCTGAATCTATTTTCCAATAAGATATTTCACATATTCTTTCATTTTAAAATTATTTTTAGTTTGTTTGACACATTCTTGATGTCTTACCGCATTATTAGTTTCCATTTGCCCTGTTCTACTTTTTAATGCATGATTTTCTTCAGCTTTTGTATCTTTTTCATTTGGTTAATTCTACTTTTTAAGGAGTTGCTTTCTTTAGATAACCTTTTCCCTTCCTTTTCTAAGTTGTTCACTCTTGCATACTTCTCATTTCCTTTCTCATTTACTCTTCTACCTTTCTTATTTGCCTTTTGATGTCTTTTATGATCATTTCAAAGAAGCTTCTTTGGGCTTAAGACCAATTCATATCATTCTTTGAGATTTTATCCATATCCTCATCTGAGTAGGTGTTTTATTCTAAATTCACTATAATAGCTTTCTAAGGTCAAGATTCTTTTCTTGTTAATTTTCTTTCCTTTTTATTTTGATATTTCCTTTTATTTTTACTTTTATGGTTGAGCTATTCCAAACTTCCTATGTAGCTGGAAACTTTGAGCACAGGGGCTCCTTGTGTTTGCAAAAAATAGCTTTGCCTTCTCTTTTTATGAAGAAGCCAGGTTTCCCAGAGTTTGCTTTTTGAGCTGGGAGTGGAAGATGTTCCATTGATTTGCTTACCTACTGAGCAAAGACTGAGGGCTTTAGTTGCTGATCTGCTATGATTAAGACCTTCTCACTGGCTTTCCTGGAGTCTATCTGAACACACTTTTCATCCCTGTGAGACTGACCTTTCTTGAAGCTTTTTCAGACTATCTTGAGCTGGAGAGTGCTTTCATTTCATCATATTGTTCAGAGGATTGGGTTCATGTAGTTTTCAAGGGAAACTGGGAGAGCCCCAGCAGATTCCTGGCTTTATTCCATCATCTTGATTTTACCCCTAGGAGATGGGTGTGTGTGTGTGTGTGTGTGTGTGTGTGTGTGTGTGTGTGTGTGTGTGATTGTGAAACTTTTAGGAGTTTAATAAATCTTATAGATTATTTATCAGAATGTTTTTAAATACATAAAATAAAATACAAAGGGCTATAAAGGATAACAATTATAGTGAAATGCAGTCATATATATATATATATATATATGACTTGAGTTCTTAGAACTCAAATTAAGAATATCTATCTCAATGATTAGGTCAGTTCCAATGGTCTTGTGATGAAGAGAGTGTAGAAAGAGGACTGTGGGAACTTTGTGTGGATCAGAGCATAGTATTTTCACTTTGTTGTTGTTGCTGTTTGCTTGCCTTTTGTTTTCTTTCTCATTTGTTTCCCTTTTTTCTGATTTTTCTTGTGCAGTATGATAATTGTGAAAATATGTATAGAAGAATTATACATGTTTAACATATATTGGATTACTTGCCATCTAGTGGAGGGGATGAGGGGAAGGAAGGAAAAAAATTGGAACATAAGAAGGGAAAATGTTGAAAAATATCTGTGCATGGGTTTTGAAAATAAAATGTTTTATATTTAGATGTATAAATAAAACAGTGGAATATTTAAAAAAAACCAAAGAATGTTTACCTTAATATAACCAGGTTGCACCTTATAATTTACCATGTCTAGGAACAGTTCTTTCCATGTGCTGTCAGAATGACAAACCAATTACTCACATAATATTTCACTTGTTATTTTCCTTTTCCTCCCTACTTCCAAGTTTTCTACTTATAGATATGTGTTCTTTCCTTGCATGCTTCCTCTCAGTGTATCCTATTTTAGACTCTCCTATAATGTCAAGTACAAAAAGGCAATAATAAAATATCTATTGAATAGTTGTTATATAAAAGTAACTTTCTACCCTCTGTTATTGAGGAAGACCTGATGGGTTTTTTCATGAGAAAGATAAAAAAACCAGTATTATTTTTTCTAAACTTAACATAGAGTGTGTAAGGGAGATTAATAAACAATATATTTGGTAAAGTGTTTCTTTTTTTCCAGTGTGTGAAGAAACTGATTAAATGAAAATCAGAGGAGTTAGTCAGTTGAACTTATACATGCATAATAAATGTATATAATAAATTCTTATTTAGTGAATCACAGAACACCATCATTTTAGGGAAAAAAATAACTAAAATTGCAACTCACCCCAAAGAATAATGAAAAAATGCCCAGAAATTTATAACATAAGACCAACAAAACTATTTTGTGAAAACTGATACCAGTACATCTTTCAGGATGTCCTGCCCATGAATGAGAATATGTAAAATCTGGAAATAATAATATGACTGCTCAGTAAATATTCTTTCTAAAAATAATTTAATTCTGACTGGCAATCATTGAGGAGAACACTGGAGTAGCACTTATGAGCAACTGAACTAGAAACTCATAATCCTTTAGGGTTACTTATAGAATAGGAGGAGAGATGTCATAATTATTCTCTGGTCTTTTTCCACCAGGGAAAGTAGTTTTTAGGGAAGTATTGAGGGGTACAGAGAAAAACTATTAATACATTTTGTTGAAAATCTATGATGCATTTGTTTGAATTTGAAAAAGAATTGTAATGGACAGCAAGCTATGAAGAGGTGATTTTCTGTGCTAGATGTAAAAAAAAAAAACTAATTAAATGCAACAAAATATTTATGATTAGAAGCTTTAAATGTGACAAGGCAAGATAACAAGTACTTATTAAACATTTATTACATACTATTTATTATGCTAAGCACTAAAGAGACAAAAAAAAAAAGATTTAAAAAACTCAGCAACTTCTGACCTCAAAAAATTTATGTTCTGATACAAAAACAAACAAACAAACAAACAAACAAACAGAATACAGAAGAAAACTGAAAAAGCAGCAGTGGGGTTAAGAATGAAGTTACCTATTCAGGGGAATTTTGTTGAAAGTCAAAAGTACAACCAAGGAAAGGTTAAAGCTTGATGGCCTGAGCATCTCCTAAATATGAAACATGGGGAATTTTGTAATGAGAAAAAAAAAGGATTATTATGAAGGAGGAATACTCTAGAGTTTGAAGACTGCAGGGGAAGATCCATATTCCTGGGATAGAAAGCCCCAAGCACGGAACAAAATTTCAGGGTGAAATAGCAACTGAGGAATAGTAACAAAGACTAGAAAGTCAGAAGTAAATCTGAAAGGGAAATATTCTTGCAAAGTGGTAACACTCATTTATATACTTTTTCTTCACCCTTCTTTATTCTCATCAAATATATACACAAACAGACACATGTGAATTACACACACACACACATACACATACACACACTCCAGGAAGTGCTGAAATAGGACTTTTTTATGCCAAAATCTTTGACAGCATAACATTATTTATGTGGATAGGTATGGGTAAGTAAGCGAGTTAATGTTGCAGTATTTTAAGAAACCAGCTGTTCACAAACCAGGAATATATTCTGAGTGTCGTGAATGATCAATTGCAAAAATAGGTTGGAATTTTTGCAACTTACCAAACAAAATATTTAAATTTAGAGAGTAGGTTTTCTTCCTTAAAGTTGTCACATTACTTCAGTACAGCCCCCAAAGTGTGGCTTTATCATTTTGAGCTGAGCTACTGACTCTGGTGCAGTTTTTGAGATATGTTTTTCTTACCCCCAAGTGCCACTAAATTGGAAATGTCACAACCCTCAGGGACACATGAGAATTGCACATTATACCACATCTGCTTTTCATTTGATCCCTGTGGGCCTGGTATTTCCCCAAATTGCCATGTAGAAAAGCCAATTTAATTTGATTGAAGTATGAACTGAAACTTGTAAGCAAAATATAATAGTCATTTTAAGGTTGAAAACTGAAACTTTGAATTTTATCATTCTATCCAAAAAACAATCATATCTATCTAAAAGTTTCATGGTCTTTATCATTCCTATCTTCCTAACATTACTTCAAATTCTATTCAGATTTCACATATGGACCAAACCTTACCATTTCCACAGGGGTTTGCCTTATCATTTTATAGCGTTATCCCATCTAAAAGAACAAAGCATTTTAGGATTATAAAATTATAGATTTAGAGATGGAAAGACAGTTATGAAGTTCAACTCATTAATTGCATAGATTTAAAAAAATAATGCTTAGAGTAGTGCAACCTTTCCATATAACCAGTATGTGTCTGAAAAAGGATTGGCTAATATAAGTACTTTTATTCCCATGTTGTAGATACTCAGCCATAAAATAATCCACATTTTATCCTCGAGGCAGATTAGTGCATCTTTGAATATTTCTGAAATTTAGGAAGTCTTTCACCTAACATAATGCCTAAATCTATGTCTCTATGACTTTTATTCTTGTTTTAAATCCTTTTCTTTTAGTCTGAAGGAACTAAATCTACCCCCTTTTACATCTGACAGACCTTCAAAGGTTGAAGGTAAGAACCAGTTCAATACTAATTCTAAAGGCTTTTTATTCCAAATTGCTTTTCATTCACAATCAAGTCTAAGGAGTTTATCTACTTCATCAATTGATAGGCAGTATAGTGTCACAGAAAGAATTTCAAAAGAAGAATCAGAAGACTTGGCTTTTAGTCAGGGTTATATCATTATTTACTCACTTTGTGACCTGTAGAAATCACTTACTTTCCAAGACCTGTTTCCTTCTTTGTTAAATAAGCATTTTTGAACTGATGTTCTCTGAAGTACCTTCCAGCTCTTACCTTCTGTGGCTTTTTGAAATGACCTCTTCTTATCCCTTCCAGCATAAGACTTCCATGATTCTATTTGTGACAGTTTCAATTGCCATTTAACAGTATCTTTTTATTCCCTAACATTAAGTTCATAGATCAGAAAAGTATCTTAAAATAACAAAAAAATATATAATTTATGCAATTCTAATGCAATGAAAGTAAGATGTAAAGGAGGATGTAAGCAGAAAATGTTGGTGTTATAGAAGATGGAATATATTCCCAAACATCAAATGATGATCATTTTTCATAATCCTTTAGTTCCCTCAGGTAAAGACTATTTTATTTGATTTAGCACAATGTCTTCTATGGAACAGGAAAAGAGTTTTACTGTTAAGTGACACTGACCTACAAATACCCCATTGTTGGATTAATCTTGTTAGGGTGTCAGCTATTTATTTCACTTTTACTTCTACTTCAAATATGCAAGGATATTTGTAAAATACGTTCATGGATCTCTTTGAAATATAATTAATCTGTAATAAGGTTGAAATCTCTAATAAATGAGGCTACTTTGTTATTGGGTCAAAGAACTGACTGATATAGGTAGAATTTCTTAGGGGGAAATGATCCATTCATTAAGTAACTAGAATTTACATGTAACATTTTGTCAACTGAAGAAGTAAGTGAATCAAGGTTCAACCACTATGTCCACTTTTTTCTTGAATGAAATATTAGATATATTAAACAACAACAAAAGACATTGAGTTAATGATTAAGTTCATGTATTGTTGTTTTTCAGTAGTGATGTTGACTTCAGTAGTGGTGTTGACTTGTCAAGATCTCATTTGAGATTTCCTTGACAAAGATATTTGAATGGTTTGACATTTCTTTCTCTAGCTCATTTTACAGATGAAGAAACTGAAGTAAATAGAATTAAGTGATTTTCCTAGGATCACACAGATAGTAAATTATCTCAGGCCAAACAGATTGGAATTCAAGAAGAGGAAGCTTTTTGACTCCATGGCCAACATTTTATCAACAGAATGAAGGCTTGAAAAACATGATTATGTACTCATAGGTAACTAATAAATATAATATTCTATGTAAAACAAAGAAATGTAGATTAGTCTTTAAGTTCCTAGATTCATGAACTTTTGCTTAATTTTTTTGGATAATTGTTTGTTTAATACAATTGATTTCCTTTGCTATATCATATACTTCATTAAACAATAACAACAACAACAAAACAAAAATATGATTTCATTATATTGCAAGATCACCTCATTCATACTTTCTTCTGACCTGATTGAAGGGCAAAACAAAGAGTTCTTAAAAACTGCCTTTATGGAGGGCACTCAGATCAACCTTCTTTCTGTTCATTTCCTATCCAATGGTAAAGAAGTACCACTTTTGGAATTCTCTATCATGAATGAGTACTTAACTCCCTTCCATTTTTAGCTTTGATTTGTACTTTCATGTAGTATCTTCCTCACTAGGAGGTGATGTCCTTGAGATGAAGAATTGTCTTTCTCCATATTTTTACCCGCAATGCTTAATGTAGTGGCTGGCACATGACAGGTCCTTAATATGTAATCAAGCCCTGATTAATTGACTGTATGTGCCCAAGGAGTTAGAAAATCAATGAAATGGCATAACCACTTCCTATCCCTACTTTGAGTCACTCCCAAACATTAAACAATATTTTCTATTTCATTTGGTTTTGACATCTTTTATAAATAAGATCAGAAATTTTGCTGAGTAATATGCTGAACAAGAGTTATAAGATGTGTTCTTTCTTTCTTTCTTTCTTTAGTTATTTTTGATGAGGGATGAATAAATAACAATGAACATTCAAGGAATATATTTAATCCAAAAATTTATAATGATCTTGGAGAGGATTCATGGAATGACTGACATTTCAAAATTAGACCAAAAGTCTTTCCTTTATTCTTAATTTTTGTAAGCAAGGACCTTTGGGTTTTTGAAAGGATAAAGAAAAGGAATAAATTTTCAGAGATCTACAAATCAAGAAGAGAGACCCAAACAAAAATGTCAAATGGATAGAAAGATGGGATGGCAAAGATCCCAACTTTTGGGATAAGAACTCAATGTTTGACAAAAATTGCTGGGAAAATTGGAAATTAGTATGGCAGAAACTAGGCATTGACCTACACTTAACATCATACACCAAAATAAGGTCAAAATGGGTTCATGATCTAGGCATGAAGAATGAGATTATAAATAAATTAGAAGAACGTAGGTGGAACCTGACCTGTGGAAGAAGAAGGAAATTAGGACCAAAGAAGAACTGGAGATCATTATTGATCACAAAATAGAAAATTTTGATTATATCAAATTGAAAAGTTTTTGTACAAACAAAACTAATGCAGATACAATTAGAAGGGAAGCAATAAACTGGAAAAATATTTTTACAGTCAAAGTACTGATAAAGACCTCATTTCCAAAATATATAGAGAATTGACTCAAATTTATAAGAAATCAAGCCATTCTCCAAATGTTAAATGGTCAAAAGATGTTCCAAGTCATTATTAATCAGAGAAATGCAAATTAAGACAACTCTGAGTTACCACTACACACCTGTCAGATTGGCAAGAATGACAGGGAAAGATAATGCGCAATTTTTTTTTGTTTGTTTGTTTTGTTTTGTTTTGTTTTGTTTTTTTGTATGTTTTTTTAAATTAACATATTAATTAATTAATTATTATAACTTTTTTTTTTTTGATAGTACATATGCATGGTTAATTTTTTACAACATTATCCCTTGCACTCCCTCTGTTCCGAATTTTCCCCTCCTTCCCTCCACCCCCTCCCCTAGATGGCAGGCATTCTCATACATGTTAAATATGTTATAGTATATCCTAGATACAATATATATGTGCAGAACCGAATTTTTGTTGTTGTTGTTGTTGTTGTTGTTGTTGTTGTTGTTGTTGTTGTTGCACAGGAAGAATTGGATTCGGAAGGTAAAAATAACCTGTGGGAAAAAAAAACAAAAATGCAAACAGTTTACACTCATTTCCCAGTGTTCCTTCTCTGGGTGTAGCTGATTCTGTCCATCATTGATCAACTGGATCTGAATTAGATCTTCTGTATGTTGAAGATATCCACTTCCATCAGAATACATCCTCATACAGTATTG
Source organism: Sminthopsis crassicaudata (assembly GCF_048593235.1). Lineage (NCBI taxonomy): Eukaryota > Metazoa > Chordata > Mammalia > Dasyuromorphia > Dasyuridae > Sminthopsis > Sminthopsis crassicaudata. Next base: position 550,304,671 of record NC_133619.1, read on the forward strand.
TTGTTGAAGTGTATGATGATCTCCTGGTTCTGCCCTTTTCACTCTCTCCAAGTCTCTCCAAGCCTTTCTGTTTTCATCCTGCTGGTCATTTCTTACAGAACAATAATATTCCATAACATTCATATAACATAATTTACCCAACCATTTTCCAATTGATGGACATCCATTCTTTTTCCAGTTTCTAGCCTCTACAAAAAAGGCTGCCACAAGCATTTTGGCACATACAGGTCCCTTCCCCTTCTTTAGTATTTCCTTGGGATATAAGCCCAGGAGTAGCACTGCTGGATCAAAGAGTATACACAGTTTGATAACTTGTTGGGCATAATTCCAGATTGCTCTCCAGAATGGTTGGATTCTTTCACAACTCCACCAACAATGTATCAGTGTCCCAGTTTTCCCACAGCCCCTCCAACATTCATCATTATTTGTTCCTGTCATCTTAGCCAATCTGACAGGTGTGTAGTGGTATCTCAGAGTTGTCTTAATTTGCATTTCTCTGATCAGTAGTGATTTGGAACACTCTTTCATATGAGTGGAAATAGTTTCAATTTCATCCTCTGAGAATTATCTGTTCATATCCTTTGACCATTTATCAATTGGAGAATGGCTTGATTTCTTATAGAGTCAGTTCTCTATATAATTTGGAAATGAGGCCTTTATCAGAACCTTTAACTGTAAAAATGTTTTCCCAGTTTGTTACTTCCCTTCTAATCTTGTTTGCATTAGTTTTGTTTGTACAAAAGCTTTTTAATTTAATGTAATCAAAATTTTCTATTTTGTGATCAATAATGATCTCTAGTTCTCCTTTGGTCAACAATTCCTTCCTTCTCCACAGCTCTGAGAGGTAAACTATCCTATGTTCCTCTAATTTATTTATGATCTTGTTCTTTATGCCTAAATCATGGACCCATTTTGATTTTATCTCAGTATGTGGTGTTAAGTGTGGGTCCATGCCTAATTTCTGCCATACTAATTTCCATTTTTCCCAGCAGTTTTTGTGTGAAATTTGTTATGTGTAATAATTATCCTTTTCTCTTATCTTTATCCTCTATAGTACAGCCTTCAAGTTTCACAAATGAACTGATGCCCACTTCTGATTACATTTTTTCAACATCATTAAATATGACTTTCTGTATGCTTATTATATTTTATTTGTTCTCCAATTATTTGAAAATATTTAGAGAGGGGATAACTGACTTCAAAACCTTTTTGTGTCTATTTAGGAAAGTCCATTAAACTCTGTAACACTCAGTTTCCTTATTTAAAAAAATGGGACTAATCATAGGCACACTATTTCTTTCATAGGATTGTTGTCATAAGAATAATATGTAAATTTTAATAGGATTTTATTTTTCCAAATACATGCAAGCATAGTTTTCAACACTTACCTTTGCAAAACCTTGGGTTCCAAATGTTGCTCCATCTCTCCCCCCAAAACTCTCCCCTAGACAGGTCTTTCTAAAAAAATTTGGAACTGTGCCCAAGGGCTATCAAACTGCATAATTTTTGATCCAGCAGTATCTCTACTGGGTTTATAGCTTAAAAAGATTAAAAAAAAAAAAAAAAAAACGAACAGGACACACATGCAAAAATGTTTGTAGCAGCCCTTTTTGTTGTGGAACTGGAAAGTAAGTGTATGGCCATTAGCTGGAGAATGACTGAATTAGTTATGTATGTGAATTTTCATAGAATACTGTTGTTCTATAAGAAACAATTAGCGAATGATTTTAGATCATAAGTCTGGCATATAGTCATCCTATAGTAGTGATGACAGGATTAAATTATCTGAACAGTTGGGAATGTCCCTTTCACTGTCAAAATAAAACATGATAAGTCCATTAATTTTTGATTCATTTTAAAGGAAATGTCATTCTCCTAAATTGGGGAGAACTGACAAAGGAACATTATATTCTGAATTGGATTTTCAGCAATAATCAACTAATTCCTAAAGTATACTGTCCTCTCTATCTCAAGATCTGTGATAAAGATAGAACAAATAAGTAATATCTGAAATTTATCATAGATCTTCAAAGATCGGATTTCAAACAGAAAACTTAATTAAGATCTATTGTTTCAAAAATCTATAGAAAATTTCACATTAGGAGCTGTGGGAAATTTCTAAGAACATATTTTTGAAAAAAAAATCAAATTAACTATAGCAGCAACAACAACAAAAACCTCAGTATATAACATGAGATAACATTGATAACTTGTGACTAGTCACCTGAGATGAAGATCTAGAGGATGGTTATTCAAGCTAACACTAAGTAAAATATCAATTAGTATGTTCACTATCACCATATTTCTTACTGTGCCTGAAAAACAACAATGACAAAAACAGTAATAGGGTAGCAGCAGCAGCAATAGTAACAGCTGTAACATGTCCCCCTGTAGAACTGACTGAATTCTGCAAAACTATTGGAACTAATAATGTATTTTGTAAAACCAATTTGTAGAATTCAATTCAGAAATTTTTGCATAATTGATGCATTCTAGAACTGTGATTTTAGGCTTATTGATTTTTTAAATCAAAATATCCTCAGAGATCATTTGTTCTTGTTGTTCCATCATTTTTCAGTTATCTCCAAGTCTTCATGAACTCATTTAAGGTCAAAGATACTGATGGTCTGACATTTCATCTCCAGCTCATATTTACCGATGAAGAAACTGAGACCAACAGGGCAAAGTGACTTACCTAGGGTCATACAGCTAATAAGTGTGTGTAGCCAGATTAAAATTCAGAAAGAAGAGTCTTCTGAACTCTAGGCCCAGCACTTAATCTAGTGCTCTGGCTAGTTGTCCTATCAGAGTCAGAGTTCGTAGTTATTCACAAATTCTTATATCTTCCTTTGGAAATTAAAAACAAACAAACAAACAAAAAAACACTATCCATTTGATAGGGATCTAATTAATCATTTGTTTTCTTGTTGGAAGTAGGTTCATGTTCTGGGTTCATTTACTGCAAAGAATCCCTATATTACATCTATAGTTCCTATGAAAATTCTGTCTATAGTTTCCAAGTAGAAATTAGTAACAGGATCCACAAATGGAACATTTTGTTGAGAGCGGATCACATAGTTATAACCTCAACAGAATTATTTTGTAGATCTAGTTCTCAGAGGTGTTTGTACAAAGTGATGCCCTATGTCCAGTTATGGATTTAGACAAGATGACTGTTGACATTCCTTCTATCTTTGAAGTTTCATATGTCCATGAAGGCCAAAAATTAATGCATTCATAGAATGTTAAAAGGGAAAGGACATTAAACATTAAGAGTCAGAGTTAAAGAGGATCTTATAATAAAAATATTATTAGTATTAGAGTTAGAAGTTAGCCCATGGAACTTTGAATATAAAGTATTAATGGGAGGTCATCATTCATGTCCTATCTACTATCCTGGACTATTATGGGCCAGAACTCTTGTACTTAAAACAAGGATTCTTACAAGGTGGAATTGTCAGTAGAATTGATAAAGACAATGGTTATCTAATTTAGCATGGTGCTTAATAGTTCTTTAGTTCAGTACATGTACTTAGTACTTAATATAGTTCTACAAGATTCACATCTATGATTATGTAATTATAATAGAGTATATAACAGCCAGCAAGGATTGGAGAAGATTCATTCCATCTTCAGTCAGGCTCCTGGTGGCTCTCCTGGGGGACCCAGGCACTGAGAGTCAAAGTTAGTCCAAAGTCTACCTTTTTGGTGGCTGGAGGTTGAAGCACAAGCTCTTGGACTCAGAGCCAGATTCATTCACTTCATCTCACAGCACTGTGATGGCTGGCTTCCTGCACTTTCCCCACTGAGACTAAGACCAATCTGAAAGGCTCTTCCACTGCCCAGCCCCAAGCAAGGATAAAGAATTTGGACTTTAACACAATAGTGGTGATTAATCAGCTGAATATAAGGCTGCTCCAAAGACCTCCAGAAAGCCAACAAAGAACATTACACTGGACCTCTTCTCCTTCCCCCTTTATATTCCTTAAATTAATGCTTTTATGGATTGAACTATAATATTTATGCTGCTTACTTTCAGACTGGTTGAGATTTTCTTAGTACTAAAAATAGATTTCATTGATAGCTTTTGTTTTTATGTAACTTAGATGTTCCCTTTATGCCTTAATATCACTTCTTCCCTGAAAAACCATTCCTTTCAACACAGAATTTTTAAAAAAGGTTAAAAAAGTCAAATATATAAAAAAAAAGTTATTAGAAATTATCTGTTCATAACAAATAATGGCATGATATACCATGTTCCACAAACTTAATCATCCTCCCAACTCTTCAAAATAATAAGGGAAATATTACTTTTTTTAGTCCAAGTTTGTTTTTCATAATTTTTCAAGATTCATTTAAATTATTTTGTAGGTTTTTTTGTTCTATCTACATTTTTGCAGGGGTTGTGCTCCCCCCTTTTTTCCCCTTAGCTTGGCTTAATTCATCTTGCATCTGTTCATATATTTACATGTTTCTCTGTATGCATGATATTCATAATTTCTTATGGAATACAAATATGCTATTAAATCCAATCACTATAATTTGCTTAGCCTTTCTCCAATTGACAGGCCTGTACTTCATTTCTAGTTCTTTGCTACCAAAAAGTTGTATGTTAAAATATCTTGCTGCATATGGAATCTTTCTGTCAATCACCTTCTTGAATTTTATACCCATCAAAAGAACTTCTGAATAAAAAAGCATAAACATTTTATCTATTTTATGCATAATTCTAAATTTAGCCCTAAATTTTTACTTGAACTTTATAAGCCAGCTTCACAAATAACCTATTGGAGATTTCAAATTAGATATCTCATTAATATCTCAAACTCAACATATCCAAAAAAGTATGGACGATCTTTCCCTAAAAAATACATATTCCTGGAAATGTTTAAAATGATTGAATATATATATATATACAAACATACACACACACACACACACACACACACACACACACATATATATATATATATATATATATATATATATATATATATATATATATATATATATAATACCAATATCAGATTGCTGTCTTAGGGAAGACTGAGGTACAGAAGGGAGAAAGGAAAAAAAAAAAAAAAGGAACTCAAAATCTTATGAAAGTAAATACTGAAAAATATCTTTACATATAATTGAGGATAAAAAACCCACAAAATACTGTTAAGGGAAAAATACATACTCTAAACTTTCTTGTTTCTTTTGAGGATATTAACATCTTTCTAGTCACCCAAGTGTGAAAGCTTAGAGTCATACTTGACTTTCTCATTCTTATTTCACATATATAGCTTCTAAATCATATTTTTTTCTTATTCTCTCTCTTGCTCTTTATTTTATATTTTCCTTCCTTCCTTTCTTTCTTCTTTTCTTCCTTTCTTCCTTCCTCCATCCCTCTCTAACACTCTTCATTCTTTTCTTTTTCTTTTCTTCTTTTTTTTTTTTCTCTGCCACACAAGCTCACACAAACAAACACATATAGATACACACAGGAGAAGGAAATAAATATTTATTTAGAACCTACTCTGTGCCATACCAAACAGTGATAAGAACTTTGGAACTATTATCTCATTTGATATTTACATTTTACATATTATCTCATTTGATATTTACATTTTATATTTACAAAATTGTACAAAGTAGGTGCCATTATTATGACTATGTAACCTTAAGGAAACTGAGTCATATAGAGCTTTAATAATTTATCCATCTGGTAAATGTATGAAATATAATTTGAACTCAGGTCTTTTTGACTCTGATTGCTCTTATGAATGCTCTTGGTTCAAAGCTAATCCTTGCTATTCCTTAGATGATTGGCAGTCCTCCTGCACCCTCAGTTTATCATCTGTAAAATGTCTGAAGCTCAGATCTCAAACTTAAGTCTTCTGACTTCAGGCCTAATGTTTTATTTACAGTACAGTTTCCTTTTCCTTCTCTTTTCTTACACACCATCCAATCTATATGAGGCCATGTAATCTCTTACTTTCACTAGTTTAATAATTTTCTATTTTGTCTCACTATCCCAAGTCTCTCCTCATTCCAATCCACTCTTTTTATGGAACCAATATGATTTTCCTCAAGCATTTAGGAAATAGTCTGTCAAATATCATATCTTCCTCAATCTCTATAAATTCTTATAACTTTTTTATTACTTCTAGGATTGAATATAAACCCTTTCATTTGGCATATAATGCTCTTTAATAAATTGAAACCTTACTACTTTTCTAATTTCACAATGTATTCCACTTAATGAACACCACACTCTAATTATATCGCCCTGCTAGATGCCCACATTTCCGAATATTCCCTTTTCCTTTTATTTATTTATTTTGACAGTAATTTGAAGAAAAAAATGTATTCCAAATTCTTTTCTTCCTGTCTGCCCCTTCCCCACTCATTGAAAAAAATTAAAAATAAATTATATATGTGAAGTCATACAAAAGTTATTTATGTATTAGCTATGCTTAAAAAAAGAAATAAAAATAAATAGCAAGGGACAAGTATGTTTCATTCTGTACTGAGTTTATCACTTCTCTCTCTGGAAGGAGATAGCATTTTTATCATGAGTTCTTTGGAATGTCTTGGGCCATTTTATTGATCAAAGTAGCTAAATATTTCACAGTTGATAGTCTTCATAAGATTGTAGCTATTGTGCATAATAATGTCTCAGTTCTGTTCACTTCACCCTGCATTAATTCATATACTTTTTCCTAGGTCTTTCTAAAAGCACCTTTCTTGTCATTTCTTAGAGTATAAGAGCAGACTCCTTCATTTTTAGACTCCCTCTCTTTGTAGTCACTGAATCACTGTTCCCCATGTCCTGAAAGTATTTCCTTTTTACCTCTGCCTTCAGAATCCCAGGTTTTCTTCAAAACAAGTGCCATCTACACAAATCCTTTCTTCATTCCCTCTTGATGCCAATGCCCTTTCTTCTCAAACTACTTTGCATGCATTCTGCATATATTAAATATATAATTGTTTTCTTACCTGACAGAATACCAGTTCTCTCTGGGAAGAAATGTTTTATTTTGTCTTAATTTCCTGACCACTATGTTTAGTGATGAGCACAAATATTAGTTTAATAAATTTGTAATGGATATTTAGATTTACAAGTTGTCTTAAAACAACTAATGGTCAACAGACATTCATTAAATCCCTCTATATGTCAAAAATGGTGCTAAATACTGGTAATATAAAGAAAAAAAAATTATAATTTTGAGAATTTCACAAAGTAATCAATAGACATTGTTAATAACTCTGTACAATCAAGCCACATACAATATAAATTAGGAATGATGAACATAGGGAAGGCATTAGATTTTCATGCGGTCTATCTCAAGACTTCTTATACAAAATAGGATTTATATAGAACTTGAAGTAAACCAGGGAATCAAGGGGCAGAAATAACAGAGGAGAAAATTCCAGTCTTAGGGACATAGTCCAAGAAATTGATAGTTAAAGTGCCTTTTGCATGGAATAGCAATGAGATACAGTGTCATTGGATCATTGATTACGTAGTGAGATAAAAGGTTTAAGAAGACTGGCAAAGTAGAAAGAAGATAGATTATAATGTAGGATGCTAGTGATGATAAGGAGGTGCTGGAGTTAACTAAGTATGGGTGTACATTGTTAAATTTCTGATTTTGAGAAAAGATCATAGATTGGAGACAATTAACAAAATAGGATGGCAAAATATAAAATATAATAGTGGAATTTAAAAGGACCTTAGTTTACAGAATATTAGAGGGGGAAAACGATTTAATTAGAGAAAATTCTCAGGAGAATGATTGGTAGAATTAATCTATCAATCAACAAGCATTAATTAATTCCTTGCTGTCTCTGTGCTAATTACTGGGGATTCCAAAAGACAATCCTTGCCTTCAAGAAGTTTACAGTCTAATGGAAGAGATCACATGCAAACAAATATATTTAAGGGAAGTTATATAAAATAATTAACAGAGGAAAAACAGTGGAATTAAAGATTGAGGAATAGAGAACGTTAAAGCTGAAAGTTAATTTTAAGAAAAGGAAGGGACCTTAAAGCAAAAGGGGCATAGACTTTTAGTGAACAAAGGAGCTATTCCTATTCCATAGTTTAGTATGGGAAGAATCTGAAAAAGATATAGGCACAGAATTTTAGGGATGGAAGGAATTAACTGATTTTCCGTGGTGACATTATAAAGTATAGAGGAAAATTAATTTCTCCTTCTTTTTTTTTAATTTTTTAATTTTTCCTGAGGCTGGGGTTAAGTGCCTTGCCCAGAGTCACACAGCTAGGAAGTGTTAAGTGTCTGAGATCAGATTTGAACTCCGGTCCTCCTGAATTCAAGGCTGGTGCTCTATCCACTGCGCCACTTAGCTACCCCAATTTCTCCTTCTTATTGACCCTATATTTTGTATCACAAGTCTCTGAAAATGTTTTGTATGCCTTTTTAACATCTATCCCAGCTTTTGAAAATATTTTTCCCCACTCTCTGTATGAATGGCACTGAGAAAATACCTGTGTGATATATGTGTTAATTTCATGCCAACATGTGCATTCTCTTCAGCCCACACTAGCCTATACTTCCCTGGGCTTTGCTTATAACTGAAAAAAAAATAAACAAACAGCTTTTTACTGATTCCAAAGAATGTTCCTAGAAACCAGGTTTTAGGGTGTCAATTAATTGTGTTTGTTTTCCAGACAAGCAGAGTAGCTTCTTTGCTTGAGTTTTAAGTATAAAATACAAGCCTAAATAAATAGAAAGCCTCAAGGAAGCAACTACTTAGTAAGCAAACAATGATCCAACTCTAACTAGATTTCCAGAAAACTGCTGTAAACATAAGGAAAGAGACGACTCAGCAACTAGGATATATTTTTGCTTTAAGGAAGGAAATGGAGGCAAGTAATTTATGAAGCATCTTAACTCTAAGGAGTGCTCAGATTCTCAGCAAAAAGCTTTGGGTTGCCTTAAAAGCTCTGCTACTCAATGAACTTGGACTAGGGTGAATGGTACCTGAATATTTCATATTATAGGAGAGTGGGAATAGTGCCTACTGAAATGAAGCTCATTAATTAATCTCTTTAATATTTTTCATCTTCACAAATAGGTGAATGCATTGCTCAGAAAAGATTCACATCACAAAGAAACAAATTCATGGAAAGGTGACATGGGGTTAGAAATATGTCACAATCTTCATCCAAAAAGTTAATATTTATCTCCTGAATTCTTCAACCTTATTGAAAAAAAAAGGAAAATAAAGGCAATAAACATTTATATAGCTCCCAATATATTTCAGGTACTATACTAAATTATTCAGCCTCCCAAAAGGGCAGAAAAAAGTATTTAATAAATAAAATAGATTTGGTATAAGATATCTATATATTTCATTCACAAAAATAAATGTATTAAGCCACAAATATTTTACATTGATGAATATTTAAATTTGATACTTACTATAAACAGTAATAGTTATTATACTCTCAAGATATTAATACTTATTTCACTTCTTCTATCACCTATTTTAGCATTATTCAGAAAATCCCCTCATATCTTCTAGCTAACCAGACCAGGATTCACTCTCATTAGTTTTTCATGATTATATTTGAGAAGGCCAGTTGTAGAACCTTCATTCTGATGTCAGTAGGTACCTATTGAGGGACTCAAGAATTCCACATATTTTGGATTCATAGAGCTGCCAGCAAGGGAGGAAATTATCATCTTTGGATCACTGTTTTGTCTTGGGATCATCTCATAGAAAGATATAGATCACTCATAGAATGACACATACATTGCAAAATTAGCCAGGTCTTCAAGGCTAGTTCACCTATTAGGTACCTAGGGAGTTCATCTATGAGTAGTTGTTATGGCTGCCAATTACCAGAGATTGGAGAAAATTCTCCCCACTGCCTGAGAGGGAGTAAAAGTGAGAGTTTATTGGGTTTTTAGAGTTTAATCAGTAAATACACTTTCCTGGTTTAATCAATGATCCTATTTGACAAAAAGTCCCATTGTTGTAATCACAATACCAAGAGAGTGCAACATCAGTGGAAAGTACTAAACACTTAAACACAGAATCCTACATGTAATCCATTTGAAGCATCCAAAGTTTCCACAAATTAGGGAACTCAGTGGAAAACTTTTATTCTAAACACATAGACATGCAGATATGTGCATATGTTACAAAGTGTTTACATATAGATAGATAGATAGATAAACATATATAACAAAATAACATAATTTATATGGGTTACAAGTAATTTTATTTATGTTTGTCAGAATGTCTCCAGCCAGCTTCAGCATCTCATCCTCCCAATGTCTCCAGCCAGCACTAAGGTAGACGTGGGAATGAATCTGCCTCTGCCTCCAAGAGTGTGGGATTGTGGGTTTATCAGAAGTCAATCCTAGTTGTGAATCTTCTCCCAGAGAGTAGGCTTGTGGGTACTCCCTGGGCTTGTGGGAGCTCCTTAAAAGTATGCTCTCTTAAAGGTATGAAGCTCATGGAATTCTAGTAAGTACATTACTGAACTAGAGAACTGTTAAGTATAATGCTAAATTAGATAATTATATCCATTCCAGTGACTTAGCACTTTGTAAGAATCCTAACAGATAATAACAACTCAGGAAGGTTTTATATAGAAAGTAAAATGAGTTTAAATATTATGATGATATCTTAATAATAATACATACATACAGGTGTGTATAGCATACATACAAATACATACACACATATTCACTTGCCTTGGTCATTATTTTCACTGAAGTTAGAAAAGAGGTAATAATATAATAATAATGAATAAAAATAATGAAAAAATAATTAATTAATTAAGTAATAATGAAAAAAGGTAATAGCTAATATTACACATAATTTTGGTATATAGATGACATTGGGTTTTTAAGGATAGTGCCATCTAGGAACAGGCTGTGGGAAAATCAAACTCAAAAGGAAACCCCAAAGCAAACAAGAAAAGTTTGAATGCCAGCCCTAGACTGTGCCAAGAGAAATTATTAAAATATTTACATTAGCATATAAAGTGCGTGTGTTTGTGTATATATATGTGTGTGTTTTTATATGTTTGTGTCTTTTAGAAGGAAATGGAATCTACATAGGAATTCAAGTGAATTGCAAGCCAGCGCTGGAAAGTGAACTGGACTTGAGCAAGAAAAAAAATCTATTTTTTGTTTTTATTACCAATAGGGCAAATATGTATAATCTTGTCAAAGTTGGCGAACTCAGTTGTGGGAATTTCCTTCAGCAACATAACTTGAAATCCTTTCCTGAAGCACTCAAATGTTAATCGTTTGTGAGGTCCCACAGATGTATCTATCTCATGATGTTGTTTTACAGATTAAAAGGTGATACATGCAAAATATTATTTATAAATTGTAAAGTTTGATGCAAGTCTAAATTATTAATAATATTATTATCATGTATTAATTGCTGGAGAGCCATACTGTCCTCATTATCACCATCATCCCCATCACACTCTCTTATAATGATTTGAATTTTAACTATATGGTTGCCAGTTATATTTAGAAGTACCTACTTCGATTCCTAAGTGGTACAGCAGATAGAGTGCTGGTCCTGAAGTCAGAAAAATTTCTCTTCCTGAGTTCAAATGGGACCTCACAAATTTAATAGCTCTGTGACCCTGGACAAGATATTTAACTTGATTTGTCTCAGTTTTCTCATCTCTAAATGAGCAGAAGGAAATACTAATCTACTTCAATATCTTTAAATGGTGTCATGAAGGATCAGACATAACTAAACAAGAAAAACACAATTTATTTCAGTGAAAATTTAATAATAATAATAATAATATCCCAAAAAATTAAGTTATTCAGTTTCACTTTAATCTATACTGGAAAGAAAACATAATTCATAAATATGTATACTTACTCCCCCAACTTCCCCCCACTATCCCAGAATATATTATTCTCATCTTTTACCCAGTTATGTCTATCAAAGAAATTTGAGGAAACCAAACAGTTACTATTATTTCTATTTTCCTTTTATAAAGAGTATTTTCATCTGAAGAAGGACACAGCCTAAAGAAATGGAAATGTGACTCATCCACCCACCATTGAAATAAGGCCACATCTAAAGGGCAAATTGGTCAGTCACATAACTGAGAAGAGCCTCATCACGTAAATGGACAGGAGAATTACCAAATATATTTTGAAAGAGAACTGTTGCTCTCCTCCCATAAACCATTTCCCTTTTATTTTCATTATCATGTAAGAATATATTTAAATTCGGGCCTTGGTTTAGTCTATCCTTAATACATTATTTATGATAATGGTTGAATTGTATTACTAAAAAGACAAAGGCTAATAATAGGGTGAATCCTAAACAAGAATAGAATTCTCAAGTTAAAAAGAGCCTTATAAGGAATCTGATGAGAGTGAAATAGATAATCTTTTCTAATTCCCCATTTATAGATTCCATGATTCACTTGGACAGGACAGCACAATTCTATGAGATTTGCGAGCATAGCAGACATGTCAGCTCATGAAAAGTGAATGAGAACATGAAGCTAACAACTTTGGGATTTAATAGTTTAATAATAGACATTGAAGGTAGTTAAGGATTTGACAGTGCCATGAGAACAAGATGTAATTTAAGAAAATAGATCCTTGCAAATGTAGGTTAGATAAGGTGGGAGGTATGGAGTTATTAGTTAAGGCATTATTAGAGTAGCTCATTGTGGGCTAATGAGGACTTCAACCAGGACAGTAGAAGTAGGATCTGAGAAAAGGGATTGAATTTGAGATACATAGACATAAGCTACAACATTCAAGATTCTCCTTCAACTCTGTATCTGCTTGATTAAAAACATAATATTTCATTAAAAAAAAAATCTTTTCCTGAGACCTCATATGGCACTTGAGTTTATAACTAATTAATTAACTTTACTGACTTCCAGGACTGTTTCGAAGAAGACATTTTGCAATCTTCATAGGGCTATATCTATTTATATGTATGTATGTATGTATGTATGTATATATATATATATATATATATATATATATATATATATATATATATATATATATATATATATATATATATATGTAGTATAGATATATACCCCATATATATATATATATATATATATATATATATATATATATATATATATATGCACATGAACAGTCAACATCATTTAATACTTTTTACAATTTCTTTTTTTTTTCCTTTCTGAGGCTGGGGTTAAGTGACTTGCCCAGGGTCACACAGCTAGGAAGTGTTAAGTGTCTGAGACCAGATTTGAACTCGGGTCCTCTTGAATTCAAGGCTGGTGCTCTATCCACTGCACCACCTAGCTGCCCCTCTTTTTATAATTTTCAATGGAATTCAGATAGCAATAATCCCAAACTATTATCCTATAGCTATGGTTTCACCCTTCAGATTTTTTTTTTTAACTCTTCTTAAAACATTTTAATTCTCCTGGACTTCTTTCACCCTGTGCCCCTCTCTTTTAATTAATGAATTCTTATCTTTAACCACTAAATAGTGAGATGTCCAATCCATGCTCACTTCCATCATCTATTTATATTTTCTACTTATTCCCCAAGAAGTCTTACCCCATTCATCTTTCCAGTGTAATTTTTTTAATCTAGATCTCTTTTTGTAAGTAATCTTCCCTAATAAGTGTGGAAGATTCTTGAGAACTGGGACTATCTCATTTGCTTGTACTTGTATTTTTAGGTCTTAATACGGTTCCTGGAACATAGAAAACATTAAGTAACATTAAATTTCTATCTCTTTACCAATCATTTGATTTAATCTCTTATGTATTTATGCACAGTTAGACAAAATAACTCCCTTTGGTAGTTTAATTGATTAATTAGAATCTAAGCTCACATAACTCTTTACTATTAACTCATATAATACATATATTAAGTATATTAATCCAGGATATAGATTGATTCTTTTTTTGTCATTATATGATATATTTGTCACATAGTGCTTTTTGATTGATTAATTTTCATTATCTGTATTGCTGTATTATTTATCATTACTCTTTTAATTTCTTGTGGAACAAACTTTAGACTTTGTGTTTCTGTTAAGCACAGAGATTTATATAGATTAGGTATTTAATAAAAGTGTACAATATTTGAATTTGTACAGTTTATTTCTTGGTGACAAGAGAAAAATTGCGGCTCGTGTCATTAAAACTCCAAGTGTTTCATACTGCAATAAGAACCATCTCTCAGTTTCTCAAAGAATTTATTCTAGTTCAATACAAAGGATAAACCATGTTATTTTCAACAAATTAATTTAATTGTTACCACAATAGCAAGAGAAAGGAAGTTTCAGTATCTCTCTTGTTCCCCTGGGAAACGTACTAAAATTCAAGAATTTGAGTGAAGATCATGTTTCTACAGAATGCCATGCTTATTGTACTCCCTAATTAGACTGACAATTTCACCTACTAAATTGTCTTGCTTTATATCTCTTAAAAAAAAACAAACTATATACTTTTAGAATTGAGGAGGTATGGGGAGGAAGGAAGAGAAAGAATTGGGGACTCAATGTTTTAAAAAAACAAGTATTCAAAATTGTTTTTAACATGTAATTGGGAAATAAAATACTAAGTACTTTAGAAATATATACAACTAAATATTCTCTATTTATAACATATTAAAAGAACTAATACTAATTTGACAGTGCAAAATCTCCTTATTTGAAAATGATGCATGGCATAAAATCTTTGCCATAGATTCAGATTTATGTGAATCATGCTATTTTCTTTACTTCTAAAGAAATTTACTGACAGAAGGCTCTTTGTTATGTAATCTAATATATCTAAATTGTTTATAATTTTTGTTTATTTTATGATTCTGCATTTCATAACTACAAATAAATCTTTTCATATATAACAAAGAATTGAGCATAAATACAGCGCGCTGCATTTAAAACTACATATCTATAAAGTATGTCTTGCTTATTAGAATTTATAATAAATTCGATATAGTAATTCAAAAACTATTTTGATTTTTGTATCTTCTTTTGTCCTTCCTTCTGTTCTTTCCTACTGATTTTAAATGCTTCATTAATGGTTTTCTTTGGTTGCACACACATATTTATCTCTATTTCTATATCACTTATGCCTTATGCTTTCACCAAACAGAAAACAAAAAAAAAATTCTCATATGTATACATTTTAAAACAACATATCTACACACTTATAGAAGGTACTTTTGAATTTGTAGATATACTTTCTTCTCTCTCCATTGAGAGATAGGAAACATGCTTCATTACAGATCATCATGAAAGGGGACTATTTCAGTCTCTGTGCTATTTACAAAAGATGGCACAATATCTTGTCACATAAAAAACAGTTGACAAATACTTATTGATTGACTAAATATTTGTTTGATCTCCTTGATTTGTGGTTGATTCCTGCATATATGCTGCTTGTAATTCTTTCATTTTTTCTATTTGCAATGTTGTGATAATCATAAAAAAACATTTCTCCTAGTTCTTTGTATTTTGTTCTTATACCTATTCATATAAATATTTGTTATTCTCTTAATCAATACTTTTCATTAATTTTATGGTACAAAAATATAATTTATTTGCTCATTTCATAATAGAGGTACACTCTCAAAGTTTCTAGTCTTTTTTTTTAAGAGTGGCCAATACGAATTGTTTTGTGTGTGTATATATATATATATATATATATATATATATATATATATATATATATATATATTACCCCTATTTCTTTTTTATATATGTATATAATGTATTATTATATTAAAAGATATTCAGTTTCACAACTTAATCAACAATGTGTTAATATACCTTTCCTCCTACATCCCTTGCAACTATGACAAATTTTTTTCATTTTTGTTAAATTGATAAATGTGAGGCAATATCTCAGAAATGTTTCAATATAAATTTCTCTGACTAATCTTGATTTGGAATTTTTTTCTTATGGTTATTAATAGTTTACTTTTCTTATTTTGAGAAATGCATATACTAATTATCTTTTGGGTGATATCAGCATATGTATGTGTGGATTAAACTTTGCTGTGTATATGGACACATGTATATCTATGTACATACATTTTCATGCATATATACATACATGAATGTGTATGTGTATAAATATATACATTTGTTCCTAATTTATATACGTAAACATACATTTCTAATATATTATGCATATTAGTTCTTAATCAGAATAACTTTCTCCCAGATAACTTTTTCTCTTTTAGCATTAGCTAAATTGATTCTGTTTGTGAAAAAATATTTTTTGAATTTCTGTATTCAAAATATTCATGTTGCCTAATGTTATTAATAATAGTTTTATTCATGATAAGGTGATTTAAACTTTTTTCCTGTCAAGTACAACACTTTATTCATTGCAATACTTAGCTGCTTCTTTTGTACATTGTTTCTATTTGTTGTTTATACTTATGAAGGAAATCCAATTTTTTGCTGTTTCATTGTATAAATCATGTGACCATGCATTTTAAACAAAATAGGTTCATTCTCATGGACTAGAGTGCCAAACATGCTGCAACAAACCTAAGCTAGATGAAAATGTACATAAGAAACACAAAATAAAAATAGAATTAAATAATATTTATATGTATTTTAAAGGCCAATATGTATGATTATTAATATGATTTTTATTAGAATTTGACACCTCTGGGCTAGAGACATAACTATCCTATATCTAATGATTATATAACTATACAGCTCATATTCTCTTATTCTGTTCCCCAAAATGGCTTTGTAATACTTTGACGATAAACAAACTATAAGCATTTTCTTTGTCTTTTGTTAAAGAAATAGTAAGATTAGTTTGATATGATCTATTGATAAAGAATCAATGACAGTTGCAATTACTCCCATTCTAGATGTTTACAAACCTCATACTAATAAAATGTTATGGAATATTATTTGGAAACAAAATCCATTTTATCAGTTTATTGTGGTTAAATTCTACTTTTTTTTCTTTTTTAAAAAATTGCCTAATTTTTACTTTTTCCCCAATGGTTTGTTTTGCCTAATTTGTACATTTTACCCAATGCTACTATATCACACTCCTGTTCTTTTTATTTTGTTTAAATCTTTTTCAGCAGCATTTTATTTTTCAAATACATTAAAATAATTTTCAACATTTATTTTTGTAAGATTTTGTGTTCCACACTTTTTTCCTCCCTCCCTTACCTTACCCTTCCCAAGAGAGCAACTAATCTGATATAGGTTAAATATGTGTAACTCTTTTAAACATATTTTCATATTTGTCATATTATACAAGAATAATTGGTCCAAAAAGATAAAAAAATACACATTAGAAAGAAAGAAACAAAAAGTAAAAATATTATGCTTTAATACACATCCAATCTCCCTAGTTCTTTCTTTGGATGTGGATGCCATTTTTCATCTCAAGTCTGTTGGAATTGCCTTTAATCACTGCATTATTGAAAAGAGCCATCAAAATTGATCATCACATAATCTTATTATTATTGTGTACAACGTTCTTTTGCTCTGCTCTCTTTAATCAGTATCAATTCATTTAAGATTTTCTACATTTTTTCTGAAATCAGCCTGCTCAACATTTCTTTTAGAACAATAAAATTCCATTATATTTATATGCCATAATTTATTTAGCCATGTCGCAACTGATGGGCACTTATCCTTGCCATTACAAGGACTGCTATAAACATTTTTTTGCACATGTGGGTTCTTTCCCCTTTTATTGATTTCCTCGGGATACAGACCCAGTAATCACATACTCTTAAATCAATCATGTTTTTACAATCTTCATCCTGATTTAGACTTTCATCTTTTTTTTTTAACAAGAGTAGCTAGATGGTACAATAGATAGAGCACTGCTTTTAGAATAAAAAAAAAATAAAACTAATCTTCATGAGTTTAAATACAGTCTCAGCCACCTACAAATTATGTGACCCTGGATACATCATTTAACTCTACTTTCTTCAGTTCCTCATTTTAAAAATGTACTGGAGAAGGGAAAGATAAACTACTCTAGTTTCTTTGCCAAGAAAACCACAAATGTCATCACAAAGAATCATCCAACTAATGGGACTTAACATTTTTTTTTAATTTTCTAAGTGATCTCCTTTTTCAGACCTCTGGGATTCCTTTGCTTAATAATCTTTAATGGTTACCTACTATCTCTAGAATAAAATTCAATCTTTAAGACTTATAGTCCTCAAAAATATGGCTTTCAGATTATTTCTTTTTATATACTCTACTACCCCACCAATATAAAAGTCTATTTCTGAGCTAAATAATAAGCCTTCTTATGCTCTATATATTTATAAAACTTTTTTTCTTAGCATAGAGTGTGCTTCTTAATCTTTGGGGATTTTTTTTGCCTGACAGAATCCTTATCATCCATCAAACCATCATCCATGAATCCTTTAAAAATATATTACCAATTGATATCTTAGCTCTATTCAAATTATTTTGTACTTGATAGGATATACTCACTAAGCATATAACATCAAATATGGATTATTTACCTCCTCTCAAGTCTCCAATCTTTATTTAGTTTTTTTCTTAAATATAAAATTTATATTGTTCATCAGAATCAGATCCAGAAAACAATATTCTTTATCACTGCTATCATCTACTTTTTGAAGAATTAAATTAACATAGAGGCAGAAACAGATTTCTAAGAAATGTCTGGATGATTGTAGTCCTTATGCTCCATACCAGATTTGTTTTCTATTTTATGAATTTTTTCATTTAGTTCTTCATTCTGTCCAGGTGATCTGTTACATATTCAGTTTGCAAATTTTGATATTTATAGAAGTCTTCACAAAATAATCAGACAGAGCACCAAATTAGAAAATGTTAGTGTCTTTTGTTAACATGTTCTTACTCGTATAAGGAAAGATTCATCGTCAGAATCAAACATCTAGGTTGGGAGAATGGGAGTGTAGAGACAATAAGAAAATAAAATAAGGAAGTCACAAGGGCTCTGATATGATAGTCATTGTGATACAATCTGAAGAGGAAAAAAAAAAATCAACAATAATACCCTGGAATACTTACCCATGGAATTTAAATTCCATAGTTTTTCAGTTCTCTTTTATTTCCCCTACTTGATGTATAAGACAGAAAAATGATATTACTTTCTCCATTCTAGAATAGTTCACCTAAGCAAGTGAAAATCATCATTCTCGCATTTAGGGATAGACTGAAGGCTATTTAGTTGGTATTTTACTTCTCATGAATGAGCAAGGATGTTTAGGACTGGAATGCAAATAACTTGCCTTGTTTAAAATTTTTATTTATTTTATTTTTAATTTATTGGATAAAACAAAAATTTCAATAAATATAATTTTCAAAAATTATAATTGCATGACATTGCAAATCAATTATGTTCAACTTGCTATTTCTTTTAAATATATAAGGTTATCATATACATATCTTTTGTTTCCTCTCCCCGATATCCTAGCTATTGTTACTATTAGACACAAATGTGTATGTGTGCATTTGTGTATGTATTTATGCATAAAATCATTGAAAGCATACTTCTATTTATCATTTCTATCTCTAAATGCAGATAACTATTTTCTTGTATATGTCCTCTATAATTAATTTATGTATTTATAATAGTTAAAATGACTTAATCACTCAAAATTATTCTTAAAATACTGTTGCTATTATGGTATACAACATTCTTTTAGTTCTGTTCATTCTTATTATTGCATGCAAGTGTATCAATGTTTTTCTAAGATCATTTAATTCATCACTTCTTATAGCACAGGAGAATGCTAGGCCATCGTGAGCTATAGAAATTAACAAGAAAGATCAGGATTATTATTGGAAATTAGAGTAGAAATTCTTAACCAGGAATCTGTGAACTTAAAAATACAAATGCATTTATATATATTTACATACATATGTGCATATATATGTATATATGTGTGTATGTATATACACATATGTGTATATATATGTGTATGTGTGTATATATATGTATATATACATACATATATATACACATACACATACATACCTATACATATATGTAATTGTATCTGTGTGGATGTTATAGGCTAGAACTCTGTACTTGAAACAAGAATTCTTACAAGGTGCTAACTCAGTGAAATTGATAAGACAATGGTTATCTAGTTTAGCAGGGTGATTAATAATTCTCTAATTCAGTATGATTGATTTAATCTTACAACAAATAATGATTACTTAGTGATATATTAATTGGTTTATAGTCAGTATATTATAAATCAACTAATTATAATACAGCATATAAGCTAGGACAAACTCAGCCAGGGTCAGACTCGAAGAAGACAGATGACTAGAGGCGGAGCTCAAGCTCTTGGAGCCAAGGGAGAGATTCACTCCATTTCACATCATGTTGTCTGGCCTCCAACATTTCCTCCTCTGAGACCAAGCTAGCCCAGGCCCCAGGCAAGGAGACAATAAAGAATTTGGACTTTAACACTTGACTATTCTTGTGGTGATTAATCAACTGAAATGAAGGCTGGTCCAGAGACTTCCAGAAAATCAACCAGAACACTACTGGATATGCATTTCAGTATATTGGTTTCCTTTGCAATACAATATATTTTATTTTATACATTTAGAATATTATAGTGAGAAGGGGTCTTTAAAATTTTCCTCACTATGCAAGGTTAAAAAAAGTCTAAACTTCCAAGTTAGTATCACTTTTCCTCCTTCTTCCAAAAAGAAAGATTTTGTATTATATTATTTCTGTTTCTGCCTCCATTGGTCTTTTCGTGAATAATCTCTCACCCTCTGACTCCTGATCTTTCATGCTTGAGAATATCTCTTTTCAATAAAGAGCATTTCACTTAAGATCTTATATTTATCTTCTGAATAAAGTATATTATTTTAGAGAGTGCTCACTGCACCTGGTCTCAGTTATATGTTAAGCCATTTTTCCCCTTTGACATAAGATTTCTACTTCACCTTGTCCATTACCCATATGTTGCATATTATGTAAATTTGATACTATGATTTTTATTACTGGCTGTTTAAAGGATTGTTTCTCCTGTGAATTACAAGGCTACTCTATGACAATCTTCTTTCTATATTGTTGATATTAATTGAGGCTGTCATTAGTCACATTTCCTTTTTCAAGTTAAATCCATCTTAATCAGATGTACACGTTTCAAGGCAAGTGTATTTTATCAAGAACTGTTAGCTGCTTTCTATTTCTGCCTAAGTATCTATGATTCATATATTTTAACCATAATTTAGAAATCTATATCCCATTCTCCATCCCATTTTCTTTTTAACTGTTCGGTCAATGAATGCATTTTCCTTGAAGTCCTGTACTTTTATCTTCTTTTTTGTCTTTTTTGAAAGCATATCCCCAGTATCTGCCATATCATAGATAGTTAACAAATTTCTGTTTGATTAACTTTCTAATATACTTATTCCTTTTGAGTTCCCTATCTTTTGGTGTTCAGCAGCAATGGAAATATTTTATTTGTCTCTAAAGTCTTCAGTCTCTCACTTTATTTCATATTATACTTATTCATGTATTCTGTGTTCCATGAAATGTTTTCTCTTTCCCTTTTAAGGATACCCTAGTTCTCCTTCCACTATTTCTTTATTCACACTCTTTCCAAGGTCTAGAATATGTTCACTCTCCATCTTTACCTACCATCTTTACCTTTAAATATCATATATTTATCACATCATACCTCTTTGTATCGTATCATAGTTCAACTCTAATCTCCCATTCTGCAAGAGATTTTCCACATGTCCCACTACTTCTCAAGATATTACCCTCTCAAATCCCATAGATATCTTTGTTTTATAATTTTCTAAAATATTTATTTACTCAATTCTTAATTCTTGCAACAGATATTTGAAGCATAAGATTATACAACATGTTTAGGAAGATAAAAAGTTTAAGTAAGACATATATCTGAATTTCTGTAATAAAATTTACAGTGTAGTAGATGGATAAAACAGTGGGACATATAATTACATACACAATATTCCATAATAAAAATGTTTGGTAGATATGAAAAAAATATAATGTGAGAACCTAGCAAAAAGGAATATACAAAGATGATCACAGTTTCAGCATTATCAAATCTTTATAAACCTTTAAAAAAACTCCAAAAAAAGAATAACTTCAGAAAAGTTATGTACTATATTAATATGAAAACTTTCTTGGTTGAGTATCCCCTTTTTAGGCTTCAAAAATATTTTTCTTAACATGCCAGATATAAAATACCCGCAAAATACAATCTAGTGTTTTAAAATACAATTTGCAATGTATTTGATTTAATAATATGAAATTTTGAATTAGAAACAAAACAATTGGAGGAAAGAGAAGATAAGACAGAGACAGAGACAAAGAGAGATAGAGAAATAGAGCAACAAACAGAGATAGAGAAATATAGAGAAAAAAGACTCACTCATACAGAGATACATACACACATTACTCTGGAGATCATCATTATGAAAGGAGAAAGAATGGTAGATTTACAACCTTAAGACAACTTCAAATGTCATTTATGCCTCTTGCTACCTGTATGACTTCAATAAATTACTTATTCTCTCTAGGCCCAAGTTCCTGATCTGTAAAATTAGGAAATCTGTACTCCAGATACCTTCCAGTGTTCCTTCAGATTTAGATTTATGAGCTATGATTTTAGGTAATCTATTTATAAGATGATTTTAGTCTTGGTTTTGCCTCCTAAAAACTGCCTTAAGTTGACTAAATCATCTACCCATGACTAAGATTCCTTACCAGGAAATGCATTTGGTGATACTGGCATTACTTATCTATCAGATAAAATGAGATAATGTACATGAACAATTTTTTAATGTCACCAAAATAATAAGAATATGAAGTTTTCATTCATACAGTTGACATTTCTAGTGAATTTCTATATTTTCAAAGAGTGTAGCATTATTCTGCCTCCAAGAAATTACATGTTTGGATAAGTGGCTTTTTGAAACGTCAAGTAATATTGTGATTATCAATAACACATTCATGAGTTAGAGTAACAGATTCAATATGAAATAAGCTGCCAATAGCCTGGATTTTAATATAAAAAAACAATTTCTAGTTGTCTTCCCAAATTCACATTAAAACAAAAAGGTTAGGTGAGATAGAAAATAAAAACATGAAGAATAATATAGAGGTATTATGCACAAAGACCCTCATGATCACCAGGTAAAATTAGTAATCAAGTCCTATTTACTTAGATGATTAACATACTCTATAGGGGCTGATATATTTAATGTGGGAAATGTATAGACTATGCTTTTATCTTCATTAGTAAGTAAGCTAGATATTTGTGTCTATCCAAATGGAGATATCAATTCTCTCTTTAAATAGTCAATGAAATGCTTCAATAATACTACCCCTGAGCATCATGTCATTTATTAAATTCTGAGTTCAGGCTGGCTGTTTTATAAGTCATTTTTATATTTCAATAAATTTCTATGCTGTACAATCATAACTGAGATGATACACACACTCTGAAACTCATCCTGATCTATTTACTTATTTAAAAATTCCAAGATTCTATTGTACATCAGAGAAAACTGTGCCTTATAGTTATTGTACATTAATTTTATTTTTGTTTGACCTGTAAATTCCATCAGGTTAGGAAATACACGTGATCTAAGTATGGTATTTTCCTTGAATTTTGCACAATTTTCTATATACATTACATGCTTAGTCCTCCTACCTTTTACCTATGTGACTTCAGGCAAGTAACTATTTTTTTGGGTCTCAGTCACTTCATCTGTAAAATAAGTTGGTAAGACTAGATAATCTTAGAAATCCCTAAATATTCAGATTCTAGAATAAATCCCTGTTGCATTACTAAACTAAATGAATTTTCTATTTAAATTAGTAATAGAATAAGTAAAAAAATCTACAGTATACTACTTTTTCTCACATAATCAGAAGTGTTATAAAATAAAAATTCTACTCTTGTCCTTAGGTATTTCCTCTATGTTTTCAATATTTGAGTGATTCAGCTAGATAGTGAAGGAAATAGAGTGCTTGGCTTCAAGTCAGGAAGCTTTGAATTCAGATCTGGTCTTAGATACCATACTGCAAAAAGTAACTTAATCTTGTCTGCTTCAGTTTCCTGATTTATAAAATGAGCTGGAGAATATATATTATATATATTATATACATATATATATATATATATATATATATATATATATATATATAAAATAAATCCATGTGACTGTGATTTATGGAACAAAGATGTCAAACTAGAAAAGTAGGAAAAAAACCCAAAGCAATAGATTCCAATATGAATCTTCTAACTGCATGTTAAATATCTAGAGGTAACTTTAATTTCCCACCTTACTTTGAAACTAATTCCTTCTTTAGGTCAAATACTGTTCCTTTAATGATGTACCTGTGATGGATGTAGTTTCCAATTCTTTAAACATTGTTCTGGTGCTCTTCAGTTAATAGCATATATTGGTTAATCAAATTTTGTTATAGTAAACATTTAACACAATATTATAGAATCAGTCTTGTTCAAGATGACACAGTATGTGTAAGAACTAGAAATCCAACCCAACACTTGTGAATCAAGATTCATTGATAACTATGATGGAAATATCAGATACTGTGATGATAATCAAAAGCAGTATTGCCTCATCATGGACAGGAGAGGACTTTCCCTTCTCTAAATCTGTCCTATAAAAATTAAAATTATGAAGGATCTTTGCAGTTGGAAAAACTGACATCAGATACAGTTATGAATTGTGAGTCTGTCACCCAAGAACTAGCCCAGTATGAAGAGTTTTATTAGCACTAGGCAGACTTCCATGATAAATATTTTGACTATTCAAATCCCTGAACTTCTCTATTAATAAGTTATAAAGGTTTTGTGCTTAGCATCTATGGAGAAGTAGCTCTAGAAAGAAAACTGATGATCATGGCAGAGCATTTAAAAAAAATAATTGTTCTTTTTATTAAGCCTTTGAGTTCCATTTTTACCTCCCTTTATTCCTTACCACTCTCCTCCCTATGCTAGCAAGAATTCATTTACAGGTTATATGTGTACATTCATTTTAACATATTTCCATATGAATCATGTTGGGAAAGATAAAACAAAGCGAAAGGGAAAAATCACAAGAAAGAAAATGACAAAAGAAAAAAATTGTAAAAAAAAAATTAAAATTAAAAAAAAAAATGCACATTCAGTTTCCATACTTCTTTTTTGGATGTGGATGGCATTTTCCACCCAAAGTTTACTGGTATTTTAACAAAACTTTTCATTTTTAATTTCCATTATATTATGATATCCAATCATTCAATCAATACTTCAGAAAATATGAAGTAAATGACAAATCATTGGGTAAATAATGTGGCTTAAGGTATTGATAATGCTCTCCTATCACTTTCCTTTCTAGACTATCAGCCAACTAACATTTATTAACTACTACTATGTGCCAGACAGATATTATACTAAACACTGAAGAGAGAAAAAAAGGTAAGAAACAGTACCTGATCTCAAAGTCTCAAAGGAGAGACACCATAAAAACAATTATGTGCAAACAATAATTAAATAGGATAAATTGGAAATAATCACAAGAGGAAAGGCAATAATACTGAAGAAGACAGAGGTTGAGAAAGGTTTTATGTAGAGTGTGGAATTTAAAAAAAATATTTATTTTCTTTTCTATTATGTAATTATATAAGCATGTGCATGCTGTTTTCCTGGATACATGTAAGCTCCTGGAAGATGATAGGTTTTTATTTGTGGGTGTATATGTATTTATATTTCCAGCAACTCTCAGAACATCTGACATATATATGGCATAGCACAGAGACTAGATCTGTCATTCTTTCATAAAAAGAACTCCAGAATGAGATAATTCCCACTTTAATATAAGTTGGTAAGCTTCTTGGTAACATGAAGTTTCAATGATTTGTCTAGAGAACCCTGAGGGATTAAAGGTCATTCTCAGGGGCATAAAATCTATGTGTCAGAGGTGAGGGATAGGATACATTTAGCACTTAACAAATGTTTCTTGAAAAATAAATTAAGATAATAACCACTTTTTGTCCCTAGAAAAGAAACAAAAGAGTTCACCCATGTTTCTTCATTGAAGTGAACATGAAATCACAGATTTAAAATTAGAAGAGACTTTAGATCTTTTCCAGTTCTACTCCTATAGATGAGAAAATTGAGACCCAGAGAAGTTAACTACATGAAAAAAAAAAACATGGAATATTGCAGAGAATGCTACAGTTGATTAATTTGTTGTCTAGTTTTCCTGAATTTTGTTTTCTTTCTCTTCCTTCCTCCTCCTCTTCCTTCTTTTCTGATTCCTTCCTTCCTTCTCTCCCTCCCTCCTCCTTTCTACCTCTTAAATAATTATTATTGATTTCAGGGATGGCTTTCAGGGAGAATAGGAAAGTAATCAGGGAAAAAAGTGATATAAAAACCAAATATTCCAAAACAAATTGTAAAATAAATCAACATATGAATTAACAAATATGTCTTATTAAATAAATATATGAGCAAATTAATGCATCAAAATTAACACAACACAATCCAGTGAAAGTGCACTATATTTGGAAAGAGAGTTCCTCACACCTTACATCTCTTTTGTGTTAAAGAATTTAGGTTAGATGACCATTAAGATCCCTTTTAGCTACAAAATCTCTAATTCTGTGACCCTAACCCTTTGAATTTTACTGGTTAGGCAGATTTATTTGAAATCCTTTTATTATTTTTTTAAATAAACAATTCAGTGAGAGTGATGCAACTTCTATAAATAAACTTGACAAGGATCTGGGCTACTTATGTTTTCTTTTATAGAAATATCAAAGTCTTTGGGGGAAGGTTTTGCCTGGTCATGTGGTATTGCTCTTAAACAAACCCTCTGGGTCCTTACCTGATCCCCTTTCATATTTAACAAAATGACAGAAGCAGTAATGGATTCTTTCAAATATTGTAACTTAATGGTAATGAATAATTGTCTGGCAATAGGAGAAATAGCAATTATGAATGAAGAGAACCTATTCTGGTTATAGGTTGTACATAAGTTTCTTAAATATGAATGTGAGTGAATGTATGTGTGTGTGTGTGTGTGTGTGTGTGTGTGTGTGTTTTTAATGGATAAGATAGGTCTATTATAAGGTATGAAATAGTCTAAGCCCCTGAGAATGGTTAGTATTATAGTCAAAAAAGTAGTTTGTACCACTATTTGTTTACTTTTGATGGAAGTAGAAACAAAACAAAACATAAAAATAACACTCTCTTCCACAAAATAAACAAAGAAAATTAACAGAAAGTCAAATAACCACAAAAAAGAAATATAGGTCAAGACTATCTCAAATAGTCTATACCTCTAAAAAACTCTATACCTCAGTATATGCATTTAGAAAATGAAGGAGTTGAACTTAGTAACTCCTATATCCCTTCAACCTATTATTATTAATGACTAAGTTGAAATTTTTCAATTTTAAATGCAACTAAGAAAATATTACCTTTTAATTAGAACTTCCCCAAAGTGTCATGAGCTTTTCCAGGTAGTGGGAGGGGAGGGGAAGAGTTCCTTGCTTGTGAGATTTCTAAGAAAAAGCTAGATGATCATTTGTTAGGGCAGCTTTTCTAGACAAGTGCATAACTTGAAATAAATCAAGAATTCCTAACTTTTGCTTTTCACAAACCTCAGTTTGGTGAAGCTTACAAACTCTCCTTATAAGAATTATGATTTTAAACATATAAAATTACATGAGACCAATAAAATATTGAAAAATAGCAACCAAAAAATAAAAATCTAAGTTCACAGATTCCAAATTAAC
Organism: Sminthopsis crassicaudata; assembly: GCF_048593235.1. Classification (NCBI taxonomy): domain Eukaryota; kingdom Metazoa; phylum Chordata; class Mammalia; order Dasyuromorphia; family Dasyuridae; genus Sminthopsis; species Sminthopsis crassicaudata. The sequence continues at coordinate 550,332,449 of NC_133619.1, forward strand.
TATCCCTCCCCAGCTTTATCCTCAGAAAATAGGACTGCTTGATTGATTCTCTTTCCTTTGTGTGATATGTGATTTTCTGTTTGCATGTATGTTTGTATGATTAAATGAAGCTGTATCCAGATGGTTAGAATATTTCACTTGCCAATCTGTTGTTTGGGTCGCATGAAAGCAAAGCTTGTTGCTATCCACACTCTATCCATGAACTTTCTTTTACCTTTTGGAAATCACTTCAGTTTTCTCTGTGTCAGCTTCCTCAACTGTAACATAGTGTTTAAAAAAATAGAAATCTACTTCATAGCATGACACCAGCAAGAGCCAAAACCTATCATGAAAGACTTAGTGAATTTAAAGGGTCCCCATAAAGTCTCATCAGTTCTACTGCTGCTTTCATTTCTAAACCTTTTTAGGATGAATTGGGAATAAAATTGTAAGAAATCTTAGTTCAAAAAAAATCCAGTTTTCTTGAGAGTCTATGACTCTCCAGAGATGATCCTAATTAGAAATATTGCTAGCGTTTGCCCAGCTTAACAACTATCTAACACACTCTACATTTCAAATTTAAAAACATTTTGGGGCATGCATGTATGTGCATATGTATGTAGATATATTGATATACATACATACCTACATATATGTGTGTATAGGAATGTGTGTATATATGTGCATATGTATTAAATTTAATTTAACTGTACTTTCATCTAGCATGTGGTAGGAAGGAAGAAAAAGGAAGGGAGAAAAAAAATAAAATGCACATTGTAGAGAACAAAAGAAAACTTAGAAGAAAGCACAGAAAATCTGGGTATTTTTGAAAACAATGTGTTGCATTTACTACATAATTCTTTTAAATAACACTTTGGGATGGAAATTTATTGTTTTGTATTGAATACTCTTATGTATTGCTGTGTACATGAGCATTATTTTTCCCATTTTATATTAAAATTTGTAATAAATTAAAAATTAAAAAAATACTTTGGGCTTATTTGCATGTTGGGAAATTAACATGACAGCAGGGATTTTGGACTAAACATCCAACCTAGGTTCAAAGCCTGATTCAAAAAATAATCTTTAAGTTCTGGGAAGTAATTTTCCATTTTAGAGATTCATTTTTTTTTATCAATAAAATAAGAAGTTAAAACTAAATTTTCATTGCTTTTCAACCTTAATAGTCTTTGATTCTGATTCAGACTTTGGCAGGAAAATAGGAGGGAAAAAAGTGCTTCCATTCATTCACTAAAAAAAATAAAAAATCACTTGGAAAAGTGAAGAGGATGATAGCAGAATTAACGATGTATTTTTCTTTTTTCCATTTGAAGGCATGCAGCATGGAAGAGACAAACTAGACTTCTAGTTTGTCCTCAGATGACAGAAGTAGAAGTAATTGGTAAGTGAACAGTATAAAAAAGCAAATGTTGACTAAAAACAATAAAAAACAAGTTCTTTGAAATATTTATTAAATACCTAAAGCAGTAATCCTCAAACTTTTTAAATAGGGGGCCAGTTCACTGTCCTTCAGACTGTTGGAGGGCCGGACTATAGTAAAAACAAAAACTCAAGCTCTGTCTCTGCCCCTCAGCCCATTTGTCATAACCCGGTAGGCCGCATAAATGTCCTCAGTGGCCGCATCTGGCCCACAGGCCATAGTTTGAGAACCCCTGGCCTAAAGCATGTAGAAAATTGTATTAATTGATGGAGAATATAGAAGAGTTAGATTTAACAAAAAGACTACCTCTGATTTTCATTGATACTTACACAATTTTTGGACAGCTAGATAGTGCAATACATAGATCACTAAGCTTGAAAACAAGATAATTCATTTTCATGAGTTCAAATTCAGCATCAAACACTTACTAAATGTGTAAACCTGAGGAAGTCATTTAATCCCAGTTACTTCAAGTTTCCTCATTTGTAAAATGAATTGAAGAAGAAAATGGAAAACCATTCCAGTATCTTTGTCAAGAAAACTCCAAATGGAATCATGGAGAGTAAGACATGGTTAAAATGACCAAACAATAAAAATTTAGAAAGTTATATGATACATATAGGTACTTATATACACATGATAAATGTATGTTTATGGAAAGAGACATACATATATACATACAGACAGACAGAGGCAGAGAGAGAGAAAAAGAGAGGCAGACAGACAGACAAAAAATCAGAGAGACAGAGAGAAAGCATTTAGTAACTAGTCTCTGGTCACACAGCTAATATAAAAAAAAGGGAATGTGATCCTTCCTGATTTTAAGAAAAGTATAAGCCTTTTTATTTATTTAATAAATAAATTAATTATTTTTTTGTTTGTTTATGCTGTATCATACTGTTAAATACTATATGAAAGATCTCTCAAATATTCAAATAAATCAGGAATCTCTTCTACTTCGAGATTTTCTCCAACATGATTGATCAAAAGCTATTTATTTTGTGCAACTCACATGCTTATGCTCCCAAGTTTTTACCACAAGGAATTTGCAAATTCCAATTAAATAAAAAAGTTTAACCTCTATTAGTGCTATCCAGTGTGCCACTTAGGTGCTTAGCACATGTTAGGTACTTAATACACACTTATTAACTGAATGAGTAAAGTATATTTAGAAGTGATCTGTGCTGGGGGCTATAAATTTATTTAAACAGTGAGAGGGAAATATATAAAAGGTATATAAAGGAGAAGAAAATAATAAAGATATGAGGGAAAATATCAGTTTTTATTATAGATTTTAAAAAATGTAAATGAGAGAACCTCAGCAAACGTCCCACAAATTAGGCTGTTTATGTCACACATAGAATGAAGCACTCTCTTGGTCAGAATAGAGACATAAACAGTGAGAGTTATTTAATTTTTCTTTTATTAAGCTATCTCATCAGCTAAAATAACTAGTTAAAACCATCACAGAATCTCTGAAGCCAAATTGATAGAACTGGCTAGTCAGTTTAGTCAGAAAAGTTGATCCTATTGCTCTGTGTAAAAATAGCTTAAGAAACTAAGTGGATGAGAAGAGTGTTTATAGGGCTATTCTCTTAAGTGAGAAATTGATACAATTGACTAAATCTTCTTCAGAAATGTTTCAGGAGAAGGAAACAATAGTAATTCAAAATCCAATCATAATTTTCTCCCATGGCAGTTGTGTCTGAATGTGGTGTGATATAAAATCTTTGACAATGCAGGATGAACAGCTGTTTTCCACCTCCACAGAGGGCCCCACAGGAGAAAGTAAGATTCAGTTGTATATATGAGAGATGTGTTAGAGATGAGAAAATTTTCCTTTTAGTCAGAGGAGTTGGGTATCAGAATTGGAATTCATAGGAATAAGAAGGGGTTGCCAAGATAATCATTTGTCAAGAATATTGTAGAGGGTGTTTATACTTTAGGCAAAGATTGAATGCAACAAGTTTAGAAGTCCCTTCCTTTTCTGAGAATTTATGATTTTATCATAACTGGTCCTCTTTGGGTTTTCTCACAGGACCCTGTCCACACCTCCCACCATAAGTTAATAAATGATTATTCTTTCCTAGCAGATGAGGCAGCTGAGACACAAAGAAGGGGAGAAACTTGAACAAATGATAATAGCATAGAATACACATTCCATGTTATATCCAAGCTCATGTTAAAGAAAATCATGAGTGTTTTTTGTTGATGACACTGAACTAATTACAACATCCATTTAAGCCTGGTATGGGAGCAAAATTAGAATTTGAGCAGTAGTCTTTCTGACTCCTGGGCCAGTAAACATTTTTAGTTCTTAATATACTATTTCTTAGATTTTGGAATGGGTTCCTAATATTTAGCATTATGAGATATCAAGTGACTAGGACAGAAGAAAGTATTTGTAGTTGTTTAGTGAATCAAAATATAAACAAACCAAGATATAATAAGCATGTATTTTTAAAATTAATTAAATTACCAAAGGACCTTAAATATATATTTCACTTTCTCTTGCTCCTTTAGGAGGAATAAACATCATGATTGTTAAAAGTTCTTTCCTTTCAACATGAAATCTCTGTCTATCTCTAATCCTGTCCACAGGGACCTATAAATATCTTTTTCTTGACTGATTAAACATTTAACAGACAAATGTAAATAATAGGGACTCTATGAAAGATAGGATTATAAATAGCATAGATATCCCTATATACCTCTGCCTATCACTACTGCATGCTTTGAAAATATTTAATTAGATTTTCTGAGAGGTCAGTTTTAGAGGTCAGGGAACAGTCTGAAGATCAGTGCTATATGAAATATTAATAAATACTGAACAATTCTGAAATATCTACACACACAAATGTACATGCACTTGGATTATATCAGAGAGAGCTGGAAGCTCAAAGGCATAATGAATTATAATGATGTAAAAGAAAGAAGATTTGAATTTGAATACTAGCTCCCCTCATTTACTAATCTTGAGATCATTGTCCAGCAAGATGTCTTCTATGATTTCCCTAGTTGATCATGTCTTTCATTCTCTTCAAAATCTTTTGCCACTTTGTTTTGCACCTCTGAAACATTGTTACCATATATTGACATATTTTATAATTATGTGTGCCTCATCTCTCCTTACTGATTAACAGCTGTGGAATCTTTTCTTATTGGCTTCTTGTTTGTTCCTCAAGTTCTAGTATAACTATATATAAAATTATTATTATCATGAATTATTAGAGAAAATATTTAGAGTAATAAAATGTATTATGCCACATAATAATTCATTATAAATGTTAAGATTTGCAAAATGTTTTATGCACATTATATCACATAATTGAAATATGAGAAGTAGCATAGTATATTGACTAGAGAAGTAGACTAGCCATGACGAAAGATGTGTCCAAATTAAACCACTACTTATTAGTATTTGTGTGACAGTGGGCTAGTTGTTTACCCTTTCTGTACCTAGAAATTCTTATCAGTAAAATGTTTTTGTCATATCCATAGAACCTACATGACATGAATGTTTGAGACTCAAGTGAAATACTTGAAACAATTAAAATAGCATATACTAACAATTGTAATTATAAATTGTTATAGATAGATAGATAAATAGATGGAAATGGATTGCCACTCTGTTTTCTGGGTTCCCACCCAACTCCAAAGTCAACTATAATCAAGAAGCCTTAATTAAAAGTGCCCATTATATGCCTGGCAATGTGCATAAGCTTTTGATGTGACTCAGCAATATTTTTTCAAGAAGTTTCTCAATTAAACAAAAATATGCAAACCCTGCTTTGTGTAGAGATCTATGGTAAGCATTGGACATAGACAAGTTAAAACAAGCCCACTCTCTACCTTCAAGGAACTTACATCCTTTGATATAATATTGCTTTAAATGAAATTTGGAGCATCTTTCCTGGAAGGAATAATTATTTTTAAGGAGCATAGGGATAAAGGTCATGCAAGATAGATTGAAAACAAGGAGCCTATTTATTTAGGAGTCACACAGGGTTATGAGAGCAAAATGAAAGTTGTTCATCAACATCTTTATATGAAAAGAATATACCATGCATTAATAGAGTGCTATAAAAGTATTTTCTTTTTCATATGAATCCCATTATCTGGGAAGTAATAATTTCCTTTGAAACTCTTATTCTATGAAGTCTCTAAATATTTCTAAAGAATAAAATTTGAGTAACAGACTTTAAAAACCATAAACCATATTTTTCTTCTTAAATGAATGATAAAGGAGGACAGGGAATCTATATAAACACAGAAAAACTTAGATAAAAACATAATTTCAAGTAAATGGAAAATAATACTCCATTCACATTCTCATTTTCTGTCTTAGTATGATGTGACAATCATTCTAAGTCTTGATAAGTTCTGCTTAGATACTATAATATCTGGAAAATCTTGCCAGACTAGCAAGCCTAACTCCCAATTCTTCTCCAATGGCTCTTACCTACTCATCCTTTTCATTAATTGGCACTGCAGCATGGTTAGAGACTTCCAGGTATTACTTACTTTACTCATTCATTTCATTTTAGTTTTATTTCAATATTTTACCTTATTGTTTTTTTATAAATAGGATCACTGTGTATACATAACAGTCAAAAGCAGGAAGCAATTACAAATGGCCAAAAGTATTGGTATTGAAAGAAAAGAAAAAGTTAGTTTCTATGTCTACCTTAGTTTCATCTTAGCTGTATAACCTTAGATAAGTTCCCTTTACCTTTGTGAAACTTATATTTCTTACCTGCAAAATAGAGAAAATGATACTTGATCTGTTTCATTGAAAATATGACTGTAATAATTAAGTGAGGCAGAATGGTGACTTGGAAAAACTAAAAAGACAATGAAGTGTTAGAATCAGAAAATATGGGTTCAAATCCCAAAGATGCTATTGCTGACTCTGAACTTTGGCCCATTTCACTTTGTCCTTCTGGCCCTCAGTTCTTTCATTTGTAAAATGATATAACTCTGCCAGCAAATAGATCCCTGGATAATAAGCTAAAATATAACTGTTATTATTTTGAAATCTAGATTATTACATGCTCTCAGAAGTGTGATTGGACACAGAACCAGATCCTTGGACATTTTGGTACCAAAGGGAATGAAAGGACTATGGGCCACTAGATCTTTATTTTTCCATAGTCCAACTTTCTCTTGTCTAGTCAGTGTTCTGCTTTTGTCATTGCACCAAGACTATGAGCTCTTCTTGGTTGAGCACAATATCCCTTGTGAATACAACTGCAGGACCCTCCCTTGACTTGGTTCATCCTGTATCATTCTGGTTAGGATATCCTTTCTTAACTGCATACATCTTGTTAATTGGACTTTCCATATGCTTCTATTCTTTTATCATGTGCTCCTGTTAAATTTGCAATTGTGTGTGCCTTTGGTAATTTGTGTGCCTATGCTGAACTACTTAAAATTAGAATTTTAATTATATGCTTTCTTAAAACTGTCTCTCTTATGTTTCCATTGTGAAAGCAATATTTCAAATGCAGCTAGCCAGAAAAACCTTTAAGGGCTATAGCCAAAGAGTTTAGAATACTAGGAAAGCATAATGAACTTTCAAAGCAATTGTTCCAGTAAACTGGATTAGCTCCCATGTTAAGCTTTCTGTGGGAAATTGCATTACAAGAAAAGAGAAAAAAACCAAGCATGACACTTTTCTTTACAGTTCTGACTATATTGGTATTACAAAAATAAAGCCAGATAATCAAAGTTAAAGAACTACTGCAAACATCTAGCTAAGTTAAAAAGTTTGGAAATTAATCATTTTAAGACTGCAGGATAGAACTCCTGAGACTTTGGGCTAATTCCAGTAATTTATTTTATTTTGAAGTATTTTAATAAATTTTGATGTATCACTGTGCATTTTATTTTAAGAAAAAATCAGATAAATTTTACAAAAGTTTTGACTATAAATGACATTAATAGCTTCATTGTTTTAGGGAAATGAAAAAATGAAGTTAGCATTAAAATAATCCCTGAATAAAGAAAGAAAAAAAAAATAAGCCAACAGTTTGCACTTTATGGTAACCTCTTGTTAACCTTTCCTTGAATGATTTTTAAAATCCCCTCAATTCAGAGACTCTTCTTTTCTCTCAACCCTTCCAATTTCAGAGCTTATTTTCAAATATAGGTGTTGAAAAAGTGCAGGGAAAATTGACTTACATTCTACTCTTTCAGTAAACCCAGTGGCAGTGGACCCAGTGTCTCTATGATCTTGAGCTTCCTGAAACCTGCCCATCTAGGCAAGCCTGGAGACATCATCCAGTTACTTTTCATCCTGTCTACCTTTCCCTTACAGCTACAAGTGACCCCAGCACCAGTGATAACTGGTACCAAAGCTGCAGCTATTAGGGGTCAGACTCCATGGCCAGAATCTGCTTTATACGAACACCAGGAACTACTACTAATGGAAAGGTTCTGACCATAGCCATCCCAGTCTCTCAGATTCCCATTTTGCAGCTAGCACACTCCCTTCCCAAGCTCAGTCAGTGTCTGCAGTGCAGATCCAGATCTTGGCAGGTCTTGCATAGCTGGTATCCCTGCCTTAGCACCTACTGTGGCAGTAAGAGATGAGGAGAGGGGCACCATCCTCTGTTCTTCTACTCTAAGACTGTCTAATGAACCTTAGCTGTGGTTATAGGCAGATTAGATTAATTGTTTGGCTCAGTTTCCTGATCTATAAAAAAAACAAACAAAAAATAAGACAATAGTATATACATCCCAGGGTGTTGTGAGATCAAAATAATATAATGATTGTCATGTGTTCTGAATATAACTGTTTCATACTTGTTAAAGTATGGTTTTAAAATGCCAAACATAATAAAATCAATAATTCTTATATGTGATAATTTAGAAATTCAATTGATGTCATCTGAAGTTTATTGTGTTATTATTGTATTTCTAAGTTTTCTTATACTTTAAAATTCGAGAGACCATTGTAACAGAAATGCTCTTAGACAAAACAACTTTTTAATTTGGATGTTGTTTCAACTGAATTGGGATTTTAAAGGATGTGACAAAAAAATAGATATATGTAAACTTGAATATTGAATGTTGTACATTTTGTCCTAAAGCAGATAATAATATATGATAGCAAATTTTCACTTCAAATTCTTGACTATTATAAAAGTGTATAAGGTGTATAAAGCTTCAACTTATTAATTATGCGTCAACTCTCAGATATTTGCTGTATGTCTAAAGCACCAGAATATGGGTAGCTTTAAATTCTAAATAAAGGATTAAAGAAATTTAAAATTTTAGGGAAACAACAGGAAAGATATGCAAGCCCTAAATTCACTAACCTAAGTGGTTAGTGAAATTTTGCTGTTGAAGGTAAAATTTCTGAATTTGTAATTTACTATTGCTTTGAGCTTTGATTACAGGGATAGATGTCTGAATTGTCATGAAGTCAAGAGTACAAAATGGTATATGCTGCCGTCTGGGAACTAAAGGTGGATGTCTAAGTTTGGGGAAAGTTCTCAGATATGGTTTCGTAGAATCTTCCTGATTTCCTTCTTGAAAGGAAAATTCCTTTCTAATTAATCCTGAACCTTGTTGTTAACATCCTGTGACTGACTATATGATTGACTGTAAGATATGACATATGTTTGAAATCAAAAAGAACTGAGGGAATATTTCCTCTGGTTATAGTATATGACATTGTTTTAACTATGGTCCCCTTTTTTCTTTTCCTAGTTTTGTTTTGTTTTCCTCTTCCCTTTTATGTACCCAAACAGAAAAGCCCTGATTTAAGCATGTTTTGGCATTTTCCCCTCTACTTTCTTGTACCCCCTCCCTCAGCTTTTCTGTTTGCAAGTGAATAGCTAAAAATAATATCTGGACACACTTTCTGAATAGATTCCCCTCAAGTAACTGACTTCCTGAGATAAAAATGCTCATTCTGAACCACCAATGATCTGTGTTGTATAATCTTGTTTAAGTTGATGAGCTTTTTACATTTTATATTCCTCACATAACTCATACTGGAAATTTGATAGGAAAGTTTTAAAATACTTTTAAGATAACTCTATATTCAAAAAAACCCTTCTAGCTCTGAAGTTTAAATTTTCTGAGTTCTATATAATTTTAACACTGTACTTTAATGTCATTTCCCAATTTGATATTCAATGTTCCAACAGCCTACGTTCTGAGTTAATTTTTGGTTCTAATAGTCTAAGTTCTAAGGTCTGTACCATCTCTAACATTCCATGACTTTATGAAGGTTGATACATTGACTGATACATTTCTGGGCTCTTTCAGGTACCTAATAAAGGCAAACTATTGCAGTCCAATTTCATGGTTTTGGACAATTTCTATCAATTACCAATTTAAGTTGCAGAGTAAGAGCCAATTCTCAGGAAATAAAAATGTGCTTTTGAAGAGAGCTCACTTTCTCCCTTGGTGGCAGCTGCTTGCTACAAAGAGCTAGCCATATTACAAGGCTCATGGAACAATATTCCTCAAAGGCAAACTGACCCTTGCAAACATATTGGTCTGATTGGCTAGACCTTGCCATGGTGCAAATGAAGAGCACTGCAGCAGAAATAAACCATTTGGGGTCTTTTGAAGCATCAAGCGCATAGGAGATAATAATGAAAACATATATCACCCATAACCTTTGAGGCCAGCAAGGCTATTGAGCACAGCAGAAATGGAACACTTTGCCTGATGTCTCCAAAATTCCCCACCAGTCATATCAGGTTGTTCATCAAATAGGACTAGGTAATAGCATCTGTCTGCACACACAGAGAGACACATATTTCTACATACATATACTTATGAAATGTGTATATACTGCACACATGGGTGACACACTTATATGTGTAGGCAGATATATGTGTGCATCTATTTCACATCTAAATTATTGTGTAAAAAAGCTGCTGAACCTAAGCAAACTGTTTTCTCTTTTATAAAGTTCAGTCTTAATAAATGGCAGAGCCTTTGAGTTTGGCATGGAAGGATAAAAAAAATGACCTCAGCTCAGACATGTGATGGCTTTGTGATCAAAGGTAAGCAATTTCATTTCTCTGAGATCCTGCTTTAAAAAAATAATTGTGATAATAGTGTTTCTACTACTTATATTACAAATGACTTCTAAGGAAAATACAATATAAAACATGAATCCAGGAAAGGAATAGTGAGTCTTTGGTAAAGGGATCTTCCAGATAAAGAATTTTTCTAGTTAATGTAGATTAGAATTAATTATGCAATTTATTGTCTTAAAGAATTTCCTATGAAGAAGGGAAAAAATCCATTATTTATTTCTCCTAGTCAATTAAAATATTATTTTATTTGCTCTCATCAGCTCTGGGAGGTACATGCTATTACTATGATGCAGTTGAAGAAACTAAAATAAAACAGAGCAGAAGTGACACCCAGGGTTACATGACTACTACATGCCTGATGTCAAAAGTAATCAGAATTTCAGGGTGTTAACCAATCATCTACAATAGACATGTCAGAGGCCTAGAGTCCTAAGTTTTGAGGACTTGTCTAGTGTCTCACAACTAGGATATGTCAGAAAAGGGATTTGAACTTCCAAACCAGCTTGCGATATTTTCTTTCATCTAGAAAAACAAAGTACTATGAGCATATAAATCAGAAATGTGAAACCAGAAAGAACCTTAAAGCCTCACTCTATCACTATCTTGACAACCACTTTCATTAAAGTGGGCAGTGAGGTGGCACATTGGATAGACCCTAGATTTAAAATCCAACCTCAGCAATTTACTATCTCTCTGATCATGGGGATCATTTAATCTCAATTTCCTCTAACTTCCCCCACCAAAAAGCACATTTATTACTTAAAAATTAAACATCATTGTAATAAATGATTTTATTGCATTTTTATTGCAAGTCTCAATCATGGGAAGTAGGAAGACAGTTTAAGTGTAATTATTCCTAATTTGTAGATAGGTGGGCAGAAATTAGTGCTTAGAAAAATAAATGACTTGCCCTAAATCACACATACACAAAAGATAGGAGACAGAATGAAGACTAATACAACGTTTCAAAAAAATAAACCAACTGCAAATGAAACCATAACATACTGCTCCTTATTAAGCAAAACAAAATAAAAACAATAAAACAGGTGCTATCAATGAAGGCACATATAATAATCTCTTTGAGTACATTGTGAAAGAAGAGTTATACCTATTTTCTATGTACCAAAACTTAGGGAAATATGCATATTATATCATTGCTGCAAATGACTTTGGAGATCATGTAGGTGATAAACTACATTTTTTTTCTTTCCTCCAGATGAGAAAGCTGAAGCTCAGAGATAGAATGTAAATATGTGTTGATCACAGAGCCACTAAATAGTAGTCAGGACCTGGAAAAAAAAAAAAAAAAAAAAAGCACTCATTCTCCTGTACCATAGTGCCTCTCACAGGGTGAAAATGTCATGAGAGGAACAAGAGAAAAAAGTTTTGTTAAAAATAAATTCTTCCAGAGACTTCAAGGAGGAGTGAAGAGAAGCGGGGAGGAGGAAAGAAAAGCAATACAATTTGCAACTTCATTTGTTTTAGTGCAGGCAGAGAAAATGTTGGCGGTATAGATGCATCAGAAAATCTGACACAAATTGAAAGCGACTACACATTCCATTATCTTGAACTATCTCAGTAATGGGAAATGATTGTTAAAGACAGTTTCTAATATGTCGCAAAAGCATGGAACTGACTGTGGGAACAAATATCCTCGATTATCAGTCTAGATAAGATTTCTAAAGGAGGTGAGGTCTCTAGTAATTCTCTGATCAAGGGTTCACTATTCCTATTACTGTCTTTGCAAATGGTTTCATTAAAAGATATTAAAATACAGAAAGGAAGTTTTTATCTACAGAACACATTTCACAGTTTGGTAGCATGAATGACAGTGGAAGGGAATCATTAGGAAGAGAGAGAATGTGGTCAGTAAATAATGAAAGCTTTTTTAATGTACTTATTTCTAGTTCTTTAAATGCATGCTTACATTTGAAAATGATTCTTGTTTCTATTGAAGGACAAATTCATTTCCAAGGAAGTCTTTGCAAATAGGATGCCACAAATTTACTTTTCCCTAGAAATATTAGAAAGTAAACAAAGAAATTGAACTTGTATTCAGCATATTTGATCTTTATATTGGAAAAAACAAAACATTTAGTGCATAGGAATAAGGGGAGCCAACTAACTAGTCATGTTAAGATAAGGAAGTCCTTTCACTTTTCCAGGAAAATTTCCTCATCTATACAAAATGTCCATCTAACTACTATTCTTTTAATGTATCCTGAACCTATATTCAGCCGTGTCAATGAGTTAGAAATAAAAGAATGTCATATAGAGGAAGAAGATGGAAAATACAAAAGAGTTACTGAATACTGTTAAAAATTAAAATGAAATGAAATGGGATTTTCTGAAGAGAAGGAAGCAAGATACTCTAAGCAGGGGTTCTCAAACTTTGGCCCCTGGGCCAGATGCAGCCCCCTGAGGACGTTTATGGGGCCTGCCGGGGTATGGCAAATGAGGGTCGGAGACAAAGTGTGAGTTTTTGTTTATACTATAGTCCGTCCCTCCAAAAGTCTGAGGGATAGTGAGCTGGCCCCCTGTTTTAAAAGTTTGAGGACCACTACTCTAAAGAGCTAAAAGTTGTTTATTTTGTGAAAAATAATAAAGGGAATCCAGAGGTCTTGAAAAGTGAGAGATCGTCTACTAAGGGTCAGAGAAAGAAATCACTGAGGTCAATGACTCCTTGCTCAGGGTTACTGATGCAATTATTTGCCAATATACTAAAAATGTTGGGGTTAAATGGGCCAATACATCAAAGGGCCGAGCCAGGAGACTGATAATGAGAAACTTAAATGTCTGTTCTGACTAGAATCCTCTTCTCTGTTTGAAAGTTTACCTCCATGACATCTCACAAGCTTCAACACTGCTTAAGTGCTGTTTTCACTCCCTAGCATGCAGACTCAGATACCTTAGCATGTGGACTAAGATAACAGCTAATGCATAAACTTACTGACCATGCATGCTGTGGAGGAAAAATAATTGCATTTCCATAAAACAAAAGATGGGGAATTGTTAAGGGCTATACCTAAGTTAAGCAACAGGTCAATTCTCTGAGAGCCTCCACAGCTGTGAATCATAACACTTAAAGGAGTTACAAAGCAGACTTCACGGATGTTCCTTGTGAATTGGGAATGAAATGAATTGGAGGAAAGAGGGAAGAGGAGAGAGGTCAGACAAGACAATTGCCTAATTGCCTCTCATTCTCCTTGTATCCTCTTCCTCCTCCTCCTCCTTCTCCTCGTCCTCCTCCTCTTCCCCTTCCTTCTCTTCTTCCTCCTCCTCCTTCTCCGCTTCCTTCTCCTCCTCCTCCTTACCTTTCTCCTCCTCCTCTCACATGAAGAGATCCATTCTACAGGTCTGAGTTAGCCTTCTTGCAGGTGGCTCCAGTATTGTAACATTGCAGAGATCTATTCTCCTTGGTATTTGTATTAGAGTCATGACAGTACATGCTGAGACTTTGAAAACATATGGCTATTCACTATTTCTTTTGATTCACAAGAGCACAAATAGCACTATCAGGATGAATTTAAAAAGCATTACCTAATATGCAAGAAATGTAAGATAAGAACCAGTGAAGTGCTCATCAATTCTGTGAGTTGAAGACAAGAGATAGAAAGTTTTTAAAAGGCTGATCTAGGTTTAGAAGAATTTAAAAAGTTTGAAAGAACAATAGGTACTGTGCACTATAATTCTTAAGCACAAATCAAATCAACAGGGAAGCTCTTCAGAATGAAATTTCAGATACAAAAAGAAGAAATGGAAGTGTAAATAGATAACACAAGACTGACACAAAAATATGACAATGCAAGGTAAAAAAAAAAATAATAGTTTTATAGTATAGAATAAACTGGGATTATCAAGAAAATCCAAGAACTATATTTTTGTGGTTTATTTCAAATTATACTATGGAAAAGAAGAGGAATAAAAATGTATAAGTCTAGTATTTGAAAGTCCATGTATTTGGGAAATGGTATGACTTGTGAGAGGAAGGGTAAGGAGAACAATGGTATTAGATCTTAGAATAAGAGGGAAAACAAATAAGAAAACTGGAAATGTCAGTCCCATGTTAAGGAAGATAATTTTGACAGTTACGTGGACAATAGATTGGAGGGGAAAGAGATTTTTGGCAATTCCACCAACAAAGAGACTTTTGCAATAGTCCAGCTGTGAAATGATAAAAGTTTTCACCATATGTCAATGTGAGAATGAAGAAGGGAGTGTATTTAAAGGTTATGTAAATGACAGAACTTTAACACTATAAAGTGGTGATGGGCTAAGAGTGAATAGTTGAGAATAACACAATTTTTTTAAACTGGGTTTTTGGTATAATGGCAATAATCTTGACAGTAAAAGAGAGATTGGGAAGAGGGGTGAATTTGGGGGAATATATTTAAATTTCATTTAAAATTTGTTGATTTTAAGATGACTACAGAACAATCAGTTTGAAATGAAGGCTTCTAATGGGCATTTTATGCAGTTGCTCTTCTGTCTCTCCTTATAAATCTCTTGCCATCTGGTTTCTGATATCATTCAGTTTATCTTTCTCTTTCTAATGTTTCCAAATATGTTCTAATTGAGAAATAAAATGCCTTCTTCCTAATCTTTATACTTCTTGACTTTTGCACCATGTGATATAAACACCTTCCTTTTTCCATGGTTCTATCCAGGTCCTACTTTTCTTTTCTCTATGCATTTTCTTACTTCATCTTCACATTGACTTCCTGAGTTAAAGGGAAGTTATCTCTATAAACATGATTTTCAGGCACAGGCAGCATTTGAGACAGTTTAGTGGTGTAGTGAATGAACTGTTATACATAGAATTGAGAAGTTCTATGTTCAAATCCTGTTGAATTTACTACTTCATGCACCAGTATATGTTTAAACATATACTATCTATAGTTATCAAACCTATAAATTAGGGATAGTAACAATATTTACTTTGAAGATTTATGGTGAATATCAAAAGAGAAAATATATGGCAAAGTACTTTATAGATTTTTAAGAATTGTACAAATTACAGTTGTAACAATAATGTAACAATCATGTAATAATCATGCTCTCTGGTTCTCCTTCAAGCCTGTCATTCTACTCTTCTCTGGTAATAGCTTTCCCTGGATTCTTTCCCATCTTTTACAGAAAGCCTTTTCTAATGTATTATAATTCTAAGCGTCTTCCCTTCCGAATTGAGATATATTTAATTAATACTGATTAAATACTATAGGTTGAATTTTGTTTTAGATGTGAATGTTTGGAGATCTTCGGAACCTTCAGTAAAGTGATTATGATGTCCATAATGCACAAAATAGTTAACACTTGCTTTAGAGGTTTACATTTAACAACATGTTTTCTTTACAACAAACCAGTGAGGAAGATAGGAAGAGAATGATTATCCCCAACTTGCAGATGAGAAAACTGAACTTTAGAGAGATTAAATGATCTTTATAAAATCACAAAATATATAATATTCCGACCTAGGATTTTAATCTCAAGCTTTTGTTGTTATGTCCATTCCTTCTCCTGCTACTGACTAAATCTCATATACCGTGTTGTAATGAAGATGATAATTATGGAACCAAAATTAATAATAAAAAAAACATTCTATATATCTATTACATTTGACAAGTAGATTGCACAGTAACTGGATTGATGTACCTGGTAGTAAGAAAGAATGGAATTCATGTCTGTAATCAGATACTTGCTAGCTACGAGACCTTGTACAAATCAATTAATCTTTCTCAACCTTAGTTTTCTCATATCTAAACTCCCAGAGTTTTGAAGATCAGATGATATATTTGTAAAAATCCTTTGCAGAATTTAGTATCATATAAATTGCTATTACTAGTAGGAGGAGAAGGAAGAGAAGGAGAATTACATTTATAATAGTTTGGCTTCAAAACTTTACATATGATTGTTTCAACTAATTTCAAACATGAAATGAAAAATACATAGATTCTAAATTATCAATGAGGAAATAATCTTTTGGGATCAAAGCATTATTGAAAAATAAAACAAATAAGAATTGCTCTTTCTTCTACAATTTCAAAATAACAAAATATAAATATTATTCTAATAATGGATAATGTTTGACTTACAGCAAAGAATAAAAACAATCTTAACCAATTACCTTTCATTTATTTAGCTAATACATATCTTAAGTTCAAGTACTAGAAGAGATAATTCAGATCTTTATAGCACTTTTTCATTGTATGAAAATTATTTTTTCTCTTTTGAGCCTCAATGGGCATTTTAATATGGAAGAAAGTATAAGAAAACTTGTGCAATTCTGAAAATAACACCATACCTTAGAGAAATATAAATCTGGAGAAAAATGATACCAGTCCAAAAAGAATGTGGCCTCATTGTTTTATTCTATGCAACAACTTTATTTCACTAATACTCATTAAAATTCAAAGTTATTCTCGGAGGGGGGAATTGGATGTATGTGATATTTAATTTTATTTTGGAGAATTAGGCCAAAGTAAAGCATATATTCATCGGACATTTATTAATAGAAACTCTGGTGCTTATAATCTGGTTGTTCCAATAGATTTTGCAGATATGAGATATTTTTTTCCTTCCTCTCTCTTTGTAGCAAGGGAAGCCTGAGGCATTTCACAATGGAGAAGCTTCAGAGAAACCCAAGGCCCTGTTTTCTTGGTATGTCTTCTAAAATAAGGAAACTGAAATGGACAGTCTCATAAGGAAAGAAGGGATTTGCTAATCATCTTCCCTATTTTTCCCTAGTTTAGAGACAACATATCTAGCAAGTAGGATTTTTGTCCTGAGAACAGACAGCACCTGTGATCTGTTGGTCAAATATTGAGATCAATTCAACTAATTCAGCAACATGAAGAACAGTGTTTCTAGCTGAAACGCAGAACCATATACAAAGCAGGATGGGTAATTTTTTTCTGTTTAAGAAAATATTTAAGGGGAAAATGGTTTAAAGATCAACTCTTTTGAATCTCTCATTTTGAAAAAACAAACTTCTAAGATCACAGAAAATCACAGACATTCTGTACATAATAGTTAAAGATAAGGAAAGAATGATAGTTTCCAAGATTTGTTACAGCTTCTATCACAGCCCCTCAGCTATTCCTCTCATAGTCCTTTTCCTTCGTTTGAACTTTTTTCTCATGTACCCCAAATACACTACGTTTCATGTCAATTTTAAAAAATCATCTCTATTGTTTGGAAATCATCTTTCAATCCCCTCCTAATATTCAAGCACAAAATAGCTATTCTCTAAATATTTATTCTTCAACATTGCGTTTAAGCCCACAAGGGATCATATTTGACACAACCCAGTGAGGAAAAAGAATAACCAGTCCAAGGGTGAGGAAAAGATCATATTCCATTCTCCTGGGGACAACTAATTCCAGGATATATCTCTGACAAAAATACATCATCTTTCCTTTTAACTTTAATCTTCTACCTTGCCCTTCTTTGATCCCATCTGTCTGTGGTTAGTGGGGGTGCTTCTATTCAAAAGGACTTTATGTAAGCCACTCATGAGGGAGGTAATCATCTTAACTTAAAAAGATATAGATAAGTTGCTTCAAGTGCTACTGAGGAAAAACAAAAGCAATATATCCACATTCTGCATCTGGCTTTAAAACCTCTTGGATGGATTTATACTAGTGACCAGTGAGTACTTTTTTTTTTTTTTAAACTTTCTTTTTCTGGGATGTAATAAATATTTCAGAATAGGCAAGAAAGGATGGGGTTGCAATCTGCAGTGGAAATCTCACTGTACTATTCTTTACCCTCCCTCCTTCTGTATGAATCCCTTTTCATAAAATCTCTATTCCTATTCAGTATATCATTATCCTTTTAGTCACCCAAGTTCTAAGTCACCTCAGAATTATGTTGTATTCCTCATTCCCTTTCTACATAGCCAATTGTGAAAGTTTGTCATTTTCTTTTCTACAATACTTTTCATATCTCCCCCATTTTTTTTTACTAAACAACCATTTATTAAATAGTTCATACTCTTCTCATTTCTTGCCTGAATTATTTCAATATCTTTCTAATTGATTAATCTTCTTTCCTCTAGTTTCTTCCTTCTTCATTTTACAAACAGCTGTCAACATGATTTTCTAAAGTCCAAGTCTGATCATATCACTCCCCAATAAAACTTTGCGTTTCCTTGTGATACTTGGGTCAAATAGCATTTTCTTGTCATTCATTTAAACTTTGTGTTTTAAGATTTTATTATCCCCCCAAAAACTATTAAATTAATAAAGAACAAATTTGCATATGTTAGCTACAATGCTAGTTTCTAATTTTTAATTTTTTTTCTCTAACAGAGATGCTCAATCAAAGAAGTTTTGTAATTGCACCTCTATATGATACTGATGGGCAGACACTGTTGGAGTTTATATCAATAATATCCTGATAAATATTGTTCTGAGATTATAATCACTAATTTAATTAAAGTTCCAAACTTTCAGGATGTCAGAAATATCTATCTAAAGTTTAAGGTCAGGATTGGTGATTTTCAAGTCAAATGAGATTAGATGATGATAATGTAATCTGAATTCTCTGTCACTTCCGATAGGGTTTTACTTTCTACCTCCACCATCCTGCTCTTTCTTAAACAATTTGACAATATTTATTGAAGATGGGAAAGTCATAGTCATCAAATGAAGTCTTCAGATAATAGTCACAATAAGAACCCTTATCTATTTTACTTTTTCTTGTCCTTAATCAAAAGAATTATATTCTAATGTCATTTCCTTATCCCTCTTTCACTGTATGAATCAAGAATTTTCAGACTTACAAAGAACTAGATTTAGTGAAGATTGCCAGGATTAGAAGGAACTTTGGACGATGAAATTTAAGAGCTGGAAGGGATAATAAAACAAGGAACTATAGAACTGAAATACTTAGAACAAAGGATAACATAGCTAGAATTTAGAAGACACTTATAGAACAACGTCTTTAAAACTTAGAAAGTCAGTGCTATGTGTTCCTTAAATCATAAAATTCCTGCTTTACTTTAAATTTGATATTCTTTGAATTTATGTTTAAAAAAAAGAGAAAGAAATGGAAAGGAATGTAAGAGAAGGGAAGGGAGAAAACTTGCAAATCAGTCTAATATCACTGATTATATAGATGAGAAGACTTAGGCAGAGAAAAAAAAAATGTTGTGTTCAAAAGTATGCTGTTAATTGCTGATGCAATATGGAAGGGAACTGAGATCTCCAGACTCAAACATCTAGTGCTTTTTTCTTCTTACAATTTTAATCTTTCTATGACTATTCAACATTTAAACTGAAATGTCAATTACTATCTCCCATGCTCTTGAATTTTAAGGGCTAAGTATCTTATTCCAAAGTATTTTGTATGGACAACATATTGCTTCTAAAATAATGACCAAGACGCTTCTATTTTATTACCTTAATGGTAAACTTTAGTTAATATTCAGCCATAAAGTTTAGTACAGTAGATATTGCATGCATCATAGTTTTCAAAAGTAAGTAATGAAAATGTAGAGAGTCACAGGAGAAAATATCTTGTTATCTAGATCCCAGGTGGGTAGCACTGATGCTAAAGCTATTTCAAACTGTATAAATATTTTGATGTGCCTTCAAACAAGAAAACATAGCTGTGTATTACTGAGAAATAACAACAGTAGACAGTCTAGACCAACATCCAATTAAAAAGGTACAGAGAGGCAAATTTCAGCTCAAAGTAAGGAAATACTCCCCAATGATTAGAACTATCTTCAAGTCAAATATACTGTTTCTTTTGAAAGGATTCCTCTTCATCATGTCATGGTATAGTCCAATATTTTTATGAATTCTGCTTTTCTCTCAGGAAAATAATCCATCATTTTTTGGGGGGAAAGAGGGAAATTCAAATAGCAAACATTATTTTTCTCACTCTGATATGAATTAAATTTCTGTTAGTTTCCTGACTCTTCTGTTTTTGGCTTATTTTGTCTAGTTTTGGCCATTCACAGATTAGAAGCCAGTTCAAGTCTAATTGACAGTGATATTTTATATTATTAAAATATCTTTCAAAAAACCTTGTTGAAATTAACCTAGAGGAGACTTTGATGCAAATTTTGCTTTCTGGAACCAAGGATAATCTATCTACCTATCTATCTATCTATCTATCGATCGATCGATTGATCATCTATCTGTCTGTCTATGTCTATTTTTTATCTATCTATTTAACTACTATTATTTATTATTACCATCTTATTTTTCTTTTTAATTTATACTCTCTCTCCTCTCATATCCAGTGAGTTTCCAATCCCTACTGATTTTTTCTTCTTGATATTTCTTGGACCTATCTCTTCTTTTTCAATGGAAGAAGTGTAGTGAAATAGAATTATTTCTAGTTTTGGAAACAAAGTATATTTGAGTTCAAGGTTTATTCTGGTACCTCTTAGTTATGTGATTTCTAAAAGTCTCTTCAAATGCTAGTATTCTGTTGTGCAGTCTGAAAAAAAAATGCAGTACTGTGCCTTTTGTGATTCTTCAAAGATCTATTCACTATCTGAGTTGTTTCTGAGAAATGTAAGCATTGTAGTCACTTTTGGGTTAAGGTACAGACTTTTAAAATTTCCTATTTTAATCTAATCTTGAGAAGGCTTAACATATATGCAAACAAGCACTCTGAATAAGGACAGATCATTTTAGAAGGAAATGAAATGGGATTTGATGATTTTGAAACACTTTCCTATTATTGTTTGAATATTTCTAATATTTCTAATAATAATTTCTTCTTCTAACAGAAGTCTGTTTCTTCTCCCTTTCTTTGAATTTACTTTGCTATTCTGGTGTTTCAGAATGCTGAAGTGTGTTCCAAAATGTGTTATTTATAGAATAATTGGCAAAACTAGGAGAGAAAAATGATGTCAAATCCTTTTTGTGGAAAACCTTGTTTTGGTCTTTAGAGTTTGACAAGTTGGCATGTTTAAGGTTAATGAGAGAATTCATTTTAATGATATATTAGACATTTAGAAAAGCTCAAGCCAAGTTCACAACTAATTGCTTGCTATTCTCATTGCATATTCCTTGCAATGATCACTTAGAGTATGAGGTGTAGTTTATCCTTTCTCTGTTCTAGCACTTCCATGAAGAAGAAAATGAATACAGTTTCCTGAGTCTTCCAAGAAAAAAAAAATCAGGTTTATACTAACCTGATTATTATAAGACTCAAGCTAGCATCTCAGAAGCAACTTTATGTTCTGAGTTTGAGATGTCCAGGGTAGAGTGGAAAGTCTACAATGATAGTGCATTTGGGGTAGATAACCTGGGATTAAATTGCAACTCTGAAAAAAAAAATTGGAGGGGCAAACTTTCCCATTCTAAGATGTAGTTTTTCATTTACAACATGACTTATTAATGGGGTATTAATGGGGAGAATAGTTCATAAATATAAAATACTTCAAAAATGAAGATTATTATAATTATTACTGTTAACTTTTTGGTAATCCTATTAATTAGCTATTGCTTCCCTTGAGAAATC
The DNA here is from genome assembly GCF_048593235.1 of Sminthopsis crassicaudata. NCBI lineage: Eukaryota > Metazoa > Chordata > Mammalia > Dasyuromorphia > Dasyuridae > Sminthopsis > Sminthopsis crassicaudata. The sequence goes on from NC_133619.1 coordinate 550,354,418, forward strand.
TTAAAGATATTATTTATAGATCTTCACAATTAGCATAGATATGTTACTCTCACACATTCAAATGGTCATGATTTAGCATATGTTAATTTTTTTAAAATGGATAGCTAATGGCTCAATAGAATTTCAGTCTTGGAATAAGGAAGATGTATCTTCCTAAGTTCAAATTTGGCTTCAGACTCTTCCCTGTGACCCTGGACAAGTCACCTAATCATGGTTGTCTCATCTTTAAAATGAGATGGGGAAAAAAGAAAGACAAACCATTCTAGTATTTTTGCCCGGAAAATGTGTCAGAAAAGACTAAAAAGCATCTGAACAAATATATTTAAATAGATGAGATCTTTTATATTCTTTTCAACTAATCAGTTTTTTCTTTTTTTATTATAACTTTTTTTATTTACAATATATATGCATGGGTAATTTTTCAGCAATGACAATTGCAAAACCTTTTATTCCAATTTTTCCCCTCCTTCCCGCTACCCCCTTCCCCAGATGGCAGGTAGACCAACATATGTTAAATATGTTAAAGTACATGTTAAATACAATATATGTATACATATTTTGTTGCATAATAAGAATTAGACTTTGGAATATTGTACACTTAACCTGTGAAGGAAATCAAAAATGCAGGCAGACAAAAAAAGAGGGATTGGAAATTCTATGTAGTTGTTCACATTTATTTCCCAGAGTTCTTTCGCTGAGTATAGCTAGTTCTATTCATTATTGAAAAAATGGAACTAATTTGTTTCATCTCATTGTTGAAGAGGGCCATGTCCATCAAAATTGATCATCATATAGTATTGTTATTGAGGTATATAATGATCTCCTGGTCTTGCTCATTTCACTCCAACTAATCAGTTTTTCAAGGGATATGACATTTTCTGACCAAAGTCTACTGGGATTGCTTCAGATCACTGAACTACCAAGAAGAATCAAATTTTTCATAATTGATCACCACACATTCATGTTGTTATTGAGTACAATATATTCCTGGTTCTGCTTGTTTCATTCAGCATCAGTTCATGTAAATTATTCAGACCTTTCTGTAATCAGCTTGTTCATCACTTTTTTTTTTTTTTTTTTTTTTTTTTTTTTTTGAAGCTGGGGTTAAGTGACTTGCCCAGGGTTACACAGCCAGAAAGTGTTAAATGTCTGAGGCTGGATTTGAACTCCGGTCCTCCTGAATTCAAGGCTGGTGTTCTATCCACTGCGCCACCTAGCTGCCTCTCTTCATCACTTTTTATAGAACAATAATAATCCATTATCTTCATGTGCCACGGCTTGTTCAGCCATTCCCCAACTGAAGACCATCCACTCTTTTTCCAATTCTTTGCTGTCAGAAACATTTTTGTGTATGTGAATCCTTTTACCTCCTTTATGATTTCCTTGAGATCAGTGGAATAGATTAGATACACATGACACAATCCCTAGAGCAATGTAGTATTTGATGAATCCTCAAACTCCAGCTTCTGAAATAAGAACTTACTATTTGACAAAAATTGCTAGGAAAACTGGAAAACAATATGTCAGAAAATAGGCATACCAAAATGACCCCATACCAAAAGAATATAAAAATGGATGCATGATTTGGGCATAAAGGATGATACCATAAAGAAATGGCAGTATTGGCACTGCTGGGTCAATGGGTATGCACAGTTTTATAGCCCTTTGGGCATAGTTCCAGATTGCTCTCCAGAACAGTTGCATCATTTCATGACTCTACCAGCAATCCATTAGTGTTCCAATTTTCCCAAATCCCCTCCAATATTCCTGTCATGTTAACCAATCTGAGAGGTATGAGTACAGGAAGTAATTTCTTAATTACTAGTCAACAGAGATTTGGAGCATTTTTTTTTCATATAACTCTCATTGGCTTTAATTTCATCATCTGAAAATTGTTTGTTCATATACCCTTTGACCATTTATCAATTGGGGAATGACTTTTATTCTGATAAACTAGAAAAAAGTTCTTTATAGATTTTAGAAATGAGACCTTTATCAAAAATACTGGCTAGAAAAATTTTTTCTAACTTTGTATTTACCTTTTAATATTGTTTCTGTTGGTTTTGTTTTTGCAAAATATTTTTAATTTTATGTAATCAAAGTAGTCCATTTTACCCTTAATAATATCCTCTAGTTTGTCTTTGGTAATAAATTCCTCCATTCTCCAAAGACTTACATGCAAACTACACTTGGATCTCTTAATTTCTTTATGGTATCATCCTTTATGCCCAAATCATGCGTCCATTTTTACATTCTTTTGGTATGGGGTCATTTTGGTATGCCTATTTTCTGACATATTGTTTTCCAGTTTTCCTAGCAATTTTTGTCAAATAGTAAGTTCTTTTTTTTCCCCATGTCTCCAACATTTTTAATTATTTTTTATAATTATAACATTTTCTTTGACAGTACATATGCATAAGTTTTTTTTTTTAAAACATTATCCCTTGTACTCCCTTCTGTTCCGAGTTTTTCTCCTCTTTCCCTCCACCTCCTCGCCAAGATGGCAGGCATTCCCATACATATTAAATATCTTATAGTATATCCTAGGTACAATATATATTTTGTTGTTGTTGTTGCAAAGGAAGGATTGTATTCACAAGGTAAAAATAATCTGGGAAGAGAAACAAAAAAAAAAAAAAAAAAAAAAAAAAAAAAAAAAAAAACAATGCTCAGAGTTTACCCTCATTTTCCAGTGTTCCTTTTCTGGATGTAGCTGATTCTGTCCATCATTGATCAATTGGAATTGGATTAGCTCTTCTCTATGTTGAAGATAACCACTTCCATCAGAATACATCTTCATACAGTATCATTGTTGAAATGTATAATGATTCCCTAGTTCTGCTTGTTTCACTCAGCATCAGTTGATGTCTCTCCAAACCTCTCTGTATAACTCCAGTTGGTCATTTCTTACAGAACAATAATATTCCATAACATTCATATACCATAATTTACCCAACCATTCTCCAATTGATGGACATCCATTCATTTTCCAGTTTCTAGCCACTATGAAAAGGACTGCCAGAAACATTTTGGCACATACAGGTCCCTTTCCCTTCTTTAGTATTTCCTTGGGATATAAGCCCAGGAGTAGCACTGCTGGGTCAAAGGGTATGCACAGTTTGATAACTTTTTGGGCATAGTTCCAAATTGCTCTTCAGAATGGTTGGATTCTTTCACAACTCCACCAACAATGCATCAGTGTCCCAGTTTTCCCACAGCCCCTCCAACATTCATCATTCAAATAGTAAGTTCTTATTTCAGAAGCTGGAGTTTGAGGATTCATCAAATACTACATTGCTCTAGGGCTTGTGTCATGTGTATCTAACCTATTCCACTGATCTACCACTCTATTTCTTAACCAATGCCAAATGATTTTGATGATTGCAGCTTTATAATATAATTGTAGGTTTGATACAGCTAAGCCACCATCCTTTGTATTTTTTTTTTCATTTGATATTCTTGATATTTTGTTCTTCTAGATGAATTTTGGTATTATTTTTCTAGTTCTATAAAATAAAGTTTTGGCAGTTTGATTAGTATGGCACTGAACAAGTAGAACAGTTTAGACAAAATTGTCATTTTTATTATATTAGCTCAGCCTAGCCATGAAAAAAATTGATATTTTTCCAATTGTTCAGATTATATTTTATTTGTGTGAGAAGTGTTTTGTAATTGTGTTCATATAGTTCTTGGGTTTGTCTTGGTAGGTAGATTCTCAAATATTTTATTTTGTCTACAGTAACTTGAAATGGAAATTCTCTTTTTTAATCTCTTGTTGATGAGCTTTGTCAGTTATATATAGAAATGCTGAAGATTTATGTGGGTTTATTTTATATCCTGCAACTTTGCTAAAACTATGAATTGTCTCCAGTAGGTTTTTGTATAATTTTCCAGGATTTTCTAAGTATATCATCATATCATCTGCAAGCAATGATAATTTTATTTCTTCACTGAATATTCTAATGCTTTAGCAATGGCTTTAGCAATAAGGAAAAAAAAAAGAAATTTAAATTATTTAACTTTCTTTTTTTCCCCTTATTGGTAAAGCCAACATTTCTAGTAAAATGTTGAATAATAATAATGGGCATCCTTGTTCCACCCCAATCTTATGGAAATGCATCCAGTATCTCTCCTTTACAAATAATGCTTGATGTAGGTTTTCCATAGATACTGCTTATTATTTTAAGGACTTATGCTCTCTAGTGTTTTTAATAGGAATGAGTACTACATTTTGTTAAAAGCTTTTGCTACATCTATTGAGATTATCATATGATTTCTGTTGGTTTTATTATTGATATGGTCGATTATGGTAATAGTTTTCCTGATACCAAACCAGACATGCATTCTTGATGTAAATCCTTCTTGGTCATAGTGTACTATTCTGTTGATAAGTTGCTGTAACCTATTTGTTAATATTTTATTTAAAAATATTTTTGCATCAATATTTGTTAGGGAGATTGGTCTGTAATTTTTTTCTCTTCTTTGGTCCTTCTTAGTTTAGGTATCAGTGCCATATTGGTGTCATAGAAGAAATTCTTTAGTGTTTTTTTTAATAGTTTACATTGTATTGGAGTTAATTGTTCTTTAATGTTTGGCAGAATTCACTTGTGAATCCATCTGACCCTGAAAATTTTTTCTTAGGTAGTTCATTAATGACATTCCATTTCTTTTTCTAAAATGAAACTATTTAAGTATTTTATTTTCTCTTCTGTTAACATGGATAATTTACATTTTTGTGAATATTCATTCATATTAGTTAGATTCATCCAAGTTACATACTTGAACAAAATAGCACATAATTATTATTTTAATATTTTTCTTTAGTGATGAGTTCATCCCTTTTCATTTTTTATGATGGTGTTTTAGTTTTGTTTTTTTTTCTTTCCTTTTTCTGATCAAATTAACCAAAAGTTTCTTTATTTTCTTAATTTTTTCACAAAGCCAACTCAGTTTTATTTTTTAGTTCAATAGTTTTCTTAGTTTCTCTTTTATTAATTTCTCCTTTGATTTTCAAAATTTTAAACTGGTTTAATTGGTGGTTTTCAATTTGTTCTTTTTCTAGCTTTTTTAGTTGCATGCTTAATTCATTGATCTCCTCTTTCTGTTGTATTTATGTAGCTATTTAGAGAGATAAAATTTCTTCTAAGAACTCATAGGTATGTTGTTTCATTATTGTCATTTTCTTGAATAAAATTATGGAATTTTGTTGTTTGATCCACTCATTCTTTAAAATTAGATTATTTAATTTCCAATTGTTTTTTTTTCCTCTTTCCTTGGCCCTTTATTGAATATAATTTTTATTGTATTGTGATCTGAAAAGGAAGCATTAATTATTTCTGCCTTTCTGCACTTGATTGTGAGGGTTTTATGTCTTTATTCATGGTCAACTTTTGTGTAGGTGCCATGTATTGTTGAGAAAAAGTGTATTCCTTTTTATCCCTATTCAATTTTCTACAGAGATCTATCATATTTAGGTTTTCTAGAATCCTATTAATATCCTTAGTTTCCTTCTTTGTTTATTTTGTGATTAAATTTGCCTGATTCTGAGAACACTAGAACAGTTTTGCTGTCTATATCTTACTGTAACTGACTTAAAATCTTCCCTAGGAATTTGGCTGCTCTAGTACTTGATGCATACACATTTAGTATCTATACTAATTCATTATTTATAGAAACATTTATAGAAACATTTATAGAAACTTTCCTTTATTATCTCCTTTAACATAATCTATTTTTACTTTTGCTTTGAGATAAGAATTGTTACCCCTGCTTTTTTATTTTAACTTCAGCTAAAGCATAACTTATGTTCCAGCCTTTTACCTTTACTCTGTATGTGTCTCTCAGTGGCAAATATGTTTATTGTAAATAATATATTGTAGGCTTCTGTTTTTAATGCACTCTGCTATTTGCTTCCATATTATGGGAGAGTTCATTCCATTCACATTAACAGTCATGGTTATCAGCTCTGTCTTTCCCTCCATCCTACTTTTGCCCCTGTATATATTTTTGTTCTCTATTTCTACCTTGCCATTTTTTAACACACCCCACCCACTAAGTTATCTCTTATCACCCCTCTCCCTTGTCTTAATATTTTTTAACCCACTCCACCCACTTACTTATCTTCTATCAATCTTTCCCCCTTTCTTTTATCTTTGTTTCCTAGGGTTTCTGCCCTAGCTTCTGTCCCTCCCTTTTCTTTTTCTCATTCTCTTCCAACTTTTTTTTTAATAGGATTAAATACATTTCTATACTCAAGTGAATAATTAAGTTATTCCCTGTTAGAGTCAAAACTGATGAGATAAAGTTTCAGACAATGCTTATCTCCCTCCCTTTTTCCTTTGTATTGAAATGGATATTTGAGCCTCTTTGATCTAATTGTCCCATTATACCCTCCTTTTCTTCTTTTTCTACTACAGACTTCTTTTCATCACTTATTCTTTTGTTATTTTATTTTAATGTCATCATGTTAGGAAGCATTCACAAGCACAACCTCAGTCCATATATATATATATATTATATATATTATATTATATTATATTATATTATATATATATATATATATATATATATTTCCCTCTGTTTATCTTTCTATAGTTCTTTTGAATCCTGTAGATTAAATTTTGTTTAGTTTAGGTTTTTCAATAGAAATGATTGTCTCTCTTAATTCAGTGAAGCTTCATCTCCTCCCCTGAAAGATAATGCTGAATCTCGTTAGGTAGTTAATTCTTGGTTATAACCCCAGGTCCTTTGCCTTCTAGAATATAATATTCCAGACCTTTTGATCCTTCATTGTAGAAGCTGCCAAATCCTGGGAAATCCTACCTATTGCACTTTGCTAATTGAATTGTTTTGTCTGTACCTCTTGACTTCCTTCAAGTTTTGGAGTTTTGCAATATTGTTCCTTGGGATTTTCCTTGTGGTATTTCTTTTCAGAGAGGATAAATGGATTCTTTCAATAAATACTTTCCTCTCTGATTCTAGAATATTGGGACAGGTTTCCTTAATCACTTCTTGCAGAATGCTTATCCAAGCTTTTTATTTTTTTATTTTTTTATTTTTTTTTTTTTGCTCATAGCCTTCAGGCACGTCAATAATTTTTAAATTGTCTCGTTTCTGGGTCCATTATTTTGCCAATGAGGTATTTCACATTTTTTTTCCATTTTTTCATTTTTTTTAAATTTGTTTGACTGATTTTTGCTGTCTCACAAAGTCATTAGTTTCTATTTCCCCTATTCTAATTTTTAATATGTGATTTTCTTTAGTTATCTTTTATCTCTTTTTCCAGTTGGTTTATTCTACTGATTAAGGAGTTGTTTTCTTCAGACATTTTTTTTCCTTTCCTTTCCAAACTGTTGCCTCTATCATGCATACCTTTCATTTCTTTTGTCATTTTTTTCTTCTACCTCTCTTAATTGCCTTTTGAAGTCTTTTATAAGCATTTCCAAGATGCCTCTTTGGACTTAAGACCAATTTATCTTACTCTTTGAGATTTCTTTTGCTGACATTCTGTCTTGTCTTCCCTGTCACCATAGTAGCTTTCTAGGGTCAAAGTAATTTTCTGTAATGTCCTGGCTAGCTCTCTGGAGGTCCTCCAAATGGTCCACAAGAATAATCCGGAATAAAGTCCAAAGTCTTTATTATCTCCTTCACAATCTGTCTCTTTTGCGTGGGCCTGTGCTACCTTTCTGGGGGACCTTCAGATGGGCCTTGGTCTCAGTGGACAAATGAAGGAGGACAGGCCAGCCAGCATGAGGGTCTTTGTCTTTGAGTCTGTTCAAGTTTTCTGACTCTGACCTCTTAAATACTCTATTACAATTAAATATATTCATCATACTAAGTATAAGCCAATCATTATATCACTAGGGAACCATAATTTGTTGTAAGATTAAATCAATTATACTGAACTTAGAGAACTATTAAGCACCATGCTAAACTAGATAACCATTGTCTTATCAATTCCACTGAGTTAACACCTTGTAGGAATCCTTTTTTCAACTACATTTCTCCAGAGTTCTATCCCATTACAAGTTTCTGTTTCTTGCTAACTTTCCTTTTCTTTTGATAATTTTTTTTTAAACTTTTAAGATGGAGCTCTGCTCCTGGGTTAAAGGCAGCCCTGTCTCAAGCTTCCTGTGCAGCTCTGAGCCTTGGCATTGAGCACAGGGGGGCCCTTTGTGTTTGTAGGGGGCAGCTTTCACTGCTCTGTTCAGGAAAAAAAGCCTGTTTTCACAGAGTTTGCCTTCTTAGCTGGAACTGAAAGCTGGCCTAATGAATTGCTCCTCTATAGGACTGAGAGAATTATTTGCTGATTTAGTTTAATTAAGACTGTTTCCCTGGCTTTCCCAGGGTCTATCTGACCTGGGATGAACACCCTTTTCACCCAAGTGAGATTGACCTTTTTTCTATTTTTCTTTCTTTAAGTTTATCTTGAGCTGGAGAGTGCTTTCATTTCTTCAGAGACTGTTGAGAGGTTAGGTTTCATGTGTTTTTTTAGGGAAACTGGAAGGGCTCTACCAGATTCCCAACTTTACTTGCCATCTTGTATTTACCGCTGGGACTCAAGCAATTTGTTTCAATGTGGAGCACTTAGACTTTGTTCAGACATGAAGAAACCAAGATCGTCCAATGCATCCCGGGTCATCATCAGTAATCTTAAATTTTGCTTTGACACTGGATTTTGGTGACCCAGGAAGGGAGAGTGAATCTGAAATTTTGTGCAACTCTGCCTTTCTTAAATCCAATTCATTCATAAGCCAAAGTCATTGGTCCTTTTTAAAAATCAAAGGACAAACAACTCCATTCAAAATGGAGCCTTCATCAGTCTCTATTTTCATTTTTGTTTTGTGCTTCTAATTGATTTTTTTTTCATTTTTTATACCTCAATCTCTTTCCTGTAAATCAAGGATGAGGACTGCCCAGTACATAAGTCATATAAGACCTGTAAAATCATTTGGTATAGCCCTGTCAATGCAACCACAGGCAATGATGAGCTGAAAGCTAGGCACAAAAACTTCCTGTTTGAATTTTTAAGTTGATAGTTTTGCATGACTGACAAGAGAATTCCAAATGGCCCTTGGCAGCAAAAAAAAAAAGTTTCTCTACTTTTAAATAAAGCATAAACTTAGTAATGTTTCATTTCACCTGTGACTCTACAAACAACTTGCTCAATCACCTTGGTCAATATTTTATCATTTTTAAAATGTGGGGATTTGGCTAAATGATCTTTAAAGGTCCCTTCCACAACTAAGTCCTATGATCACATTAAAGCTGATATCTGAGCAGGGTCTTGATAGAAGGGAACATTTCAGCCAGTTGAGAGAGAAAAATAATTCTTTCCTAGATTTATTAATTATTATTATATTAATATTAATTAACATATCAATTATAGAATATATCACCAATTATATATTAAATATGTTATATATATTTATAGACAATTATATATTAAATCATTCTATGATATATTATATATACTATATATGAAATTATTATTATATCAAGTATTATATTTTATAAAGGAAGGAAGGAAAAAATAGAGGGAAGTTAAAAAGATAACATTGAAATACATGGAGAAAGGATCATGTAGAATAATATTAACAAATGTCAAAAGTCAAGTTTACACAACAGTAAAAGCATCTAACCCATAGAAAAATCAAATGATCTATGCATTAATGGATATCTTTCAATGTTATCCAAGAAAAGAATGAAGAGAGAAAAATAAATAACTAAAATGCTTATTTCCAGTGAAAAACAAATGACATTAATGATAAGGGCCACACATTTGTACACATACTTTTTTACCACTAGAGAAAATTATCTGGTAGAAAGTCTGTTGCTTGCATTGCTTCCCATTTCCAGATTATTTAAAAATTAGGAGCAATGGGAGTTATTCAGTTAGGCAACCTGGGCACTAAGTAGCATTTATGCATTTTTCTGGGTGCCATCTTTAAAATTAAATTTTTAATAACCTTTAAGTCTTGCAGCCTTGGGGGAATAATTTTCTTCACAGTAGTTCAAAGGTTTAATTTCACAGTAAAGCTTTTGAAATACAGTATTATCCCTTTTGTTCTAGAAAATTACTGTTAGAAAAAAATCATATTTCAAAGTAATGATGGTAATGAGAAAAAGATATGGCCCCAACTTCAAAAGGGAAAAATGATAACTTCAGCTGCTTGGTCCTCTGGTGAGCCTCCCCCCTGTGTATTCTCATTTGTAACAGTTCAAAAACCTAGGGAATCATGCAATCTCACCAGTGTGATGCTACTCAGCCTGTAGTTGCTGAGCAATTCCCTCTCATTTTGGGATGATATAGACATAATGGAAGACATTAAATTTCTCATATAAATAAAATGCAATAAGCCTTCACTCCCACTATGGGGGTTTTCTGGAACCAGATTCCCAAACCGTATTATCTGTGGAGTTTTAAATCCATTTTCTTGGACATTAAAATATCCCAAGTGATGCTGCACATGAAAAAAAGAAAACAGTAAGCTCAGCTTCCTTGCCCATTATTTTTGACATAAGATGCTTCCATGACCAATTTTGATTAAAGGGATTGTTTTCTATATGGAAGTGTTTGTTTGCCAGCCTCTCCTCTGGCCTGAGCCTAGCCTGTGCTGAGCACCTTAGTTTGAAATATAACCAGAATCCTAATACTCCCTGCAGCATTTCAATGAGAAGTATATCAAAGCCCAAAGATGATCAGCATATATACTCATAGGAATAGATCTGCATGCTTTCCTGGAAGTGTTGTCTATGGGACACACTATGTATAGTGTATAAATTCACATGAACTGGTTTATTAGAAATTCAATTTAAAAAAAAAAAAGTAAGTTGGCACCCTAAGGCTGCAGTAATGAGAACTGGATCTGGTGATGGAGGGGTGGAATATTGGAATAAAGGCAACAAAGCAGAAGAAAGGATGAGGAGGAAATTTGTATGTGTTTTTGGATGGTGGCAATAATTGGATAGTTTTCAAAAGGCAGTATGGCTTAGTACAGAAACAGCAAGTTTGGAAATGAAGGAGACCTAAGTTAAGGTTCTGTCTCTTATAATCACTAAGTATATAACTAAAGATATTACTTAACCTTTCTGAACATCAAAGAAGTCTGTAACATAATATATTACCAATGACTTCTAATTTGTAGTGGGGAGACTCCTTTTCTGAAAATCCCCACAATAAATTAAATCACAAATTGGAGAGAACACAATTGATCTGGGCTGGGCCTTCATAAATTCCTTCTTTGGCAAGCTAAATAGAGATATAAAGATATAGAAAGTATTCAGATTATGTTTTTGTTTTTTTTTTTTAATCTAAAGGAACCAAGACAGTTGAGATAATAAGAACTAAAAATGTATTTAACAATGTAAGCAATGAAATGAGATTATCCAGAAGCAATTCATTTTAGCTAGATGAAAACCCTTTGCGAAGAAAAGATAGTAAGTGTGGAAAATATATGGAAAAATATATGTCTTTATAGAGGGATAATAATAGATATATATCTCTATATCTTTAGAGCCCTATTTTGAGATACACATATAGTTATATAGTCTCTTTCTTTTCCATATATACAAATTTTAATTTCATTGTCTCTTTTTCTTTCATTTCATCTTATTTTCATTAAGTCATATTTTTATGTATTCACATACATATGGAAGGAAGAGGGAGGGAAAAAGAGAAAGAGCAGGGCAGAGAGACAGAGAGACAGAGAAAGAAAAAGAGAGACAGAACAAAAACAGAGAGAGCCAGAGACAGAGACAGAGTGACAGAATGAGAAGATTCTAGGCAATTCCAATAGACTTGGGATGGGATGAAGACTTGATGTGAATCAAAACATAGCATTGTCACCTTTTTTGTTGTTTTGTGTTTGCTTTTTCCCCACATGTTTTTTTTCCCCTTTTGATCTGATTTTCTTTTATTTGCAAAGCATAATGACTATAGAGATATATTTATAATAACCACATCTTTAATCTATATGAAATTGCTTTCTGTTCTGGGGAGTGGAATGAGGGAGGAGAGGGAGAAAAAATTGAAACACAAGGTTTTGTGAAGGTGTATGTAAAAACTATCTTTGCATGTTTTTGGGAAAATAAAACTCCATTTAAAAAGATGGTGAGTTCTGTATAAATTTGAGATGCCTATTAGATGTTGAGTTGAAATTGTTCAGTTTTTACATAGGACTTGCCTCTTATGAGAAAGGCAACAGTTGGATAGTTAGATCTAGGATTCAAATGAATAAAGAAGGCAATTTAAACTAGAAAATTAATATGTTATACTGGAAAATTAGTATAAAGAGATAAAAAGAAAAGTATTTTGGAAGATAGTAGAACGTATAGCATAGATAATAATCCAGCAAGGGTAACTAAGCAGGGATAACCAGAAAATGAGATGAAAATAATATAGCAATGACTCAAAAACACAATAAGGAGAAAATTTCCAGCAGATGATTAAGAAGGCTCAAAATCAGAAGTGTTACGAAAAAATCACTGGGTTTAGCAATTAAGATATCATTTGGAACCTTGGGAAAATAATACCAGTTCAGTGGAGATTCAGAGGCCAAACTACTTGGAAATGATAAGTGAGAGTACCTTTGTCAATAACATGTTGACTCTCAAGTACCATGAAGCACATTAGAAATCAATAGTTAGTGAATATGTATAGAGGCAAAAGGCAGAATATTATATTGGAAAGAGTACCATCCAAGCATCAAGAGAAAGCTAGGCATAAATCTCATCTTTCAAATCAAGTCAACTCAAGAAGCATTTATTAAGTGCCTGTTCTGTGCCAGATACTATGCTGATTACTAAGGATATGAAGGAAGGCAAAATCACTGATCTCAAGATTTCACAAATATAGGAGACAGTATGTATACATATTTACAGTATGCATACAAGTTATTTAACCATGAGAGAGGGGCTTAACCTCTCTTGAGTCTCAGACTTCTGACTATAATATATAGATATATTATATATTACATATAATTATATATAAATATTATATAACACATATATATATATATATATATATATATATCTCACAAGATTGTTCTGAGTATGAAAGATGATATATGTAAAACTTGGTAAACATCAAAGTGTTATATGAATGCCAGTTATTATTGCATCAGATACTACACTTGGCAAGAGGAAAAGAAAATTATTTGCCTTGAAAACAATAACAATATGTAATAAATCCTGTTCATGTTGTGGAAGTCTGTATGATAAAACTGCATTATGGGGAATTTTCTTCCTATTTCCCTCTCTCACTTTTTTTATACTTGTAACTGACCTCATCATCTAGCACAGATTTTCTCCTCACTGTTATATAGTAGGAGATAGGGAGAAGAGGAGAAAAAACACAATAAATATCATGATACAGAAGGATTACTGTTACTGAAGTTATCATCATTTTGTTTACATTATTCAATAGGGAAATTATGGTAGAAAGAGTTGCTATTTTTATTCTCTTAAGTTCTCTGAGCGCCAAGACTATTTTGTTGTTGTTTTTATATCACCAGGATCTATGTATTGCCTAGCAAATAATAATAATAATAATTAATAATAACCAATTACATGACATTTTAATGTTTACAAAGTATAGTGACATATTTACCTCATTTGTTGCTATTATTGTTATTCATATTTGAAATATAAGGTAATTTAGTCACAGAGAGATTACTGACTTGCCCAGAGTCATATACTTGTAAATTTCTGAGAAAAGATTCAAAATAAGATCTTCTAGATTCCAAGTCTAATGCTCTTATATGCTGTACTACCCAGATGCTTGATAACTATTTGTTAAATTTAATTGCTTCATTTATGCAAAGTTTGTTTTTTACATTTTAAAAAGCAACAAATAAAAGAAATATACAAAAATTTGATGCAAAAGTTTTCCTTCTGACAAACTATGGCAGCAGAGTGTACTAAGTCTAAGGAAACTTAAATGAACCTCCAATGGGACACCTATCTAATGATCACTTCCCCTGAATACAGAAGTTTATTGACTTTAGACCCCTGAAGTCATTTACCAATATGACCTTCTTCTGAAAACCTTGTTCTTTCTGATATTTTTTCAATTTTTGTTGATAGGCTCATTATTCTTCTCATTGCCTTCTACCATTGGCGAATTGTTTTGTCAGAGGCTCCATTTTGTGAAAGATTCAAAAACAGCTAAACTTTAATCCCCTTCTGAATCTGGTTCTAACTTTCTGGACTTTTCTGACTCAGCTGTTGTTTTATCCTGGAAATTACCTCAGAGACCAAGTCCTCCTTACTTTGTTACATTCAAACCATTCCTGTAGTATTATCATGCTTTCCTTCTTTCACTTCTGAATTGCTTCTTTGAGTCTCCGTTTTGGAGAGCTTCAGCCTGGATGGATTTTACCACCATGTCCTCATGTGGATATCCTTTACTCAATACACATATATAGAACTCTGTTCTACATATGGAGGAATAATCAAAAATGACATGTGATTACAAAGATATCACATAATGGAATTGGGTATCAAAATAAAGTTATTTTGGTTTTAAATTAAATTCTCTTTTTTTCTGTTACATCTATGTTCTATGAAATGTCCATTGATATTTTCATTCAATGAGAAACTCGAGGAGTTGTCAATTTCTTATACAAAGGGAAAATTGGGATAGGGTACACTGAAGAGAAGGTTCCTGAAGTGGATTTTGAAGGAAGGAAAGAAATTAAAGGATAAAAGAATGGTAGGGAATACATGACATATTTTAGGAACATCATGAGCAAAGATATAGAACTGGGAAAGAACTAAATATGGAATTTATGGGAAGGAAAGAAGAAAGGAAGAAAAGGAGAGAATAATGGATGAATTGAAGAAATACTATACAAATTTAGAAGGAAAGTCTTAGACCAGAAACTGATATCCATGAATTTTAGGCTAAAGTATTTGGGTCTTATTTTTAGCCTTGTCTATGGATGCAATCAATTAATCAATCAATAAATGTTTATTAAGCATCCACTATGTGTCAGGCACTGTGGTAAATACTGTAGTTACAAGAAGAAACAAAAGAGTTCCTTCTAATAAAGAATTTAAAATCTAATGAGGGAGACAACATACTGACAAATATATTCAAAGTAAACTAAACACATTATAAATATCATATAATTAACACAGAGAAGACATTGAAATTTAGATGGTTTGAGGGAGGTATAATTTTAATTGGGACTTTAAAAGAAGCCAGGGAGGTCAATAGTCAGAGCAGAGATAAAAAAGCATTCTAAGCATGGAGGATAACTAGAAAACATGTCCAATTTGGGAAAATAAATGTCTTATTTATGGAAAATTCAGGAGATCAGTGTCACTGGATCAAAGAAGAAGGTGTAAGAAGACTGGAAAGGGGACTAAATGCCATTTTGTCATTGCTCCTGAAGGTTCTATAAAATCATTAAACTTCACTGAAGGATAAACATATGACATGATCAGACTTACTTTTGGAAAATCACTTTAATGGCTAAACAAATGATGGATTAGTTTCAGAAGGGATTTGAAGCAGACAAATCCACTAGCAGCTTATCAGAGGAAAGAAGGAGGACTATATGAGATGATGCAAAAGTGATATGGACAACTTTGGTAAATGATTGAGTATGGAGGTGGTAGTGGTGGGAAATAGTGAGGAATTCTGTAGATTCCAGATTGTTATACTGAGAGAGAGATGAAAAGATATTCCCCTTTCCTTTAATAGAGAAAGTAGGATGTGTGTGGATCTGTGTGTGCGTGTGTATGTGTGTGTGTGTGTGTGTGTGTGTGTGAGAGAGAGAGAGAGAGAGAGAGAGAGAGAGAGAGAGAGAGAGAGAGAGAGAGAGAGAGAGAGAGAGAGAGAGAGAGAGAGAGAAGAGAGAGAGAGAGATTATTTTGTTTTTGGATATGGTGAGTTTGAGATGTCTGAAAGGCATCTCATTTGAAAGGCAGTTGAAGAAGCAAGATGAAAAGTCAGCAAAAAGAATCAGGAAAGGCATATTCAACAATCATCAGTGTAGAAATAAAAACCAAATCCATAGGAGCTGTTGAGATCACTGAGTAAAGTATTCTAGAGGAAGAAGAGAAGAGAACTCAGGACAGAACCCTCAGGACCACCACCCATCATTAAACAGCATTATCTGGAGGAGGATCCAGCAAATGATACAGAAAAGAAACAGTCAGATAAGAGAAAAACCAAGAAATATGTGTCCTGAAGATCTGTAGGGAAGACAGTAGTAAAGATATGAGAGTGAGCAACAGTGTTAAAGACTAAAAAGAGGTCAAAGAGAGTGAAGATTGTTAAAAGGTCATTAAATATGGCAACTATGAGATCATTGGCATCTTTGGGGGAAAATATTTTGATAGAATGATAAAGACAGAAACTATCTTGTAAAAGATTGAGAAGAGAGTAAAAGGAGAGAAAAAGGAGGTGCCTTTTGTAGATGGTCTTTTTTTCAGGAGGTCAGTTACAATGAGCAAATAGGACGCTATTTAGCAGGGACAGAAGCCTTAAGTAAAGGGTATAGAGGGCCAGAATTCTGGAAAGGTGTACTTGAATCAAGGACAGCAGGGTGCTTATAGTCAATGGTTCTCTAGTTAAACATATACTTAATGTGATGTATTAATGTAATCACTCTAGTTGTCATATACTTGATGTGATATGACAGTTGGCACATGCTCAATCACTGTAGTGATGTAATCATCCTGAGATATTTAAGGGCTGAAAGGACCAGGAATGAGGGTCTCAGATACAGACACAGGAGAAGACTCAGACACAGACAGAAGAGACTCGAGACTCCAGGCTCCAGACTCCATCTTTGACCAGCCTTGTGGTGGTTCTCCATCACTTCTCCATCTAAAGACCAAAGCCCATTCAGAGATCCTCCAGAAAGCTAGCCTGAACATTGCAAAAAGGCTTTTGCTTTGTTTGTTGTTTGTTCACCTATTATGGGGGGAATGGGCAAGTCAGCACAATATGATTCAGTAGACAGATTGACAATAAGTGAAAATTGGAGATGACAGAGTAGGCAATTTGTTGGAGGAGATGGGAGAACTGTTAGAATGGTTAGCCTTACTAAGGAATAAAGGTACTTCATCATTGAGACAAGAGTAAAGGAGGAGAAAATGGCAGAAGGTACACGAGATGAGAAAGAAGGGGAAAAAAGAATTTATGGTAAATATCTTCAATATTTTCTTGTAAAATATGAAACCAGTTTCTTAGCTGTGAGAGTGAAGGTAGGGAATGCCTAAGAGATTTGAGAAGGGCAAAGTTTGGAAAAGCTGCTTTGAGAATGGTAGAATGAAATAAGGAAAATATGGTACAAGATTTCCTGGAAGCAGTGAGGACCCATTTGAGGTTATGCGACAAATTTATAATGCACTAGGCTAGGATGGTTGTTTGATTTTCTTCCTATTTGTTAAGCCATGTGCATGCATGTGTGTGTGTAGAGGAGTGAAAGTTATAGATGGTTGGAGTGATCTAAGTTGAGACTTGGGTAGTTATAATTGGTAATATGATAGAGCAAGGAGATAACTTTTTAAAATTACATTATTATTGTTGTTGTTATTATCAATGGTGTAATAATGATGGCTCTTTTTGTTTTCTATTGTGATAAATTTTGTTTTCTAGTTTTTATTATATTTTTTCTTATTTTCTTTTGATTCAAATGTGAGCAGAACTGATTTCATCTACAAACAAGTTGGCTCTCCCAGGGAAAACACATCATGTCTAATAATATTAATTCAAGTCTACCTCCCATATCCCTTTCCTCCTCTCTGACTGAGAGAAAGAAGGTAAGAATGTCAAACTCTTCCCATCAACCCCCTTCATAGAGGACAGAAACTGGATGATTTCACTATGTAACTTCTGCTCTGTGTGCTTTTAATTCCATGGAAGAAGATGTCCCTGTCCTAGCTATTCCCTATTTTCCCCATAATTCCATGTCTCCTTTCATGCATGGCCTCTCCCCATTAGTTCATAAGTTCTGAGGAAGAACTATATTTATTTTGATTAATTATTATCTCTAATAATTAGCATAGTGCTTGGCACATACTAGAAATTTAAGTTTTAGCTAAATTTTTGAGTTAGTTTAGGTTTGATGAGAAAGAGTCATTTACCCATAGCTAGATGGTAAGTGAAAAGCATTTGATATGGAAAAGGAAGACCTGAAATGAAATATGACCTCATATACTTTTTAGCTGTTTACACTTTGAATATGTTTTCTTATCTGTAAAATGAGGATAATAATAATGTCTACCTCCTAAGATTGTTGTATGAATTAAATTGAGATAATATTTATAAATTAATTAGTACAGTATATTGCATACAGTAGGTTGTATTTGCTGTTATTATTATGATAATAATAATTATTAATAATAGTATGATTTCTATTATCAATGTTAATAAAAATGGACTAAAAAAGGAAGAGACTAGAGTTAAGAGATACATTAAGAAAGAGATAGTGTGAAACTATGCTAAAACTATGTGTGCCTAAAAGAAGATAGAATGAATTGGATTCTGCCTTTGATTCTAAGAGAAAGTATCCAATTTCTTTTAACTCTCTGCATGTCTTCATTTCCAGAGTATGCAAATATATGCAAGCATAGCTATATATGTTTGTGTGTATACATGTGCATGCACATATCTGTTTGACAGAATTTGGGAATGATGGTTTGATTTGGAAGATTTTTTTTTTCCTGGGGCAATTGGGGTTAAGTAACTTGCCCAGGGTCACACAGCTAAGAAGTGTTAAGTGTTTGAAGCCTGATTTGAACTCAGGTTCTCCTGACTTCAAGGCTGGTGCTCCATCTACTGCACCACCTAGCTGCCCCATCACTACAGTAATTGAGCATATGCCAACTGTCATATCACATCAAGTATATGACAACTAGAGTGATTACATTAATACATCACATTAAGTATATGTTTAACTAGAATTAATGAATCTTGAGATATCAAAGGGATAGCAAGAAAAGTAGAAATCAGAGAATCATATGATTTCATAAGAGATAACTTCATATCGAGTGACATTGACAACTTGAACTTAGTTCATGTGAAAATCAGTTAAAGGAATTGGGAATATTTGGCCAAAGTTATGGTATGTGCCATCAAAAATTAAAAAAAAAATTAGCATTCAATTTGTTCTACTTCGTTTCAAGGGGTAAAACTATTATCCATACATATGCATGCATGTATTACATATATATATATACATATATATATATATATGATGTATGTGTGCATGCACGTGTGTATGTATATTTACAGAAATGTATTGCCTCAGTATAAAGTATGACTTCCAAATAAGTGTGAGCATTTTGTATCAACAATGACTCCTCTATCACTGTTGTCTTCACAAGGGACTATGGGAAAAGTGCCTTAAGTCAAAAGATGTGGATTCAAATGCTGCTTCTGATTCTTACCATGGGTAACCCTGAGGAAAACACTTTGCTTCACATGTCTTAATCTGTAAAATGAGATATTTGAAAAAGATGGTATCTGAGGTCAATTGAATCTCTCAATCAGTGATTCTAAATCCTTTTAATCTTCTTTCTTTCTTTCTTTTTTTCCTTTCCTTTTTTTTTTTTTTATTCTTGGAATGAATGGGGGGAAAGACAGATAAATAGGTCTAGGAAATATAGCCTAAAACTGGAAGAATCAGATTTCTGACAAGAAAAATAAGGAAAAAGGAGGCAGTCAAGTCTTTTTGTTGTTTTTCATTTTTAATGACACTTTTAACCATTAATGAAGCAACCAGATGAT
Source organism: Sminthopsis crassicaudata (assembly GCF_048593235.1). Lineage (NCBI taxonomy): Eukaryota > Metazoa > Chordata > Mammalia > Dasyuromorphia > Dasyuridae > Sminthopsis > Sminthopsis crassicaudata. The sequence goes on from NC_133619.1 coordinate 550,374,165, forward strand.
TCTTCATGCAGAGGGCAGGCCAGCTCACCTCATGGTGTTTTGCAGTCTTCTCTGTGCAGTGTTTCCTTCACACTTCAATAACTCATTTTCTAGCACTTAGAATACAGAAACAGGTTTTCACCGATGTGGTTAAAATGCATGGAACAGAATGTAATAACAAACATCACCACTTATCTCATATCCATCCCTCTAGCAAATTGTATTAGGAAATATATGTAAATGCAGTGAACAAATGAGGCATTTCGAGTCCAGTTTGAACTGTTACACTACTTGAAGTCTAAGTGTAGTGAAGTCTGGAGGGAAGGGCAGGCAATTGTCCTAACTAAAATTTAAAATTTCTATTAAGGTTTCTAATACTGATTCAGATAATCTTAATGTGAAGACAATTCTTGCTTTGTGTAAGGCAAAATCAAATTTATGTAAGAATTCTGAAAATAATCCATATTCCAATAAAATGCCTATACAATTTCATTGTACAACATTGTGCTCTCTTCCCTACTTCTCATTTAGGTGCTGAAGCTTCACAGATTCCCATCCAAAACAAACAAATAACAACTACAAAACACTAAATAAAAATCTTCCAGGTAAAAGTGAAAAAAAAAAAAAAAAAGAAATGGAAAAGCTGGAGATTTCCAGCTTTGAAAAAGACGTCTGTCCCATCCTTTCTATCTGATCCCCAATTATCTATTTCTTTACCCACCCACATGTCTTTCCCTACTCCTGTTGTTCTGTATTTTGGCCAGGCCTGCATGTGTCTGGCATCATCCTCAGGTGTTCCTCCTCCTGCTTTTACTTCTTTTCATTAGCCCTTTAGTGTTCTTGAACCATGTGGCAGCATCTTCCCTTCAAAAGAGTAAGCTCCCTTTTCTACCTCCTTCCCTTTCCCACAAAAAAATCAGATTAGGTTTAAAAAAACACAAAAAATCCCACAAAAACCCACTTTGCTCAAGAGTTCATCTACTTATGTCTCTGAGTTAGGGTGCCAAGTTCAACTCTTAGTTTGAAAAAATAATTCTTTCAAAAGCATCCAGAATCCAGAATGAATCATAGTCCAGTCTCTAGTTGACTTTCCCAGCATTGGGCAGGGTCTCAGACAGAATTATCCATATAAATTTAGGGTTTTTAAAATTTTTGTGTCATGGTCCTTTGGCAGTCTAATGAATCCTATTCTCCTTAATATTTAGCAAGATTGATCTTCAGATTGCAAATGCAATGCCAAATATTACAAACTGTGTAGTAACTATTCCTCAGAATAAAATTTTTAACTGCATAGAATAAAATACAAAATATTACAAAGGAAATAAAATTTGAAATAAAAATCATTTTTATTTTTTCGTCTAGGGCCACAAACTACTTCAAATTTGTCAAAGAGTCCATGAACCTCAGCATAAGAACAACATATATATACAATATATAAGATGATAAAAATAATAATCATCATAATAAGAATTTATATATTGCTTTAATGCTTGCAAAGAACATTCTCTTTCACTTTATGTCCGTTTTACAGATGAGACAACAAATACAGACAGAAGCTAAGTGACTTGCCTAATGTTACACATCTAATAAGCATCTAAAACTGGATTTAATTGTTTTTGATTTCTGGTTCAGCCTCTCCACTAAGCTACCTGCCAGTTGCATGCAGAAGTTATAGATACTTCTCGAATGGACAAAAGTATATTTATAAATCTAGGCTTGGACACTTGTAACTTTGGGATGCAGTGAGCCTAAACTGCAGACCTATCTCATTTGATTACCTTTCTGTTTGACTTTGGGAAAAAAAAGTGATCTCCCTTTTCTAGGTCTCAATTTCTTTGTCTATAAAATGAAAATGATAATGATTATTGCAAAACACTGTTATATGGAAAATGGTCTTATGTCTCTTAAAAGACTATATAAATGTCAGTGAATATTAGAAAACTAAAACCATTGTTTACATATGTCTTAATTGCCATTTAATTTATAATTTATTTGATTATGTAATCTCTCCATTGAAATCTTCCTATAATATTTCACTGCAGGGTAGAAGTGACACCGAATTCTCAAAATCTCTGCCATCAAAGTACAATTATGAGCTCTATTAATGTGTTTTTTGATAATGAACATTGTATTTGTAATCTTGAGCACCAGTCTTGCTAAATGTAATGTAGAAGCTAAGTGTTCACCAGGATATTTTACAGCACATGAAGCATTGTTGCTATTGTTGTTTGTGTCTTGCTGTTGACCAAAAAAACCTATAAAAATGTTTATTTGGTTTTGAATGGAATGCAATATCTTCTAGTTGAGAGAATATCCACATTAGAAAAAGGAATCATAGGGTATAGATAGACACTGAGCCTGTCATTTCCTTTATAGAGGGAGCTCCAAATTAACATGAAAATATTAAGGGTTAGAAAAAGAAATTCCTTTTCTGTAACTTATAATTTTAGACATTTGTCAAAGGCACCAAAATTAAGATTCACAAAATATACAAGTATAATAATAATAGATGAAATTACTGAAAAAAAATCCAAATCCTTACCATAGTTTGTTTCCCTATTAAATTATTTCCTCTTATAATTATTCAATTATTTTTCCTTAGAGAGATATCCCTTAGAATAAATCTCTTAAAACAAAAGAAAAAAAATCAGCAAAACCATTTGAAATATTGAAAAAAAAGACAATATGTCACACCCATGGACCATTTGATATCCCCCAATATTGACTTTCTCAAACACAAAAGAAATTATGTTAGAAAAAAACAAAATCAGTAGCTTTCTTCTTTGCAAATTATCTTTAGATAAACCACTTGAGCCTCTAATAAGATTCTGCCTTATTGGAATGGAAGTAAACCAAGATTTTCAGATGACTAGATCATTGGAAAGATAAGGTAAGTCAGGTTACAGTTTTCTTCTAAGTAACAATGAGGATAATAATTTACCTACTTACCTCATAATGATTACTGAGAAGAATGAGGTTTTAGAAAGTTTCAGGGGCATAAAATTGTAAATTATTCAGAATTTAAATGCGTGAAGGTGAGATCAAAATTTTATCATTATAGGTGTTTCTTCTAATGATGTAGATAATAGGAACCAGTTGATATGTTTAAAAAGAGCACTTCATTAGGAGTTGGAAAACCTGGGCTGGAATTCTGCTCTACTTCTTGCTCTGTGTGGATACATTGTTAAACATCTCTATGTCTTAGTTTCCTCACATGAAACATGAGATCCGGATGAGTTACATTTTGGATTAATTAATTAGGTTAATTTCTGAGGGTCTTTCAACTTTAAATTCACAAAAATATGAAATCCATTCATGATGGTCAATTCTATTTGATGTTCATCCATGTTTCCAGGAACTATGAAACAGAAGAGTAAGTTAATGTTCCAAGAAGTTTCTATTCTTAATTTGACATTAGAAGAATACCAGCACATGGACTATATGATGAATATTACTCATTCTTGCTATTTGAACAGATCATCTGTTCATATCTCTAAATATTTAAAAAATAACACTTTACTTTTTACTGTACCTTTTTTGCTTGTAATAAATCATGATCTATTTACAGTCACGCTATATTTTTAATTTTTCTCTAGATGACTTTCAATTCTAAGTTTTTTGGATATTATGGTGTTCCATAAGTGAAAAGCAAAGAATAGGACAAAGCTATTATGGTTCAAGATAACTCAATAAGCATTTATTAAACACCCAGTATGCATAAGAAACTTAACATTTTGATTCTGGCAGTAATTGTTAGTTATAAAGCTGGAAAAACTTTGAATATAGGTCCAGTGACCTACTATGCATATTTGTCACCTGAGAGCCATACTATCTAAAGTCACTGGAGAGATTCATCAACAAGTTGATGATAAAACAAAAGACTTTTTAGCCACAATAACTTTTGAAAACACTTCAGTGACCAATAAATAAGGAATAATTTGCAATACTTGAATTGCCATTATAATGAGATAAAAAAAAAAAACAACCAAATCTCTGATATATTGATAAATTAAGTAATTCAGCCAGTGATATTGATCATCTGAAAAAACATTCACTTCACTTGGAATGCAGGCTAATGAAATTGTAACCAACCCATGTATAAGTTTTAGTTTTTAAATCCATATCTATCATGGCTATTATCATCATTGTTTTTATTACTGTTTTGTTATTATTTAATAATGATAATAAGTTGGAAATATCAGGTTTGTTGCTGAAGGTTATCCATGATTATCACAATTTAAATTTATCATTTTCTTCTCTTGGACTCTTAATAGCATATAGACTTAAAGTTATATATATATAACTAACAAGCAAACAAACAAAAAGAAACACTCTCATTTGTTTGAAAAAGTCAACATTAGCATTATGCATCAAAGCTATGATCCCTAGGGTATGATATAAGGCATTTCACTTATTGACAGGGGACCAATATATGGGTATATATTGTAAGTCAAACTAATTCTCCAGATTTACAAAGTTTGACAACATTCATTTTGTTCTTCTTTCAAAATATAATTTAAGCTCATCTTGGTCTATAGTTTAAATAACAGGAAGTTTCTTATTCTCGAATGTTGAGTGGATAATGGTTGCTCATTTAACTGAGTCTGTCACAATGCTCTCAACAGTGAACTCATTATCCTAGAGAAGGGTTTGAAATACCAAGCCAAATTCTATTCAGTTTTGAGAGATGAGGCAAATATGTCACAAGGAAGTTACAATTTGCCCGAATTAGTGTTCATTGTCTATAGCCATCAAAGAATTCTGAACTGGACACACAGTAAAATTTTCCCAAGTTAAACAATTTGAAACACAACTTATTCCCTCGGTAATATAATTAATGTAATCATTAATATAATAATTTCCTCATCTGCCTGATCAGAAATGATTTTTTTCTCCTCAGATCTGTGCTATTAATATTAGTTTACTTTATACAAGGTTTGATGCTTATGATATAATGGGGTTAGAAAAAGAAATGCATAAAGTTCTGGGCAAGCTTGATGTTCTTGTTTGAGTATGAGAGAAATAGGAAGTCTCTTCTCTTGAAATACAAACTTCCAGTTTCTAGTCCTTGCTTTTAATTTCCCTACATTGGGGCATAGGAGATAATAGTTTTAAGGACTTTTAGATCCGTTGTTCAAAGTTTTTTGATCTTACAGTTAGCATGGTAGCAAAAGTAGGCCATATTTGAGAGACCTCTCAAAGTTGGAATTAAAATGCCATAGGGGCAGCTAGGTGGTGCAGTGGATAGAGCACCAGCCCTGAATTCAGGAGGACCTGAGTTCAAATTTGATCTCAAACACTTAACACTTCCTAGCTGTGTGACCCTGGGCAAGCCACTTAACCCCAGCCTCAAAAAAAAAAAAAAAAAAAAAAAAAAAAGGAATTAAAATGCCATGGCTATAGTTTAAATAGAAGTGAGAGAAAAGGTATATATAGTCTGTGAGCTCAGTTAAATAACACATCATGTGCAAAATATGTTGTAAACAATGCTTATAAACATCACACAGTATTATTGATGTTTAGGGCATTACATGTTAAGAGTGATATGGGGACATTCTCACCTCCTTTTTATAAAATATAGTTGCTATCTCACCCTGTACTGTTAGAAGAATATAAATCCTAAACATAAAGAGTAGAATTTATGCTTGAGAAATTGGGAATATATTTGTGACATAGAGCTATTTATGTCAAACACATGAAACAATTTGTTCAAGGCAAGAAATACAGATGAAGGAAGGCAGAAAGGGATTTGTTTCAATGATTGGGGCCTTGTTTTCTGCTGATCCAAGAAATACCAACAGCAATGTTGACTTTGTAAGGTCAAAGTTAGTATATTAAAAACAAAACTAAATCAGAAGTATTGTTCTCTATGCATGACAGGAAAGAAGAAAATGAAGAGCATTAATATTGCCTTTAGGTGAGAATTTTCTTTATCATAATTATAGGGATCATAAATCTTGAATGGGAAGGTTATCTGATATGTTATGTGAGCTTATCTTTTTCATTCTACAGATGCATAAACTGAGTAGCTTAAGTGACTTGCCTAATGTAATAGGATTGAGCCTAGTGGTCTTATAGAGATAGTGGAAAGGTTTCTTGCTTTCAAGCAAATAGTTATTGTTGATGATAATAAGTGATCCATCTGAAACAACAATATTTTCCAAGTACTTTATATGTATGCATGTATACACACATGAACATCATTGACAATATAAACTTTTGATTTTAGGAAGGAGAATCTATATAAGAGTTTTCTGAGGATTCTTTTTTTTTTTTTTCCCTTAATTTTCCTCTGAAGAATCCATGTCCCTTATTATACACATCAGCCTGGTTCTTTTTCCTTGTGTTTTTGGACTTGAATAGTCAGGAGGAAGATTCGATTGGCTACATACTTTCCACTGCTATTTCTTGACATTTGTGGAGCTATATATTGGTGAAGGGTATTTTTTGAGTGCAAATGAGTGACAGTGAAATCAGATATCAATTTTGATCACTCACATATTGTGGCTGAAAATCTAGGTCTCTATCCAATAAGATACATTACTTCTTTCTTTTTAAAAATGTATTTATTTCTAATATGTGTATGTATATGTATAGATACACATACTATACTAATATTGAACCATTCATATAAATATACCAGTGAAAAAATTCCAGCATGGTTGGCCACAAGTAAATGATTTTGAATGTGCCATTATAATTTCCCCCCAAGATTTTGATAAATTAAAAAAAAAAAAAACTATATTCAATAAGGTTTTTGTCTATACTATTTTCTTTATTTATCATGCCTGTGTTTAGATAATATACATGTGTGTACATATATATGAATGCATAATATGTACAGATACAAATATATATGGTTTATAACCAGAGATATTAAAAATGAGTAAATATGCCTATAAAATATATTAATATAATGCTTTCTTCAGTATTTGAGAATAATTCTTATAGTAATAATTATATGTTATTAGATATCTTTTAAAACAATTAATGAATTATCATTAATTGTACAGTAATCAAATCTCTCATGTTTTTTAATTTGGTAGGGTTTTTATAGTAATAATTCAATTTCAGTGAAATTGGATTTTGTGATGTTAGAAGAAATATTATGGAATGAAACCTTCATTTTATTTATGAGGAAACAGACTATATAGCTTTCTGTGACTTGTATAAGGCTGTAGAACTACTATAAGACAGACTTAGAATTTCCTTGGTTCCTTCTAACTCTAAATTCATTTCTATACCCTTTATATCACTCCATCTATATTACATTTAAAACTCTTTGGGCCTCAGTTTCCCTATTTTTAAGCCAGGGTTAATAAAACTTGCAATTTCTTAAGGGTTGTTTTAAAGAAATTACTTCGTAAATCTTAAAATGTTATGTGAGAAAATAACATGGGTTAGTGGGAAAAGCAATGAAATTGGGTTAATAGGATCTCTTTGAAAACTAGGTAACTATCTGAGTGACTTTGGGGAAATAATCTTTTTTCATTGTCACTTTGCCTCAATTCCCTCAATTGTAAAAGACAGGAGGAACTCCATAAGATAAAGTGAGGACTTTAAGCTCTAAATACTTTAATATAAATGTGAGCTATTATTATTATCACCTTCAGTGGAAAGTATACATGTTTTCATTGAGAAGGTGCTAATTAAATGCTTACATCTAATCTAAAATTAACAGAGAATGTAGTTTAGCACCTTTTATTAGCTCAGCAAGTTACAGAAATAAAAGCTCTCAGGTCACACAGGTCCCTATTTCAGGTGTGGTTAATTTAAGTGAATCTGTCATTCCTACAACTGAGTTCTCTGTAAGTCTATAATTACATTGTGTAGAATGAATTTATCAAAACATAATCACATTCTCTTGTAAGAGAAAGAGTTTAGCAAAGAGAATTTGGATCCCAGTTTTTTCAAGAAAGCAAACAATTAAGAATGACATACATATATATATATATATATATATATATATATATATATATATATATATATAATATGTTTCATGTCTCCTAGATATCAGTACCTTACATTTCTAGACGCTTAAAATTCTCTCCAAATCGCACAGAAAGATAATTTCATAATTTAATTTCAGAACTTAGCCCTCTGTGGTAATGGAACAGTGGTCACTATTTTCCAATTTTTATTTAAGAAAATAAAATAAAAATAGAAATGAAAAAAGCATAAAATGAATTGGCTTCATTTTCAAGAGAAGATAGAGGCTGGTAATATGAGTGAAATTTCCTCTCCTTTTATAATTCTCATCAATATAGTGTTTTCCTTTTTTTTTCCTTAGAAGAAAAGAGAAGAAATTATGAGAGAGGAATGAAAAAGGAAGGCATAGAAAAGGAAGGAGAAAAAAGGAGAGGAACTGACTATAGATCTCTCTGACTCCTAAGGCAAGTCACCACCATAATAGCAACAGGTTCTTAATCTAGAGTCCATAGAACAATATATTGGAGCTTGATTTCTGAAGATCTGTAAAAATACAATCAGTTTTCAATGTGATTTTTCAGCCCTTAAATGTTATTTCATTCATTTAAACATTATTATTAGAATATGAGACTCATAGACTTCTCCAGACTGAAGGAGGGGTCCATGATGCCAACCTAGTCTAGGTTTTTTTTCTGTGCCATCTCTCTTGGGATCCCCTTGCTTTTCCTTATTCATTAAAGATATTGCATTAGTATAATGTAGTTATCACTTCATGGAATAAGCTTCATGAAAACAAGAATTACCTTGTTTTCTTGTAGCTCAGTGCCTAATATTTTGTTTTCCACATTAAGTAATAAACAGATGTGTAACGTGCTCTCCTGGCAGTTATATTTTGTTTTCCACATTAAGTAATAAACAGATGAATAAATTCCATGTCATCCCCTACAATTATCACCCTGTATCTTTTCTTTTCATATACAATTTCCCATTATCCACTCATTTTTATAAGTGCTTCAGACTCTACAACTTAACTGAAATATTTCTCTCCATGAAGCATTGATTTCTTAATTGCTAAACTAGATTAAATTTTCTTATTCCTCATTTTTTTTTATTGTCCTTACTATTAGTCTTGTCATAAAGGTTAACTCCTCTTAAATGTTTTCATATTCCTGGGATTTTGTCACATAACTCTCTCATGGTCTTTCTATCACCTCTGATCATTTCTACTCTTTCTTTCTTTCTTTCTTTCTTTCTTCTTTCTTTCTTTCTTTCTTTCTTTCTTTCTTTCTTTCTTTCTTTCTTTCTTTCTTTCTTTCTTTCTTTCTTTCTTTCTTTCTTTTCTTTCTTTCCTTTCTTTCTTCTTCTTTCTTTCTTTCTTTCTTTATAGCTTTCTTTCTTTCTTTCTCTTTCTTTCTTTCTTTCTTTCTTTCTTTCTTTCTTTCTGTGTATTTTTTGCTTATTTGGATTTTTTTTTGTTTATTTTTAAGACCAATTATGACTTATACATATTAGGAAAGAAATTCAGGGAACTTGTCTCCTGTGCCCATAATTTGCATGATCTGGAGTCTCAAAATATCCCTAGGTCCAACATGAAAATTACATATATGTTCCAAGTGCATTTGGAACTTGAATTTGAATTTGAGCTCATTTTCCTTAGAATTTAATGTTTATGTGAACAGAATTAGTGTCCCCTTGGTTAGTGGAAAAAATAACCAAAAGCTTGAGTTTAAGTTTGAACCTACTTTCTTCAAAGGAGTGTGTATGCCTTAGTTTTCTTTTTTTCTTTGTTTCTTTCTCTCTTTCTTAAGTCCCAATTAATATGAAAAATCCTACTGATCACTTCAGTTTTTTTTAAGTATAATTGCACTTTGAAATTTGTATTTGTTTTATTGTATTCATGTCTTTTCCTGGCTAATAGAATGTTAACTCCTTAAAGATAGGGACTTAAAATATTCTATTCTCAATGGTTAACATGAAATGCTAAAATAATAATGCTTGTCAATTCAGTTTAAGAAGGAAAGAATTGTGATGTTCTTAATATAAAAAACTCAAGGACAGTACTTTTTCCATCAATGTAGATATTACACAATCTAGCAAATGAGTCTTGTGAAATTATATAAGGCATATAAAATTTAACCCTTTCATATAGAACATATAATTTTAAAAAATGTAGTCAGGAGATGAGAACATGAATGTAACTACCAGAAGACATTATAATTTATTAGGAATACATTATACATTGAAACATTGATAGTAGTACTTTTTTGTGATGCCAAAGAATTTGAAGGAGGTAGAACAGAAATTTATTGATTAAGAGATGCTAAATAAACTGTGATATATGAATGTAAAAGATTATTATTGTGCTATATGCTTATATATTACTATTTATAGCCATATATTATTGTGCTTCATGGCCCTCATTTGAGTTTGATATAAAATATTTAGATGATATTTATTATTCATTCTAAAATAAAGTTTATGATCAATGAATATCAGAGGAATATGATAAATATTTCATTGATAAACTTCTTTGCAAAAAAAAATTTATTGATGTCTTTGCTTTCAATATACTCAAGAGTCATCCCTACAAAATAATAGAATAGTTTATTTCAATCTTTCCTTCCCAAAGAGCAATCAGATATAAGAAATAGGTCTTTTTAATGGGGGAAAAAGAAAAGGAAAAGGAAAAAAATAGCACTATAGGTTGATATATTTAAAAAATTCTGAAAACATGAACAATGTATAATATTTGTGGAACTTGCACTTACATGAATAAGTGAGTAGGGGATATTACACATACCTACTTAAGTCATGTGAATTCTTTTTAATTTTGTAACATTTGCTTTTCTTTTTGTGTATGAATAATTCTTTCTGTTTAGATTGCTTCAATTATTGTTTATCTTCTTTCCTTGGCTCTGCTTACTTCATTCTGTATCAGTTTATATAGATCTTTACATGCTTCTTTATCATATTCATCTTTTCTTGTAGCATAAAAAACATTTCATTACATACATACACCAAAATTTCTTCAGCTATCCCCTAATCAATGAGCATCTACTCTGTAGCCAATTCTTTGCTGTCACAAAAAAAGTTGCTATCAATATTTTGGTGCATATTTAAGGAAAATATCTGTAAAAACTATCATTTTTTGTAATTACATATCTTGTAGTTCTAAATATATAATCCTAGTATCTTAATCTGCTCTACATTTTACTTTATGAAATGGCATAATAACATGTGTAATATTCTTTAAAAACATATGTTAAAATATACATATCCCAACTCATATACACATATATACACATATTTATAAAAATATAAATGTATGTGTGGATGCATATATACTTTTGTTATTACTATTAAGGAAGGAGGAAAATGGAATAAGAAAGGAAAAGATAAAATTGAGAAACTTTGAGTTCTGAGTAGGAACAAATTTGCAAAACCCTGAGGCCTAATTTGTCCTTGAGAACTGACTTTGATGATTATTCTCTCATATTCATGATAATTTTGTATAGTGCCTGAAACCCTCCTTGCTCATTCTTTTGGGTGCAGCTTACACAAGCTGCCTTGAGACTCATCTAACTAATAATCAAAAGGGTAAATGACAAGTCTATTATTAAAGTTTTGATTAGTACCATTAGCCAGAGGCTAAAGAAGGTTTTTGTTTAATGATTTGGAAGCACCGAAAAGGCAATTTTTACTTTGGTTCCTATGTGACTGCTAGATAATGAGTGATTGACAAGTCAAATTGTCAAAATGTCAGAAAATTTTTCAAAGCATTATTAACACACACACACACACTCACACACACACACACACACATACACACACACACACACACACACAGTCTCAACAGTTGCTATGAGGACAGCTAATTTTAGAGCTTAACCTCTCCCTTGCCAAATTATTTTTAACTTAACCTTATTGCTTGCTGCTTTCTACCAACGTGAATATTACTGTAATCAAAACATCAAGATCCAGACTTTATAAATTCCTCACAAAAATGAGTCTAACAATATCTTAATGAAAGGCCAACCCAATGATGCTCAGATTTAATTATTTCTAATCTGCATACTTCTAGGATAAACCATGAAAACAACTTCAAATTAATCTCTTTAGGTTCAGTCTTTTTTTCCCAGTAGGGGCCATTTCAACATTCTAATAAATATTGTTAATGTCTTATAAGGTTTCTTAGATTCAAAAGCTAAGAAGAATATGAGAATACTGTTTTTAGTTGTTGTTTAAACTTTCCATTTTAATGACAAAAGAAAAACAAACAACTGAGGCTCTGGAATGGAAAGTGACTAGGATAGAAATCCAGGTCTTCATTTTACTTTAAATTCAACTCTCAGCTTTACAAGGATGACCCTTTTATGGAAGGTGTCCATACTACTGTACTTTTCTATACTATTCTATACTACGTCACATAGTAGTATACTTATCATACTATACTACATACATTATTAGTATACTAATCACATTTCTAAAATTTTTAAAGGTTACAAATTGCTACATATAAATTATCTCATTTGATCCTCATAAAGCTATGTGAAATAGAGGTATATTACTACTATTATTATCTCCATCTTACAAATTAATAGACTGAGGCTCAGACAAATAACAGACCTGCTCAGAGTTACTAATAAATGTGAAAGAATCAGGCAGGTGTGGAATGCAGATCTCATTACTTCAAGCCCACTATCCTTTCTATCACAGACTTTAAATTCCCACAATTCTGTCATTCCTTTTGCTGACAGGTAAGAATCTGGGCAACATATTTTAACTTAATTGTCTTATATGTAAACAAAGACCTAGAAATGATAAACTAAGGAATCTTGTAAAATATGTTTTAGTAAGCATGGAATGGATTGGTATTTCATCAGCTAAGTTACTACATCCAACTTAAAGCAAATGACAAGAAACTGTCTTAATCTCAGGTTTCACATGAAATGTGAATAGTGTTCAAAAGCCATTGAATGAAATTAAAAAAAATATCAGGTAGGAATTTTGTTCATAGGTCTAAAGACTTGATTATGCATTCTATGTTCTGTTGAAAAATATCTAGTTGGGGCATCTAGGGAACAAAGTGAATACAGCACTCAAAATATGTTCATCATTCTTATGAGATACTTCTCAGCACCTGATGAATAAAAGATAAAAAATACTTCCAATATCCAAAAAAATTTAGATTAATTTGGTCACACATATTCTATAAGTCTGGCCCATTTTTTTCCCTTTGCAAAGTACATGTATTTGTAGTAGAGTATGTCTTACACTTTTGAGGCAATATATTGTAGCAACTATTATTACCTGGGACGATGAAATGATTCTCAACTGAAAATGTTGACCAAAAGCCCATCAGTGGGGGCTCAAAACTGTACCAGTGGAGAATCAAATTTATTCTTCAGCAGTAATCCCAGAGGGACATATAGAATTTCCATGAGAACTAAGATTTACATATAAAAGTAGGTGTCAAGATAAGAATCCTAAAAGTATATGTAGTTTATACCTAAAATACATTTTTTCAACCAGAAGGAATGATATTTATGGTTTTTTTATGACAATTATAAAATATGATAAAATATGCATGCTAAGGAATGGACAGAATACAACATTCAGAGGATATTCTTCTATCTTTGCTGGAGGAACTTCAAACAGGAGGAATTTACTACTTCCAGTTTTATACCAATTCAAAATCGTATGGCTTTAATAGGCAGGATTTAGGGGCTGTATACCAAAATAATAATGAAATTCTGGAATAGCCATCCATTAATTTGTTGCCTTATTTTTTAAGTTATTGAGCTAATAAAAATCAACAAAATCCTGTTAAAATTATACATTAAAGAGAATATGATACATGATACAAAGAGAAAATGATACATTAAAGGAGAGACTAAAGTTTTACCAAATTCTTCTATTCTTTCTATTATCTTAGATTTGTTAGTTGGTTGTTGTACTTCCTTCTTGAAGAAAACCAAAATTACATCACTATGTATGACTCAGTGCCTATCAGACTGTGGCTGATCAGACCAATATGAGCTTGGAATATTCTGCCACAGATCAGACACAAATAGGCCCTATGAACATTTAGTGTGGATTTTCTAACTTTCTGCATCTCATGTTTTTTTTTTTTCTTTTTTTCCCTGAACTAATTCAAGTCAGTTTTGCTCACAGAGCACAGTACCTCTTCTGATGAGGACATGCCATGCTGGGCAGTCCTGTAACAGTGTCTCCCATATTATACAATCAATTGTATAGTTTTTAAGAGATACTTTGAGAGTGTCCTTGTAATGCTTTTTCTGACAACTTTGTGCGAGTTTTTATGACAATTTAAAATTTTTTAAAAAGCTGACATAAAAGAAGATTAAATATAAATGACTTATTCCATTATTTAATACTCTGCAATCTGGGTCCATTTTCTAACTTTGCTTTCCAGCCTTATTTTATATTACTCCCTTTATTAAATGCTAGCCAGTGTTATATACCGAGGAGTCAAAAACATATTAACTGAAACTTTTAAAATATAATAAAAAAATTTTAAACAAACAAAAAATGAGAGAAGATGAATTGCCTAAAAATACTAAGCAAGATAGGAATCACATCCTCTATAATCTAAGAAGAAAAATTATGATAGGAGTTTAAGAAATTTATATATGACAAGGAGTCAAAATTAAACCCATGGACCTTTTAATATTCTCAGATTATGACGATAAGATTCTTTAAAACTAGACAAGTTTTTTCCACTGTTCAATCATTCCTCATAGCTGAAATTCATTATCTACTTATCTGTTTCTCAGAGAATCTATAGCTTTTCTCTTGTCTCTCTTTTGTCTTCAGCTCCCTGAAGCCTACCTTGGTTAAAATAAATTTTAATGATGTCTCCAATTTCTTATTACCCTATTTTTATTTATATATGCATATTGTATGTATTTTCACAGCCACTATTGAAATAGACATAAGCTGCTTGAAGACAGCCACCTTTTCTTTTCTGCCTTTTTATTTATTGTGCCTAGCACAGTGCCTTATACATAGAAGGGATTCTAATTTTTGTTGTTGAATTGAAATGAATTTCTTTCATATGTGAAACTTGAAGAATATTTTCTTAGACCTTGAAGCACTGGGATATAATTAAACACTCCTATAATTCCCAATATTACAACTCCTGAGTTCACAGTGCATGTCTCTGTAATTACTTCTATATGTAATTACATTTACATAATACTTATATGATTTTATTTACATAATAGCTAAGCAATTATTCATTTTCAGAAGCTCTGTAGATAACTACAGAGAAGAAGATGGAGCTATATTTAAAATCATACAAGTAATACATAAGACACAGAAAATATCATCCTCTGGTCAAAGCCACAGAAATGTAGAAATTATTCCATAGGTCATTAAACAGTATTGTTTGAGTTCACTTGTGAATTGTTGCTTGGTGTCTATCATACTATAGAACCACAGAGTCTTGAAGTTAGAAGGAATATTGCAATTGACATTTGAATCAGAGTTCTCTCTTCAGCATCCCTATTGGTAAAAATAAAGAGGGACATCTAGGTGGTACAGTTAATAGAGTTCCTGACCTAGAGTCAGAAAGACTCCCCAAATTCTAATCTGTACTCAAACATTATTGGCTATGTGACCCTGCACAAGTCACTTACTCCTGCTTACCCCCAGTTTCCTTATCAATAAAATAAGCTGGAGAAGGAAATGACAAACCACTCCAGCATCTTTGCCAAGAAAACCTCAAATGTAGTCACAAATAGTCAGATATAAGTGTAAAATGACTAAACAATAAATAGGTAGAGGAAAGCTCATCATCTCCCAGTTTACTCCACTTATGAACAGTTCTCTTTGGTTGTATTTTCTCAAATCATGCATGATTTAGTTTCTTTGAAACTTTTCTCCATTGTTTCTGATTCTGTACTTTGAGACCAAGCAGAACATGTCTAATCCTCTGTTGACATGGCAACTGTTTAAATTGTTGCTGTTGTTCAGTCATTTCAGTCATGTCTGACTCTAAGTGACCTGATAAGGGGGTTTTCTTGACAAAAATATTGGAGTGGTTTGTCATTTCCTTTTCCAGATCACACACACATACACACATGTATATATGTAATTGTATATATATACATATATGTGTATATATATATGAATATTCACCTATATATAGATATATAGATTGATATAGATATAGATGCAGATGTATACATCTCTATATCTGTATCTATATCTATACATATATATATATATATATGCATGTATCTATCATCTGCCTATATTTATCTATGAAAGCAAAAAACATTCATGATGGTAGCTTCTTAATACTGAATTCTCTATCTAACGAAGAAAAGATGGATAGTACATCTCTTTGTATATTTTTTCTCATGCTAGGGGTTTTTCATTGTAAGTTGTTTCAGTATCCTTTTTCTAGTCATTGTATATATTGCTATCTTGCTTTAACTTCATATAAATCTTCCCATGTTTCTCTGATTTGATTATATTGATCATTTTATGGAGCAGTAGTGTTTATTACTTTCCTATATCTCCATTTAAGGATGGGACACAGGACAGCTATTATTTCTTTTCCCATCTCTCACTATTTCACTTTTCCCCATCATGGTTCTTTGTTATTTTACTCCCACCTTATTTCTTTCTCACTTTCTCTGTCTCTGTCTCTGTCTCTGTGTGTGTTCTCATTCTCATTCTCTCTCTCCCTCTTCCCTCTCTTCCCTCCTTCCTTCTCTCACCTCCTCTCTCTCCCCTCTCTCCCCCCTCTCCCCCTCTCCCCTCCCCCTCTCTCCCCCCTCTCCTCCCCCTCTCCCCCCTCTCCTCTCTCTCCCCCTCTCCCCCCTCTCTCCTCTCCTCCTCTCCCCCCCCCCTCTCTGTCTCTCTCCTCTCTCTCTTCTCTCTCTCTCTCTCTCTCTCTCTCTCTCTCTCTCTCTCTCTCTCTCTCTCTCTCTCTCTCTCTCTCTCTCTCTCTCCTCCTCTCTCTCTCCCCCTCTCCCCCCCCCCCTCTCTCTCTCTCTCTCTCTCTCTCTCTCTCTCTCTCTCTCTCTCTCTCTCTCTCTCTCTCTCTCTCTCTCTCTCTCTCTCTCTCTCTCTCTTGTTTCTTTTTCTTTTTTGTATTTTTCTTGGTTCATTAGATTGTAAATTCCTTGGGATCAAGAAAGGTTATGCATATTGACATATATATCCTCAGCACTTAACACTTAACAGTGCTTGGTACAAAAGAAGTGTTTAATGAGATCTTATTGTTTAAATGACTGTCAATCAAAGGATATGTATAATTGAGTGACTTTTTTACCTAATTAAAATTATCTTTCCAATTGCTAACTAGTTTAAAACTTTTCACAGAGTAATAAATCTCTCCTTTAGCTTCTCCCTTAATATTGTTTATTTTTACCTTATATTATCTTTATCACCTTTTTAAGTTGTGAGGTAGAAAAGCTCAATATTATTTTAATTTGCATTTTTCTTGTTATCTTTATTTTGGTCTTTGACACTTATTCTTCTTTTTAAAAGCTCTTATTCATATATTTGGACATGAACTCTTCAGTTTTTCTTAGAGGGCTTAGGTGTCTCTGAGAGAAATTACAGTCAATATATTTCTGAGACAGTAACTTGAGTGATTGCTGAGACCAATGAGGGATTATGAAATAACATTTACTGCATGTAATTGAACTTTGTATCACTGATATCAGTGGAGTCAAGTATGTTATATAGCGTTTTATTAAGAAGAGACTTCTTTTAACCTGAATTTAATGATTGCAAAAATTACCACACTATTCTGAAATAACTTAAAAGTCTATTTTTTTGTATCACTAAGTATCAAATAACAGATAATTCACTTTTGGTGAAAAACCCATTTTATTGAATTTTATTGAATGAGTAAACCAAGCTGTGGCCAAATACATACAAAAATGAAGATCAAAATTTAAGCTGTCATCAAAATTTGAATAAGTACTTTCTCTGTCCTATTATAGCATGTGATAAAGTTAAAAACATGTGAAAATGAAAAATACACATATTCATAAATATACTCTTTTGGTAACATTGAAAAAGAGTAATAATACAGTTTGAGATGCTGTATACAGAGTACTGAATATGAAATTGGAGATACTACCTTCAATTTGAGCCTCTTAACACTTAATGGTTGTGAAACCACAGACAAATCACACAACCTTTCTGAACATCAGGCATCTGACTTGTCATTCAGGCATCTGACTTGTCATCTAACAAAGCTACAAATGAGTCCCCTTTCAATCAAAGGAATACTCATAATTATAAAGTAGCAGATCACAGTGAATTTACAAATGTTTTAAGTGAGTAAAATTTGGGGGGGGTAAGTGTAGACTATCTTAAAACTATAAGCCATATGGTCTGGTTTATCTGAGAAAATTCAAATGAGTCTAAACTAATTGGCTCTCATAATGACATTGTGGGTGAGATGGGATATTTTTTTTTTTCTTTGATGAATTCCTAGTGAGTAAATCTTGGACGGCTTAAGTGACTTGACTAAGGTCAGGCAGATAAATATAGAACTATTAATCATTATTTATTTATTGCATTTCTTTATTAACTTTTTTAGAACAAGTGATCTTGTCAAAAAAATACCTCAGGATGTGCTAATGTGATTTCAAAATAGACATTATAAGTAGATTGAGGCACAACCAAAAGAAACAATAATAATTGACATTAAGATCTTTCTGTGCTCATTAGAAGGATCTTGACACTAAAGTGAGAACTACATGTCTGGGCAAAGGATGGGAACTAGTTCTGGTTTATTTGAAGATATATACTTTGTTTTGATTCAATTATAACTTCTGTACCAGGGAAATTGTAACTTTGAAACTCAGAGACTCATTACTGCAAGGCATAAATATGCTCAAATATTATTAATGTGTCATTATTATGAAAAGGGTATTGATTTTAGTGAATGAAAATGTAGGTTTTATGTCTACCTCTGTTCAACACAAACCAGAGGATTTTGGACAATGTATTCATCTAAAAACCTCAATTACGTGATTTAGGCATAAAGAATGAGATCATAAATAGATTAGATGAACAGAGAATAGTCTACCTCTCAGACTTATGGAGGAGGAAGGAATTTATGACCAGAGGAGAACTAGAAATCATTATTGATCACAAAATAGAAGATTTTGATTACATCAAACTAAAAAGTTTCTGTACAAACAAAACTAATGCAAACAAGATTAGAAGGGAAGTAACAAATTGGGAAAATATTTTTACAGTTGAAGGTTCTGATAAAGGTCTCATTTCCAAAATATATAGAGAACTGACCCTAATTTATAAGAAATCAAACCATTCTCCAATTGATAAATGGTCAAAGGATATGAACAGACAATTCTCAGATGATGAAATTGAAACTATATCCACTCATATGAAAGAGTGTTCCAAATCACTACTGATCAGAGAAATGCAAATTAAGACAACTCTGAGATACCACTACATACCTGTCAGATTGGCTAAGATGACAGGAACAAATAATGATGAATGTTGGAGGGGATGTGTGAAAACTGGGACACTAATACATTGTTGGTGGAGTTGTGAAAGAATCCAACCATTCTGGAGAGCAATTTGGAACTATGCCCAAAAAGTTATCAAAATGTGCATACCCTTTGACCCAGCAGTACTACTACTGGGCTTATATCCCAAAGAAATACTGAGGAGAGGAAAGGGACCTGTATGTGTCAAAATGTTTGTGGCAGCCCTTTTTGTAGTGGCTAGAAACTGGAAGATGAATGGATGTCCATCAATTGGAGAATGGTTGGGTAAAAATTATGTTATATGAATGTTATAGAATATTATTGCTCTGTAAGAAATGACCAGCAGGAGGAATACAGAGAGGCTTGGAGAGACTTACATCAACTGATGCTGAGTGAAATGAATAGAACTCGAAGATCACTGTACACTTCAATGTTGAATGAAGATGTATTCTGATAAAAGTGGATATCTTCAACATAAAGAAGATCCAACTCACTTCCAGTTGATCAATGATGGACAGAAACAACTATACCCAGAGAAGGAACACTGGGAAGTGAATATAAATTGTTAGCACTACTGTCTATCTACCCAGGTTACTTATATCTTCGGAATCTAATACTTAATGTGCAACAATAAAATGGTATTTACACACATATATTGTATCTAGGTTATATTGTAACACATGTAAAATGTATGGGATTGCCTATCATCTAGGGGAGGGAGTAGAGGGAGGGAGGGGAAAATTTGGAAAAATGAATACAAGGGATAATGTTATAAAAAAATTACTCATGCATATATATAGTCAAACAAATTTATAAATAAAATTTTAAAAAAATTAAAAAAAATAAAAACCTCAATTACTCCTTGTATAAATGAAGCAAGAATCAAATTATAAACTACTTTTAAATTCTTTCTGTGAGAAAAACTGTGCTAGTGACTCAGTCTACTAAAGAAAATAGCAAAAGCTCTAATAATAGCTAACATTTCTATAGTCTTACTATGTGCCAACCACTGTGCAAGTGCTTTACAGATATTATCTCTGGAGACTGAATGTAAAACAACACATGCTATATTCACTTTTTTGTCTTTTATTTTGTTCTCCTGCTTTTTTTTATGTTCTGATTTTTCCCTCCAAACATGATTCATATAGAAATACATATTACTCTCTGATCCAGCAGTGTCTCTACTGAGGCTGTATCCCTAAGAGATCATAACAAAGGGAAAAGAACCCACATGTGCAAAATATTTATAGCATTCCTTTCTGTAATGGCCAGGAACTAGAAATTGAATGTATGCTCATCACTTTGGGAATGGCTGAATAAGTTATGGCATATAAATGTAATGGAATATTATTGTTCTATAAGAAACAATCAGCAGGATGATTACAGAAAGGCCTGGAGAGACTTGCATGCTCTGATGCTAAGTGAAGTGCTACATTATGTGATAATCAACTGTAATGGAATTGCTTATTTTCAACAATGAGTTAGGGTATACCTAATAGTGAACACATATTATTCCATCTTTGAACCAATTCTGATGAAAGCAAGATTCACTCACTCCTCCTTACCTCCACTCTAAAAGCTTTTTCTTGCCAATTTTATGCATGATAATTCATCCCCTTTTATCTCTCCTTTCCCCTCTCTCATTCATCTCTCACATCCTAATTTCACATTTTTAAATATCATTCTTTCACACTCAAGGAACATATGTGTCCACTGTCTATATATAGTCCCTCTAACTCACTAATAAAATATTAGTAATACTGAAGTACTTCCCTAATAGTGAGAAAGTTCTTATGAGTTATAAGTGTCATCTTCCCATGTAGAAACTCATTAAGTTGCTTACTAATTCCCTTTTTTGCTTACCTTTTTATACTTCTCTAAAATCTTGTAATGGAATGTATATATTTTTTCTCCTGGACAATTATACTGTTTTTCTGAATAGATGATTCTTGGTTGTAATCTTAGCTTCTTTTATCCTCTAGAATGTCATATTCTAAGCCCTCCAATCATTTAACATAAAAACTGCTAAATCTTGTGTTGTCCTGATTGTGTACCTTGAACTGGTACTTGAATTGTTTTTTTTTTTTTTTTTGCTGTAATGTTCCTGGGGGGTGGTTATTTTGGGATCTCTTTTAAGAGGTAATCAGTGTATTTTTTTAATCAATGAATTCTTTCTTACTTTCCAGTTATTGAATATCAAAACAGTTTTTCTTTAACAATTTCCTGAAAGATTATATAGAGGCTATTTTTTTGATCATGGATTTTCACATCATCCAATAATTTCTAAATTATATCCCCTAGCTCTGTTTTCCAGGTAATCTGTTTTTCTAATAAGACATTTCACATTGTCTTTTATTTTTTCATTCTTTCATTTTGTTTTATTGTTTCTTGATTTATCATAGTCATTAGCTTCCATTTGCTCAACTCCAATTTTTAAGGAGTTATTTTCTTCAGTAAGCTTTTTAAATCTTTTTTTTTTTCCCATTGTCCAATTATACTTTTAAAATAAGTTGTTTTCTTCTGTGTTTTCTCCATCCCATCCCTGCCAAATTTGGCCAATTCTTCTCTTTAGAGTAGTAAATTTCTGTGTCTCTTTCCATTTTTTAAATTCTGCTTTTAAGACATTCTCCTTGTTGAGTTTTTGTACTTTATCTTCTGGTCTAGTCTATTTTTTTTTTAAAATGCTGCTCTCTTTATTATTTTTGTGTGTTTACCAAGATGTTGATTTATTTTTCATGATTTTCTTGTATCACTCTCATTTCTTTCCCATTTCCCTCTACTTCTCTTATTTGATCTTTTTTTTTTCTTTTTTTCTTTTTTTTAACTCTTCCAGAGTCTGCAACAAATTCATAATTTTCTTGGCTATTTTGTAACTGGGAACTTTTATTTTGTTACCTTCTGACTATGTATTTTTACCTTGTCTTTCCAGTAACATTTTATGGACCAGATTTCTTTTCCTAACCTATTTCTTGACTTTTAATTCTTTGTTAAAATAGGATTCTGCTTCTGGGATAGAAGGTGCATTGTAACAAGCTTTAGGAGATTTGCTTCAGATGTTTCAGAGATACTTCTAAGGACCTATAAGTTTTCACTTGTTCTTAGGTGGCATTATCTGTGGTTTATTATTCTCTTATCCTGTGCACTGGTCTGTGAGTGATCACAGGCATTCTTTTCTGCCCTGAAAATGTGAGGAGGGTTCCTGCTCAACTATGGTCACAAAATCTGGTGTGCTAATGTTCCTTTTTGCTCTGGGACTGACACCCAAAATTGTGATGTGGATCTGAGTGTGGACAAATCAACAGAGTCCTGCTACTACCAAAGAAATCTCCATAATTTCTTTCTGTCCAGCTGTTTGACTCCCTTACCATTTGTGTTCTATGCCAGAGGTTTTCAAGCCATGCTCCTGGTTTGCCAGGACTGCAGCCACACTGATACAGACTATGTTGGACTGTGCTCCACTCTCACCCAGATGCAACAAATCTTTCCTTCTAGATTCTCTTTGGCATCCATGAGATGAAAGGTCTGGAAACAACCTGAGGTCTATTCCTGGTTTACTAGGGTCAGAGCTATGCTCAGAACCCACAGCTTAGGCTAGAGAGTTGCACTCTACTCTAACTCTGATACAACAGTTCTTTCCTGCCAACCTTCTACATTGTCTTGGGCTGGAAAATTGTTTCACTTCACCTTTTTGCAGTCTTTGCTGCTCTAAAATTGTTTAGAGTCAATATTTAAAGGCAGTTGAGGGATATGAAGTCTCCTTGGGGAAGTACCTGCCTTTGACCCACAGAGGCAGTTCTTAGTTTCTCTAGACTTCTGTAAGTCTCAGCTCAAATGCAGAGTTCTCTAGGAGATCTTTATTAGTCTCTCCAGCTGTCACCTCCAAATATACTTTTTGTTGATTCTTTAAGTATCTTATATAACTCTCTGCATATTCTTTCCTCTTCTATAATGTTATATTTTTGGAGACAGTTACATTTTTTTTTGGACGGGGGAAAGGGGACTTTGTTTGTTACTTAGCATAGTGCCTGGCACATAATATGTCTTTAATAAATGCTTGCTGAGTAAATAACAACAAAATATAATAAATAGAATACTAGACTAGAACTCAGAAATATCTGTATTCAACTTCCCTCTCCAATACCTCTTAGCTTTGAGAATCAAGGCAAGCCTTGATTTCTTGTCTCTGATTTGTTTCCTCATTTATAAAATGAAGAGAGTAGCCTCCATGGTCTCTAATATCCTTTCAAGATCTTACTCTATGAAGTTATGGATTCTTGCCATGAAAGCATATGGATGAAGCATTGGGATACTAAATAATGCAATTTTTCTTCATTTCCTCCTTCACTCCCAATCATTTAATTCGTCATGACTAAATAAACTTTGTTTCCAAGTTGTCACTGAATAGAACTTTAGAGCCAGAATATGGGGATTTCTCTTCCTGTCTTTCTTTTCCATACTTAGTATGTTGGTCTAAACACTGAACAATATCCTTATGTCTCAGCTGCTGTTCTGTTAACAAGTGTTCCTTACTTCCCCAGAAGCTAGTGACAATAAACAGTTGGTGGCAAAGGGTTGTGACTTTCCTGAATGAGAGGCATTAATTAAAATACTCTATTATTATAAATGAAAACTACAACTACCCTGGCCCCAACTGCTTCTTTGACTGTGAAATTAATGTCACTTTAGATAACTGATGATTTAAAAAAAAAAATTGTGCACTCTCTTACATAGCCAGAAGCTCAATTCTAAGAGTATCTTGTGTGATAATCATAAACACAGGGAAAGACTATAAATGCAGCTGGTCACCTTCTAGCAGTAAAGGCCAACATTAAAAGACAAAATTGAATATAAGAAATTGTGGCTTCTTAATAACTTTGGTCCTGATTTTCACATCAATGCATTCCTTAGGCCAACATCCTTTAACCAAAATGCACATTAAATATTCCAATATTAAGCTTAATTTGTGGTTTTAACCCCTCCATTTCAAATTCAAGAGGAACATCTGCTCCACAAATCATTGTTACTTGCATTTTAGTAGGCAATGCATTCATGATTCTGATTAGAATGGGAAGAAGCAGTAGGCTCCCAGTGCATATCAAACAGAGGAACAATGCACACGAAGATTACATTAGAAGAACTGTGACTAAAGAGGCTTAGGCAGAATACGTGTTGATAGGGTAATTATTAGACAGAGTGAATTGTAATGTAGTTTCCTTAGGAGTACTTGTCTAGAGGAGGTCTAGAAGGAGAGAAAGTGGTTGGCTACTCTTCCCAATGACCACTGTTTCAATTTTTATTTTAAGCATATTTGGAGTTTCAAATAAATTTGGCAGTGCTTTGGAGTCAGATTTTAATTCTAAACAGAAAACTTTAATACATAAAGACATACCTGCTTGATGCCTCTCTATTTCACTCACCAAGTCAGGATTAGTATACTGACACCATCAAACAACAGCTGGGGGAAGGGAAGGAGAATCTGAAATGAAAAATACATTTATAAATTGAAAAGATAGCTCTAAAATCTCAAGAACATTCATATATCAATCAGTAGCATTTGCAAAACTGTAACTATACTGCAGAGATCTAAACTAGGCAGATGGGATAGTACAAAAGATACCTTAGATGAAGCAAGCCTTGCATACATGCTCTCAACAAGTATGTGCTAAATAATATAAATTATTCACAATTTTAAAATGATTCATTGTTTACAAAGGGTCTTCCTTACAATCAATAGTCATGTAAAAGATTTTATTGATCAAGAAAACTGGAGTTTGTGGAGGTCAAGGGCTTTGGTCACTTTTGGTCATTGAGTTTATAAGTATACAAGTCAGAATTGGGTTTTGTATTTTGATTACAAATCCCAGGAATTTCTTGACTTTCCATATAACAAAGCAATAAATAAGCCAACTGATAGAAAATTGAGCTCATTTATCAAATGTACTTTTTAGTCTCATTAAGAAGATCTTTTGTTAATCTGTATATGGTAATACATAAGAAGCAATGAATATTCAAGTTCTAATTGGTATAGGAGAATCTTTTAGATTGACACCAACTGCTCTTAGTAATAGCAATTTTATACTAAACTTAGCAAACATACCCTACCTTAAAAACTAGAACTATATGCTTAAGGTTAGCGACAGCTGAAATTTTATATAACTACATAAAAAATACATTCATATTCATTATCTTTTTTTTTGGTAGAAATTAAAATAATGTTTCCATTTTAAGGCAAAAGAAATTGAGACTGAAGTGATACTATTTGTAGTACAATCATCCTCAAAATAATAAATAATACATTATTTAACCTTCCAGAGAGCAGACAAGAGAATAATGGGAAGATATTGCCAAGATAGCTTAAAATTAAGGAAACACTCCCTAATAATTAAAGGTGTTCAAGAACAGAATGAATCCATATAGTAATGTTTTCCTTCATGAGAGACTTTTAGTCAAAGGCTCAATGGACATTAGTCAGATGTTATATGAACCTGAGGAAGATGGTTCTAGCATATTCTTCATTTTGGATGCCAGATTATGTTTCAAATAGTCCAAGATTCCCATTTAGTCTGCCATTTTATAATGTGGACATTCACTCAACTGCTTTTTTACCCTTTTGGTGCTTTGATCATTGTGAAAGAATATGGCTGTCCTCATCTAAATTCTTACTGCTCTTGGGTACCTCATAGTCTCAAAAATCCTGGAGCACCTGATGTTACCACCAGGGAATTCAAACGACTTTGGAAGCTATAGATCTGCTTTATCCTTACTTAGGTACGTCATTGGAAGACAAATGATAAGTAAAGCATAAATCTATCATTTTTGTGGTTGGTGGTAAGTTTTGGTTGTGTTCTACTTTTTCATAACCTCACTTGTTTTTTTTTTTTTTTTTTTTTTTTTTTTTTTGTTTGTTTGTTTGTTTTTTGCCAAAAATACTAGATAGGTTTGCCATTTCCTTCATTAGCTCATTTCACTTATGGTAAGACTGAGGCAAATAGGGATAAGTGACTTGCCCACTGTCACACAGCTAATAAGTGTCTAAGGCCAGATTTGAACCTAGATTTTTCTGACTACAGACCTGGAGCTTCTGTGCTATCCAGCTGTTCTAACAGTTCATAATACAAATCATTTCCAGTATAATTCCACTGATTGAAGAGAAAGGATTAATAGCTTCATTTCTGATTATGGGAGACAGTCAAAAATACTAAATGAAGGCATAGTCCAAGTCAAAATAATCATTGGACTTAATAGATTATATTTAAGTCAATTAAACAAAAGCCAATACCAAATGCAAATGAAGCATGGTACAAGGTGTTGAGAAATACATTTTGTTTAAATAAGATATCTGTTTGATGTTTGGGAATTACAATCTTTCAATGACATATATGACATGAAATATTCACTGACAACTATAATGTAAGACATTAAAACATAAGTGCATCAGAATTATGAAAAGGAAGACAAAGAAGAATGAAAGAAGTAATAGCATATTGGTCACTTGGAATTAAAAAGGGCTTAGTGGAAAAGGTAGATCATAGCATATTAGATCTAGAGCTGAAAGAGACTTCAGAAGCCATATAGTTATAACCTCCTCCCATCATTTTATAATTGAGAAAACTAAGGCATTGAGAAGTTAAGTGGTTAGTCTGGGATCACATAGTGAATCAAAGCCTGATGTAGGATTTGAAATCACCTGATAGCAATCCCCATAGACTCTAAATTCAGCATGCCATCCAGTGTGCCACATCAACATGCCATCCACAGTGTCACATCAGCTGGGCTCTAAAGAACAGCTACCAATTCAGTATACTTAAATAGATATTAACATCTGCCAGCCCTAATCTTTTTTTTTTTTCCCTTTCCTTCTTTTTTGAATCTTTTATATGTGGGTAGTCCTGTTAAACTTACAAGGGTTGTTATAAGTGTGGTATAAAGATTTTCTGTAAAAATATAAATGTGGACTTTATATCTCAAATGAAATCATGAACTATGAGCCAAAGAATTAAAGAATAGACCACTTTAATTTCTGGATTACTGATGAAACAGCAACGAATGGCCCACATTTTGCTGGACATAAGCAAAGAATAATTGCAGAGAAATTGGGAGGCTTTACATAACAGACTTTAGTAATCTACAAGGAGCTCAAAATATATTGAAAAGTGTCTCCTAGGAAAAAGGAATTATTTTGAGTTATGCAAAACCAAAACTAATATTTCAGTTTGTTTCTAGCAAGAGAAAGTGAAGTAAGATATTAAGAAATTATGTCAGGTTCATAAGTGTGTAATTAATCTTGTCAATAAATACAGCAACAAAGAGCCTTGGGTGAATACAAATCATGAAACTTGTAATTTACTATATCAGTCCACAGACAATGAGGCCTAGATGATCCAACTCTTCAAAAATACTAAAATCCTAGAATTGAAAGGGAACTTGGAAGTAATCTGCTTATTTCCATTGTCCAATAAATCTAAATCTTGAAGGGACTCTAGGGACACAATCTGTTTTTTTGTTTTGTTTTGTTTTTGGTTTTTTTGACAATTAGAAAACCTGAATCCCAGGAATCTCAAGTGATCTGCTAAAAGCCATAGAAGTAGAAAGAAGCAAAGGTAAGGTTTGAACTCAGGTCATAAGATTATAGATTTTGAGCTTGGAATGGACCCAGTGGTAAATCTAGGCTAATCTTTGATTTTTAGAGATGATTAATGGAAGCCATGAAGATTTAAGTATATTGAGCCCAAGTATACATTACATATATATATATATATATAGAAGTAACATAAGAATCCAGGTATAGACACTGTCATTGTACTACCATGTCTTCCTGAATTAAAAAAAAAAAAAAAAAAAAAAAAAAAAAAACTGGAAAAACCTGCCTCAGCAGGAAAATACACTTTCATAGGACACTTTAATTTAAAATGTTTTTCTTCAACATAATAGATATTCACTTCTCAGAAAGTGTCTAAAGAATTGTTACTAAATTAATGAAATGTGAAAATGTTGAAAATGTTATATTTAAATATTAGGAACTGAAAAATAATTGAAGAGGCATGAAAAAAGTGAAGTTAGCAGAAAGTAAGTTAGAAAAAAATATAGCCACAATAACTACAATAATATTAATAGAAATAATCAAAGAAGGAAGGAAACGGGAAAAAAAGAAAAAAGAGTGAGAAAGGAAGAGAAAAAGGGAGGAGAGAAAGAGGGGGAATAAACGGAAGGGAGGAAAGGAAGAATGAAGGAATAAAGGATGAAAAGTAGTGACAAAAGCAAAAAGAGTTCTCCAATCCTAACCTTTGGAGAACTAGTAAAATGTTTTAAATTTTATTTATTTTTTTATTATTATTAAAGCTTTTTATTTACAAAACATATGCATAGATAATTTTTCAACACTGACCCTTGTAAAACTTTCTGTTTCCAAATTTTTCCCCTCCTTTCCCCACCCTATCCCCTGGATGGCAGGTAGTCCAATACAAATTAAATATTAC
Organism: Sminthopsis crassicaudata; assembly: GCF_048593235.1. Classification (NCBI taxonomy): domain Eukaryota; kingdom Metazoa; phylum Chordata; class Mammalia; order Dasyuromorphia; family Dasyuridae; genus Sminthopsis; species Sminthopsis crassicaudata. The sequence goes on from NC_133619.1 coordinate 550,403,059, forward strand.
ACTTAACATATATTTATATACACATACACACATATTTATACAGTTATCTTGCTATACAAGAAAAAATAAGATTTAGAGAAAAATAAAACCTAAAAAGGAAAAGAAAATGCAAGCAAAAGTCAACAGAAAGTGTGAAAATACTACATTGTGATCTACACTCAGTTTCCAAGGTCTGCTCTCTGGGTGTAGATGGTTTTCTTCATGACTGAATAAGTGGAATTAGTTTGAATCATCTCACTGTTGAAGAAAACCGTGTCCATCAGAACTGATCATCATATAGTCTTCTTATTGCTGTGTATAATGATATCTCCTGGGTCTGCTCATTTCACTTAGCATCAATTCATATAAGTCTATCCAATCCTCTCTGAAATTATTCTCCTGATCATTTCTTACAGAACAATAATATTCTATAACATTCATATACCATAATTTATTTAATCATTCTCCAACTAATGGGCCTCCATTCAATTTCCAGTTTCTTACCACTTACAAAAAAGGGCTGCCACAAACATTTTTGCACATGTGGGTCCCTTTCCATCCTTTAAGATCTTTTTGGGATATAAGCCCAATAGAAACACTGCTGCATCGAAAGGTATGCACAGTTTGAAAACTTTTTGAGCATAGTTCCAAATTGCTCTCCAGAATGGTTGAATCTGTTCAGAGTTCCACCAATGATGTATCAGTGTCGAATTTTCCTATATTCCCTCCAACATTCATCATTATCTTTTCCTATCATCTTAGTCAATCTGACAGGTGTGAAATGGTATCTCAGAGTTGTCTTAAATTGCATTTCTCTGATCAATAGTGATTTGGAGCACCTTTTCATATAATTAGAAATAATTTCAATTTCTTCATCTGAAAAATTGTCTGTTCATATCCTTTGACCATTTATCAATTGTAGAGTGGCTTGAATTCTTATAAATTTGAGTTAATCTTTATATATTTTAGAAATGAGGCCTTTATTAGAACCTTTGAATGTATAATTGTTTTTCCCAGTTTATTGCTTCCCTTCTAATCTGTATTATCTGCATTATTTATCTGCATTAGTTTTGTTTGAACTTTTTAACTTAATATCAAAATTATCTATTTTGTGATCAATAATGATCTCTAGCTCTTCTTTGGTCACAAATTCTTTCCTCCTCCACATATCTGAGAGGTAAACTATTCCATGTTCTTCTAATTTATTTATAATATCATTCTTTTTGTATATATCATGAACCCATTTCAACTTTTCTTGCAGTTTTTTTCAAATAATTGAGTTCTTATCCCAAAAGCTGGGATCTTTGGGTTTGTCAAACAATAGATTACTATGATCATTCACTATTTCATCCTGTGAACCTAAGCTATTTCTGTGATCAACTACTCTATTTCTTAGCCAGTTCCAAATGGTTTTGAAGACCAATGCTTTATAATATAGTTTTAGGTGTGGCACAGCTAGGTCATTTTTATTTGCATTTTCTCCTTAATTCTCTTGAAAGTCTTGACTTTTTGTTCTTCCAGATGAACTTTGTTTTTATTTTTTATAGCTCTGTAATTTCTTGGGAGTTTGATTGATATGGCATTGAATAAGTAGATTAATTTAGGTAGTATTGTCATTTTTATCACATTAGCTCAGCTTAACCATGAGCGATTGATGTTTTTCCAATCAGATTAGATCTGACTTTATTTGTATGGAAAGTGTTTTGTCATTATGTTTATATAGTTCTTATTTCTAAGAGATTTCTGGTCAATGTTTATCAGTGGCCTCTCTAACATTAAAAAAAAAAATCATTCACTGGAGTCACTTGTTCAATTTAACATGCATTATTAAGGCTTTCTTAATTCTAGAAAATAAAGAGAATAATAGACCAAGCCCTGAATTGTAGCATTTGTTGATTTCTATGGATTAAATCTTTACTATGAAAATTTAATAATTAGTTCACAAATCTTATTAAATTGGCCCCAACATGAATGGTAATTTCATACCATAACCTTTCCTGTGGATGTGGGTATGTGTATATGTGAATGACACATACATATACATATGTGCATGTATGCATATGTACAAACATAGTATACATATATTTTTATTTGTGTATGTGTGTTATACATATATGCACACAAGTAGATGGACGGATAGATAAATAGATAGATTTCCTACAACCTCATCTTACTATACCTTCTCTTGTCCTGAATAATCATATTTATTGTTGTTGAGTAATAAGTTGTATACAACTCTACATGATTCCATTTGGATTTTTCTTGGCAAAGATGCTGAGGTGGTTTACCACTTTTTTTCTCCACTTAATTTTGCAGATGAGAAAATGAAGGTAACCAGAATCAAGTGATTTTCCCAGGATATCACAGGTAGGTAAGTTCCTGAGGCTAGATTTAAGCTTAGAGAAATGAGCCTCCCTGGCCTCAGTCCCAGTGCTCTATTCACTGCACCACCTAGCTGCCCCATTGTAACTCTTATATAACAAGATTTAAAAGTATTTCACTGTCTTGGATGCCCCTCCCTTAAATTTTTCCTTCTAAAATATGCTTCCCAAAACTGGATATAATAATAGAGACAAGGGCTGATCAAAGTAAAATATAGCAGGGACTTTCATTTCCTTGGATGTCACAGATATGATGCTTCTCTTAATTTTGTCTATAGTTTCATCAGACTATCTAGTTAATGTAGCACCCATTTGCCTCAAATTAATATTTTCTACTAAAAATGAGATGTTAAAAAGAGAGAAACTGTTTTTTATTCATGCCATCTCCATCTAATAACTATAAAGTTAATTTTTAAGCTGAAGTAAGAATATTTGCATTTATCCCTATTGTATTTGGTTTAATTTACTCCAATAATTTAGTATTTCAAGATGATTTTTAGTCTTTATTCCATCAATCACTGAGCTAGCTTCTCATAATCTTTATCTTTGAAACATGTATTATACTTGCCTTTATCCACGTCATTAAGTTGAATAGCACAGAGACAAATATTTCTATGGCATTCAATTGGAGAATTCCTTCCAAGTTAATATTTAATTGCTATTTCATCTGGTTCTCAATCCAATGAATTCTATCTCATCTATTTAACATAATTCCAGCTTTCTTTTTATAAGAACAGCAAAAGAGTTTTGGTCAAGTTTGTATTTGTCAAGTTGTATTTAATCAAAAACAACCATACGTACAACATTTCCCTTTTAAGAAAAGTATTTTTTCCCTTTTCATGATGCTTTTCTTATGAAATTCTAGCTTTTGTAGCTTTTGCCATCCTTATAAAAACATGTTCATCACTTTAATAGTGCATTCCAAACTGTGGAAGTGAATAAAGTTTACTTCCTAAACCAATAATTTGGAGGGCAGAGCCAAGATGGCTGATAGCAGACATAGCTTATTGTGACCTCCTCTGACTTTCTTTCAAATCAATAGCAGATTAAGTCTCTAAACTGGCTTTGGAGTCACAGAACTCACAAATATTTGTAGTATGACACATTCCCAGAAGAAGATATTTTGGAAGAATGTCAGAACAGGTCTGTTTCAATTGGGCAGGGGGACAGTCTGCTAACTCCAGACCACAGCATAGGGAGCCTGGGGCAAGGAGCTAGGGCAGGGAGCCAGAGCATTGCTTCATCTGAACACCAGGAAATTTATGGTGAGGCTTTTGCACTACTCTAAATCATGCAAGTGATTTAGCAGATTTGTTGTAAAACATGAAAAAGCAAAAACAAAGGGCAAAGTGTAAGCCAATGAACCTGGAACAACAGAGAACTTGTCTGTGATTATCCAGAACCAAAGTCAGTCAGCTAACCAAGGACAAACTAAAGAGCCTATTTTCTCTTTAATGCAATAGCAGACCCCAACCTTTAAAAAAATGAGCAAAAAAGCAAAAAGAACTCTGACCATAGACAACTGTTATGAAGAGAGATCACAGACCTCAAACCTTAGGTGCCTAAAGGCAAGTCAACTCCAGATGAAGCCCCAAAGGTAGATATGAGCTGATTTATCCTTCACAAAGATTTCTTGGAAGATTTCAAAAAGGATCTTAAAAGAAAGTTAGAAGAAAATTGGGAAAAGGAAATGAGATTTTTGCAAGAGGGTAAGGAAAAGGAAAAACAGAAATCTGAACAAAACTCCTTAAAAATATATATGATGACATGAGAAAATCATGTAACTTCCTATAAAATAGATTTGATGAAATGGAAAAAGCATGTAAATCCTTACAAAACAGATATGAAAAATAAACCAATTCATTTAAAAACAGAATTTATGAAATGGAAAACATGCAATGCACAAAACAACTCATTAAAAAAATCAATTGGCCAAATATAAAAGGAGCTAAAAAGGTAGCTGAAGAAAATATACAATAAAAATTGGAATTGATAAAATGGAAGTGAATGACTCAATAAGACTTCAATAATCAGTCAAACCAAACCAAAAAAAAAAAAAAAAAAAGAAAATCTGACATACCTCAATGGGAAAAAAAAAAAAAAAAACTGATGTGGAAAATACATCTAGCAGAGACAATCTAAGGATTATTGGACTTCCTCAAAGCCATGATAGAAAAAGAGCCTTGACATAACCTTTTAGGAAATCATCAAGGAAAACTGTTCTGATGTCCTAGAGCCAGAAGGTAAAGTAGCCATTGAAATAATTCACCAATCACCTCCTGAGAGATGCCAAAATTAAACCTCCAAAGAATATAGTAGCTAAATCTCAGAATTATTGGAGCAAGGAAAAATATCACAATCAGCCAGAAAGAAACAATTCAAATGCTGATGAGCCACAATCAAGATTACACAGGAGCTAGCAGCTTTCACTTCAAAGGACCAAGGGGCCTAGAATCTGATATTTTGAAAGGGAATGGAACTTGGATTACAGCCAACAATAATTCAGCTAAATTGAGCATTATCTTTCAGGGAAGAAAATGGACATTAAACAATACAGAAATTTTCATTTATTTCTGATTTAAAGACCAGAACTGAACAAAACCTCCAAGTATAGAACTCAAAAGAAGAATAAGAAGGTAAAAAGGAAAGAACTCTTGAGAACTATATTTCTGTTATGGGTATACTTAGAGAGTATAGATATAATTTTATTTTATTGTGATAATATGAAAAAGAAACTAGAGGTTGAAGGGGGATTGTATTAGAAAAAGAGGAAAATGGAAATAAAATGAGGGAAATTACATCTCATGAAGTGTAGTGTTCTGGTTGGTTTTCTGGAGGTTTTGGAGCAGCCTTCATTTTAGCAGATTAATTACCAGAAGAATAGCTAGATGTTAAAGTCCAAATTCTTTATTGTCTCCTGGCCTGAAGCACAGTTAGCTTTCTTGAGGCCCTTCAGACTGAGCTTGGTCTCATGGGAGGAGCAGGAGGACAGGCCAGCCACCTGATGAAGATGGAATGAATGTATCTTCTTGGCTCCAAAAGATTTGGCTCCTGCCTCCAGTCCTCTTAACTTCTCCGAGTCTGACCCTGGCTGAGTTTGTCCCAGCTTATATTCTCTATCATACTTAGATCATTTGCAGTATACTGAGTATAAACCAATCATTATATCACTACAGAAACATTATTTGTTGTAGAATTAAATCAATCATACTGAACTAGAGAACTATAAATCACCATGCTAAAGCAGCTAACTATCCTCTTATGGATTCCACTTAGCACCTTGTAAAAATCCCTGTTTCAAGTACAGAGTTCTGGCTGTAACAATGAAGAGGCAAAGAGACTTATTATAACTGAGGGAAAGAAGGGAGGGAGATGACTATTGTGCGAACCTTATTCTCATTAGATTTTGCTCAAAAGGAGAATATCAAACATATTTGGTTTCATAGAGAATCTTGTCTCAGTTTACAAGGAAGTGGGAGAGGAAAGGGAAAAAGAAAGGAAAAGGCTAATATAAAGGAAAACAGAAGTAGTAGAGGAAAGGTATAAGAATGAGGGAGGGGCTGTGAAAGAGGAGGGCTGTTTGAGGGAGGTGGTGGTCAGAAGCACAATACTGGGGAAAAGGAAAGAGGAAAGGAAAGACAAAAATATAACTTAGGATAAATAAGATGGCAGGAAATATAGAATTAGTTATTTTAACTGTGAATGTGCATGGGATAAACTCTTCCATAAAATGAAGGGAATAGCAGACTGGATTAAAAGCTAGTTTCCTACAATGTATTGTTTACAAGAAACACCTTTAAATCATAGTGATGCATACAGAGTAAAGGTGAAAGGTTGGAGCAAAATCTATTATTCTTCAGGTGAAGTTAAAAAAAAAAAAAAGGCAGAGAGAGATCCTGATAGCAGATCAAGCAAAAGCAAAAATAAATCTAATTAAAAGAGATAAAAAGGAAACTATTTCTTGCTAAAGGGTACCATAGATAGTGAAGCAATATCAATACTAAACATATATGTACCAAGTGGGATAGTATCCACATTTCTAAAGAAGTTAAGAGAGTTGCAAGAAGAAATAGACAGCAAAACTATACTAGTTGGGGATCTTAACCTTGCTCTCTCAGAACTAGATAAATTGAATAACAAAATAGATAAGAAAGAAGTTTTAAGGAGGTAAATAGAATTTTAGAGAAGTTAGGTACAATAGATCTTTGGAGAAAATTGAATGGAGACAGAAAAGAAGTTCATGGAACCTATACAAAAAATGCAGAAAAGCAGAAATAGTAAATGCATTTTTTAAGATCATGATGCAATAAAAATCACATGCAATAAAAAGGCCAGGTGAAAATAGACCAAAAAGTAACTAGAAGCTAAATAATTTAATCCTAAGGAATGAATGGGTGAAACAACAAATCATAGACAAAATCAATAACTTCATCCATGAGAAAATATACCAAAATTTGTAGCATGCAATAAAAACAATTAGGTGAAATTTCATATATCTAGATGCTTGATTGAATAAAATGGAGAAAGAGAAGATCAACGAATTGGGCTTACAACTAAAAAAGTCAGAAAAAGAACAAATTAAATACCAAATTTGAAATTCTGAAAACAAGCGAGATTAATAAAATTGAAATTAATAAAACTAGGAGTTGATTGTATGAAAAAAATAATAAAATGGGTAAACCTTTAGTTAATTTGATTAGAAAAAAGAAAGAAGAAAATCAACTTGTTAGGTTCAAAAATGAAACAGGAGAACTTTCCACCAATGAAGAGGAAATTAAATAAATAATTAGGGGTTATTTTGCCCAACTGTAGGCCAGTAAATTTGATTATCTAAGTGAAATGGAGGAATGTAGCATTCTAGATTGGTTTTCTGGAGGTCTCTGGAGCAGCCTTTGTTTCAGTAGAGTAATCACCAAAAGAATAGCCAGGTGTTAAAGTCCAAATCATTTATTATTTCCTTCACAATCTAGTTTCCTTGCCTGCCATTGGGACCAGCTTTCTGGAGAGCCTTTCAGACTGGCCTTGGTCTCATTGGGAAAGTGCCGGAGGCCAGCCACCATGGTGATGTGAGATGAAGTGAATGAATCTAGCTCTGAATCCCAGGGCTTGTACTTTAGCCTCCAGCTACCACAAAGGAGGACTTTATAATGAATCTGTCTCTTAGGCCCTGCTGGTTGTTATATACTCTATTAAAATTACATCATCATAGGTATGAATATTGTAGAACTATATTAAGTACTAAATCATGTACTGAACTAGAGAACTATTAATCACCATGCCAAACTAGATAACCATTGTCATATTAATTATACTTAGTTAGCATCTTTTAAGACTCCTTGTTTTAAGTACAAGAGTTCTGGCTCATAACAGAGGAATGCCTAAAAAAAACATAGATTGCCCAGGTTAACAGAAGAAGAAATAAATTATTCAAATAGTTCCATTTTAGAAAAAGAAGTAAAACAGGTTCTTAATCAGCTCCCTAAAAAAAATCTCTAGGGCCAGATGGATTTACATGTGAATTCTACCAGATATCTAAATAACAATTAATTCTAATACTATACAAACTATTTGAAAAAATAAGGAAAGAAGGACTTGGGCCAGATTCCTTTTATGACACAGATAGGGTACTGATACCTAAATCAGGTAAGGCAAAAACAGAAAAAGAAAATATAAAACAATTTCTCTAATGAATATTGATACAAAACTCTTAAATAAAAATATTGTCAGAGATATTGACCAATCATTTCTTGGACCACTGTTGTTTTTCCTCTTTTAAAAGAATCAGTATATTTGTACTATTTTAGTTCCATGGTCTCTCACTTCTTTTCCTTAGCAAAACATTGGGTATGATTCATCCTATCTCTTTAGACAATTCTTTTATTACTTTAGAATGGAGATTATATGAGATAGAGAACTTGAACTAATCAAACATATTCTCTTAGAGGTCAAACTCATTTGTTAATTATTTGCCCTTCATTCTTTTCAGCTTTCCTGCATTGTTTCCCTGAATTATATCTCCATTGCCTGGAGTTAGTATGTATTCCCCACCTTTTTTCCTATTAGGGCTGTACTAACCTCTCTAAACATTCCAAAAGATAAGACTGTCTCAGCTACCTAATTGACATCTTTATTTCTGTTTGTTCAGACATCCTAACTCTAGCCTCAAGAATTTGTAGTTTTCACCCCCATCCTGCTAGAACCAAATTTATGGTCCATCCCTGTAAATTCCCATTCTTTGACTCCTGCCTTTGATTCTCTTCTTACTAGAGTTCTATTAAAAAAACAAAACAAAACAAAACAACAAAAAACAAAAACAAAAACAAAAACAAAACCCTGGGAGTCTCGCTCGCTCACATTCACAGCTGGATACTTTGAGACTACAGTCCTGTCCAGTCAATCAATTAAGCTCTCCAATAAATACAATATTAAAACTCTAATTTCTATCTTACCTTACTTTCTCCTACATTACTTGCCACCAGTTAGACCAACAAGGGGGACAGTCTTGCCCATGGGCTGCATGAATCTTACAAAATAATGTAGTCTAACCTTGCCAAGAGACAACTGTAGGCAATGATGAGGTAGAAAGCTAGGTACAAAATTCTCTCACACAGCTTGTCATTAAGTTTGTATGGACTGTGAATGATATTATAAATATCCAAATAGCTTTTGGCAAAAAAAAAAAAAAAAAAAAAAAAAAAAAAAAAGGTTCTCCACCACTGAGTTAGACTAATAGGTATTATTTTACATAAATAGTTGTGTAACCATTTCTATTCTTATGTAGTTGATTTATTTTTTCCCCAAATAATCTTTATTCATTCCTTTGAAATTTCTTATTAGGTTTTTTTGACATATCCTTTAAGAACTTTGGGTTAATTGATACATCATTAACTATATTAAGAAAACTCACCAAGCTTTGGATGTGCTACAAAATATCTTTTATTCCTATATACTAGCCATTGCTAAAAAAAATAAATAAGATTAATCCAGAGGCAAAGATATATTACCCCATTTAAGCCCTCTTCAGGTAGACATCAATGAGTTTAACAACTGCTCACTAGCACCCAGTAACTGAGAAATTCTTTATGTTGAGCCAACATCACTCTTCCTACTGCTTTAATTGACATTTGCTAACTTGGAATGAAGAAGAACTGAATTGCAATTTAGACTCAGATACTTAATATCTTTGTAACCTGGGGCAAATCATTAAATGCTTATATTCATTGCTTTCTTCCTGTGTAAAATGAACATTATACTAGAACCTACCTCACCAATTATTGTTAAGATCAGAGATGATATTTGTAAGGCACTTGGTGAAATTTAAAGTTATGTATGTATATATAGATGCATATTATTATCATCATTGTCAAGAAATAATTATTCAATTAAGTTTATGACATGTTAAATTAATTTGATTATTAGATCTATTATTGTTATTAGTTTTAAAGTTTAATTTATTTTCCACATATCTGCTTTTGGGTCAAATAAAGTAAGTGAAGTCACAGGATCTCTGTTCAAAGTGTGGCTCTGCATTACATATTTGTGTGGTCTTGGACAAATGCTTTTACTTCTCTAGGGATCATTTTCCCTTTCTATAAAACAAGGAAATAGGACTAAATTATCTCTGAGGACCATTTCAAGCCTAAATGTAGTATCTTATTTGTGACTTTATTTGCATTATAATGAGTTTCACACTAAAGCCCACACACATTTTTTGCCCTGTCTTAGACATGGCACACTAAATATATATTTATTTCAAAATTTTCTGGAGGGAAAGAAGAATTTTATATGATTTTATATATGCTATTCATGACCACCAATTTAGAATATATTGTTAGATAAACAAATCTGTTTATTTCCTGTGATTGAATTTTATGAACAATTCTCTTTTAAAGATATGTGGGCATACTCAACACACAACTCAGAGTGATAAGTAAAGAATCACAAGAATGAATCCATCATTAAAATTTAATATTCTAGCAAATGTTAATGTGACTTTATGAGCTTTGAATAGATAGAAAACAATACAAGTAAAAATGTTTTGAACCCTGAGAGATGTATTAAATAATAACCAATTTAGCAAAATTCAGAAGTAGAGAAAACAGTTGAAGATTTAAGAGAAGAGAAGCCAATATCTCTGATATGACAAAACAGTGATTTGTGGAATTTATGGTTGATAAAGTATCATTCTTGTCATTTCATTTTCATGAAGAAAGAAATAAAGATAGTCTCACTTTTTCTGATATTCTCTCCATTTGTCTAAATCCCCATTTCAGAAGGTTCAGATGCTAATCATGATACAAAACTGTATTTTATATGAGTACTTAGTGATAGCTTGAAAATTTATTTCAGTAATAGCTGACATCTTAAATATAAAATCAGAGGTTTTCTTATATTGGAACCATTCAGAAAATGTTATTGTCTTCTTTCTTCAATCTAGTGGGACTTTGCCTTGCATTTATTGGTTCTAAATAAATGTTTGTTCATTTGTTGCATATTAAAAAAATCTGTTTCATTCTCAATTCAATATATTTTATTAAATCTTGTACAGAGGTTTGTTTTTTTTAATTTTGTTTTTGTTTTTTAAAGAAATGGCAGAGGAAATAGGGGGAAAAAGATGAAGGATAGAGAGAAGGAAAGATATATTTGTGACAAATCATGCTTTTGTTACATTGGAATTAGTATTATCTTTCTTAAATCTGCTATTTCTTCTGCTTCTGAATAGACAATGATTTCACATATCTCTCAGGATTTAAAATCATTTGCATTTTCTGATTATATATATGTATATATATATATATATATATATACACACACACACACACATACACACACACACACACACACACACACACACACACACACACTGTGAAGACTGGGTTAGCACTCTAGCTCAGTCGATAGCACATGAGACTCTTAAACTCAGGGTTGTGGGTTTGAGCCCCACTTTGGGTGTCAAATGTGAAAACTGTGTTAGCACAATGTGTCAGCCAGAGTCAGGACAAGCAAAAGTCCTTGATCTTTATTCTTGGTCTTTTGGGGTACCAGTCAAGGGAATGGATATAGGAATCTCCACACCTTCTTTCTCTCTCTCTCTACCGCCAAAAAGTAACTCTCGCTTGTCTTACTCCACTCTCCAATCCCTCTGATCATTTTCTCTCTACACCAACAGATCAAGCCAGCACAGGATAGTGGGAAGGACCATTTTCCAAGCATATGTTAATAGAGCATTGTCCAATTGGTAATTAGCCTTAAGTATTCAGTTATCCCACCTCAGTGCATCAACTCAGTTTTAGCCCTTTACAATACACAGCAACCATGTTTGCTTTGCTGAAATTTACATAATAGCTAACATTATATAGTGCTGATGTGTTAGGTACTATGCTAAGCAGTTATTATGTCTTCACAATAACTCCAAAAGGTATGGTACTATTATTATTTTAGGATGAAATAACTAAGCCAAACAAGAGTTGTGACTTGTCCCGTGTTGTAAAGATGATAAGTCTCTAAGGCCAACTTTGAGTTTAGATCTCCCTAAATCCAGGTTAGCACTCTATTTCTTGAATGATTTCTAAGGTTTGATCTAGCTCTAGATTGTCTAAGATCAAATGTTTACAGATTCTAATTTAAAAGGTCTTTTTCAACAGAGACTTCCTAATTTAAATAATGAAATTGAGTTAGTTTTTTTTTTTCTTTCTCTGGATTTATGCAATACATTAAATAGAATCAGGCATTTATTTCCATATTTTAATCTTCCCTATTTAGCAAATAAAAACATGAAAAACTCTTTGTTGCAGCATGAGAGACTAACCATCAGTTCCCATTAGCCATCACAAACAGTAAACACAAGAACCTAATACCTTCAATTCCTGAGGAGGCCTAAATTACAATTTATGCCTTGTTAGAATATTTAGCTATGACAGGACTGATCTGAATAAGTTTAACATGATAACCTCAGGCATGATACAAGATGTGCTAACTTGATGTGCTGGATATTACTTTGTTATTCAAAAGCACAAGGAAGTCTTTTCAAGACTAGTTATAACCAATGTGATTTATTCTCCAGCCTTTCATGTCATTAATTTCAGGATTTCAGAGTTTAGGCTTAGTCACCAATAATCAGTAAACAAAATCAATCAACAGATAAAATTATCTTACCAAAAGAATATTTCATTATTAGCATGACATAGTCTGAGAAAAAACAGTCACAAGGCTGCAGAACTAGGTTGGACTCCAAGCTCTATACCGAAAATAATTATAAAGATAAGGATGATAACAGTTATAAAGATAATGATCACTAATATTAATATAGTACTTTAAACTTTTCAAAGAGTTTTTTATGTATAACACTTCAAAAAGCTTAAATCACTATCTCACTGTCTCTCTATTTCTCTATCTGCATGTATATGTATATTCATAATAATATGTATATATACATTATAAATATATACACACAGATATACCTATGTATACAGGTATATGTATATGAAGATATTTGTGTATTACATCTGTATATGCAGGCACATATACATGCATTACAGTATGGTTTTGCTATATGCTAATTTGTACAATAGGAAAACTGACTTAGGTCCTAATGCCAGTCTGAATCAAAATTACTGCTCAGACCTTCTTGACTTCAAATGCAACACTCTACCATATCACCTATCTGTCTCACTCTGTAATCAACAATTTATTTAAATGCTCTGAGACCATATTCCTTATTTATTATGGAATGCAATGAAATAATGTATAATTTTTCTAATCAATTTCTTAATTACATCTTTAGAATAAAAACTTCAAGTCTTCTATGGAACAACACACTTTCACTGTTTGTGTAAATTTTCATTAAAGTTCTCTATATTAGCAATATGAATGATTCAAGTAAGTGCCTGAGTTTCTTAAAACTGCTTAAAGATAAAAACGAGATATCTGACCCTCTATCTAGGTGCTCCTGTACTATTAGAAAGAAAAAAAAAAAATTGACATTCCTCCTTGAACCAATTTGAAATGGATTATTCACAAGGACAAAGGAGGAGAATTCCATGACATGGTATATGAAAGATTCTCCAGGTCATATTGTCTTACTTGAGTTTCTTATATCAAAAACTACTAAAATTCATGTCATAACAACCTGTTAAATAAAATCAAAGGATTAGCAGCAACTGCTGATATTACTTGAATTTCTCAGAAATTATGTGGGTGAAGAAACAAAGCTACATAAACAAAGTGCACAAATGTGTATATGTATTTATCTCTTCAGAATAGATTCATTATACTTTTAGGATATGCCTCTTACTCTATTTGAAAAATTTTAATGAGATTTTGAGAATTCATAAGATTTAGAAATTAAAGGAACCTAACAGATAATTTCTAACTTTTTCATTTTAAGATAAGAAAATCATTTTCAGATGTTAAGTGACTTGCCTAAAGCCATGTTTAACAGAGATATCAAGTCCAGGATTTAAATAGGTCACAAGACTCCAAATCCAAAGTATTTTGATTATAAAAGAAGCAATTTTTAGACATACAAATCTTCAGATTCCCAATACTGAAGTGACTTTAAACCTAAAAGGAGATCTTATGGTCCCCAAGTTCTTGACCTTGTACTGTTGATCCTTTTAGTAAAAAAACTAATTAAAACAAATATGGAATGCTTATCAGATAAAGAGATGACATTAGCTTGAAGGTATAGCTTAACAACTAATATATTGTAAAACAATATCAAGATACATAGCATTAAAAGTCACTGAGACAATACACATTTATTAAGTGTATTCTCTGGGACAGGAGAGGCTTATGATTAGGAAAATATCCTAAGAAAATAACGAAACTCAGTTTTATGGTGGCAAAACTAGACATGCCAATTGATCTTTTCTTTTCATCTTCTTCACAAAATTTTATTCTCAATTATCTCCCTTTATTGAATTTTATACATGCACACACACACACACACACACACACACACACACACACACACATACACACATCTCATCATCTTAGCATCAGTAGACAGTACCACATAAAAACTTATTGAAGCTATTGTGAAGTTTATATCACATGAGATTGATTAGATGGAACAGGAAGGAACCTTGAATCATTTAAAACATATGCTTGAGAATAAACATATTTTCTTTGGGACTTGAAGCAAAAACAGGAGAAAGAGGTAGAAAATATAGAAAATCAGATTTCATACTGATGTAAGGAATAAATTTTCAATAATTAATAATCCCCCAAAATGTAATGGACAGTCTTTGAAGATGGTGGTTGACTCATCAAAGGAATTTTTCAAATATAAGTTAGATGAAAAATTGGAGGAATATTTTAAGGTTGTTTTTCTCCAGGCATGGATGACATCAGTTAGCTTCTAAATTATCTTCTAATTCTAAAATTATGTGATTTTATAGATTAATAAATAGATAAAACAATATGGATATAAGTTATGCTCCATCAGCATAGGAAGCATTTGAGTAAAGAAATTATCTTTACAAATGGTGTCACCCCCTTCCCTTCAATTTTTCATCTGAAAAAGATGACTATAAAATTTAATGTTGAAGTGGTTTTCCATGATTGTTATGTTTTTGAGACAGGATTGCACACAATTTCTTTCGGACCACTTTGTTTAATCTTGTAACAGCCTGGGAAAAGATATTATACATCTCCCTATCCCCAATTGGAAAACTAAGCAAATGAGACTCAAAATATGATATGGCCTAACTAATGCCATAGAAATATTAGAGAATCAGAAAGAAACCTGATTTTGAGCCCCATGCCTATTCATCATCACAGTCAACTTTTCTAAAGATGGAAAAAGCGTAAGGGTAAATTGAGAAAAGATAACTGTTCTCTAACGTGCTTAAGTGCTATCATTAAATTAGTTCTATAATCTAAAACATAATGATGTTAGTAGAGCAGTTTGCATATAGTTGGAGTTTCACAAGTATTTCTTGGTTAGTATAATACAATTTTATTAAAAATAATTTTCAAAATAAAATTAATCTTTAGATCTATTCTTTGAAAATTTTAAAATATTACACATTGTTCCCTCTTTTAAATAATTTCTTCCTCTTTGGCGTCTACTCCCACATAATATCTCTTTTCCTTAAGTATTAATACAGAGTGCCTTATCCTATATAATAATATGACAATAGAGTGAAAGAGACAATTTGGTCACTTTTGTAAATGCAGGAATAAAAATGGAATTTCAATCAAAAATAGTAGTTGAGCTTCTTAAGGCTTATGTGACATGAACATTGTGGGAAAATAAAACATATTCAAATCAACATTATTAATAAAACTAGTATGATGTTCCTAGTACTTTTTCTTTTTTTTTCTACTTTGTTAAAATAAATTTTGGAAAGAACCTTTCTTCCCTTTAAATTGCTATAAACAGAATCATCAATGGTTCAATTTTCCAGACTTTCAAGACAACAAACTAACCAACAAATACAGGTTTCTATTTTGTGTTATTTTCTTTAAAAGAGTTGATATCCATATGGGGTTAGGTTTGAGCCCTAGAGGACAAAGCATGTCCTTATGCATTTTTCTGGAGCTTATATTTCTATTGACAAGGCTAATTGGGTTTTTGAATACATAAAAATGCCATTTTTAATGGAATTAATCAGGACCAAGTTCAGAATCTCAAATTACACTTATCGAATCCTCATTATAATGCCATCTGCCACTAAAATACACGAATTATCTGCTTCACTTAATCCCTGCAGCAGCCTTACCCAGAAGAAGTGACTTTAGCTGAATGAAGATACTGAAAATGACAATGGACTGAGGTACACTGATCCAGTACAAACAAGAGCCACAAAAGCTTGCAATGGTATTTGACAATTATGTGAAAAACATAATTTTATTTCTTTGGATAAAAATGCAAACTATAGTGCTTTCATTGACATAGTTGTTAGGTATTAGAGAGGATTGGGTGGACTCAGATCAGAGGATCATAGATTTACTAGTGGAAATGAATACTTGCCTCCCCTCTCAAATTTTACAGAAGAAACTGAGGCACAGAAAGGTAAGTGTCTTGCCCAAGACTAGAAGGGTAGCAACAAAGTACTGGGGGGAAAAAGATAAACAAACAACAACCAAAGCAAACTAGAATCTGCCCTCAAGGAGCTATGTAACAAACTATATAAAAAGTAGATAAAGGTATTTAGAAAAAAGACAACATTGTTAATAGGAAGTGATTGAAAGATATTAGGAAAGGCTTTATGCAATGACATTTGAAATGAATATTGAAGGAAGTCAAGAAAAGAAAAGAATGGATTTTAAGGGCAAAACATTTCAGAAATAAGGGAAAGTCAGTGCAAAGCCACAGTGAGGAGAGATGGAGTGATGTGTTTCTGGTTCTCAAGTAGGCTTACACAGTCTTGGTGTCAATTTTGTAAATGGAAAAATATTTAAAGATACTGAAAAGGTAAGAGAAGAATTTTAAAATCAAGAAATGATTTTTATATTTGATCCTGAAAGTAATAGGGATGCTTACTTGCATAAAATAGAAAAAGAAGAGACAAATGAATTGGGCTAGCAATTTAAAAAGCCAGAAAAAGAACAAATTATAAACTCCAATTAAATATGAAATTTGAAATTCTGAAAATAAGAGGAGATTAATAGAATTGAAAGTAAGAATAAATCCACATAAAAAAAATAAACGTTTTCATGTTACCAATGTCAAGGAGCAAGAAATACACTGAGAAATTTCATTTAAAATACTTGCAGATAATATAAAATATCTGTGAGTCTACCTGACAAGACAAAGTCAAGAGCTATATAATGAGCACAATGACAAAACACTTTCCATAAAAAGTCAGATCTAATTAAATATCAAGTGTTCACAGGTAAGTTGAGTTAATATAATAAAAAATGATAATTGTACCTAAATCAATCTACTTATTTCAGTGCCATAACAATCAGACTCCCTAGAAATTATTTTATAGAGCTAGAAAAATAATAACAAAGGTCAAGAATTTCAAAGGAATTAATGAAAAGAAATGCAAATGTAAGCCCTAGCTGTACCCAGATATATATATTTTAAAATATAGAGAGAATTGCCTCAAATGATAATACAAGCCATTCTCCAAATCATAAATGGAGAAAAGGATATGAACAGATAATTACCAGACAAAGAAATTAAATTCTTTTCTTGACATATGACTTTTGGTCTGAGAAATATAAATTGACAACTCTGACATACAACTATATACTTCTCAGTTGACTAAGATGACAAGAAAAGATAATGATGAATGTGTTGCCATACTGCCAGCGGCTGCTGGAAGTCTAACTTAGACCTCTAGAACAGATCTCTTCATGGGAGAGGATGATAATGATTCAAGGAAACTGAGAGGCAATTTAGTTATCTGATGTCTCTCCTCTTCCTTCTGCCTCCAATTCATTTCATTCCCAGTTCATAAGCAACACCTATGTCAGTAAAGGGTGCCCTGCAACTCCTTCAAGTGTCAAGATCTAAAGCTTCAGAGGCTCTGAGAGAATTGACCTGTCCTATTACCCAGGCATGGTACTTAACATGAATGTTGGAGGGGATGTGCGAAAACTGGGACACTAATACATTGTTGGTGGAGTTATGAATTGACCCAATTGAACCAACCTTTCTGGAGAGCAATTTAGAACTATATCCAAAATGCTATCAAACTGTGCATACTCTTTGATCTAGTAGAGTCTTTACTGAGCCTCTATTCCAAAGAAATCAAAAAGGTAAAAGGTCCACAGGTGCAAAAATGTTTGTGGCAGCCCTTTTTGCAGTGGCAAGGAACTGGAAACTGAATGGATACCTATCAATTGGAGAATGAATAAATAAGGTAGATGAATATTATGGAATATTATTGTTTTATAAGAAATGACAAGCAGGATGATTTCAGAGAGGTCTGGAGATACTTAAATGAACTGATGCTACATGAAATGATTAAAACCAAGAGAACATTGTACATAGCAAGAACAGGATTATATGATGATCAATTCTGATAGATGTGGGTCTCTTCAACAGTGAGGTAACTCCAGCCAGTTCCAATGGTCTTGTGATAAAGAGATCTATCTTCATTCAGAAAGAGGATTGTAGGGACTGAATATGAACCTCAACATAGTATTTTCAGATTTTTTGGTTGTTATTTGCTCTCATTTTGTTTTCTTTTTTAATTTTTTTATTTTTTATTTGATTTTTCTTGTGCAGCATGATAATGGTAGAATTATATATAGAAGAATTGTACTTATTTAACATATTTTAGACTATTTGCTTTCCACAGGAGATGGTGAGGAGAAGGGTAGGGAGAAAACAATTGGAACATAAGGTTTTGCAAGTGGAAATATAGAGAACTGTCTATATGTTTACTTTGAAAATAAAATGCTTTATATTTTAAAAAAGAAAGTAATTTGTCACAGGAGTTTAGCAGGGAGTGCAACTTTCCTTATGCTTACAACATACTCATAATTCTATTATCTTTAATGGAATTTTTACTAGCTATCATTGTTTATCTCTTAAACACCTTGAGATATTTCTCGTATACTGGTTTCTTCTACCTTTTTTCTTTTTTTTCTCCAATAAACCTTTTTTTTTTTTTAATCTGGCTTATTATTTTATTATTCAATAAAAATAGCTATTACCAAAGTAATCAATCATCATTAATTGCCAAATAGAACCTTTTCTCAGTCCTCATTCTTCTTGACCTTCCATTAAAATTTTATAATGCTGAAAATATCCTGAATATTCTTTTATTTTTGAGATTTCATGAAAATGTTCTCTCATCATTCTCCTCTACCTGATTGTTTACTCCTCAGACTCTTCTGCTAAATCTTGAGCCACCAATACTGGATGCCACTCCAAGCTCTTGCTAAGACTCTATTTCTTTGCTTTTGTTTTCCTTTTTACCTGTTCAGATGATGATCTCATCAACTCTATGTTTTCAATTTTAATCCCGAAGAACATGACTCCCAATCTTAGTCTCTCTTTTAAACTCTAGACTAACATCACCAATTTTCTGTTAGGCATCTCAAACTAAATTTTTGGTAGACTTAATGCAACTTGCTAAAAAACACAATTCAATTCATTTCAATGTAAGATGGATATATTGAGTGTCCACAACATTCCAGACACTGTGCCAAATGTAAGGGAGAAAAATAAAAAGAAAGGCAGTTTTTGTCCTTAAGAAGCTATTAATGTTAATGGAAGAAAACAAAACACAAAAAGTACCTTGAAAGATTGGGAACTGCCTAGCACGGAGATATTATCTTTTTAGCAAAGTCACTGAAAAGCAGAGAGCTGGAAAAGTTCATGCCATAACTTTCTGTAAAGGAAATCTGTGGAAGAATTTAGTGCTTCTCCTTGCCAGGCCTGTTAACAGCGGGAAAATGATGAACTAGTTGAGAAAGTATTTTATGTCCCAAACTGTTTTGAATCGAATGATGATGAGATTTTCATATAAAATCTGAATTAATTCCCATGATCTATGCCCAACCTACTTCCTTTATGAACTTTATTGTTTTTTGCCGAATATCACCATGCTTCTAGATACTATTTGATTTTCAATGGTTTTTTTATATAGCCAATAGCCTTATAGATCATCACCTCTTGTTTAAATTATTGCATTAGCCTTTTAACAAATGTTTTTAAGTTATGCGTGTACCTTCCATTTTTTACTTATTTTCATGAGTGTTTCTGGGAGAAAAAAAATCATGATAAAATGAGAAAACAATGAAAAAGGAAAAAAAAAAAGGTGAAAATAGTATGCATTGATCCACACTCAGGGCAGGACGTAGCCTACGAATGCAGTGGCTATTACAGTGAGTAATAAGATTACTCCGATATTTCAGGTTTCTTTGTAAAGGTATGATCCATAGTAGATTCCTTGGCCTACATGTAAGAATAGGCATATAAAGAATATAGAAAGCCCCATTGGTGTGAAGGTTCCGAATTAGTCAGCCGTAGTTAACGTCCCGGCAGATGTGGGCTATTGAAGAGAAGGCGGATAGGGTATGGGATGTGTAGTGTATAGCTAAGAATAGTCCTGTTAAGATTTGGATTATTAGGCAGATGCCAAGTAAGGATCCAAAGTTTCATCAGGCAGAGATGTTATATGGTGCAGGAGTCTCCATAGATTTTTCTCTCTGGATGTAGATGGCATTTTTTCTCCAAAGTTTAGTGGAACTGCTTTAGATAACTGACTTACTGAGAAGAACAAAGTCTATCATAGTTGATCATCACACAATTTGTTTCTGTGTCCAAGGTTTTCTTGGTTCTGCTTGCTTCCCTCAGCATCAGTTTATATAAATCATTTCAGGTTTTTCTAAAATCAGACTATTCATTTTTTATAGAATAATAATAATCTATTTATTATCTACCTATATCTAATAAAGATATAATGATAATATATCATAACATTCAACTATTCCACAACTGATGGGCACACACTCATTTTCCAATCCTTTACTAAACATAAAAAAATGTTGCAAACAATTTTTGCATGTGTGATTCCTTTTTCCTCTTTTATGATCTGTTTGGTATAAAGAGCCAAGAATGGCACTGCTAGATTAAAAGGATATGTATAATTTATGGGCCTTTGGGCATAGTTTGAAATTGCTCTCCAGAATGGTTAGATTGGTTCATAATTCCATCAACAATAATTTGTATTGGAAGGAAGGAAGGAAGGAAGGAAGGAAGGAAGGAAGGAAGGAAGGAAGGAAGGAAGGAAGGAAGGAAGGAAGGAAGGAAGGAAGGAAGGAAGGAAGGAAGGGAAGGAGAGAGGGAGGGAGGAAGGAAGGGAGGGAAAGAAGGGAGGGAGGGAGGAAGGAAGGGAGAGAGAGAACAGAGGGAGGAAGAGATGGGAAGGAAGGAGGGAAGGAGGGAGGAAGGAAGAGAGGGAGGGAGGGAGGGAGGACTGCTTGATTATCCTGAACATCCTGCTATCCAGGTCTCAACCTGAAGTGAAAATACATACACAGTGGTACCCTTTTATCTTCAGAGTCACTTAACGCAAGTCCAATCTCCCTCTGGCTTGTCAGAAAAACAGAAGCAGGCCCACACCTGGCACAGAACCACTCATGTCAGTCCCTGTGAACTCATCAGGCAAAGAATCTTCTTAATCAAACAGTGTGAGGACATGAGTCTCCCTTCCATGCCAAGTCTGTGACTCTAATAATTACCAGTGATGCTAGAGACACCAAGCTTGTGTCAATTAGCTCCTGTTACTGAAGGATGCTGACAACAGGCCTGACAGCTGCAAGAAAATGGAGTGAGAGGGGTTTATACAATATTATAATTTATTTTAGAGTTCAGAGATTAAAGAGTGTCTAGAGTAGGTCTGAGTTGAGGAATTGATTTATCTGGCCTACAGTGTGTGGGGAAGTGCTGTTTCTGATTCATTAGGAGCAAGATGGATGGACCTCAATGTTATGCTCTACCTGTCTTTGGTAAATAAAGCAGTTTCTCACTTGCAGATGCTTTTAGTGCAAGAGCTTTACTGCCCAAAAATGCAAATAAATGTTTTTCTTCTTGTTATTTCATAGTGTCACTAATGACAATATGCTGATTACATTAGTACTAACAAGGTCTCTGTTGTTTTATCTCATTTCTAAGAACAAATACATTGTCATCACTCAGTTCAATTGTAAATGAACTTAGAACCATAGATGGCTAGAATTGGGAAGAGTCCCAGTGAAATGTAACCACGCCAGTTATTTAAGTCCTTAATATCTCTCATCTGGACTATTATAATAAATAATTTTTCTCCCTGCTTCTAGTCTATTCCCATTCCAACCCACATATCATATAAATAACAATACATCATTCTTGAGGCATATCACCTAGTGAATAGGGAAAAAAAAGAATAAAAAGAAAAAAAAAAATAAATCAATAGTTCTTATTACCTGTAATATAAAATAAGAAATATCCTCAGCCTGACTACCAAATCCTTTCAAAGTCAAACTTCATCACCTCTCTGCATCATATTTCACATTATTTTCTTTGATGCTCTCTTCAGGAAAAAAATAACACGAATATTATATCTATCTCTCAAACCTAACATGCCAGTTCCTATCATTGGGCATCATAACATGACATTTCATCTACAATATTTAGAATATAATCTATTGTGATCTCAATCTTTTTTTTTTTTATTTGACATTTGGTTCAGTGAAGAAGTACATAAAAACTTGTTTCTAATACCTCTAGTTATTAATCCTATCCTTTTCAAATAACCCCATATTAACTTGCTCCTCACTAGAATATGAAATCCCTG